>NC_088378.1:28276250-29020000 GCF_037993035.2 Macaca fascicularis | reverse complement strand
AGGCCAACAGCCCTACAGGACCTCTGAATCATTTCTGATCCTTATTTAAATCACATGAGCACCAGGACATGTTTCAAGACAACTGCTGAAAACCTGAAGCATCGTACACTCAACTTTTCGACTATATATTGTGTTTGATCTTAAAGTGGAGATAATACTACTTAACAAATTTCCTGATTTGACACTGATAGCAGTGTTGTGGGTGATCTACCAAGGAAAGAGCGCTGATTTTTGCTTACAGCCTATTATGTGCCAAGCATTGTACACAGATTAGCACTTTGAAGCCTTACAACGGCACCATAAGATTGGCATTCTTTTTCATAACCAGAGCTCAGAAAAGTAATCTGCCTGAGCGATAATCCTTGTGAGTGAGAAAGGATTTTGAATTCATGTCTGTTTCTCTATTATGCTAAGTAGTCTCTTATTACGAACTTAAAAGGTAACACCAGAATATCAATCATATTATTTGCCAACCAGTCAGACAAACATGTCAGCTCTCCCTCCACAAGGTATAGCTGTGTCTTCTTGTTTTTGCCATTCTATGCCCTTCTTCCTTCAAATGGCATCACTTTTCCTGACAGAAAAACTTGTTCTAATAAGTTTTGCCTCATATTTCACATATAATTTTCAGTGTAATTTTGTATCTGTTTGTCATATTGCTTCCTTGGGTTCTAAAATCTTTATGTGGCCTACTTATTATTTCATTTAAATAATTAAGATTGCAATTTCTAGCCTTTCTCTTTTAACAGTCTTTCCTTATTAGCATTATTATATTCCAAACACAGCAGGCAACTAAAATACTGTTGATCAAATAATATTTCTGTACAGGAAGTGGTAAAATTGTAAGCTCTATAGTAACCTTGTACATTTTGGGATTATATGGCTCTATAGATTAATTTGAGTATTTTATACACATAATCATGGAAAAAATTGTTTCATCATTTACCAACTTTCAAGTACACAGTGCTGCCTTTAATATTATTATGAATATATCTTGATTATATATGAATATTTTATTATTTGACACTAACAGAGAAATAAACTAACAAAATGCAAGTTAATCTGCAACAGGAGACATTATTTTTCACATTTGTTAAGCAAGCTGTAATTCTGAACTCATACCACCAGGGTGTAATACATTTCTTATGCTAATGAATTCCGCAAGTACACCTTTATCAGTCTCACTTTGTAACAGTGTCAGCTTTGTTTTTAAAACATAAAGTCTTAAAACATAGGTTTAAATTGTATTTACAGAAAGTTCATTTTGTTCTCAATGAAGCTGTTTTTATTTTTTATTACAGCTCCCAAAATATTCATCAGTTTAGCTCTGTTAAAAAATAAACTAATTGCTCAAATGGCTAAAATTTAGTACCAAAATTCTCTTTTTACTTAAAAGATGGAGAAAGATTAGGTAATCTTAATCCATTAGATAAAACTGACCACTCATAAACCATGAATGACATTTGATTTGTTAGTACTCATAGTTTCTTCTATCTGTAACAAATAAGGATGACATTTAAGGAACTGAATATTTAGGCATTAAGCATTACTTATATCTTTCTATACTTAATGTGGTAAGATGAAATGTTCAGAATAAGCTAGATATTCCCTTTTAAGAGTTTGATATTAAGTCTACATTGTAGTAGATGGAAATGACACAGGAGCCATTTTTGTCCCTAGGATATTCTTCAGAGGATAGATGAAAACCTGTAATAAGAGATTAATCTATATATAAACATACTGGCAGATGCTCCAAGCTGAAAATATCATTGGTTGAAAATGGGCAATTTGTAGACATGAGATGTGAAAACACAAAACATAACATCCAAAAAATGCTGGCAACCGAGTCCACTATGGGTATCAGTTGTTCACCCTCGTGATGGTGTGCGTGACTGCCAGCTGCAGCTCGCTGCCACTGCCCGGCTTACTGTGAGCCTGGGAAAAGATCAAAATTCAAAATTCAAAGTATGGTTTCTACCAAATGCATGTTACTCTCACATCACGGAAAAGTTGAAAAATGATGAGAAAAGTCGAAACCAGGTCAGACCATCCTAACTTGGGAACCATTTGCATGAAGAAAACAGTATCTGTCCTCCTCAAGTGGTTTACATTTAGTTCAATAAAATGCCCACAAAGTATCTAAGAAAATAGAACTGGAACGTGGCCTTTTATTTTCAAACAAGCTTCTACCTAATCATAAGGTAGAAGAATAACAATAAATGAGCTGCTAAACCTACAATGTTTTATGACTAAGTCAGTATGCATCTGTATTTGTCTCCAGTTTCACCAAGAAATGAAGGCTTACTTTATTGTTTAAGCAGCATTCAATAACTAAATTGACTGTTATGTATTACTGCTCCCAACAAATATTTTACTCTAGATAAAATCCTAACCTCTAATTTATTTTTAAAAGTATTTTTATATATGTATTTCCTGCAATGACTTTTGATACCTGGAAGAATTAATTAGAAACAAAAGTTACAAGGAAAGCTTTAAAAAAAATTTCCTGAAACTCAAACAAATCCCATAAAAAAGTGGACAAAGGACATGAACAGACATTTCTCAAAATAAGATATACAAACATATGAAATAAGTCAACAAACATATGAAAAAATGCTAGCATCATTAATTATCAGGGAAATGCAAATTAAAAACACAACGAGATACCACCTTACTCCTACAAGAATGGCCATAATTAAAAAGTCAAAAAACAATAGATGTTGGCGTGAATGTGGTGAAAAGAAAACACTTTTATGTTTGTGGAACTGCAAGTTAGTACAATCAGTATGGAAAACAGATTCCTTGAAGAACTAAAAGTAAAACTACCATTTGATCCAGCAATCCCACTGCTGAGTATCTATTCAAAAGAACAGAAGTCATTATATGAAAAATACACATGCACGCACATGTTTACAGCAGCACAATTCACAGCTGCAAAGATGTGGAACCAACCTAAGTACCTATCAACCAATGAGTGGATAATGAAAACATGCTATATAGACACCATGGAATACTACTCAGGAGTATAAAAGAAATGAAATAATGTCTTTTGCAGAAACTTGGATGGAGCTGGAGGCCATTACTCTAAGTGAAGTAACTCAGAGATGGAAAACCAAATATCACATGGTCTCAATGATAAGTGGGAGCTAAGTTATGGGAATGCAAAGGTATAAAGATGATCTCATGAAGTTTGGGGACTTGGAGTAGGGGGTAAGAGTGGGAAAGGGATGAGGGATAAAAGACTACGTACTGGGTACAGTGTACACTGCTCGGATAATGGGTGCACTATAATCTCAGAAATCACCACTGAAGAATTTACCCATGTAACCAAAAACCAACTGTACTCCAAAAACTATTGAAATAAAAAAATCCCCTGAGATTTCACACCAGTCAGAATGGATATTATTAAAACGTCAAAAAACAGATGCTGGTGAGGCTGCAGAGAAAAGGGAATGCTTATACACTATTGCTGGGAATGTGGATTAGTTCAGTCACTGTGGAAAGCAGTTTGGAGATTTCTCAAAGAACTTAGAACTACTGTTGGACCCACAAGTCCTATCACTGGGTATATACCCAAAAGAAAATCATTTATGAAAAAGATGTACTTGCATGTTCATTGCAGCACTATTCACAATAGCAAACAAACTGAATCAACCTAGGTGCCCATCAACAGTGGATCGGCTAAAGAAAATGTGGTATAGATAGACCATGGAATACTACTGAGCCGTAAAAAAGAATGAAATCACATCCTTTGCAGCAATATGAATGCAGCTAAATTCAAGTAAGTAAAATGAATCATCAACTGCCATGTCAGGGAGTCAATAGACAATTTCAAGGACTAGGTGTAAAAGACTACTATTTAGAGGTAATTATCAGATGTAAAACTCCAAATGAACAAGAAGCAGTTGCTTCTATCACAGGGGACTATGTTGCAAAAATAAATAAGATGCTGATTTCAATATTATTTGGTGTCTCCTGCTATAATGTTAGCTTTTTAAGGCCAATATGCTGATAGCATTTTGTCTCCAATGTACCGAGGTTTTTTTTTGTTATAGAAAATTTCATATGTTTCAAGTTATGTCTTACCATTAATTTATAATGACAAGAATTCATTAAAGTGCAGTATACTGTCCAAATCTCATTCCTCAGGGTAGAGCCGTACAATAAATGAGCCTAGTTTTCTTCCTTCTTCTTTACCACACTACTTCCCTTGATCCCACTGCCCCATATTCTCAGAAATCTTCAGATGCCAGTTTTCCCCTCCTTCAGCTTCATCTTCACCTCTCCTCTCTGTGATTATACATCCCATCCTGCTAAATCCTTCCTTTAATTCCACCTGACCCTCTACCCAATGATTACCCTTACCTTTTCGTATTTAACACATTTTTCCAAAGAATACTCTACTCACTGTTCTTACTTGCATGTCAATTCCACCTAAGCTGACTGCAATCCCACGTTGCTGAAACATCTAGCTGTCTTTCATTCATTTATTCATTCAACAAATAGTTTGTTCATTGGTAAAATCTGACAGGGCTCCTGCCTTTAAGGAGCTTATAGGTGTAGACAGATAGTAATTGATTGTACTAACAAATATATATTCATAAACTATGCCAAATGCTGTGAAGGAAAAGTAGAAAGTATGAAGACACAACCCAATAGACGAGCTTGACCTGGTGTAAGGGTCAAAGGAGGTTTCTCTAATAAAATGACATTTGATCTAAGAAATGAAGGACAAGTAGCAGCTCACCAGTTAAAGGGACTTAAAGGTAGGGAGAGAATTCTAAATACAGCATATTTATGGCATTGTATCTACTAACTGAGAAGCACCCTGCACTAGCCCTGTTGCAGCATTCCTCACTCTACATTTTAAAACTCTTTAATTATCTATATCCCTCCATTCAGACTCTCTACTCTCCCAGGCTATAAAATCTACAGGGGCCCAGATCATGTACTTCTTTTTCATTACCTCATTAAAGGGTCTTGCACAGTACCAACACACAACATGTTCTTGATAAATACTTTTTAAAAAAACATGAATATTATACATGATCCCCTATCTGCCAAATATAATGAACATGTTTTAAATTTTTATCTTATTGTAGCTCTGTGTCATTTAATCAGTCGCTCAGTACCTCCTTCCTGACCTTTGATGTACTCTTGCTTCAGTGACATCTTTTTTCCAGTTTCTCCTCTCCTCTCGGAGGTTTCTGTTCCTTCACCAAGCCCTTAATTCCATCCATGACTCACCACACTGCATTTGCTCCTTGGGTGATCACTTCCACATTCAAATGGTTTCAACTTTATTCCAACAAAGGTGGATCTTTATTTCTACTGACCTGGCTCCTGAGCTTCTAACTCACATAGCAACTGTTTGCTACTCAGATACACCTATATCCCTTACAGCCATTTCAAAGTCAAGTGAACAAAACCAAACTCATCATCATTTCATGATTCACCACTGCAACAGAAAATAAATAAATCTAACTCTGTCTCCATCATTTTATTTTAGTTTATGGTATCACCATCCATTTAGATACCCATACTAAATATTCGGTGGTTATCCTGTTTTTACTTCCCACATTCAACTTTCCATAAAGGTCAGATAGTTTTAGCCCCACAATATTTATCTAATTCTTTTCTCCTCCAGCTCTTTGACAACTAGCCTAGTTCATATTGTCATTATTTCCTTTTACACGTCCACAGCTACCACCATAAAATAAATAAGCAGCCAACCTAAAATATAAATCTGATACCATTACTCTCCTGCTTTTATTTTTCAATGGCCCCTATAGTCTGGAGGATACAACCCAACTATCTTAATGTTGTTTGCAAAGTCCCAGCTCTTGGTAGCTTCTCCAGCCCCACCTGTCACCACTTCCTTCCATAAACCATACGCTAAGTTAACCACAAAGTGCCTATGGCTCCCATAGACATCAAACACTTCCTGGCTCTGTGCCTTTGCAGTTTTAATTGTAATCTCCCTCTTCAGGATACCTTTCAACATGTCATAATCCATCCAACAATCCTCCACAACCTAGCTCCCTCGGATTCCTCAAGATGGTGTTAAGTCCTTTCGCTATAAACCCTCGTATAATACTCTCTGCAACATTCCACTTAAGTGTAATAGTGTTTATCACTGTCAGTCTAAGGACTATGTCTCCCCTTCTGCAAGTTCCATGAGAAAAAGAACCGCATCTTACAGTGCACACAACAAATTCTCATTAAAAGTCCTTATAACGTAGAATGAAAAAGTATATTCATTTATTTATTCAGCCATTATCTATTATTTAGTGTTATCCAAAGCCTGGTAGCAGCTCTAAATACTAGAGGTAACTCAGAGAATAAAATAGATCAAATATCTGCTCTCATGGCTGCAAAATATATTCATTATTTTATGTAGTGATAAGTAATATAATACTATGGAGAAAAAATAAGGCATATGGGAGGGGATAGTACCTACTGAGGTAGGGGAGAGTGGTTTGAAATTATAGATAAAGTGACCAAGGGAAGTTTTACTGAGAAGCTGAATTTTCCTCAAAAACATGTAAGAAGTGAGAGAGCTGGCCATGCACACATCTGTGGCAAGAACATTCCAGACAGAGGGACAAGGCAAGTCTGAGACCCTGGGAAGGAAGAATACCTGCTGTTTTGAAGCACAGCCAGCAGTGAAATTTGACAGTAGCGGGGTGAAGGAAGGAAAGATGAGGCTAGAGGAGTCACAGAGTGGGGACATGTCCAGAGGGTGACAGGTTCTATGGTCGTCATAGGACTAACTTTGTTCTGTGTGAGATAGGAACCACAGACAATTTTGAGCAGTGATGTAATCTGCGTTATGTTTAACAGCATCATTCTAGCTGCTAGATTAAGAATGTAGTGAAGAATGAGAAACCAGTTAGGAGGTTATCATACAAATCCTGGAGAGAGAAAGGTGATGATGGCTTGCCTCAGGTTAGTGATAGTGGGGGTGCTGCGATGTGGTCAGATTCTAAATACATTTTAGTGGCACAATCTACAAAATGTAATGACTCATGGGACGTGAGAAATGAAAGAAGCAGAGTCTGGGATAACCTAAAGTTCTTGGCCTGAGCAGCTGGAAGACTGGAGTGGCCATTTACTGAGACGGAGAAGCTATGAGAAGAACTGTATTGCGGAGAAGAGAACATACTGTATTGGAGAAGTCTATTAGATCCGGTTGAAGATGGTGAGTAGCTATTTGGATGTATAGCTTTTCTCACAGTTCCCCAAAACTTTATGATCTGCCTACCGACTGAGCCAACAGCAAAATGTGTGCTCTGTTTTTAATTCTATGGGTAGTTTGCTGTAGAAAGAGAAAGCAACTCTTAGAACCTGAAAGGAAATGAAAATGGAAACTAATGAATTACATAAGAAAGCTTTAGATCCTTTAGCAGAAATGTCTCCATCAGCACCCACATGGAAAATGGACAGCCTTTTACTCAACTTCCTGTCTACCTAGATCACTGGAATTCATCCTTTGCAGAAGCCCTCATCATCTATAACAGAGCCCTTAACAGGCGCTCTCATGCCCCAGGAGACGCTTCAGAATTTAGTTGTTGTTGTTGGCATGTCTAGTTGTCACAAAGATGGTGGGGCTGGCATTTATGGATGTCCTGCAATGCTTAGCATATCCTGCACAATACACCACTGAGCTTTTTTCGTGTAATTTTTAAATGCATCCGACATTCATATTGGTAAAATTCTGTTTGAAATATCTTGAGTTAAAACCAAACTCTATTTTACATAGAAACACAAAATAACATTTGCATGGTTTTAATATACAATGAATTTTTCAGTTCTATAACTACTGTGTAAATTGATGAGACTGGTTATATTTAGAACCTAATTCTACTTTATATAAGCCCAAAACATGTTTGCATGGTTTTAATGTACACTACATTTTCTAGTACCCTAACTATATATATATACACACACACACGTACATACACACACATAAATACATGTATGTATATACATACAACTATAGATGACATGCTATATATATATATATATATATATATATAAAATAAATACACACATACTTATTTTGTCCTCATTTAAAAATATTAAATATAAAGGATAGGCATTGATAACGTTCAAATTTCACTTCAAGGTTTCTTAAATCTAAATGCATGCACAAATTTGACTGCTTCATTATTTCTTCATTTCTTCTTTTATTTCTTCATTTTTGGGTACCATAAACTGTCATGGTATCTGAGTATTTACATGTTGAAATATGCATTATTTCATTATTTCATTATAATATTTTCACATTTCTATTTTATAACTAAGACAACATATTGATTTTTAAAATAAAATATTATAAGTAGTCACATTATATTTAATCTCAGGACAGTAAGCAAGTACTAACATTATTTGTCACAAAAACAGGGATTGGATACAATGCAGTTAATATCCTAGAAAGTATGTGCCATCAAACAATCATACTTCTAACAACTAAGGTCTAGAGCTTGGCATACCATAACAACAGTGCCAATGATAACCCTTGCTCCAGAGTTAGTGATTTCAAGCAATCTGAGAGTTAAAAATGGTTTATCAGTAATTCAGGGAAAGCTATTTTATCCTGAATGGGCACTATTTGAAAGTAGTCATCAGCCTCTGAATGTGCTTTTGCAGTGATATATGACGTACTAAGGAATTGCAGGATACCTATAAGATACAACATTAATACTTCACATTCTTATTTCAGCAACTGCAAGTTACACAGCCACAGATCTAAGAGACCACAAAAATGGCTTTTGTGTTGACCTTACGTGAACAGGGGAAAATTATCCATTTTCTTTGAGTCAATACATTCTTGCCCAAAGCATTCTGTTATAGGATTTAAGGGAATAAAATATCTAAAGGGAAATATCATGACAAGTAAATCCCTGTAATTCCATATTTATCATAAATTATGATGAAATACAATTCACTTTTTTTTGCTTGCTTTTTTGGTCATTACTTAAAGTCTCTGAAACTCGTTCTGCATCTTGAAATGGTGGTAATCACCTCTTGTTTACAACTTTCTTTTGAGAATTGAGACAACAAATGTAACTTACATACTACCAAGCCTGTTATGCTACAATTATTGTGCAAAACCTTAAAGTTTTATCAAATCACTTAATAATGATGATCTGAATGGTACACTGAAAATCAGAATCTTAGTATCACATCTGAAGTTTGGATGAGAAAATATATTTACAGTAACTACAAAGGAGACTGACATGCAATAAATGTCAGTACATGTTAGTGTTATTATTACTGTGTTAACACCACAAACAAAGCGCACCGGACAAAGGTACTTTGTATAGAGATGGCATATCAGAATACAGAAATGACCATTCACATTTGATATTTCTTTTAAAGACAGAAAAGTAACTTCCTGTCATCTAGAAATCATGAATATGTTGACCCTAGAATAAAATATATTGCAATTTAGTGTATGTATGTGTGACAGTGCTTAACTGTTTATTTGCTTTTATAATGTATAATCCTGTTTTTAGCTGCATCTCACTTTTAATTTTTGACTTAGAAACTTTTCTTCTTAACTCAGACTTTAGTATCTAATCTGTGGTATAAAACAGTCTAAAATGAATTTTTGCATGACATTGAACAAATACTCTAATACCTCCAACAAAACGTAGATTGCCTACTTGCTTTAAATTTCATATAAAAACGATTACGAACTAGATTTGGTTTTGTAATGACTAAGTCTACAAACTAGATTTATTTTTGTGATAACGAAGATAACTAAAGAAGGCATTTCAAAATTAGCACATATTTTCCATAGGCTAAGAATTTACATTAAGTAGAAAACTCATTGTTAAGATAAAAAATGGTGTTTCATAAGTGACTGAAAAATACTTTGCATTAAGAAGCAATGAGGCTGTGGCTCATGCCTGTAATCCAGTACTGTGGGAGACTGAGGCGGGCGGATCACCTGAGATCAGGAGTTCCAGATCAGCCTGGTCAACGTGGTGAAACCTCGTCTCTACTAAAAATACAAAAATTAGCCGGGTATGGTGGTGGGCACCTGTAATCCCAACTACTCGTGAGACTGACCCAGGAGAATCTCTTAAGCCCGGGAGGTGAAGGTTGCAGCAAGCCGAGACAGCACCACTGCACTCCATCCTGGGTGAGAAGAGCGAGACTCTGTCTCAAAAAAACAAACAAACAAAAAAATCAAAGAAAGGAACAATGAGATTCAAATAAAAAAGGCTAAGTAAAATTGATCTTAACGTGGTAGTGTTATGTTTTCATAAAAATATTCTATAAATAAATTCTAGATGTTTGTATATTTTTATCTTATTATAAAAACCATACTTGTAAGTAAGTATCTTGATTATGAGGAAAAAACTTTCAATGTTCATCAGTATTATCTGCCATAATACAATTATAAATAAAAATTTTGATTTCTAAGCACAAGTCAAATCTCTTCATAATACTATATCATGTATTAAATTGGTCTATCCATTTGAGAAAAAGGTAAAAGCTCACTAAGAGAGAAGCAATGTTTATAAATAAATAAGATAAAATTTTGTTTCATTTAGAATACTAATTAAAATAATGAATTAACAGATTATCAAACCTTGCCTAGATTAGCAAATTTAACAAAGACATAATCATTTAAAACTCACCAGTGTAAGTACAAAATTTTCTTTAAAAATTAGCAGCAAGAAAAGAGACTATCATGTATTATAGTTTAAGATATTGTAATTTAAGATATAATTTAGAGATAAATTACAAATCATTTGATAAGGGGAAAGTCATCCCATAAACACAATTAGGTTAGATGGTTTCAATTTGGAAAAATATTACTTCAGGTACCCAATGCATAATAAACACTAAAATAAATTATGGTTGGATTAAAGAGTTAAAATATTAAAAAATCAAATAGTTAAAAGAAAGGAAGAAAATTGATCTTTTAATCAAACTTCTGAAGAAATGACTTTTTAAACTTAGAAGCAACATGTTTACAAAAGATATACAAAGATATGTAAATATGTAAAAATATGTATTTATATCATATATGTGCTTGCGTATGTGACCACAAAGAAAGAGAATAATTTGTTCAAACAAAAATAAAAAAATTAAACAATACATATGCAAATCAATTAAGTAAAAAAAAACAAAAACAAAAACAAAAAAACAAAATCTACCACTCAAATAAAAAGGAAGAAACAGAAAATAGGGAAAATGTGGAGAAAATAATGCCAGAAGTGGAATTTAAATATCTAAATAAAGAGCTCATATAATTTGATAATAAAAATATGCACCAAATTTCTATCTGATATTATATCACCTTGATAAACAAATCATCTGAAAATCAAAATATGCACCCACATAAATGGGCAAAGGGTATGAACAGAAAATTTTAAAAGGGAGCATTACAAACTCAAAAATACATGAATTTATATTCAGCTTACAAGCAAACAGGAAAATATAAAATACAAGAAAAAATACTTTAAAATTATTAAATTAATATTTAAAAAGCACTTAAAATGCCAACAAATGCTCATACTGAAACATGTCCTCAAACTTTCTAGGTGGAATTATAAATTGATTCATTCCTTTTAGAAAGCAAATTGCCAATATGTGCTAAATACTAAAAACTTGGATATTCTTTAACCCAATCATTCTACCTTTATAAATATATCCTTTCAAAGGTATAAAATATGGAAAAAAAATTCTAGATGAATATCATCCACACATTATTTATAATACACAATTATTTTTTATTCCCAGAACAAACCAAGCAAGCCTTGGTATCCAATAGTGGAGGAATATTTAAGCAAGTGTTATACAGTTCATAGTTAATGAAATACATGTTTTGAAAACTATTTAGTAATATGAGAAATGTTTGCAATGTTAGGTGAAAATACTAATGATATTAAATTATTTGAACATCACAACTAAAGCTTTTTAAAAAGCCATTTAAATAGGGTGAAAGACCAAGGGCACACAATAAGATGTTAGGAGTGAGTATACTGGAGCAGCAGAATTCTGGGTGAATATTTTCCCTCTCTTTTCCAAATTTCTATCTGATGTTATATCACCTTGATAAATAAATCATCTGAAAATCAAAATATGGTTGGGCGCGGTGGCTCCTACCTGTAATCCCAGCACTTTGGGAGGCTGAGGCAGGTGGATCACTTGAGGTCAGGAGTTTGAGACCAACCTGGCCACAATGGTGAAACCCTGTCTCTACTTAAAAAACAATTTTTTTTTTTTTTTTTCCAGGCATGGTGGCTCATGCCTGTAATCCCAGCTACTTGGGAGGCTGAGGCATGAGAATTGCTTGAGCCTGGGAGGCGGAGGTCGCAGTGAGCCGAGATAGTGCCATTGTACTCCAGGCTGGGGAACAGAGCGAGACTCTGTCTCAAAATAAATAAATAACAATATTTACTAAAATTATGAACTAATTTAAAACATATACCTATAGTAGCGTACAAATGTATATACTTTCATAACAAAATTGTAAATACATTTGGTTTTCATGATTGAAAGCTTTATATGAAAATATGTGATAATTGTTTACCTGGAGGCATTATGTGAGAACTTCTTCATTTCTTTTTCACAAATTCCTATCATCTTCCTACTTTATATTTAAAAATGGTAAAAGATATATTTATGAAAAGAAAGCCTTACAGTATAAAACAAAAATCAGTTCACTGAGTAATACCTCCTCACGGGTTTCTGTTATAACAATAGAAATGTTTCATGGGGCAAAACGTAATTTTAAGGTCCAACAAAAAAGGTAAAGTTTTTTTTTTATTTTTATTTTTATTTATTTATTTATTTATTTTTTATTTTTTTTTGAGACGGAGTCTCGCTCTGTCGCCCAGGCTGGAGTGCAGTGGCCGGATCTCAGCTCACTGCAAGCTCCGCCTCCCGGGTTCGGGCCATTCTCCTCTCTCAGCCTCCTGAGTAGCTGGGACTACAGGCGCCCGCCACCTCGCCCGGCTAGTTTTTTGTATTTTTCAGTAGAGACGGGGTTTCACCGTGTTAGCCAGGATGGTCTCGATCTTCTGACCTAGTGATCCACCCGTCTCGGCCTCCCAAAGTACTGGGATTACAGGCTTGAGCCACCGCGCCCGGCCAAAAGGTAAAGTTTTAAAGTCACGCTTAAGAGAGAAAGAAAAATGAAACCATTTATACTCCAAATAAATCATAAAATATGACTTAGACAGAAACTTCATAGAACCCAAATCCCACCAGAAAGTAGGCTCTCCGCTACAATGTAATAATGTCAACTGATTCCATGGGTCTTTTCCTTTCAGCTATTTAAAAGGTAATCCCTTTTAAAGCCCTGACCTTTTAGCTACTACTTCAAAAGGGAACCAACATTTATGCTTTCTCTTAACAGTTTATCTACATTTGTTACAACTGTGGGAAGGTGTTAGAGTAATCAGTAAATTCCCCATGGTTGGCTTCTTTTTCTTTCCTTACATTATAGTCCATTTAAGGTTGGGTTAACAGATTACAGTAATAAATGTATATATTTTGTGTGACATCAGTTTATTCAGAATTTCCCCAATGTATAATGCTGTAGTGGTGTTCATTCCAAATCCAGCTGTAGAACCAGGCTAACTTGTAATTGTTTTTACAGCTTTCCAAAGGATATAAAGTACTTACGAATAACTGTTAAGTAGAATAACTTAACAGTACTCTAAGTCCCTATTGGTCTTTGTTTTGTTTGAAACTGAGCAGTAGCTTTGAATAAACTAAAAACGAAAGAGAAAGGGGGGAAAGGCCTCATTTTCTAGTTGTTCTTTAATGGAATGAAAAATGAGAGCACTGAGCAACTGATGCAGTGATCTGAAATAGCCCAAAACAAAATGGGTGACTGTGGATGAATTTGCCTTCTACCAGGAAAACAAAGAGAACTTTAGGCCAAATATCTTTAGACATCACTTCTATTAGAAAGCCAGGTCATGTAAACTATTTCAAAATTTCTTCCAATTGCTAAAAATGTAACACGTTATTTCATACAATACTTTTTCCTTACTATATTTATAAACTAGTATGTGAATTTGGTATAGTAAATCTGTACATTTATTATTATTATGGTCATTTATAGGCTTAGAATATACTTTTACTTCTAATTGTATTCATAATTATTGAATTTTAAATTTTTTGGCAACAAGTTTCATTTATCTGGTGATAAGTCTCCAAGAAGTAATTGCAGAATTGTGCTTAAAAGATAATTAGGCCAATTTAGAGATTCTTTCCAAAAATAAATTTGGCAAACGGTAGAAACCACATATGGCAAAGTGTACATGAACATATGATTTTCTAAAGCAAGATTTTTTAAAACTTTCAAACTTCAACAGAACCCTATACTATAACTATCAAATGCAAAGTTTTCTGGTTGAATTTACTGGCTGACCTCCCCATAGGAGAGTCTTCCCTCGCTGTTTACTTGGCTAACTTTGAACACATCTAGGTCTGAGCTCAAAGTGCCTGTTAAGTCTTCATTACTTGCATGATTATCAAAAGAAAGATGAAAAGTGGGATTCATAAAATCCCTAAGTCCTGATTTTAGCTATGAGCTTTTATTTCACCAGATTTGCAAAAAAGCAAAACAATCAGTTCAATTTAATATAATTTTTTAAGTGATCAGCAATGTCACCAAGGAAAGAAAAGCAAGATTGCAAGGATTCAAAACCTATGTAATTGAGAAGTAATTATAGTACATGTGGCAGACTAGAAATAATACTTTTATATCACTTTTATGCTATATTTTTCCTATAAAGTACATCCTCATTTTTAAATGTAATATAAGGACTCCAGTATCTTAAGTCAATATTTATATGTGGCCTCCTTAAATTTTGAAGGGTAATGCAAATAATAAGAATATACATTGTTTATCTATAAAAATTTTCAGTTTAATTATATAATTACTTTTCTAAAATAAAAGAGCAAATACTCTTTTTCTACATACCTGCATTAAGACAGTTATAATTTGCTTCAATATTGTAAATATTGTTCAGTCATATCCAGATGTACATGTTTTTTCTTTTCCTCCTAAAAGTTATCTCACCTTGCACTTAGGACACTTCTGGGCATTCCTCTGCCCATGCTCAATTTCGCTGGCCCAGTGACGCAACAATTTGTCTCCTTTTTTGTACTCCTTGCAGTTAACACCTTCATGCCAAGGAGAGTGGCACTTAAAACACCAGACGAATTGGCAGGTAGGGCACTGGATCTGTGTAAGAAAAAAATCATATTAATTACTAGTGGACATACTGAAAGTGTCTAAAAGGGTAAGAAGGTGATGCTTGGGGAAATTAGCTAAAAGTTTATAATTTAAAATGCCTCCCCATCTATAAGACCAAAACTACACTAAGATATGAATACTCTGTTACTAGGGGAAAGAATTGCTTTGGCGAGGATGACTTGGCTATTTGTAGGCTGTCCTGGAGTTAAACATTTGATTCTGGAAACCAATTTAGCTTTAGGAAAATCTCCCAGATTTTAAGTGCAATCTCCCAGATTGAACCTGAAGGCTCACAAGGCCCCAAATCCACACACTCAGGCTGCCCTTTAATTCACCTTTCCCTTGAACGAATTACCCAGCCGTTTCCATTGTCTTCTTAAGAATGGCTTATTTCATTTTATTTTTTAAAAGCCCCACAGATGCTTCATCAAATAAAAAACACAGTAGCAGTCTGGGTGCAGTGGCTTATGCCTGTAATCCTAGCACTTTGGGAGGCTGAGGCGGGTGGATCACTTGAGGTCAGGAGTTACAGACCAGCCTGGCCAACATGGTGAAACCCCACCTCTACTAAAAATACAAAAATTAGGTGGGCATGTTGGTGCATGCTTGTAATCCCAGCTACTCAGGAGGATGACACGAGACATGAGAATCTCTTGAACCCAGCAGAGGTTACAGTTGAGCCGAGATCGTGCCACTGCACTCCAGCCTGGGCTACAGTGAGACTCTGTCTCAAAACAACAACAACAACAACAACAAAAACACAGTAAGAAACTGCTAGAACAGCATTTGCTATGAAGCAGCATCTAAAATAATGGATACTCCTGGTGTGCTACCAATGTAAGGGAGGCTAATTATAAAAATAATGCAAAGCATTCTATTATTAGAAATATATCAATATAGTGGCCCTGTGGCCTGTACTTAGAAAACCATCAGAAACGGGCCTTCATATTTCACTATGTGGAGGGTATATGACAGTGCACGTGTAAGTTTAGTAAGAATATGTCTTCTGCTTGACATGGAAGATATTTTATCTGACTTCCTTTATTTTGAATGATAGTGGAATATTCCATTCATACACATTATTTCCACTCCTAACTCTCTAAAAGCATATGAGTATAGCCTGACTTAACAGAGCCTCATGTGATTACAATGGATTATAAATTGCCTCATTATGAATTATATTTATAACTGACCACTCTCTTTGCTCCTCTATGTCACGTCACTGCAGCACATGTGAATTTGCTGACTACATTTTAAAGGTTAGAATTTCCTTTGGTAAACTATACACAATATTGTCACTTAATTTTTTGGAAAACAACTTTTTTGACAATGGAGGTTCTACTATATAGATTAATTAGCTGAGTGGCAATTACAATCACAGCTCTTCTGTTAACAACTCAAAGCACTGTAATTTTCACTTATGTCAAGAATGGATAATGCTCTTCCTGTGAAAATATGAAGTAAAAGTACTTTTGTTATTAACTTTATGTAAAAATGGCATTCTGTCATAAGGCTTAAAAGATTTTCATGTTTATTTATTTATTAAAATTCTGTTCAATGGTAATATCTATGCTTAATATGTTACATTCATTATTTATTTTCATCCTCAAAATAATGCTGGAAGGTAGATATGAACATCATCAGTTTACAGATGATGAAAATGAGACTCAGATAGATTAAATCACTTGCTGAAGGTAACACAGAAAATATGTGTTAAGAAGGAATTTAAACGTAAGTTTGTCTGGCTCCACATTTAGCATACTTTTCACTATACTTCTTATACCAAACGGCATTTGTTCTTTGACAACTGGCAACTTAAAAATGTAGTAGTCAAAGATGGTCATGTCATTAAACTATTCAATAAGTCAGAATTCCACATGATTATCAAGATAAGGTGAACTTTGAAAATTCTTTTCAAGATCTACTCTATACAAATTGAGAAACTACTTGGTTTAACTAAAAAAATTAAAAAAAAAAAAGGATGTTACTATTTAGTTATTTAAAATAACTGTTTTTTTCCTTTTTGATCATTACAATTAAAATAAATCATTTTTAAAAGACAACAAGTTGAAGTAGATGAGATTCAGCTAAGAAAACAATATAAAATGTTTACTTCCAAAATGTTTACTTCCATTTGTCATTGAGCAATGAAGACTAGATGTAAATATCACATGGAGCCTTCCTTTTGAATGTAATGAATGAAATGAGGAAAGTAGGAAAAAATTGCTTTTCCTTAGGCATCTACCATTAAGTCAGAAGACCTGAATAGTTAATTTAGTTATTTTCTACTGGACGTTATTCATAATTCTGAATCACTAGATTCTAGCATCATTAAATAAACTTTTTGAAAAGATCTCTCTAGTTTTTAACCAGTCTTAGATTATATTTATGAAATATTAGAATGAATGTAAAGATGCTTTGGAACTGGGATTCGCTCTATAAATGTCTGACATTGAATGGCTCAAAGATCTTTGTGAATAAGTGCCGAACTATCACATTTGTGAATCTCTAATGAAGACAATTACAGCAATGCATGATTCTCCTAAGGCACCAGAATAATAAAGAATCTGTCGTGTTGTTTCCACCCTGGGACTCTGGCTCATAATAAACAACTAAGTCCTACTGCAGATCCTATTGCAAATCCTCACCAACAGCACAGACTTAGTGGGAAACTGTGACCAAAGTTATGGGGCAGGCTCTCAAGTGAATATGAATAAGTCAAATTCATACTGGATTGCTATCTCTCACTGAAGACATCAAAATCACTATTTGCTTGGGATTAAAATCATAAAAGGACTAACAGCCAACTCCAACAACTTGGGTATTAAAAGACTACATGTGAAATTGTCCCAGATTTTTTGTTCTAAAGATGCCTCATTCATTTTGAACTTAATCACATTCAAAATTGGCCTTATGTAAACACATATAGACATCAACACTGCATCTTCCTCCACTCTTTTATTTACAGTTATTCTTCCACATGAAATGCTATCTCACAACCATAGACCCACCACATGGAGTGCTTGCCTTCTTAGTAATTACAGTCACACAGAAGTCGTCCTGCCCTGTTCTTGTGGCTCAAAGTGTGATTGCAGGGCCAGAAACATCAGTATCACCTGAGAACTTGGTGAATTCATGAATCCTTAGACCTTAGAGCCAAAAGTGCTCATTTTCACAAGGTCCGAAGGTGATTCGTATGCATCCTAAAGTTTGAGAGGCTCTGCTTTATACCATGTGACTCCATCGCTCAGACCACAATTTATTGGACCAGGAATGAGTCCCTAAGCCAAAAACATGTATCCACTAGTTGGCAAGCTGCCTAAGCGGTGGCATGAGCTTTGTGTAGCGGGGGTGCTCATTGTTGAATGGAGATTAGCCAAGATAGATTTTTCTCTCTTGAGGAGTGTCATGGAGATACAAAGGATGCCTTCATGGAGGAAAAGACAGAGAAGACCTAAGTGACTACAATGCAGACCACTGAAGAAGGACACAGACATTGACTTTTGGTGAGATGACAGACGGGCTCTCACACTACCAGAGCTTGTGTCTGATTCTCTATGAGGCCTGCCTGGGCAGCTGCAGAGAGTATTTTCCTGCCCTTCCTACTCCCCATGGAGCCTTACGGTAAACCTCACTAATTGAGGTAGCCCAAGAAACAGCACATTTCTGCTTCTGGTAACTGGGAGAGTCCAATGAATTACATCTACTAAAATCTCATCTTGATCAAATGCTCTTTTCTTCAAGTTGTCTTCCCTATTCCTTGCAACTAGATTCAGTACCTTTCTTATGGAACTTCCATTAGGGATGTAGATGTCTAATCTCTCCAACAGCCCACAAGTTCACTCCTCAGTGAACTGTGTTTGTCAAAGGCTTTGTCTCATGTAAAATGAATGATTTTGCACACAGTTTGGATACCACGTATCAGTTAACATTAAATGAATACAAAGAAAAACCAACATATCTAATTTATGACTAGCGGCTGAGATGGTATTACTAATTCCTATATTATCAGATGATGTTTACTAAACACATTATCCTAATGAACTTTTACTGAACACTATGATCAATGCACAAACTCTTCTAAAAGAGGCAAGCAGGGCTTCAAGTGCTTCAAGAATCAAGTTATCAAAGCTAAGAATCTTGATTAGCTTTCTCCAGAATCCACAAAAGATAAAAGAACTTTACATTAGATTTTTGACTTTTGAATACCCTTAGTTTTACCAGAAATCTGTGCTATACTGAGATGAAAGTACACCAACTCACCTGCCCTAGGAAAATGGCATTTTCTCCTGATAATTCATCAAGTCAAGTAAGGAAACAACCCACAAAATAAAAACAGTGTCTAAAACCAAAGAAAACCCCAGATCATTATTTTCCTGCTTAAATGCTAGACACCCCTATACACATCATTATTTCAAATAAATCACAAAATCTTTACTTATCAAATTCAAAATACTAGACAACACCCATGTGTAAAGTAGCACTGCAAATATAAGAGCTAATTCAGTTTTCCAAAAAGGATTGCTTTACTAGAACCTCAGGTTCAGATTCCCAATAATGAAACACATTTATCAATTCATTTTCCCATTCAACAAATATTTATTGGGCACCTTCAGGTAGCAGGAACTGCCTATGTTGATTGCATGTAGAAAGAAATGAAAATACTTGTCCTTAAGGAACTTACTGGGCTCTGACAGATATAAACCAAAAGAGCTATAAAGGCATATAGTAACTGCTAGAATAGAAGCTAGGACAAGTGGGTGCCAGGGAAACAGGCTTCAGTGAAGGCTGGAACATAAGCGTTCAGAGAGAATGTGACCTTCAACAATGAGTAGAATGTTACCGAGACAAGTGTTGAGGTAACACTTTGGGTAGAGGGTCCATCCTGAGCCACCACACAGAGGCCCAAGAGCACATGATGCACTGGGGAAACAGCAAGTGTTCTAATGTAGCCTGAACAGAGATGTCACTTCAGCTAGCTCAACTTTGATCCTTGCTAAGTGTACAATAAACAGAGCCAGTAAGTTCCTATAATCCTGGCATGTCCCCCAAAATATACCATGGTCCAGAAACTCTGCATAGGAAACACGTAAAAATCATGGCTGTCAGATTCGGGTATGTCCTAAAGAAATGAACCAAAATGGTACATAACTGGGAAATCTTGTAGTTATTAGTTATAAAAATGTTTTAAAAACTGAAGATGCTTTTCTTGAAGATGAGATGTGGAGAGGTACAGCATGTTATAGAGAGGAGAAAATGAGTCTTGATGCATGGCTTCAAATACTTTTAAGGAAGCACTGTTCGCTCCCTTATAACATCAAATCCTAAAGCCAGATTGTGGCTTTGGAAAGAAAGGGTGGCAATGGAAAGAAATTCTCCATATGGGAAAATAAACTTTTGACTTCTTGCCTTGATCTTACTCCCTGAGATTTCATTGCCTACTTGGGGAGCTCTCCATGCATGGAAATGCCAGTAACATACAGCCTTCATGAGGCACTGCACCCTTGAACACAGTGCGAATGTGGCCAAGTGATCCTTGCCTTAGTTTCTCACAGCACAGCTAAAACTAAGCTGGAAAGGGAAAGAGAAACTTTCCTAAAGGCTGAGGACCAACAGCAGACCAAAATAAAACAAACAAACAAAACCACACACACACACACACACAAAATGTAGAGTAACACATGACAAGGTAAGCTATATTGAGATATGGTGCCTATTTATGTAAATAACCTTACTGAACTCCCTCAATACTGATTTCCTTTTACATATGCAACACAATTATTTATTGCACAATGCATTCACCTCAATACTAGCTTTTATGTTCAAGCCAGACTCATGCATTTTTTTGGACAGCATGTTGGAACTTGAGAATGGGGGTTGTTTGAAAAAGTACTCTCTCCCTAATTTGAAAATCACTATTCCATATTAGTCTGTCTTGCTCCTACCACCTGGAAACACCTTAGGCATTTACAGACTCTTCCTGTAAACATAGAGAGCAAAGCCCAGAGAAGCATTTGTCTGGGTCTATTTCTTGTCTGAGGACCCACTTCTTCACTGGTGAATACAAAGGGTACTGGAAAATTCTTCCCTGATTTGCATAGCCCAAAGTCCTGGCCAGAAAAATGTGGTATCATATTGTTTTGAACAAGATGTCCTGTTCTGAACACAACAGCATCAGGATGACATCTCACAAGAGGTACTCACATAAAGCAGCAAGAGGTCCATTGTGTTACAGTGTACAAAAGGAAATGGGAATATTTTCTGTGAGGAATAAGTGAAGGCAGGAGGGAAGCATACCTTAGCCCAAAGGTAACAATGAATTCTTTCAAATCTGAGGTTTTTGAAAATGGAAAGGAATGATTTATTAACAACAAGTTCCTTAACAAAAGCAGTGTTCAGAGTCTGCATGGCCAACTGGTAGGCATATTGTAGAGGGGATATGTGAACTGTGTACACAGCACCAGCAGATTATCTTACAAATCTAAGTAGGTAAATATGGAAAAGTAGTACTACAGAGAGTGGTAGATAAAAAATGTAAGGTCTTCACTTCATTTCTTTCAGAATATCTTCCAGACCATTTTATAATGAACACCACACTTGGTCTACTTTAACACACTAACACGGGGGCCATCAGAGAGAGACGATTCTTCACTTGTTCATTGTGCTAAAGACCCAATGACAATGGGATAAAGTGAAAACAGTTCTTAGTACCACGGCAGGTCAATTTATCCTAGCTGCAAGATTTGATTATTACTATAGTTTTTTTTGTATGTTTGTTTGTTTTTAAGGTGAAGTGTAGGCTAAAATATCAGATAAAGCTCAACATTTGGCTGTTAGAAGTTCAAGCACAAGTTAAAAACCTCTAAAAAATATTGTGTCTAATTTATGCATCAAAAAAGCAAACAAAGAACAGCCTTAGCAAAACACTTCATTAGTAACTGGAGAAAGAAATGCTAATATAATTTAGTAGGCTTGCATCATAGCTGAGTGTTACACATTTTTTCAAGGGTAATGTATGTAACACACACTTTGTTTACACTGGCGTCTATCAACAGGGCTAGACAACTTTGTCTTTATCTGCCTCATAAATCTATGCCAACAACAACCATTTAAGAAACTACACTTTTTTTTCTATCGGCTCCTGACATGAGTGATATATTAATCCCAAGAGAAATCAGTGTGTGTTGTAAGCTACCCTAACCTTGTAGGGAAGATGCACAACCAGAGTCTCCATTTGTAAACACTGTCAACTAAAAGTGATGGTGTCAGGGAAAACCGGAACAAAACAGCATACTAATTACATGTTCATGGGAAAACTTTACACATTTTTACATATGGGAAACAGTTCTCAAGTCATCTTTACCAGAAGGAAGATTAAGCACGTTTTAAAGTACACCTGTTCTCAACAACCGATTCATTTGACTGTATTCTTAAAGCCCTTAGAAAATTCTTTTACCACATGAGAAAATATTTGTTTAGTGTTTATAAAAGGTAATTTCTACTCAGAGGATTTATAAGAAAGAAAAAAAGACAGCTAGAGAACTAAGGTAAGAACACAGACAGAATTTCTCCAGGGAATTTTATTGGTTTTTTTCTTTCACCTGGTGGTAAAAGATGCGTCAAACATACCATTATATAAATTATCAAGATTCTGCTTAACATTTGTGGGAAGAAGAGTGGGGATTATTAGTCTTGTCTGAAGAAAAACAACAAGAGAATTACCTCTAACATCTTTTCTAACATGCTGATGAGCATGACCTTCAACTCTTTCTCCAAATCGATATGAAAAGGGGGATCATTTCTTAAGTCTACACTTGGAATAAGAATGAAACCTAGAATTGCACCTACCTCAGTAAAACTTGTATGAGTAAAATAACTACTTTTAATCCTTTAGACGTCTCTCCTCTCTTCCATAAAGAACTGCTATCACCTCCTCTATCTCCCAAAGAATATTTTTTTCATTTTCGTAAGTTCAATGACCATCCCCTTCACTGCCCCCAATATTGATGACTTCCAGCAAATTACTCCTGAGTCATGTTTTCTAGACATCTCTTTGATGCCCTAACGGGTCTTCAAACTTAACACTGTCAACATATTTCAAACTAAATTAATTTTCCATTTCCCAAACCTGCTCCTCCTCTTCCAGACATAGTCAATTTTACCCCTCCTTTCTGCCCATTGTCCACCACTCACCCCATGTTTTACTTCAACTATATTCTTTTTTACTCCCCCATGCCCTTCTCAGTACCCAGGGTTGCTCATTCTGCTCTCTTTGCCTAATAATAATAACAATCATAATCCTTTCCAGTATGTATCATACATGGTGCTAAGCAATTTATATGTGTGATCTCATTTAATTCTTACTACATTCTTATGACATAGGTACTATTACTATCCCCAGTTAAAGACGTGGAAACGATACTCAAGGTGACAGTGCTAATATGTGACAGGCTGAGAGTTTAATTCCAGTTTGAAAGCAGTGCTCTGACCTGCCTTTTCCACCTTGGTAAATGCAACATCTCAAGGCTTAATGTGTTTACTCTTACATGAATTCTTCAACAAATATATTTTGAGTGCACCCTCTACCAGACATAGTGCTTGACACAGGTTATCAGCAGTGAATGAAGTGAATTTGGACCTGGACTCCTAGAGACCAGTTAGAAAGAAAAACTTAAAGCAAATAACCACAAACATATATCATAAAATCCCAGGTGATAATTGCTATAGTGAAAAGCTTTTGGTGTGGGTGATTTGTTTGTCTCCAGGCATCACATGAGGACATTAGAGTCACAACTTCAACATTTTTTATTTCTCCATCATTAACTTGTTCTCTTATTGATATGTGGTTGCTGTTGCACTGATAAATTATAGGAACTATTCAGGTTAGAAATTAGATTTCTAGTTGGAAATTGAAGTCAATTTTGTAGAAATGGAATGGTAAGCCTTTTTGGCATCATGACAAGAGTTTTAGGGAGAGGAAGACAGAAATACTATGAGTGAAAAAGTGAGACTGGATTTGACAAAAGGCAAGGTTGTCTGAATGTAAATCTCTCAATTCACAAATGCACTTGTTCTATTTGATATAGTATGAGTTTGACAATGTTCAGAACATAATATAAAGCTCTCTTTACTCAAATTTTTGCCAGAAGGGAATTGTTGGGTGTTGGGCCTAGAGGGATAAATGGACAGGTAGGAGCTCTAGTTACTGCTTATTGTTATATTCTTTTTACCCTTTATCCACCTGCCGAGTACAAACAATTTGACAAGTGGTCTTTACAAAAATTAAAACCCCCAAATATGATATTTTAAGTCTCAAACTTCATGTGAGAAGCACTAACGCAGCTATAAAACAGTTATAATATTTTCAAACAGCTGAACTGATGGCAAAGGCCATAATAAATTTCCAAAGAATGGCATCTTGGATCAAGATACTGTGAATCAATGACTCAGAATAATATTAAAATAAACATTACAAGGGTTGTATCAATAGATACAAACCCACTTAAGCCTGTAAACATTACTATAAAGAGACGTTAAATTGCACAGAAATGACAGACAATAGCAGCAATCTTTTTTTTTTTTTTTCTGTTTCTGTTGCCTTATGATGCAATGTATTGTGTGTGAGTACTTAAATTCACTCCTCTTAAAGTTACAATAAATGACACCAATTTGGAACTACCTTATTCTATTGGGGAAACTGAATTTTTAAAAATATTGCAAAATAAAAAATGTTCACCTGTTCATCGCAAAGAACAAAGATCTTACTCTCAGTACAGGGTGTCATACTGGGCTCATGAATTTCACAGTTGTTTGGCTGGGGTATCCATGTCAGTGCTCTCCTTACCTATAATACCCAGACAGGTATGGGCATGTAAACCAAGCAGTTAATGTTAATGTAGACCACAGAGTTTCATGATGAAAAATGTTATATAAACTTTACACTAAAATAAGTAAAAATTATTGCTTCAGGAATTACTTGAATCATCGTTAGAACTTTGTACAACATAGATCAAGGAGATTACGGACTTCTGTTATCGATCTTCTCTTCTACACTAGTAAAGAAGAGTAACAAAAATAATCATCCTCAAATTCTGTGTTAGTTTTACTCTTTTGAAATTTGCTGAAGTTTCATTTTATAGTGTAATGAGATTTCCACCTCACACCCACTGCTGAGGATCTTAACTTTTCATAATCAACATTTATTGTGTTGTTGAATTCCTCCTCACACCAAAGCAAATTTTTCTTTTCCTCTACTAATCGAAAGGAGTCAGTTGAGTTTAACAAATTTAAGATGTTGATCCATTTGCCCCAGCTTCTCTTCTTACCCACAACAAATCGATGGACATTGGAGAAGCCTGACCTCTGGGAAATGTTATCAGAATAGCATGGGATCACTCAAAATTATATAAATATAGAATCTTCTATTTGTCAATTTTTACACATTTCACTCTCAGTACATGTGTACTGTGATACATTACACTCATCACAACATGATTTTGGTGATTTTAGATGAAATGAGATATAAAACATTTCACTGTTGCCATAATTTTGACTGAAATTATAACTCTATTATCCATTTCATGAAAACAACACATTTAAAAATTACTCAATTATTCCCACTCTAACTCAATTTTGTACATGTTTTAATTACTGCAATTTTAAAAATTAGTATAGTCTGAGTTTCTATATATCAAATATTAGAAAAAAATTGAATATCCTAATTGATGGAATTACAAGCCCTTCTAAATTCCTGTTCTTATACAGTAACACACAACTGCAATAAAAATAACAACATAATCTAAGGATATATAGCATGATATAAAAGTATTCTATTAATGTTCAGTTAGCTTTCAACAGCACTGTAGGGCAATACTTTAGTTATACAATTTTGTAACCTCAAAAATAATGCTTTTTATAGAAGGGAAAAAAAGGATTTTATTCTAACAGTTATACCTGATAGAGAATGGCCTACATAAAAACAGTAAATTAACTATGAGAGTCAAGCAGTTTCAAAGGACGACTCATGAAGAAGCTTTGATTAATCTACAAATACTGTAGCTTATCACTGCAACAGCAGAGGAAACTACCCACTAAACAATGGTCCCCTCAAAGCTACAAGATGAATAATGTAACCGCTGCTCTCAAGAAAGGGAACGTGACCAGAAACTTACCTTAAATGGAGAGGACTTCAAACAGCCTTTGAAACCACTTCATCCTGCCATTTTGCTGTAATGACAAGGATGAAAACTACTGCCACAGCCTCACTGGTTTTCTGCTTCATTTACTGCAAAGACTCTCTGCTGTGGATTAGTCACCTGGTGAGGCTCAAAACTTTGGAAGACAATTGTTCTGGGGTGGGCCTGGGGCACTGGTGTGTCATGAAAGCTCTTGGGTGATTCTAATACACAATCAGGGCTGTGAAGCAATGCTCTGCTGCCACAGTTGTTGCCTTGGTTTCCCAGGCTTCTGTCTGGCCCTCTTGTGATAGCTTCTGTGAATGCTGCCAGATGACATTTCTCTAATTCTCTAATGCTTACAGAGTTAAATCCAAACTTCTGCGCAAACTGCACAAGACTCAACATGATCTGCTCTTATCTGCTTGATCAGCTGCCTCTCCCCTACTCTCCACCAGCTCTAGAAGCACTTGATTGCAACAAGCCTGGCCTTAGCCTCAGGGGCCGTGCACTTACTCATTCCTTGCTCTGAAATGCTCACCATGTTTATCTGTCTGGAGAACTGCACCTCCTCTGTGAAGCCATTCCTGACATCCTAGAGCCCAACCCTCCTTTGAGTGTTCTCAAAGCATCCTATATGTACACAGTTTTGTGTTTTTTTCTAATCATATTGGACGGTCATTTTTAGAACACATGTCTCTCCCATCTTTGTTAGACTTTTTTGAAGCAGGGACTATATCACATTTGCTCTATAGCCCCCAAACTTAGCACACTACCTAGCATATACAGCATTCTGTATTTGTTGAATAAATGAATGATATCATTTATACTATTTTTACCTATTATAGATATAGCAAGAGGAGACTTACATTGGGACCACTGGAAAAAAATCAAGTCCATAATAATAAAGAAAAAGTCTTAGTATTTATTTAGTATTTGGTAGTAGTAACTATTATTAAAGATCAGCCTTCCAATGAGGTTACTAGATTAATTTTCAACATGGTTAAAGTCAAAGACAAAACTGTAATTAATTCCTTAAGAGTGCGCTCTTATCATCAGCCTCCCCAAACCATATGCTTTCAGAATGATGGCCAATAAATGCTCACCTTCAGCTCCGTAAAGAAACCCCCTTAATGCCCACCACAAGTGGATCTAATCTGGCTGCTTCTGCTATGTGACGTCTAACCCACAACTCTGGTGAAAATGCTTACTTTGTATTTGCTTTCTGATCTGGAAGGGGTGGGAATATGTCCTTTTTTCTTGAAGGTTGTAAAGTGCTTGCACTGAGGACATGGCTTGGTGCTGGAATCAATACGGCCAAGTTCCAAGAAGTACTTATACTTGATGGAGTCTTCATGCGTTAAGTTATAGACAACAGTTGTTTCTTCCAAGAATTCAAAACACTCTGTGATGGGGCATTTGATTTCTACTTGGCCAAGTTGTACCTGCATGATGGAAGAGCAGATGGAAGGAAAAAAAAGTCACTGGTTATTTTCTTTCATTTTTTTTTTTTTTTTGTATACAGTATTACTTATTTCATGATTGCAATAAAGGATTGTGTGCAATTTTTAAGATAACATAATCAATGTTAATCACCTTGATACCTGCTTTTGGCAATACCAAAATAATCACTATATAATGTTTCCGAAATGATTTAAAGGGCATTTAAGTCTTCTCTGATTATTGTTTTTGTGACAAGAAATGGACCTAAGCCACAGGCTCACCAAAGAAGCAAATGATCATCTCATGTTTCTGGAAACTGCAAGGTTACACAGCATTCAGATGATGCACCGACTGCAAGAACTGCAGGGTCACGCAGCATTTAGACAACATGCCAACTAAAAGGTGTTTCATATTTTTCAACATCACTGCAGAATACTTTAGCACTAAACTCTGGGCACATTTTACTATTTTAAAAGGACTAAAGAGATTCTGTAATGTAGAATGCCTAATAGTTTAAAAAATGTTACAAAAAATAACTGTTTCCTCTGACCCTTCTGTGTTAAGAACATAAAGTAAGTAGTTCCTATATAATGAGAATCATAGGAACAAGTAAGAAAATGAAACCAGCTACAACAGTGTAAAAAAATCCTTATGAAATCTGGCTACTACTGAGATAATTTACAAAATTAATGTATTCAAAGGACTATGGCGCTAGATTAGGAGAGAAGGGAGGATACATCAAAACGCGACATTTAGTATGTGGTATGGAGTACTAGATATGGTTAGCATTAAATATTACAATAAAAGATTACAGCACAAAGTATGGACACAACTAATTTTTAAATGATTAAAATAAACAACTTTGAAATAATGAGTAGCTAGAGTGTTTTTCGTAAGTGGTGAACAATAACTCTTTATATTCATGGCATTACAATCTCTTTTGTCCATCCTAATGTAGTAAAGGGAGGCACTAAAAACTCCAGATGACAAACAACACCAAACCCTTTCTATTTTATTTGGGTGAATCTGACATTCTCAGAAAGCAAAGCATACACACTTGCAGTAGAAAAGTATGCTATGAAGACTCAGGTAGGAGTAGGAGAAAGCCACACAGTTTGGGGAAAGAAAAACACCACAGAGAGCAGTTAAAAAAAGAAAACTAAATTCATAGTAACTGTTAACATTGCTATTTATCTGGCACAAGCTTGAGGTAAGGTAGTTAAGAAGTTGCAGGCTGACGTGTTGAATATCAGTAAAGAGCATGAGCTAAGCTGAAAGCAAAATGAAAGAGGCTGGCTTTGGATAATTCTCCTTATTAGTATTGACCTGTTAAAAGTATAAGCTTTGCATAATTTTATGCTACTATTGTACAAAACACGGCCCAGAGAGGATTTAAAAATATGTGCCCATTTTTTTCTACTTTTTCTGATGAGTCTGCTCACAGTCCCAATCAGATTTTATTATTCATGTTACAGTGTTATGATGCTATTATAATTCAAATTATGTTTTAGAATAAATTATTTTGTTCTGCCTCAAGACAAAAATTCTCAGGAGATTTTTGTGTAGATAAAAACCGCTGTGTAACATACTAAGAACCTGGTTTAATGAAGTATAGAACTTAAGCATTAAAAAATGACTAAATGTTTCCTCTCAATATTCTGTAGACATTTATCGAGCACGATTCTGAGGCAGGTACGGGCTAGGTACTGAAGCTTTCCAGATACAGGTCAGTAAAGAGGCAATCAGGATGCAAAATGGTGAGTATAAGGTGTCAGGAGAAGTACAGTAATCTCATACTTGGGGGGATCCGAAGAGGTTTCTTGGAAGAAGTGAGGTTTCAAGTGAGAGCTTAAGACTAGCAGGATTTAGCCAAACAAAGGTGAGAAGGGGTTCCAAGCAGACAAAAGAGACAACTTGGGCAAAGGCCTGGAGGAAAGGGAACACAGCACTAGCATACCCCAAATGCACATGCATCTGAACTTAAAGATCACAGCCTTGGGACGGCTCTTAAAGATGAGCAGCAGCCTGGACCACAATGTGTGAGTAAGGAAAGATGAGGCTGTTATGCAAAGATGAACCAGCTTGGACCAGAGCACAAGGGCCGAGCATGAAGCCATCTTAGGAGTCTGTATGTTTTTCCGATTTAAATAGAAAGCTATGCAGTTTTCAGAATGTGAAAGATAGTTTTTTTTTAAGTCCACAGAAAATAGGCTTACTTGGGCCACCTCGAGAGGCACTTGTTATTGGGCAGCAGTACATTTTTATGATTAAGAGCCTGAATTTTTTATTGTCAGGTCAGTGTTCGAATCCAGTCTTCCTCACCTATGAGTTTATTTTAACTATATAAATGATAACAATGGAGGCAGCAATTTCACAGCCACTCAGGAATGACCAGGTGTTATGGAAACTGAATGCAGTTTAGGGACTAGAACAATCCAAGGCAGCTAAAGAGGGCAGGTTGTCTTGATACTCCTTCAGCAGTGGGTATTTATTACTCAACCACATCAGGATACCATCCAACATCCAATCAAACACTTACTTTTCTACTGCAGTATTGCTCAAATCTGCAAACCTATTCAATTTCCATAGAATATATTACTTCCTCTAGATTTCATACCCTCTGCATTGACTATTCCTTCCCTTCCCTTCTTTCTCAAGGCTCCAAAATCCCTATCCTACTACATTGAACCAAAGACCTCATATTTTATTGAACACATAGAGGCAATCAGATGCATATTCCCATACCTACCCACTACCAGCTCTAGCAATTTACATCTCTGTTTTCTGTCTTCCCTCTATAGAGGGCTGAATCTATTTCCAGAACAACTGTATACGAGTCTCTTAAAGTGTCTGTAAAGTGTCTGTTGGGCATTCCAGTTTCCTGGCCCAGTCAAGGCCTACAGAACTGGGATCATTGTTGACAAGCCAGTAATTGGCAGTTTGGAACAGCTACTCATACAATCATTCTTCTTCATACTAACAGTATCCTCTTTTTCATAATATAGTGTTACTCATCACCTATGCAATCTCTTGGCCTCTCTCTACATACAATATCTTTTTCAGAAAATTGTCCTCAAAAGATCACTAGCAAACAACTAATTATGATTAAGTGAAGTACACTTTTTCATGTGTTCAACAAGGTATGTATTTCATCAATTCAAGAATGCATTTTAAAAGCACATTTTAATTTCTTGAAAGTCAAGTTTTTTATAATCAAAAGAAATTAGTATTGTACGTAGTTTACTTGGCAGTGTTTTTACTTTCTTGGTGGTGCATAACCGAATACTGCATCCTACTATTGATCACATCTTTGATTTCAGTGAAATGTGGTTTCTGTGAGCTAAGTAGTGTGATGGACTTCTGGAGAGATAAGAGGAGAGAGAAACACAGGGTTTCTACTGGAGGAAATGAATAATAAGCAAATAAACAAGGCAGATTGTAACCTGTGTTATGAATGAACTACACATCATGGAAGCAATCTCTAAGGAAATGACAACCTGAGTTGAAAACTGAAAGGCCTGTCATGCAGAGAACATGGGGAAGAGACAGCAAATAGAGGAAACAAGAACATTGGCTCCAGCCAGAAGGTGTCTGATGTGCCTCTGCTCAGAGCACAGAACTCAGTGACAAAAATACATACTAAAGGAAGGAGAGAACAGTATGAGATGAAGTTGGAGAGTTAGGCAGAAGACAGATCACATGGACCTTGTTGGCCATGGTAAAAGGTCTGTATTATAGACAATACGAATCACTGGTTTTAAGAGGATGACTGACATGCTCTTCTTGGAGAAGAGACTGTAGAGGAATAAAAGTGAAGGCTGGGAGAATTCTGGAAGTCTGGATTCAATGACTCTTCCCACAAGTGATGTCTAACTGTTACAGGCAGTTGATAGACGACTGAGAGGTAACAAGATACAGGGTGTATTTTGGAAGTGGAATCAATGAGATTTTTTTAAATTGACAAAAATTTTATGTATTTATGGTATGCAACATGAGGTTTTAATATATATGTACAGATAATATATATTAATCAAGCAAATTAATAAATGCATTACTTCACTGCTAATTTTTTAACAGAAGTAAGAACAAAGATCATTAATAGGAGTGGTGAGAGAGGGCATCCTTGTCTTGTGCCAGTTTTCAAAGGGAATGTTTCCAGCTTTTGCCCATTCAGTATGATATTGGCTATGGGTTTGTCATAAATAGCTCTTATTATTTTGAGATGTTACATCAATACCTAATTTATTGAGAGTTAACATGAAGGAATGTTGAATTTTATCGGAGGCCTTTTCTGCATCTATTGAGATAATCATGTGGTTTTTGTCACTGATTCTGTTTACGTGATTGATTAAATTTATTGATTTGCATATGTTGAATCAGTCTTGCATCCCAGGGATGAAGCCAACTTGATCATGGTGGATAAACTTTTTGGTGTGCTGCTGGATTTGGTTTGCCAGTATTTTATTGAGGATTTTCGCATCCATGTTCATGAGGGATTTTGGCCTGAAGTTTTCTTTTTTTGTTGGGTCTCTGCCAGGTTTTGGAATCAGGATGATGCTGGCATCATAAAATGAGTTAGGGAGGAGTCCCTCCTTTTCAATTGTTTGGAATAGTTTCAGAAGGAATGATATTAGCTCCTCTGTACCTCTGGTAGAATTCAACAGTGAATCCGTCTGGTCCCAGGCATTTTTTCGTTGGTAGGCTATTAATTACTGCCTCTATTTCAGAACTTGTTATTGGTCTATTCGGGGATTCGACTTCTTCCTGGTTTAGTCTTGGGAGGGTGTATGTATCCAGGGATTTATCCATTTCTTCTAGATTTTCTGGTTTATTTATGTAGAGGTGTTTATAGTATTCTCTGATGGTAGTTTCTATTGCTGTGGGATCAGTGGTGATATCCCCATTATCATTTTTATTGTGCCTATTGGATCCCCCTCTCTTTTCTTCTTTATTAGTCTACCTAGTGGTCTATCTATTTTGTTAATTTTTTCAAAAACACACCTCCTGGATTCATTGATTTTTTTCGAAGGTTTTTCATGTCTCTATCTCCTTCAATTCTGCTCTGATCTTAGTTATTTCTTGTCTTCTGTTAGCTTTTGAATTTGTTTGCTCTTGCTTTTCTACAGTTGTGATGTTAGGGTATTGATTTCAGATCTTTCCAGCTTTCTGATGTGGGCATTTAGTGCTCTAAATTTCCCTCTAAACACTGCTTTAGCAGCGTCCTACAGATTCTGGTATGTTGTCTCTTTGTTCTCATTGGTTTCAAAGAACTTCTTGGTTTCTGCCTTAATTTTGTTATTTACCCAGGAGTCATTCAGGAGCAGGTTGTTCAATTTCCATGTAGTTGTGTGGTTTTGAATGAGTTTCTTAATCCTAAGTTCTAATTTGATTGCACTATGGACTGAGAGACTGTATGTTATGATTTCAGTTCTTTTGCATTTGCTGAGGAATGTTTTACTTCCATTTATGTGGTTGATTTTAGAATAAGTGCCATGTGGCACTGAGACAAATGTATATTCTGTTGATTTAGGGTGGAGAGTTCTGTAGATGTCTATTACGTCCACTTGATCCAGAGCTGAGTTCAAGTCCTGGATGTCCTTGTTAATTTTCTGTCTTGTTGATCTGTCTAATATTGATAATGTGGTGTTAAAGTCTCCCACTATTATTGTGTGGGAGTCTAAGTCTCTTTGTAGGTCTTTAAGAACTTGTTTTATGAATCAGGGTGCTCCTGTATTGGGTGCATATATATTTAGGACAGTTAGCTCTTCTTGTTGCATTGATCCCTTTACCAATATGTAATGCCCTTCTTTGTCTTTTTTTGATCTTTGTTGGTTTAAGGTCTGTTTTATCAGAGACTAGGATTGCACCCCCTGCTTTGGTACATGCATCCCAGAACTTAAAGTAAAATTTTTTTAAAAAAGAAAAAAAAATGTGGTACATATGCATCATGGAATACTATGCAGCCATAAAAAGGAATGAGGCCATGTCCTTTATAGGGACATGGATGGAGCTGGAAGGTATTATCCTCAGCAAACTAAAGCAGGAACAGAAAACCAAACATCACATATTCTCACTTATAAGTGGGAGTTGAACAACAAGAACACATGGACATAGCAGGGGTGGGGGGCAAGAAGGAACAACACATACTGGGCCTGTCAGGGGATGGGGTGGAGGGAGGGAGAGCATTAGGAAAAACAGCTAATGCATGTGGGGCTTAGTACCCAGCTGACAGGTTGATAGTTGCAGTAAACCACCCTGGCACATGTTTACCTATGCAACAAATCTACACATCCTGCACATGTATCACAGAACTTAAAAAATTAAATTAGAAAAGAAAGATCATTAATACACCAAAAAAAAATTTGTATCAAGCTCCTAACAATAGGATAGGTAATATAAAAAGTTCATAGTATAAAGTGAATTAAGCCATGAATCCTGCCTTCATAGACCTTGAGAATGTAGCAATTAAACTGGTATTGATAGTCTTCTAGCAATTGGGATTTGTTGGTATTAATTCATCTAATATTTACCCAATAGTTTAAAAAACTTTTTATTAGGGATAATTAAAAGTATATGTGAAGGTTGGCAGATTAGCATTACGAATCCTTAAACAGCCATCCTCTAGCTTACATTGTCAACTTATAGCCAATCTTATTTCTTCGATACCCTGAGTAATATGGCCCTCCCATGTTATTTTGAAGAAAATACCAGATATCATGTCATTTCATTCATAAATATTTCAGTATGGGGCTAAAAAATTAAGAAGTCTTTTTAAAACCATAACCATGATACCATATATCTCCAAAAATGTCAATTTTTTAGTATCAAGTTAACATTCTAAATAACATATCATCTAAATTCTGTTTACTGGATTTTATCTCCTATTAAGTACTTAAAGATATTTTGCTGCTCAGTGTGTTCAATGTTAATACAACTATTTATACCACTGAAAAAGATGCTCTTCAGTTTTTCTGAACAAAAACATTTCCAACCTTGAAAGAAAAAAATTGCTTAACTCTAAAGGCATCTATAAGGCATCATTAAGAGACACTATTATCCACTTAATGTTCAAGCTACATGGCTAATTTGCCACCTGGGAGAACTCAAAAGTAACTTAATGACTCAGGTGATGAAGACCTTTGGAAAAGTGGCAGACTAATTAATTAAATTCTCCAAAGAAAAGGATGAGAAAAAGTACAAATCTTGGGCCTCATTGCTCAATTTATCAAATGTGTGGTTTATGACTCTGATCATGGTTTTAAGTGGTCATGACAGTTTACAAGGTGCTTTGGATTTTGCTCATTTGATACTAGAGGATTTCATATTTCCTCTGTTCTGAAAAATGGAAATATGTTAATATGACAGAGAGAAAAGAATACTGTAACGAAAGCGGTAACAATAATCACAAAATACACATAGATCTACTACAGGCAAAGCACAGCTCCACGTAGTTTGTGTGGATTAATTACTTTGAGGTGCACCATGGGGGTAGATTGATTTCAGACTCACTGATGTCCCCATCACTTTACTCATCAGTGATTATGGGAAGGTGCCTGCTATACTGACACACATGGGTTTTTGTTTATTCAGAAGCTACTACAGGGCTTAGTGCTAGATGCCTTTGAATTTTTCTAGAAATGATTAAAAAAATCAAGTCAAAAATTCTAGAAATCTCTTAACTCAAAGCAAGATAAATACAGTACAAAGACAACCACATTTAAGTACATCAACTAAAAGTGATATACCAAATACACAGTAACAAGAAGTAACCAGAGAAAAAGGCATATTCCCAAGTAGAAAACTTCAGCCTCAAGTGCCTTGCTGGTAGCTTGCTGTTTAAAAGCTACTCAGTTTTTGGTATTTTGATACAACAGCCTGAATAGACTAGTACTCTTGATCTAGAAAAATAAAGTCGTAAAACTATTTCTGCCAGAAATAAGACTGATCATAAAGCTACAAGAATTACATTAGTATGACAGTGGCACAAGGATAGATAATAGAACAATGGAACAGAAAAGAGAATAGAACAAAACCACTTCCATATGAACACTACAGAGCAGTGGGGAGGGTGCTTTTTTTTTTTTTTTTTTTTAATAAATTGTGCTGTTGGTTTAATATCCATTAAAAAAATCAGTCTTGAAGAATCGTCACACTGTCTTCCACATTGGTTGAACTAATTTACACTCCTACCAACAGTGTAAAAGCATTCCTATTTCTCCACATCCTCTCCAGCATCTGTTGTTTCCTGGCTTTTTAATCACCATTAGTCGCCATTCTAACTGGCATGAGATGGTATCTCATTGTGGTTTTGATTTGCATTTCTCTAATGACCAGTGATGATGAGCATTTTTTCACATTTGTTGGCTGCATAAATGTCTTCTTTTAGGAAGTGTCTGTTCATATCCTTCACCTACTTTTTGATGTTTTTTTTTTCTTGTAAATTTGTTTAAGTTACTTGTGGATTCTGGATATTAGCCCTTTGTCAGATGGATAGATTGCAAACATTTTCTCCCACTCTGTAGGGTGCCTGTTCACTCTGACGATAGTTTCTTTTGCTGTGCAGTTCTTTAGTTTAATTAGATCCCATTTGTCAATTTTGGCTTTTGTTGCAATTGCTTTTGGATCTGGAACGAGGAATACCATTTGACCCAGAAATCCCATTACTGGGTATATACCCAAACGATAATAAGTCATTCTAGTATGAGGACACATGCACACGTATGTTTATTACAGCACTATTCACAATAGCAAAGACTTGGAATCAACCCAAATGCCCATCAATGATAGACTGGATAAAGAAAATGTGGCATATATACAGCATGGAATAATATTCAGCCATGAAAAAGAATGAGTTCATATCCTTTGCAGGGACATGGATGAAGCTGGAAACCATCATTCTCTGCAAACTAACACAAGAACAGAAAACCAAACACCGCATGTTCTCACTCATAAGTGGGAGTCGAATGATTAGAACACATGGACACAGGGAGAGGAACATCACACACCGAGGCATGTCAGAGGTTAGGGGGCAAGGGGAGAGATAGCATTAGGAGAAATAACTAATGCATGCGGAGCTTAAAGCCTAGATGATGGGTTGATGGGTGCAGCAAACCACCATGGAACAAGTATATCTATATAACAATCCAGCACGTTCTGCACATGTATCCCAGAACTTAAAATATAATAAAATAAATACATAAATAAAAGTAAAATTGAAAAAAAAAAACTTTAACAGATGAGGAGCTGCAAAACACACACACACACACACACACACGCACATACACAAATCAGTCTTGACTTTTATCTCAAACCAAGTAGACTGAAACTGTAAATATAAAAGGTGAATGAAAAAGTTTCTAAAGATAATAAAAAAGAATATCTTAGGGGCAAGCCCAAGATGGCCAAATAGGAACAGCTCCAGCCTCCAGCTCCCAGTGTGAGCAACACAGAAGATGGGTAATTTCTGCATTTTCAACTGAGGTGCAGACCGACACCTCACACCTCACACAGCGGGGTACACCCCTGAGACGAAGCTTCCAGAGCAAGAATCAGAAGCAACACTTGCTGTTCAGCAATATTCTATCTTCTGCAGCCTCCGCTGCTGATACCCAGGCAAACAGGGTCTGGAGTGGACCTCAAGTAAACTCCAACAGACCTACAGCTGAGGGTCCTGATTGTTAGAAGGAAAACTAACTAACAGAAAGGACACCCACACCAAAACTCCATCAGTACATCACCATCATCAAAGACCAAAGACAGATAAAACCACAAAGATGGGAAAAAAGCAGAGCAGAAAAGCTGGAAATTCAAAAAATCAGAGCACATCTCCCCCTCCAAAGGAACGCAGCTCATCGCCAGCAATGGAACAAAGCTGGATGGAGAATGACTTTGACGAGTTGAGAGAAGACAGCTTCAGTCGATCAAACTTCTCAGAGCTAAAGGAGGAACTATGTAACCAGTGCAAAGAAACTGAAAACCTTGAAAAAAGATTTGATGAATGGCTAACTAGAATAACCAATGTAGAGAAGTCCTTAAAAGAACTGATAGAGATGAAAACCATAACATGAGAACTACGTGACAAATGCACAAGCTTCAGTAACTGACTCGATCATCTGGAAGAAAGAGTATCAGCGATTGAAGATCAAATGAATGAAATGAAGTGAGAAGAAAAGTGTAGAGAAAAAAGAGTAAAAAGAAATGAACAAAGCCTCCAAGAAATATGGGATTATGTGAAAAGAACAAATCTACATCTGATTGGTGTGCCTGAAAGTGACAGGGAAAGTTGGAAAACACTCTTCAGGATATCATCCAGGAGAACTTCCCCAACCTAGTAAGGCAGGCCAACATTCAAATTCAGGAAATACACAGAACGCCACAAATATACTCCTTGAGAAGAGCAACTCTAAGACACATAATTATCAGATTCACCAAAGTTGAAATGAAGGAAAAAATGTTAAGGGCAGCCAGAGAGAAAGGTCGGGTTACACACAAAGGGAAGCCCATCAGACTAACAGCAGATCTCTTGGCAGAAACTCTCCAAGCCAGAAGAGAGTGGGGGCCAATATTCAACATTCTTAAAGAAAAGAATTTTCAACCCAGAATTTCATATCCAGCCAAACTAAGTTTCATAAGTGAAGGAGAAATAAAATCCTTTACAGACAAGCAAATGTTTAGAGATTTTGTCACCATCAGGCCTGCCCGACAAGAGATCCTGAAGGAAGCACTAAACATGGAAAGGAACAACAGGTACCAGCCATTGCAAAAACATGTCAAAATGTAAAGTCCATCGATGCTAGGAAGAAACTGCATCAACTAGCTAGCAAAATAACCAGCTAATATCATAATGACAGGATCAAGTTCACACATAACAATATTAACCTTAAATGTAAATGGACTAAATGGTCCAATTAAAAGACACAGACTGTCAAATTGGATAGAGAGTCAAGACCCATCAGTTTGCTGTATTCAGGAGACCCATCTCACATGCAGAGACATACATAGGCTCAAAATAAAGGGATGGAGAAAGATCTACCAAGCAAATGGTAAACAAAAAAAAAAGCAGGGGTTGCAATCCTAGTCTCTGATAAAACAGACTTTAAACCATCAAAGATCAAAAGAGACAAAGAAGGCCATTACATAATGGTAAAGGGATCAATTCAACAGGAAGAGTTAACTATCCTAAATATATATGCACCCAATATAGGAGCACCCAGATTCATAAAGCAAGTCCTTAGAGACTTACAAAGAGACTTAGACTCCCATACAATAATAATGGGAGACTTTTACACCCCACTGTCAACATTAGACAGATCAATGAGACAGAAAGTCAACAAGGATATCCAGGAATTGAACTAAACTCTGCACCAAGTGGACCTAACAAACATCTACAGAACTCTCCACCCCAAATCAACAGAATATACATTCTTCTCAGCACCACATTGTACTTATTCCAAAATTGACCACATAGTTGGAAGTAAAGCACTCCTCAGCAAAAGTAAAAGAACAGAAATTATAACAAACTGTCTCTCAGACCACAGTGCAATTAAACTAGAACTCAGGACTAAGAAACTCAATCAAAACCCCTCAACTACATGGAAACTGAACAACCTGCTCCTGAATGACTACTGGGTACATAACAAAATGAAGGCAGAAATAAAGATGTTCTTTGAAACCAATGAGAACAAAGATACAACATACCAGAATCTTTGGGACACATTTAAAGCAGTGTGTAGAGGGAAATTTATAGCACTAAATGCCCACAAGAGAAAGCAGGAAAGATCTAAAATTGACACCCTAGCATCACAATTAAAAGAACTAGAGAAGCAAGAGCAAACACATTCAAAAGCTAGCAGAAGGCAAGAAGTAACTAAGATCAGAGCAGAACTGAAGGAGACAGAGACACAAAAAACCTTCCAAAAAAATCAATGAATCCAGGAGCCGGTTTATTGAAAAGATCAACAAAATTGATAGACCGCTAGCAAGACTAATAAAGAAGAAAAGAGAGAAGAATCAAACAGATGCAATAAAAAATGATAAAGGGGATATCACCACTGACCCCACAGAAATACAAACGACCATCAGAGAATACTATAAACACTTTTACGCAAATTAACTAGAAAACCTAGAAGAAATGGATAATTTCCTGGACACTTACACTCTCCCAAGACTAAACCAGGAAGAAGTTGAATCTGTGAATAGACCAATAGCAAGCTCTGAAATTGAGGCAATAATTAATAGCCTACCAATCAAAAAAAGTCCAGGACCAGACGGATTCCCAGCCAAATTCTACCAGAGGTACAAGGAGGCGCTGGTACCATTCCTTCTGAAACTATTCCAATCAATAGAAAAAGAGGGAATCCGCCGGGCGCGGTGGCTCAAGCCTGTAATCCCAGCACTTTGGGAGGCCGAGACGGGCGGATCACGAGGTCGGGAGATCGAGACCATCCTGGTTAACACGGTGAAACCCCGTCTCTACTAAAAAATACAAAAAACTAGCCGGGCGAGGTGGCGGGCGCCTGTAGTCCCAGCTACTCGGGAGGCTGAGGCAGGAGAATGGCGTGAACCCGGGAGGCGGAGCTTGCAGTGAGCTGAGATCCGGCCACTGCACTCCAGCCTGGGTGACAGAGCGAGACTCCGTCTCAAAAAAAAAAAAAAAAAAAAAAAAAGAAAAAGAGGGAATCCTCCCTAACTCATTTTACGAGGCCAACATCATCCTGATACCAAAGCCTGACAGAGATACAATAAAAAAAGAGAATTTTAGACCCATCGATGTAAAAATCCTCAATAAAATACTGGCAAACGGAATCCAGCAGCACATCAAAAAGCTTATCCACCATGATCAAGTGGGCTTCATCCCTGGGATGCAAGGCTGGTTCAACATATGCAAATCAATAAACGTAATCCAGCATATAAACAGAACCAAAGACAAAAACCACATGATAATCTCAATAGATGTAGAAAAGGCCTCTGACAAAATTCAACAGCCCTTCATGCTAAAAATTCTCAATAAATTCGGTATTGATGGAATGTATCTCAAAATAATAAGAGCTATTTATGACAAACACACAGCCAATATCATACTGAATGGGCAAAAACTGGAAAAATTCCCTTTGAAAACTGGCACAAGACAGGGATGCCCTCTCTCACCACTCCTATTCAACACAGTGTTGGAAGTTCTGGCTAGGGCAATCAGGCAAGAGAAAGAAATAAAGTGTATTCAGTTAGGAAAAGAAGAAGTCAAATTGTCACTCTTTGCAGATGACATGACTGTATATTTAGAAAACCCCATTGTCTCAGCCCAAAATCTCCTTAAGCTGATAAGCAACTTGAGCAAAGTCTCAGGATACAAAATCAATGTGCAATAATGACAAGCATTCTTATATACCAGTAACAGACAAACAGACAGACAAATTATGAATGAACTCCCATTCACAATAGCTTCAAAGAGAATAAAATACCTAGGAATCCAACTTACAAGGGATATAAAGGACCTCTTCAAGGAGAACTACAAACCGTTGCTCAGTGAAATAAAAGAGGACACAAATGTAAGAATGTCTTCCTATGCTCATGGATAGGAAGAATCAATATTGTGAAAATGGCCATACTGCCCAAAGTAGTTTAAAGATTCAATGCCATCCCCATTAAGCTACCAATGACTTTCTTCACAGAATTGGAAAAAACTGCTTTAAAGTTCATATGGAACCAAAAAAGACCCCGCATTGCCAAGACAATCCTAAGACAAAAGAACAAAGCTGGAGGCATCACACTACCTGACTTCAAACAATACTACAAGGCTACAGTAACCAAAACAGCATAGTACTGGTACCAAAACAGAGATATAGAACAATGAAACAGAACAGAGCCCTCAGAAATAATACCACACATCTACAGCCATCTGATCTTTGACAAACCTGAGAAAAACAAGAAATGGGGAAAAGATTCCCTATTTAATAAATGGTGCTGAGAAAATTGGCTAGCCATACGTAGAAAGCTGAAACTAGATCCTTTCCTTACTCCTTATACGAAAATTAATTCAAGATGGATTAGAGACTTAAATGTTAGACCTAAAACCATAAAAACCCTAGAAGAAAACCTACGTAATACCATTCAGGACATAGGCATGGGCAAGGACTTCATGTCTAAAACACCAAAAGCAACGGCAACAAAAGCCAAAATTGACAAATGGGATCTAATTAAACGAAAGAGCTTCTGCAGAGCAAAAGAAACTACCATCAGAGTGAACAGGCAACCTACAGAATGGGAGAAAATGTTTGCAATCTACTCATCTGACAAAGGGCTAATATCCAGAACCTATAAAGAACTCAATCAAATTAACAAGAAAAAAACAAACAACCCCATCAAAAAGTGGGCAAAAGATATGAATAGACTCTTCTCAAAAGAAGACTTTCATACAGCCAAGAGACACATGAAAAAATGCTCATCATCACTCGTCATCAGAGAAATGCAAATCAAAACCACAATGAGATACCATCTCACACCAGTTAGAATGGCAATCATTAAAAAATCAGGAAACAACAGGTGCTGGAGAGGATGTGGAGAAATAGGAACACTTTTACACTGTTGGTGGGACTGTAAACTAGTTCAACCATTGTGGAAAACAGTGTGGCGATTCCTCAACGATCTAGAACTAGAAATACCATTTGACCCAGCCATCCCATTACTGGGGATATACCCAAAGGATTATAAATCATGCTGCTATAAAGACACATGCACACGTATGTTTATTGCGGCACTATTCACAATAGCAGACTTGGAATCAACCCAAATTTCCATCAGTGACAGACTGGATTAAGAAAATGTGGCACATATACACCATGGAATACTATGCAGCCATAAAAAAGGATGAGTTCACGTCCTTTTTAGGGACATGGATGCAGCTGGAAACCATCATTCTCAGCAAACTATCGCAAGGACAAAAAACCAAATACTGCATGTTCTCACTCATAGGTGGGAACCGAACAATGAGATCACTTGGACACAGGAAGGGGAACATCACACACCGGGTCCTATTGTGGGGAGTGGGGACGGGGGAGGGATAGCATTAGGAGATATACCTAATGCAAATGACGAGTTAATGGGTGCAGCACACCAACATGGCACATGTATACATATGTAACAAACCTGCACATTGTGCACATGTACCCTAGAACTTAAAGTATAATAATAATAATAAAATAAATCAAATAAAATATAAAAAAATAAAAAAGAATATCTTCATGACGTTGGGGAAGGGAAAGATTTCTTACACATGATATTAAAAACACCATAACATTTTGATAAATTGGATTGATTATAATTTAAATCTTTGTTTACCAATTGATATTGTTAAGAGAGAAGAGATGCAAACAAAAGTGTGAGAAAAGATTTGGAATACATAAATGACAAGTTTTGTATATCCAGAACATATAAAGAACTCCAAAGCAATGAGAAACATGCAGACAACAAACCTATAAGAAAAACAGTCGAGACTTTATGGGTACTTCATAAAAGACAATGTTCAAATGACCAGTGAGCATATGAAAATATGTTCAACTTCATGGGTCGTCAGGGAAAAGTATAATAAAACCACACTCGCATGCAATTTGGAAAGAATTGAGTTATCATAGTACTTAAAAGTTCACCAAAACAATGTTTAAATATTACAGTTAAAATAATGCTGTACAATTAATGAGACATTAATGCTTTATGAAACCAGTCCAAATGTACTTTTCTACAATAATCTTTTTTACATTACTTAAACTTTTCTTCCCTTCCTACTATCTGAATGTTTGTACTCCCTTATTCTCTTATGCAAAATTTTAAATTTTTAATTCAGTTTTTAAAATAAGTTCAAAAATTATCATAGTTCATCAACCAAAAAGTATAACATAGACATACAATTATCTCTTACAACTGTCCTCTTTTCTCCATTCATCCCACAAAATGGTTGTCGTTTCCTTCCAGGAACTTGTAAAGCATATACATGAAATACAAATATACATATTTTTGTCCTTTTTTAACTTAAATATTTAACCCGAATGTTAGCAAATAATATTCACCTAGCTTTCTTTACTTGACAAAATATTTTGGAGGTAAGATATATATATATGTATATATATATAGCATAAGTGTTTCCTAACTATGGTAGATATTAGATGCAGAATTGACAGTAAAACCAAATCTTTCAATTGGTCTTGAAAATAAGGCAGATTATTGAGAATTATGGGTATAGAGTTCTACCTATCAAAATTGAATTAGGAATATTATTTAAGTTTGTTCCTGAATACATTTGTTAGTCTCAGTTTCTATCCCACATCCTTGCACTAATGAATTGTGGGTTTTCTCCTAACCCTCTTTACTGTGTGGTGGAGAAAGCAGCTGATATGGTTTGGCTGTGTCCCCACCCAAATCTCAACTTGAATTGTATTTCTCAGAATTCCCACTTGTTGTGGGAGGGACCCAGGGGGAGGTAACCGAATCATGGGGGGAGCCGGTCCTTCCCATGCTATTCTTGTGATAAAATGAGTAAGTCTCACGAGATCTGATGGGTTTCCACTTTTGCATCTTCCTCATTTTCTCTTGCTGCTGCCATGTAAGGAGTGCCTTTCACCTCCCACCATGATTCTGAGGCCTCCCCAGACATGCAGAGCTGTAAGTCCAATTAAACCTCTTTTTCTTCCCAGTCTCGAGTATGTCTTTGTCAGCAGCGTGAAAACGAATTAATATAGTAAATTGGTACCAGTAGAGTGGGGCGTTGTTGAAAAGATACCTGAAAATGTGGAACCAACTTTGGAACTAGGTAACAGGCAGAGGTTGGAACAGCTTGGAGGGCTCAGAAGAAGATAGGAAAATGTGGGAAAGTTTGGAACTTCTTAGAGACTGGTTGAATGGCTTTAATGAAAATGCTAAAAGTGATATGAACAATAAGGTCCAGGCTGAGGTGGTCTCAGATGGAGATGAGAAACTTGTTGGGAATTGGAGCAAAGGTGACTCTCATTATGATTGAGCAAAGAAACTGGCAGCATTTTGCCCCTGCCCTAGAGATTTGTGGAACTTTGAACTTGAGAGAGATGATTTAGAGTATCCGGTGAAAAAAATTTCTAAGTAGCAAAGCATTTAAGAGGTGACTTGGGTGTTGTTAAAAGCGTTCAGTTTTTAAAGGGAAACAGAGCATAAAAGTTTGGAAAATGTGAAGCCTGACAATGTGATAGACAAGAAAAAAACCATTTTTCTGGGAGAAATTCAAGCCAGCTGCAGTAATTCGCATATGTAGCAAGAAGCCTAATGTTAATCCCCAAGATCATGAGGAAAATGTCTCCAGGCCATGTCACAGACCTTCATGGCAGCCCCTCACATCACAGGCCCAGAGACGCTGGCAGAAAAAGTGGTTTCGTGGGCTGGGTCTACAGTCCCCGGGGTGTGTGCAGCTGAGGGACTTGGTACCCTGTGTCCCAGCTGCTCCAACCATGGCTGGAAGGGGCCAATGGACAGCTCGGCCTGTGGCTTCATAGGATGGAAGCTCCAAACCTTGGCAGCTTCCATGTGGTGTTCAGCCTGCAGGTGCAAAGAAGTCAAGAACTGATGTTTGGAAACCTCCGCCTACATCTCAGAAGATGTACGGAAACTCCTGGATGCCCAGGCAAAAGTGTGCTGCAGGGTCAGGGCCCTCATGTAGGACCTCTGCTAGGGCAGTGCGGGAGGAAAATGTGGGGTCGGAGCCCCTACACAGTGTCCCTATTGGGGCACTGCCTAGTGGAGCTGTGAGAAGAGGGCCACTGTCCTCCAGAACCCAGAATGGTACATCCACCGACAGCTTGCACTGTGTGCCTGGAAAAGCCACAGACGCTCAATGCCAGCCCATGAAAGCAGCCAGGAGGGAGACTGTACCCTGCACAGCCACAGATGCAGAACTGCCCAAGACCATGGGAACCCACCTCTTGCATCAGCGTGACCTGGATGTGAGACCTGGAGTCAAAGGAGATCATTTCGGAACTTTAAAATTTGACTGCCCCACTGGATTTCGGACTTGCATGGGTCCTGTAAACCCTTTGTTTTGGCCAATATCTCCTATTTGGAATGACTGTATTTACCCAATACCTGTATTCCCATTGTATCTAGGAAGTAACTAGTGTGCTTTTGATTTTACAGATTCTTAGGCTGAAGGGAGTTGCCTTGTCTCAGATGAGACTTTGGACTGTGGACTTTTGGGTTAATTCTGAAATGAGTTAAGACTCTGAGGGACTGTTAGGAAGGCATGCCTGTTTTTGAAATGTGAGAACATGAGATTTAGAGGGGCCAGGGGCAGAATGATATAGTTTGGCTGTGCCCCCACTGATACCACAACCTGAATTGTATCTCTCAGAATTCCTACATGTTGTGGGAGGAACCCAGCGGGAGGTAACTGAATCATGGGAGCCGGTCTTTCCCATTCTATTCTTGTGATAGTGAGTAAGTCTCACAAGATCTGATGGGTTTATCAGGGGTTTCTGCTTTTGCTTCTTCCTCATTTTCTCTTGCTGCTGCCATGTAAGAAGTGCCTTTCACCTCCCGCCATGATTCTGAGGCCTCCTCCCTAGCCACGTGAACTCTTAAATCCAATTATAGCTGCTTTTCTTCCCAGTCTGGGGTATGTCTTTGTCAGCAGCATGAAAACAGAGTAACAAAGCAGCTATGTCCTAAGTAAACTAAGCCCTATGGGAATCCCACCCTACACAACGCTGTCGTCATCTGAGTTAATTCACAGAAAGCAATGTTCATTTTATGTAGCTGATTTCAAAAAATTTTTTTTATTCCAAAACTTTTCATCTTCAAAACTACTTAACAGATACAACAAGATCATTTCTTATGATAATAATTGCAAACCTGGGAGGTAATCAATATTTGACATTTAAAAAAATACATGTTCTACATTTTTACTAACAACATTTAAACTTTTTCCCCCTACAGATTTTGGTCTTTCAAAACTGACAAGTATCAATGCCTTCTTAGATGTTAAACCAAGTTAACATAGTTCTTTAACAGAAATTTCAACGGAGCCTTTTCATGCCAAAACAAAGTATCTTTGTGCACCATAAACCCAGTTCTACGAATGGTCTGTTCATTACCTGGAGTTTTTAGATTCCATAAAGAAAGAAATAATTTCTTCCTTCCTGGCTTCTATTCATTACTCCCAAATATAAAATGCTGTTTAGTGTAGAGGAACCATATTTTCCTTTATATCCCCCAGGAACTAAATTAAAGTGTATTTGAATATGAAAAAAGAAAAGAATACAAATGTTTTAAAAAAGCTGTCTTTGCTTTTGATGTTTAATACCTTCAAAATAGGGAGAAAACTTATTCTAGGAATATAACAATGTCTCTTAAAAATATTACTGGATTAGAGAGGTGTCCAAAAAGGACTTCCATGCTGAAAGAATATACTCCAAACTCTTACTGCAAAGTTTGCAATTAGGTTGAAAGGGGGTTGGAATATTCAGTTTTAAACATCTTGTTATTGAAAATACATTTTAGAGAATCCTGTTCTGCTTCAACTGAGCTTTCTAATTTCTTTGGGTGATTCAAATACAGTTAAAACTTCTTGATTTGCTATTGGTCAACCAAGTAAATATTTTCTCACATGTTACGACTGAGATAGATCAAATGTGAAGTTTGATTGAAATAATTCACTTAAGAAAACTAGCTAAGATAAAATATATAAAAGGCAGTAAGACAGCACATCAGAAGACTTACATAAGCAGTAAAAAAAAAAGCCCAGTGGAACACATCACAGTAATTTAACAGAGTAAATAATAAGTAAAACTAAAAAAGAAAAAACTTATTTTAAAACGCTCTTACACCATTCTCTTTTAAGTGAAACATAGGTACAAGTGTAAAAAGAGAATAATTGCATAATTTAAGGATTTTCATATAGTGCAATTTTGCATTAGTTATTATTTCCAGTTTTATTTTATGCTCTTTCTACTTTTTAATACTGAATTACAATACATTTTGTCATAATATATATTCTAGAAACATATTTCTTTTGGAACCACACTAAGTATATACACTGAGAAACTCAGTGTGGTTCCAAAAGAAATTTTGCACTATATTCACTCAGTACAGTTCCAAAATATACATTGTATACACTATATACACTCAGTGTAGTTCCAAAAGAAATATATAACAACCTAATTAAAAAATGAGCAAAATATTTGAATAGACATTTCTCAAAAGAAGACCTACAAATGGCAAACAGGCATATGAAAAGGTGCTCCTAACTTGAGGTCCTCAAATTATCTTTGTGTGTTATTCACGTGTGTATTGTTGGGAGTAGATACTCCTAGATTTTGTCATATATTTAAAGGGGTACTAAACCAAAAAAGGGGGATTAAGATAAACTAACAAACTATATCTGGCATTAAGAATAGGACACACAGGAAACCAAAACAAACCTGGACAAATGGGATCACATTAAGTTAAAAAGCTTCTACACAGCAAAGGATATAACCAACAAAGTGAAGAGACAACCCACAGAATGGGAGAAAGTATTTTCAAACTACCCTTTGACAAGAAATTAATCACCAGAATATATAAGGAGCCCAAACAACTCTATAGGAAAAAAATCTAATAATCCGATTAAAAATGGGCAATGATTTGAATAAACATTTCTCAAAAAGAACACATAAAAATGGTGAACAGGCATATGAAAAGGAAGGAAGGAAGGGATATTTTCAAATATCAACATCACTGATATCAGAGAAATGCAAATCAAAACTACAAGAGATACCATCTCACCCCAGTTAAAATGGCTTGTATCCAAAAGACAGGCAATAATAAATGCTGGCGAGGATATGGAAAAAAAGGGAACCTTTGTACACTTTTGGTAGGAATTTAAATTAGTACAACCACTACTTCTAGGATGATTATTTCCACCTGCCTTGTCAGGAATCTCACCTCCCTCTGCTAACTTCGGACACTCAAGTTGATAAGCATGCTTAAGTTTCTCCCAATACAAAAGCAAAAGAAAACAAAAAACTCATTAGGATTGTGTGCCTTGGTCTCCACTCCTTAACCTCTTTCCATTTGCAGCCAAGCCAAATGAAAGATTATTTAATGTACTTGTGTTCATGTCCACATTTAAAAACCCACTGCTATCTGTCTCACTTCCTCCACTTTCATTCTCTACAAAACTATCAATCACTTTTTGGTTACTAAATATCCATTTGAATCCCTACCTTGCTGCCTGCCTCCTTTGCAGCATCTGACACTGTTGAGTTCTGTTACTCAACAGTGACCCTAGAACATCACATTCTTGACTTTCCTGATTTCTTTCAGTCCCCTGTATCCTCCTTTGTGGATTTCTGCGTCTATCCTTTAAGGCTTCCTGAGTCTCTGAGGTTGCATTTATAATGAGTTGCTCTCATTGGTTAATCTTTCTGAGGGGTAGTTACTCTTCCGCCCTCATGGTTTCAACTCCACATATATATATAGTGAAAGCTTCCACATGTTAAACACCAGTTCAGATCTCTATACTAAGCTTCTGATATCTACGTTTAATTCCCTACTTGATGTCTTCAGTCAAATACCTCAAACTCAACAGTCTAAAAGCAAACTCATCACTTCCCATGACCCCTGAATGCCCACTTTCACTCAAGTTCTTTTTTTGGAGACAGAGTCTCACTCTGTCACCCAGGCTGGAGTACAGTGGCATGATCTCAGCTCACTGCAACATCTGCCTCCCAGGCTCAAGTGATTCTCTCGTGCCTGAGCCTCCTGAGTTGCTGGGATTCCAGGCATGCACCACCACACCCAGCTAATTTTTGGTATTTTAGTGGAGACGGGGTTTTACCATGTTGCTCAGGGTGGTCTCGAACTCCTGACCTCAGGTGATCCGCCTGCTTCAGCCTCCCAAAGTGAGCCACCGCGCCTGGCCTCTTTCATGTTCCTTATCATGAAAACGGCACAGAAAGCAAAGTAATAACCCCTCCTGACTTTTCTTCTGCTTCCTCTCTCCCTCAACCATCAACAAAATCCTACTTTATTAATTCTTAAAACAATCATTTACATCTTTTGATCTCCACTGCTACTAAGTTAGTCCAGGCTCTGGAGTACTTTTTGTTTCATTTTGTTTACTTCACATATTTGTGGTGAAAGTACTTAAAATCTACTCTTTTGGCAATTTTTAAGTATACAATGCATTGTTATTAACTATAGTCACCATGTTGTACAACAGGTTGCTTGAACTTATTCCTCCTAACCGAAATTTTGCATGTTTTGAACATCTCCTTAGTCCTTTTCCCCTGACACCCATCCCCTGGTAACCAACATTCTATTTTCTGCTTCTATGAGTCTGACTTCTTAAGATTCCATATATAAGTGGGACCATGTGGCATTTGTCTTTCTGTGCCTGGTCTATTCTACTCAACATAATGTCCTCCAGGTTCATCTATATGGCTGCCAATGACAATATTTCCTTCTTTTTAAAGACTGATTATTATCCCATGGTTAAATATACCAGATATTCTTTATCCACTCATCTATCAATGGGCACCTAGGTGGTTTCCATATCTTGGCTATTGTGAACAGTGCACAATGAGCATGAGAGTACAGCTATCTCTTCAACATACTAATTTCATTTCCTTGAGATATAGATGCAATAGTGAGATTCTGGATCATCTGGTAGTTCTATTTTAAGTTTTTTGAGGATCCTCCATACTGTCTTCTGTAATGGCTGTACTACTTCACATTCCCACCAAGAGTATACAAGCGTTCCCTTTTCTCTGGAGCACTCTTTTTAAAACACAGTCTGATCATATAACTCCAGTAATTAAAATACTTCAATAATGCCCTTGTGTTCAGGATAAAGTGAAAACTCCCTCCATGTGAAAATGTGACCACTTTTCTGGACTCCCTCTTGCCCCATTGCAGGCTATGACTCAGTCATATTTGATTTTGTCTCTGGGCCCTTCTGCATGCTTTTGTTCTACCCAGGACATACTTTACACATATTTTTCTTGCTTAAATCCTTCAGGTCTTACCTCAGACATTAAATTCCTTTGGAAGCCTTTTGTAATCCCTCAAAACTGTATCAGGTGATCCTTAACAGGACTTGCTCCTGTAGCAACCTGTGCTTATTCCTGTCATTTTTACTTATCCTACTGTAGCATAATTGTTTGTTTTCCCTATTATCCTATGAATTCTTTGAGGGCAGAAACTGTGCCTTGTTTATTCTTGCATCTCTAATACCTTGCTCACTAACCTGACATAAAGTAGTTGCTTAAGAAATAATTGTTGAAATTCAAAAAGGTTAATAGAGATAGTGTAAGGTTTTTCTAAATAATGATCTCTAGCCACAGAAAACTCAAGGTCAAGCAGGGCTATAGGTGACAAAGGACAGCACCAGGCCACTAGTCCAAGGGACATTAATTAAAGGGAAGGAAGTGTGATTACGTATGTTTGTTTTGTCTAGGGTGCAATGTGTAATTGTAAGTAGAAAAATCAGCATCCTGTTCTGGACTATTCTAAGGGGTTCATGGGGTGGGGAGAGATGACGGCCAAATTGGCCTTGATCACTGGTTTATAAGAAGATAAAAATGTTCAGTCTTAACTACCAGGGCAGAGGCCGCATGTAGGCCAGAAGTCCAGCCTCCCTTAAAGGAACCACCACACCCCTGGCTGGCTGCAGTTCAGTTGTTGCTCTCAATGAGGTAATTGAAAGAAAAAGGGCAGAGATGTAGAGAAAGAAGTCTGCTCATCCTTCCTAGTCCAACTTCCTCAGAGTTTCCTAGGCTGAACAGGTTAAAGAACGTTGTTACTTATTTTTGTTAATGGGCTAATTTTCAAAACTGTTAATGCCTAAAATTTCACTAAACTCATACTCTACATAATGGAGCTATATAAATTTTACCTAGCTATTGAATACTCTCTTCATGTTTTGAGGGAGAATAGAAATGTATTTTCTCTTATAAACCAAATACATCTGCTGTGGGTCTCACTCGCTAGAACCAGCAGGAAAACAGGCCAGGCTGGTGGTGCAGGCCTGTAATCCCAGCAATTTGGGAGGCCGAGGTAGGTGGTCACCTAAGGTAAGGAGTTCGAGAGCAGCCTGGCCAACATGGTGAAACCCCGTCTCTACTAAAAATACACAAATTAGCCAGACGTGGTGGTGCATGCTTGTAATCCCAGCTACCTGGGAGGCTGAGGCAGGAGAATGGCTTGAACCTGGGAGGCAGAGGTTGCAGTGAGCTGAGATCATGCCAGTGCACTCCAGCCTGGGCGACGGAGTGAGACTCCATCTCAAAAAAACTGGGGAAGGCGTGGGAAAGTGTTTAATGACAGTCCTGGGAGTGAGTGGTCTTACTTATTGAAGAGCACAATGTCTGATCGTCCTAGTCAATTTTTCAGTTATACAGGGGAAGTAAGGTCACCTGTGTTTGTGCAGCTGATAAATGATTTTATAAAGGAAACTGGGAAAACAGAAAAATGGGGAAAAAAATCAGGCTTTGTCTTACCATCCCAATACTATCAATATTAACATTTTCATATAATTCCTTGTAGAATATATGATATCTACTCTACATGTACTCTGAATTCATGTACTTGGTATCTTGCTTTTCCATGTAACATAAGGTAAGCATTTTCCACATTACTACTGTCTATAATCATTGTTTCTGAACATTGTATAATGCTTCAGAGAGTAGAGGAACCACAGTTAAACTCCACATGGAGGCCGTCTCCAACTTAATGCTATTATAAATAATGTGGGATGAATAACTTTTGCATAAAGTTTATTCTGGGTTTCCTTAGGGTAGATTCCTAGAACTGAAAATATTGGGTTAAAGTATCTGATTACTGTAAGACTTTTAACACATATTGCCAAACTGCTTTCTTAAAGCTGTATTTATTTACACTCCATGATAGTAAATACAACTTGCCATGATGAGTTCTATCATTTAGAAAAATAAGCATACAAACAAAAAAATGCAAAAACCCTCCAAAACTTTTGCCTTTAATTTGATAAGCAAAAATGACAATATTATTATTTTAATGCTTGTGTGTATCTTACTAATTATAAGCTTTAATATATGTTAAGAGTATTTATTTGTTGTTTTCCCCTCTTCCATGAATTTTCTAGGCATGTGTTGACCTGTAATAGTCCATACATAGTACACAGTATTCATGGAGATTATATAATATTCCATGTGAAGTAAAAATAGTTTCCAACAAGTCAAGCCACAGCAGCAAGTCTTTATCTAGAATCCTACCCTGAATAGACGTTTACTTGGCAGCCCAGTGACAGTAATTAACATCAGAAAGCAGGGCAATTAAAAAAAAAAAAAAAGGCAACAACAACCAGATCTCACATCCATGAATCATGGTTCTATAAAGTCCCAAACCATCTGGTTGACTGGGCTCCAGCCCTCCATTCTGAGAAAGACCTGCATGATAGTAGTAAAAACTAGGGGGACTTGTGAATGCCAAATGCTCACAGAATATTGTCTGCCTCTGAAATCATTTCACATTCTCTACCCTTTTAATAACAGATATTGATTTGTCTCAAGTCCTCTTTCTCTGGATTATATACTTTTCATAGGCACATACCAGATTTTATTTGTCTTGGCATCTTAGGGAACACCAGGACTTTGCCCTGCATACAGTAAGCACTTAGTATTTGTTTGTCGAAATACACTAAAATAGTATAATCAAGACCTTGGCAGACATCTGAGCCCAAGTCAGCGGGTGTCTGTGAATTGCACTGGTAGCTATTTATCATTCTCATGAACAGCTCTAAGTTCTGCTGAAGGTGGGAAGTCTGGCACAGGGAACTCACCCCAGCAGCACTGCATGGGAAAAAACCAGAGACCAGCACTTGGCCCCTTGAGACAGGCGGGACGCCTTCACAGCACCTGGAGTCCCTCGCCCAGGGTTACTGTGCTCTTCTCCACAAAGCTGACTAAGCTAAGAGGCAAACAGCAACTTTAATCTGTTGGGCAAAAATGGCAACATGTTATTTTAATATACATTATTTTAATGGATTTTTTCACTTTCCCAAAAATAAAAATAAAAATAAAACAATGATGACAGGTGATTTTCAAGGAAAGGGATTTTCAAAGGGTGTACAACTGAAGTGGCAACCTGGATTTTCGTTCTAACACCTCGATGCTATTAGATTACATATTTTCAAAACATTTAACTAACATCTAGTCCACGTTTTAGGAAAACTGTTGATTGCCTTCAATTCCATTCTAGGTGAAGAGTTTCGTAAAATCCAAACTTCAAACTCTTTACCAAGTCCCTGTATTGGCAAAGAATCTACTAAAGCACTTAAAAAAATACACAAACCCTCCTTTTTTCTCATTTTATGCATAACCATTAAGAGTTAGTAGAGTTCTTTTATTTAATCAAAATATAATCATCTCATCAGGAAACTTGGCACAAATAAAGTGGTTTTAACCTCATATAAACTCCATATTCATATTTTCCCAATTGTTTCCCTAATGTTCTTTATGGCTTATTAAAAAAAAATTTAGTACCCAATCAAGGATCACACAATAACTTTCATTTCTCTTTCACCTGTTTTAATCCTTCCACTTTATTAAAAAAAAAACTGTAATTAAAAATTTGAAATAGTCAGGCATGTTTTGTAGAATGTGCCACAATCTGAATTTGTCAATTATCTCCTTGAAATAAAAGTCTATTTAATCATTTTTGGTGATGGGTATGTAATCTGTAGTTGATACTTAACCATGCGACAATATTGTGTTCCCCAACAACTTTACCCAGTGGTTTCACCATCCACTGATGACCTGAATCAAACACTGCATGGGTGGTTACAAAATTGTAATTTTTCTAGTTCTATTGTTCCTTCTACATTTATTAGCTCACATTCCTCTGTTTAAAAAAGCATTTTCATGCCACTTTAAAAAAATATCACCATAAACTTAGAATATCTTTTTTTATTCCATATGTTATAATCCATTACTCTCTTTCAAATTGTCCCAATTTGGCCAGTGGTGATCTCTTTAACTCATGATCCTTCTGATGGGTCTGCATTAGCCTTGAATGATTCCTTGTCCTGCAGCCCAGATCAGCTGATTCTCCAGAGTCCTGTTTCTTTTAGGGGAGAATGATATTTTGAAACCAAGGTCCACACTTTAGATGCATTTAACTTCTACTAGAATATCACTGCCTGTAGGCTCTTTTGGTGATGAGTCATTTATCAGTTGTATACAGATTTCTTCCCTTTGTTTTAAATCACAACTTCACACTGATGCCTCAGATTCTAACCCAATACTACAAGGGTTCTCCTTCATCTTCCCTCATTCCATATTTGTAACTCTCTTCTCCCACAGAGTACAGATATTAACTTACTTATTAACTTGCTTTATCTTCTAATAAATACAGAAGAGTTTCCTAAGTACTGTACCAACAAACTGGCACCAACAAACCACTACATACAGACCAAGATTTTTTGAAATTCTTTTTCTACTCAGAACATAGAGCACTGTGTTTAAAAATTGTCTGAATGATTTTTTCTGTGTGATTATGCAATCAATTTGATAAATAGCTTAGTTCCTTGGTTTCTGTTCTTATTCTTTTTTCAGGCTTGCTTTCTAAAAAAGCCTTTTTGATTTAATTTCATTTTTGCTAAGTAAAAATTAATATGGTCCAAATGTCAAAACTACATGAAAAGTATACTAGGAGTATTTTCACTCAGAGAGTATTTGTACTTAGAAAGGTATACTCAGAGTATTTTTACTACACACTATCTCTTCCACAGCATTCCCACTCACCTCCATAGGTGACCCTTTCACTGTTTCTAGTTTATCCTTTCCATGTTTCTTCTTGAAAAATAAGCAATCAGATTCATATACTCCTATTTTTCTTTCATGTTGCTCTAAAGTATTTTAATCTAATTGAAGAGACAAAGAATTCTCACATAAAAGTTAGCTAAAGAATACCAGGCAGAATACTGGTGCCAGAAGTAGTACAGAAAATACATATACTTTCAGTAAATATTCTGGTGGTCTTCTCTAGTATATCTGTAAGAGGTATTTAGAGACAGAATTTGACAATCAGATTAATCATGCTTGGAATTTAATAATCTATAAACTTCCAAAGCTTTGCATTACCAAATACATAGTACAGTAAGATTCTTTTCCTAACTGAAGACAATTTTCAATTCTAACACAAATGGTAGTCATTATGTGCATTTATTCTCAAACATCAAATGAGCACTAACAATGTGCCATGCGCTTGAGAAGGAGCTATTACACATAGAAAACACTGGAAACTGTGAAAACCTGCCTTAGAACCAAATTTTAGAAATGTTTAGCAACCTAAGTAGGTATAAGCTAAAAGCTCCCTTTTTTATTTTTAAATGTATTTTATTTTTAATATTTTTATTTTACTTTAGGTTCCAAGATACATGTACAGAATGTACAGGTTTGTTACATAGGTATACGTGTGCCACAGCGGTTTGCTGCACCTATTGACCTGTCCTCTAAGTTCCCTCCCTTTGTCCCCAACCCCCCAACAGTCCCTGGTGTGTGTTGTTCCCCTCCCTGTGTCTGTATGTTCGCATTGTTCAATACCCACTTATTGGGAGCTGAACTCTCAGTCACTTACGAGAACATGTTTGGTGTTTGGTTATCTGTTCCTGTGTTAGTTTGCTGAGGATGATGGCTTCCAGCTTCACCCATGTCCCTGCAAAGGATATGATCTCATTCCTTTTTACGGCTACATAGTATTCCATGGAAAATACACTATTATTTTTTATACACTTCCTTATTGATTTTAATTTCCTATTATTTCTTTTTTAATTATACTTTAAGTTCTGTGATACATGTGCAGAACGTGAAGGTTTGTTACATAGGTATACACGTGCCAGGGCATTTTGCTGCACCCATCAACCCATTATCTACATTAGGTATTACCTAATGTTATCCCTCCCCTTGCCCCCCTCCTCGACAGGCCCTGATGTGTGATGCTCCCCTCCCTGTGTCCATGTGTTCTCATTGTTCAACTCCCGCTAATGAGTGAAAACATGCGGTGTTTGGTTTTCTGTTCCTGTGTTAGTTTGCAGAGAATGATGGTTTCCAGCTTCATCCGTGTCCCTGCAAAGGACACGAACTCATCCTTTCCTTATGGCTGCACGGTATTCCATGGTGTATATGTGTCACACTTGCTTTATCCAGTCTATCACTGATGGGGATTTGGGTTGGTTCCAAGTCTTTGCTATTGTGAATAGTGCTGCAATAAACATACATGTGCATGTGTCTTTATAGTAGAATGATTTATAATCCTTTGGTTGTATACCCAGTAATGGGATTGCTAGGTCAAATGATATTTCTAGTTCTAGATCCTTAAGGAATTGCCACACTGTCTTACACAATGGTTGAACCAATTTATACTCCCATCAACAGTGCAAAAGCGTTCCTATTTCTCCACATCTTCTCCAGCATCTGTTGTTTCCTGACTTTTTAATGATCACCATTCTAACTGGCGTGAGATGGTATCTCATTGTAGTTTTGATTTGCATTTCTCTCATGACCAATGATGATGAGCTTTTTTCACGTTTTTCATGTTTGTTGTGTCACATAAATGTCTTCTTCTGAGAAGTGTCTGTTCATATCCTTCACCTACTTTTTGATGGGGTTGTTTTTTTCTTGTAAATCTATTTAAGTTATTTGTAGATTCTGGATATTAGCCCTTTGTCAGATGCATAGATTGCAAAACTTTTCTGCCATGCTGTAGGTAGCCTGTTCACTCTGAAGATAATTCCTTTCTTTTCTTTTTTTTTTTTTTTTGAGACAGAGTCTCGCTCTGTCACCCAGGCTGGAGTGTAGTGATGCAATCTCGGCTTACTGCAACCTCTGCCTCCCGGATTCAAGCAATTCTCCTGCCTCAGCCTCCCAATTAGCTGGGATTACAGGCATGCACCACCAAGTCCGGCTAATGATAGTTTCTTTTGATGTGCAGAAGCTCTTTAGTTTAATTAGATCCCATTTGTCAATTTTGGCTTTTGTTGCCATTGCTTTTGGTGTTTAGTCAGGAAGTTGTTGCCCATGCCTACGTCCTGAATGGTATTGCCTAGGTTTTCTTCTAGGGTTTTTATGGTTTTAGGTCTTATGTTTAAGTCTTTAATCCATCTTGAGCTAATTTTTGTGTAAGGTGTAAGGAAAGGGTCCAGTTTCAGTTTTATGCATATGGCCAGCCAGTTTTCCCAACACCATTTATTAAATAGGGAATCATTTCCCCATTGTTTGTTTCTGTCAGGTTTGTCAAATCTACATGGTTGTAGATGTGTAGCATTATTTCTGAGGTCTCTATTCAGTTCCATTGGTCTATATTTCTGTTTTGGTACCAGTACCATGCTGTTTTGGTTACTGTAGCCTTGTAGCATAGTTTGAAGTCAGGTAGCATGATACCTCCTGCTTTGTTCTTTTTGCTTAGGATTGTCTTGGCTATACAGGCTCTATTTTGGTTCCATATGAAATTTAAAGTAGTTTTTTCTAATTCTGTGAAGGAAGTCAATGGTAAGGCTCACTTTAAAATAGAGAATACAAGCTAAAGCTTCACTTTAAAAGGGAAAACTCAAAACAAAGGGTTTTAGTAAATAACTCTAACTGGCCTTAGAAGTACCAATGTTTTCCGTGATATGACCTTCAATTAGAAATTCCTTAAATATCCAGATGCAATCATTTCTGACTTTAAGGGTAATAAAGTAAAGCCAAAGTGCTATTCAGATGTAATCTGATTTCTCACAGCTTATAAAGACTTAACAGATTTGATAGTTAAATACATTTGTAGTAAAATATCAAAACAATATTAACCATACGCAATATTGATAATATGTTCCAAACATGATACCAAGTGCTTTTGTATGTATCATTTTGTTTTCTCTTCATAATATTCATTTGAGGTTATTTTATTGTATTTATTATTACCCTCGTTTTACAAATAATGAAACTAAAACCTTTCAGAAGGTCAGTAACATTCTCAAAGTCACAGAGCAATAAAATCATGTCTAAGAAATGTAAAATTCAGAGTTAGGTAAGTCACCTACATGTATTGTCTACTCTATTTTTATCAATATTATACATGTATGTTACTTTTTAAAAGTGAAAATGATTCTTACAAGGAGGGTAATAAAAACAGAGATCCAACCCTAACTCTTATTCCTCAGAGGCAAAGAGTTTTCCAATCTTAGCTATTTATTTTGGTATTACCTTAATGTTTCTAAGTATACTTATGCTCCTGTATTAGAGATTGACTTCCTATTACAAAAGATTAGAACTTACAACTCTGCTATCTTTCTTACCATTTTACCCACCTCCATCCATCCATCCTCTCAATAGCCATAGTACAGTTTTTTGTTAATTAATAATCTACATTTAGAATATTGTGACTATATAAGCAACACTTATTATTTATTGCTGAGTCTAACAATACATATGTTATTCTCATATAACTATTACATTCCTAAACCTAAATTTTTCCCTTTTTATTTTTTAGCTTTCTATACTAATTACGAATTAATTTCTAACCCTTATTACCTTTTACTGTCCACTTGAATTATAAACTTCTCCGAAGATCATTTTCCACCAAATCAGACGAATAATTTAGTTTCTCAAGTTCCATTTTTTTCCTTCTTAGAGCACACTTTCTGGTGCCCTCTCTCTTTCTCCAACACCTACTGGTGCTAGGCCTGCTACTTTTCTCCAACACTGAAGCCTTTGGTCTCCTGGATTCCATGTTGCCTGCTCTCTTGCTTGATGTTCCCTTTTTTGATGGAGAAGATTCTCATGGAGGTGTCATGAAATTTACATTTAAGAGAGAGGCAGTAGGAAGCTAACTGGAAGATCTGTGAGCCAGCCTCATTGGCTAATTGCATCACAGTGATCAGGGGCAAGCAGGCTTTTTCACTCGGAGATCAAGTGTCCCAAGCAGCAGTAACCTAGGGTATCTTCCTTGGGGCTATACACTTTCTCCAGAGAAGAATCCCCCAGTTTTATCCCTGGAGGTGTATGTCCAGCTGCCAGTGCTAGAACATGTGGCCAAATGGAGTCAGGGGAGATTTACCACCCTTTATATGGATTCCCCATAGATTCCCTACTTTCAGTATGGTGCCTCTATCTTACCACACTGCAGTACCTCCAGTGCACACCTCCAGTCTTCATTACTCTGGGAGAGCGGTAGTCACCTGATTATGGTCAAGAGAGGTGAGGGGGGTAGCATTCCTCTTCCTTATTTAGGTTTTCAACTAGTCCTACTACCATCTTTACCAAAAACTTTCTGAGATTCACTGGTGCACACTAGCCTCTTTATTGTTGATATTTCTTTTTTAATCGTCTTAGTTAACAAACAGCTTTGCTAAGACAGTTTATCCATCTATCCTTTTTTTTCCCTAAAAATAAATCTGATTTCTGGTTCACTGTTGGCTTTTCCTTTTCTCTCACTGTCTTTGTGAGTTAAAGCTCAAGTTTTATAAATGCTAATGTGTTTGAAAAGTCTTCAACAAAAACAGGATGCTATGTTTTCACCAAAAATCTTGTGCTCAAAGAGAACTGTCCCTTAAATAAAATATCGTTCTGTTGCATAACTAAAGCCAAATTCTGAAGAAAATACTATAAATAATTCGATTTTCTTACTCAATACCAGTGCCCCCTGGATTTCCATTAGTCACCTAATCTTATAAAGATAAAGATAATTGTTAATTTTCCTCAAATGAAAGGGGGAAGGCTTAAGTAAGAAATTATTTAAAACCCTGTACAAAATACAGATATAAAACAGTGACATTATATGATTCTATACTACCTCTAATTAATGCTCATTTGTAAGTAAGGAACCCTCACACCATGTCTCTATAAAAAACATACAACTTTTCTTAAACAATTCCATGTTACCCTACCGCAAATTATTGAATAACTACTGTTAGAAATGGATACCTGTTATACTTATAAAAACTCTAAGTCAATTGATTATGTGCTACTAGAAGATTGGATGTAACCAAAAATATTTTAAATGCATCAGAAAGTATGTGTCATGAAAATATATGGTACCCTCTTTATAAAGTGAATTCTTTATCTTAGCAGTGGCAATGCTATGTTTCATTCTGACCTTTCACCACTGCCTATGTTAATCTATTTATTATGCTATGCTTGTGTCAGAAAAACTACTGAACACAGTTTGAATAGAAGGATTAAAATGACTAGTGCCCACAATACAAAAATACACTCAGTTAATATGTAATAATAACCTCCCAAAGTCAATGGCATTTAAATATAAATAATTAAGAAAAGAATTTAATCCCTATTTTAATGATAGGGTTATACAGACTTGAGCTTAAAGTCCTACAGAACAGATGATCCTAGTACCAAGTGCAGAGAAATGTGAACACTTCTCATAATAAGATTACCTACACAGAAGTCTTCTTTCCCCAAGGTAGGTTATCCTTGTTATTTTAGCCACTCATACACTTGTTTTGTATAGCTAATTTGTAATTCCACAGAACAACCTTAAAGCAGCTTATGACAATAGAGACAAATAAAGCTACCAAAGACGGGGAAGGAACACCTGCCAGTTCATCGAAGAGCTAATACTGCTGATTCAAAAACCTTGCTTAGGACAACTACCAATTAATCCTCACATTTAACAGTTTCCCAGTGAAAAGGCAAATGAAAAATACAGTATGGCGTATAACTGTTTTTGTTCAATAAAGAAAAAAACATACTAACTCATTGGGCTAGAGGAAGTTTTCCATACATGAAATGCTAAGAAAATTCATATGACATATTTACACTGAAAGGCAGTGTCATCAAAAGCTTTCAAAACATATTTTCTTATGACCATGTCTTTTTAAAAATTTTAAGTTGTACTCACAGCTATGATTTACTACAGCAAAAGTGAAAAGAAGCAAAGAGAAACGGTGCTTGGGGCGAAGTCCAGAGGAAACCAGGCTCAAGTTTCCAAGAGTCTTCTCCCAGTGAAGTCACACAGAATGTGCGTAATTCCTCCAGTAATTGCGTGTGTGATGTGTCATCTATCAGGGAAGTTCATTAGAGACTTGCAACTCAAGGTTTTTCCTGGAAACTGCTCACGTAGGCTCCCTCTGTCTAGCAAGCACTAAAACTCCAGAATTCCAGAAGAAAGGCATGTTTTCAGCATTACTGTGAGCACCAACAATTTAGGCACTGTAAGCCACTCTTATCATTTAGGGAAAGTTTTCTATCAGGGTAGGAAAAGGCTTAGTAGTCACGTTCCCATACGTCAGCCAAACGTCAAACTTACAAAGAGAACTATCTAAGGACAGCAGTCCCAACCCTGTTAACTCTTTTCTGCACAGATTCCATTAAAAATAATGGAGTGACCATTAAATAATGGACTAAAATAATGGAATGGTCAGTAATGACCCACTACATTGATTTCATATCCCATTGAAAAGTCATGGCTCAATTCAAAACACAGCTTTAGTATATCCCATCTTTAAAAAAAAAATCTATTGACAATGTATTCCCCTCAAGCTTCTGATGTTTTTCTCTTCTCTCCTTCACTGTAAAATTTGAGTGCTCTAAATTTTGTCTTTACTTTCTTGCCTACACTTAGGTGTTTAATTTTTTGAGAAATTTCTTAAAGCCTGGAAAAGCACAAAGAATAATGAAAGAACCATATGCCTCTAGCTGTTATTAAGTTGTTATGTTTGCTTACAGACTTCATCTATCTATCCATTTATTGAAGTCTCTTTTAACCAGACCCTTTCCCCTCATATTCTCATTTCTTCCTCCAGTTGGCATTCAATGCCATTAGATTTGTGGGCTCCTTGTATTTTATGTACCAGTGAATCCATTCACATAACAGTGGACACATACTGCTCTGTATTGTGCTTTCTTCACACAACATTTTTTGAGATCTACTTATGCTAGTGAACAAAAATTTATTTTTTTTGCTGAAATGCTACATTATATTCTATCCTATGAATATACTATATTTTATTAATCTAATCTCTAATTACTAGACTTTGAAGTTGTTTCCAAATGTTAGTTCTTAGAAATAGTACAGCAATGAATGCCCCTGTACATGTTACGTATGTGTGTGAATTAGAAGGAAAATTCTTGAGTTTTGAGAAGCCGTGTCTCTTTTTATATTACTATTTTCTTTCTGAGCATGTGAAAATGTAGAAAATAGAGAAAATATACAGTATGTAGCAGTACCAATATATATACTATTATAATGTGTATATATATTAAAATTTAAGTAAAATAGGGATCATACTCTACATATTATCATAACTTGGCATTTATGTTTATTATAACCGCTTTTCTTTTCTAAAATAGCATAAAGTTCCTCCATATACAAGCATCCTACTATTTATGTAATTAATCTCTACCATTCAGCATTTAGAGTTTTCCATGTTTTCTCTACTATATTGTAGTGATGAATATCCTAGTGTATTTGTTTGTGGGCATTTCTGATTATTTTCTTAGAAAAACTGATAAAATTGCTGACAAGTATGAACTTTTTAAAAGATGTCTTATAAAACCGATATATAGCCATTTTAAAAAAATCAACACATCTAATGAAGGTTTTTTTTTTACAGGAATGTAAAGTAATAGAGTTTAGGTATACAGCTTTCTGAAGATGTGACTTCAAACTATGTAATATGTTCCTTTGCTTCCTTTTCTGGAATATCAACTATTTTAGGTGACTTTCTGATAAAAACCAGATAGCACACACATTGTTATCAAGCAAACAAGTGACTCTAAGTGACTTGTTAAGTGTTAGGTGAAAGTGACTTCACCTAAGTGACTGCTAAGTGTTAGGTGAAAGTCTATATGCTTCAGACATGAAGGAGCTAAATGGCAATGTTGCTGGCTTTCTGTCAAAATAAAAACACATATTTAAATATAGTTATACAATCACAGGACCAGTTCATCTCAGTGCACATGTGGCCTGAAGAGGATTTTGAGCAGGGTCAACATGGTTTATTGGGAAGGCGCTTTGGGTTTGCTCCAAAGTTCAGTCAAGCACATGCATGACTGAGTCCCTAACAATACTACACTAAAGTACAAAAGAGATACCTTGACATTCAATGGTATTAATTTTTATTTTAAAACGTAACTTCCTTTCATCACAAACGTGAGTTCATGGGAAGATTGCATCCCAGGTAAATGAACGAATCACTAGGAGAATGAAGTTTTCATACTATCAGAATAAGACTCTAACCCATGAGAAAAGTTTGGTTTCAGTGTGTGTGATTTTGAACTGCTTCTGACCATAATTGGCTAAAGACTCAGTTATCTCTGGAGGCTGATTACTCCAGCTACAGTGAGATGATGCAATCATCAGAGATGGATTCATAGCTCATTTCCTGCACCAGAAAGGCATATACATTGTTTGAATAATAGCTGTACCAAATAACTTAATGATAACATTAAATAAGAGGAAAGCAGAGCTTGATATCAATTATAATTTGATTTTTCTCTCTGTAATTCAGTTTCCTCATCTACATATACCTCACAGAATTTGTACCGAGGCTGTGGTGAGCTAATCCATGCAAGGCATTTAGAGTACAGCCTGGAATGCAGTACAAACTCAATAACTGTGAGTGATTGCTATCATCATTTCCAAAATCTCTTCCCATCTACTCTATGGTGGTATTTTGATAAAGGCATGCAAGAGTTTTCAATCTATTCCAGGATCACTTGGTTTAGTTAATGACCATCCATTCTGACCAAGTCCAGGGAAAACAATGTAAATGGTGCTATGTGAAGTTGTCTAAGCAAACAGCATCCTCTGGATGTGTGTACACACTAGCCCTGAACGAAATCCAGAGTCAGTTCCCATTTAGAGAACAACAGGCAGACAAATAAAAACCTTAAATAAAATAAATTCCTTTTATAAATAGTCTACAGGATGACAGTATAACTTGCATATATAGTCGGTGGGGCATTATGTTTCCAGGATTTATGTTAACACATTTCATAAATTAATAAGAACTGCTTTTATTTGTTGCTGCTGTTAAATGTCCTTTACCTTAGAAACATCATCCAGTAGGTACATGACAGAAGAATGGGGATTTGGAAATAGATCTGCTAGACTAAAGTCTTGTGCTCTTTCTGGTTACCACTCAGATGACACAATGAATGATTAGGATGTAATTGATAGATATGGAGTATTCTTGCTATTATATATCCATTTTCTCAGAATTCACATACTTCTCTTTTACTGTATTATTTAACATGCATTAGATATGGTAGCTGAATATGAACTGTATAAGTCTTTACTAAAAGAAAATAGCCAAAGCTTTCAGACTTTTTCTTTTCTTTTTTTTTTTTTTTAACCCAGGCATATTCTGGCCTCAGGGCTATGGTACCTGCTTGACATTCTCCTGGAAAGCTCCTCCTCTAGGTGTTCCATGACTCATTTCCATAGTTCTCTTGCATCATTCAGGTCTCTTATGAACATCCCCTCATCCATGAACCATTCCATGACCATACTCTCAAAAACAGCACACTCATGCACGCAAGCACGTACCTTTCTTTTCGGCCTATTCCTACCCTTCTTCTTATGTTAGCTTTGTTCTTCTGGAAATATTAACCATTATCACCCCTGTCTTGTTATGTGTATTTGTTTATTACCTGTTTCTTCTCACTAAATTATAATCTCCAAAAAGCAGGACTCATTTTGTTTAATCGCTATATCTCCAGAACCATGAACAGTTTATAATATATGGATAGGTGAATATATTGTTTCATACTGAAACAATGAAAAAAATCAGAACTAAATGTCAATGATTTCAAGTATGTTTCAATTCTTTTGTTCTTATGGGCATATAAGAAGAATCAAGACAGAAATGTTAACTTTCTGGAAATAAACATTTAATATTCTGTATCTGAAAAACTACCCATGAAAAAGACTGGGTTGTTCAAAGATATTTTACTAGAAGTTCTGAAAAGATACCTTCAATTTAAGGAGTTATAAAATAAGGATTTGAAAAGGAAGTGGAATATAGTGGTCAAAACATAAGCACATAAATAAGAAATTCAAAGATGATCATAGATTTGCTAACAAAGCCAAAAATCAAATTAAAGCATCACATCTGCTTTATTCAAATATTAGTGACACTTGCACATTACAAAACTAAAATAAAACTGTAACTCCCAAAACTGTCTGCTACCATATTACACTAAGGAGCACCAAAGGAAAACATAGGAACAAATTCATGAAAATTCTGCATAGAATAAATTTCTGCAAAACACAAAACTAATGCCTTCTAGGAATACGTCAAATACTCTAGTTATAAATCTACCATTATCAATGAGGTTCATGTTGAATTATAATCATGCAAATATATTTCAAACAGAAGATCCAAAGTAGTATAAACAATTGTGAACCATTACCCAATAATGGGTATATTCAGTAGGCATATATAAAATGGGTATACATAAAAACACACTGTAGACATGACGGAGTACCTTAAAAGTATTTGTTGTACATATCTCAAATTCATCAGTAAATGTTAATTTGCAAAAATTATCCAAATTCTGTCATATAAGCGATTCAAACTGAAAAATACTCATTCTGTTGTGCTTACCAGGATAGCTCTTAGCAATGCTTTCATTTTTAGTATTGTATATGCTATATTTTAAATATTTGGAAACATTTAAAGTGCTTCAATTCCTTCCTATTCCTTCGTAGTTTCTTATTCCTTAGTAGTTTCCTATTGTTTCTTTTTAAGTATCTTTTTCTTTTGCAAGACTACATACCAAACTACCTCTGACTAACTCTTGTATTTAACCTAAGGCTTTTAATTAGATTCAGTATATATTTGTTCAATGAGTATCCTTTTAAAAGTAGAAAGTGGCTTTTGATTTTAAAGATGCATCTGGCCAGTCCCTCCTGATGGGGACTCCACATCACACTAAAATGCATATGAAAGAGTCAAGAACTCAGCACCAAAAATTAGGGCTGGTGGTTATTATCTCACCAAGAAGAATTTCTTTAAACAACATAGCTGATCAAAGTAGATACAGAGGAAAATGAGCAAAGAAAAGAAAAATGAAATGCAATGGAAAGTAAAGAACTAGATGGGAAAATACCATGAAAGAAATAATACTGGCTTCCTAGTAAATCATTTTTAAAAAAATTAAAGGTGACTTTTTTAGAACCTGACATTCCTTGCTCTCTCATGTGAAACTATGGGATCTAATCCAATTAAAAATGTATCTACACTAATGTCAGTAGATGCTTTCAGACATTAACCAAGTGATATTTTTCAAAGTAATTACATTTAAAAAATTGTTAACAAGGCTAAAATAACAGATCAAGAAACTGAAAATCATGAGGTGAGATGAACAAAGTAGGGGGCTCGGGAATTGGAGCATGCTGGGTCTAAAACCCAATTCAACATGTATCTGGCCCAATAAGTGATCGTCTAATCTCGCTGAGCCTTCAGTTTCTGATTTTCCAAGTGAATATGATAATGCCAAAATTGTCAGGCTGTAATAAAAGAAGGTGGCACCTGGCACATAGCAAATACCTAATAAATGATGGTCATTATTATTACCTATATCATTGGAGGTGAGAGCCCAATTACATGTAATATTTACTTGCTTTCAGTCTTTAGCTTTCTACTGTCCCCAAAGGTTAAACTTATTATGGTCAGCCTTAGACAAAACTTTAAAAGAAGAAACACTTGTCTTTGGTGTTCTGCTTCTTTGCCTTTTTAACAGCTCCATTTCTTTTCTTAACATTCTTGGTACCCTATACCACCACCATACTACCTTGAAAAATACTGCTTTCCAAAGTGATTTAAGAAATCTTAAGAGTCAGTGCTAATGTGTCTGGCATGCCAGTGGATTAGGTGTCAACCTTCTCACGTTATAACTGAATTCAACCCCCTGTCTTTTTGAAGGTACATCTTAACTGAAACATTGAGTCTAACTGCAGAATTGTAGGTACTGTAGTAGCCCCGGGAGGGCTGGACTTTGGAGCTGGCAGACCTTAGATCATTCCTCAGCTCTCTCTGCTACACCCAGGCACAGCAGCATCAGGGAGACTACTAAACACACATGAACCCCAGAGTCCCTGGTTTAACCTGTGGGTAATAGGGTAGTAGGTACAAAGAAACAAAAAAGTACCCTTTCTGTAAATTTTGCCTAAGGCATTAAGTAGAATAGGTAGTTTATTAGTAAATTGTAAAAGATCTATTTTTTTAACACAGCAAACTATTTTTATTGCATAAAATAAACTTAAGCTTGTTTAAACTGAAGCACATTTAAACAACATTTCCTGGAGATTTAATGTGAAATTGTTTGCATCAGAAGAAGCGGAAATTGGTATAGACATCCAAATCTGCCAAATACGATATTCCTTTGAGCTATTTCATGAATTGCTTGTTTAGAAGAGAATTACAGTAAGGCAGATATCTAATCTTATTATAACTTCTTACATCAAGTCACTTCATGCATTACACCTAAAAAGCACATTATAATGAGAAGAATCAATTGAAACTAAAACTGAACATACTTGATCACTAATAAACGAGAATAAAATAGACAAAAACATGGTCAATTGTTATACTCTGGCAATTCTTAAGGGGAAATAATTACCAGTCACACTGAGCAGTCCAGTGTCTGCACCTTAGTAACACTATCTTCATTCCTTTAGAGCAAAATAGGGAACGAGCATAATGTAAGAAAACGTTCATTTCAGATACATGAAATGGATCACATGCAGAGAACAGGCAGTACACCCTGAGGGTGCTGGCCAACTGCAGTCTTCTCTTCCTCTTTTCTCTGTGAAAGCCAAATCTGCTGTCTGAAGACCTGTCTGACCCTCAGATTTAGTTAAAAAAAAAAAAATGCTAAGCTGTCTTCAATTCACATTAGCAAAAGAGAACAGAAAACGACAAGCATGAACCAAAAAACTATTTTCTGAAACTAGTCTAAAATAGCTGGAGCAATATGGGAATCTGAACATTTTTAAAGATTGTGTAATATAACATGGGTCAGGTTAACTGAAAATAAAATTGAGAGGACATAAATAGTTTTTGCTGAAAGTTCTCCCAACAAATGTGCATGGAGATGGAATGCAGCTTGTCAGCAATTTATCTCTGATACTAGTTAGGAGAGCAAAGCTTTGATATCTGTCTACGTTTTCAGAGGGATCACACAACAGAGGTTAAAAAAAATAGAAAGAAAAGGAAGGAAGGGCAGGAGGGAGAAAGGGAGAGAAAGGAAAGAAAAAAGAGCCGATAATTATAATGCAATAGAGTAGTCAGCTGCCAGGCACCAACATCCTACCATCATAATAAATGATTACATGGATATAGCTCTCCATGGTAAATAGTCTCTGTTTTTCTTTTCTTTTCTTTTTTTTTTCTGCCTTCTTACATTCTTTCTAGAAAGAGATGGCACCATCTGAAAGAAAATCACTTATACTCGAGGAAAGTGAAAAAATCTACTCTTCCAGGCTCTACGTCTGTGAGAGGGCTTCGCAGGAGATGTTTTGAAGAGATTACAAGGGCTCCTGCAGCACAAATAAATGTGGCTTCTTCATCTATGTACTTTACCTTCATCCCTTTCTTCAACTGGTTTATGGGTGTGGATGAGAAGAGAACTAATTACACAACAGCTTTGATTCTCCTACTCTTTATCTTTACTCAAGTGCCAGCAACGCACCTATGAATATGAGAAGAGAAAAAATGCAAAAGGTCAAAGAGCAAATCCCTTTATACGCACATTTCTAACATGTCTATTCAGGGAAGCACATTCTATCTACTTCCTTGTTCTCTATGAACCAGTGATATGAAATTACATGCAATAATATATCATTTTCAACCATTAAACCAGGGGAAATACATTTTATGATAACAATGCTAATGTCAGTATGGAGAAACTAACATGCACACGTTGCTGGTGGCATAGTAAAGTAGGCTGGTGGTTTTCAGTTAAATATGGGGAATTGAGCTCATAAGGAAAATCTCTCCACCAGTTACACACACATAAAAGTATTAAACACAACATTTTTACTATCTAATTAAGCTTGAAACAAAGAGAAGGAAATCTACTGGATTAAAAAATAATAAATAAAAAAATAAATAAAAAGGTAGCCCCTGGGAAAGGACCAGATAGATACAAGCTGGGGCTGAGGGCGATCAAAGGAAGAGAAATGATACAGTCACAAGGAAAGCTTGACCTGACCTAAATGCATAAAGCCACGGAGGGCTGCTATATTTGCAGGACTAATCAGCACTCTGTCAAGGGCACAAAGCTTTTCATCAGCTTGACTAAGGGTAGAGAAAGAATAACTCCAAGAAGCTGGAAACCAAGACCTGGACTGTGCTGATGACTGGGATATTCAGACTCACAGTATATGTGTGATTCATGGACCCTGAGCAGAAAAGAGGTAGGATGGCAGGTCCAGGATTAGTTAGTGCTTAACTTCCTTCCAAGTACAGAAGTCCCACTTTATCTATGGTTTTGCTTTCCATGATTTCACTTACGTGTGTTCAATTATGGTCCCAAAATAGGTGAGTACTACTGTAAGATATTTTGAGAGAGACCACATTCACATAACTTTTTTTTTTTTTTTTTTTTTTTTTTTTGAGACGGAGTCTCACTCTGTCACCCAGACTGGAATGCAATGGCGCCTTCTCGGCTCACTGCAAGCTCCGCCTCCCGGGTTTACGCCGTTCTCCTGCCTCAGCCTCCCGAGTAGCTGGGACTACAGGCGCCCGCCACCACGCCCGGCTAATTTTTTGTATTTTTAGTAGAGACGGGGTTTCACCGTGTTAGCCAGGATGGTTTTTATCTCCTGACCTCGTGATCTACCAGCCTCGGCCTCCCAAAGTGCTGGGATTACAGGCATAAGCCACCACTCCTGGCCACATAACTTTTATTATAGCACATTTTTACAACTTCTTAATTTTATTAGTAGTTGTTGATCTCTTATTCTGCCTGATTTATAAATTACACTTTATAACAGGTATGTACGTATTAAAAAATAGTATATATAGTGTTCAGTACTATCTGTGATTTTAGGTATCCACTGGGGGCCTTGGAACATATGCCCCCTACGTAAAAAGTACTACTGTCTGGTCCTTTAACCTGAAGTATAAGGGATGTCTGTGGAAAATAGTTTCCCCCCAGTAAAGATGACTATAAGACAGTGCAAGCCAAAGTTAAGAACAAGAAAACAGACATGTGAGAAGCATTAGTCACCACAAACAAAAGATGTCTGCACACCAAGCACTGAAGAAAACAGAACAAATGGGAAGATACTTTAAAATAGCTATGTTTAAAATGCTCAAAGTCAGCTGGGAGCGGTGGTTCACACCTGTAATCCCAGCACTTTGGGAGGCTGAGGCGGGCGGATCACCTGAGGTCGGGAGTTTGAGACCAGCCTGACCAACATGGAGAAAACCCGTCTCTACTAAAAATACAAAAAATTAGCCAGGCGTGGTGGCACATGCCTATAATCCCAGCTACCTGGGAGGCTGAAGCAGGAGAATCACTTGAACCTAGGAGGCGGATGTTGCGGTGAGCCAAGATCGTGCCATTGCACACCAGCCTGGGCAACAAGAGCAAAACTCCATCTCAAAAAAAAAAAAAAAATGTTCAAAGTGATAAAAGGAAGAACTGAAGCTATTAGGCAAGAAGAAGCCTGCATGAAAAAAATGATGTAAACAATACAAATTCTAGATAAGGAGCACATTCTTTGAAATAATTCAACTGACAAGTAGATTTATAGACTAGATACAGCTGAAGACAAAATTTGTGAACTAGATAACAAATTTCACAATTAATTGTCTAGAACTTTATTTACATATTTAATAATTACTGTAACAGAACAAATAAAAATCAGACAAAGCTGTATACACAAAGATGTCTATCATGCATTCTTACTTATTTATTTATTTTTTGAGACGGAGTTTCGCTCTTGTCGCCCAGGCTGGAATGCAATGGCACAATCTCGGCTCACTGCAACCTCTGCCTCCTGGGTTCCATTGATTCTCCTGCCTCAGCCTCCCGAGTAGCTGGGATTATAGGTGTGTACCAGCACACCTGGCTAATTTTTATATTTTTAGTAGAGATGGGGTTTCACCATGTTGGCCAGGCTGGTCTTGAACTCCTGACCTCAGATGATCTGCCCACCTTGGCCTCCCAAAGTGCTGGGATTATAGGCATGAGCCACTGCGCCCAGCCCATGCATTCAACTTTAATAATAAAAATCAAAACTCAGAAATAATTTTTAATGTCCACTGATAGGAGACTATTAGGTTGTTATATATTCGCTCAGAATAGTATGCTTTCATTGAAACTAATTATGAAGTTTATGAAGCAAATTGGAAAATGTATGTTAAATACATTTAACATCTAAGTTTAAAAAAGCATGCTGTAAATTTCTACGGATTATAACTACATAACATAATAGAAAAAATGAGTACAAGTAAAATAACATTATAATAGTAACTGTGCTAGGAAAGTGAGATTAAACTATTTTAACTTTTCTGTAGCCCTTTGGTTAGGAGTTGAGTATTACTAATCACCTGCACCGAATAACTCTTTTAATGGAAATTTCTCAACTCCTGCATCACAGTTATAATGTAAATTTTGGAAACTCGAGTCAAAAGTTCATCACTCTTTTCTCTTCATTTATTGCAACATAAACATCTCCAACATAAAGGCATACTCTACTTTTATGCTCCACTCTTCATTCACACTTCAACTGACAGAGTCACCTCCGAAAAAGCAGGAGTTCCTGGGAAGTATCCTCAAGCCTCTTATCATTTGCAGGAGCTATGGAAACAGTACAGACTTGGAAAGCACTTTCCTGGGTCTGGCAGCGTGCCTTAAAAACTATTTAATTAATTAACAGCCCATTACCGAGTTCTTATAACAAACACCTTTTCTGACCTATTCCTCAAGGCTGGCACAGTATAAATTATTTTTATCTGAATTTTAAATACTATTCTTAGAGTGTGACATAAATCAAGTCTGAATTTCCAGTATAAATAATAATAATTTCCCATAATTCCTAACTATGCTAATACCTTATGTTCTATATAAACCATATTTAATTAAACAAGTCTATATTTGAAAGCTTTCTATTGCATACAGTTTTATCTAAGAGAATAACAGAATAATCACATGAAATCATATTTAGAATGTAACATGGTACATGAATTTCTAGCATTAGAAGAATCTTAAAGATTCTTAAAAATTAAGTGCTCCTTCAAGATTTCAAAGGTATGGATTTAAGAAAAAAAGTTCTTTCATAAGATTTTCAAGGAAACATTTTTTTTTTTTTTGAGACAGAGTCTCGCTCGCTCTGTCGCCTAGGCTGGAGTGCAGTGGCGCAATCTCGGCTCACTGCAAGCTCCGCCTCCCAGGTTCATGCCATTCTCCTGACTCAGCCTCCCGAGTAGCTGGGACTACAGGCACCCGCCACCATGCCCGGCTAATTTTTTGTATTTTTAGTAGAGACGGAGTTTCACTGTTAGCCAAGATGGTCTCGATCTCCTGACCTCGTGATCCATCCGCCTCAGCCTCCTAAAGTGCTGGGATTACAAGCGTAAGCCACTGCACCCGGCCTCAAAGGAAACTTTAAAGAGCTGTTGTTCAGTGGTGACCAGTTCAGTGAAGCTTCAGTGATGACCAGTTAATGACTGAAAACCCAATCCAAACATATCTGTTTTTAATCATGACTTTCCTGCAGAGATCAAGTTTATTCTCCTGCCTGCAAAATACAATTTCTTTCTGCTTACTCATCATGATTAAGGTGTTTCACCTTGTACCCTTATGTTATGCAAGCCATATCTGTCTTTAAGTTGCAGAGTCAACATTTTGCACAGAATTTTTTATCCTTTGATGTCTCAATATGCTGATATTTCAGAATGAAGAAGCTTTAGACACTTTCCTGACTGACCTGAGGTGCCAAGTTTGAGGCTGAGTTTACATCAGTCCTTTCCATCATAGTTATAAACCTAACATACAGGCCTGTTATAGTTTGAACATCCCCTCTGAAGTTCATGTTGAAATTTAATTGCCATTGCAACATTATGAGGAGGTGGGACTTTAAGAGGTGATTAGGTCATGAGGGTTATGCCCTCATGAAGAGATTAATGCTGTTATCCTGGGAGTTTTGCCCCCTTTTCCTCTCTGCCTGGCACCCTGGCTTGCCCTTCTATCATGGAATAACACAGCATGAAAACCTTCACTAGACACCAGCACCATACACTTGGACTTCCCAGCCTCCAGAATCATAAGCCAAATCAATCTCTTTTCTTTATAAATTACCCAGTCTGTGGTGTTCTGTTATAGTAGCAAAAAATGGACTAAGACAAGGCCTTTAGAAAGTGCCTTTATTTCCTTTTGTCAACTACTGAAAAAAACCTGTATAGTTTGTATAATTATTAATATAAAGTAGTGAGACTTTCGAAGAAACACACCAGAATTTATATTTACACACGAGCTGTGTTTCTTGTCCTTTGTGCATATATTTATGCATTTATAATTTTAACTTTCCCTTTCAGCAACAGGTGAAACAGAGGATCATTTAAAAAGACTTAGGCCTTCACAGCACTTCACTAAAAGCCTTGTTCTTCTCCCAGTGATACTATCCCAACTTAGAACACTTTTGCACCGACCTTTGGAGGCAATTTCGTAGCCAGGGAAGAAATTTGCCAGACACTTATTCTCCCCAGGGCTAGGTTCTTCACCGGTCTGCTCATCTCCCCTCAACTTCCACCCTCATCCCTCTTATCATGTGATTCATCAGCCACAGGAAAACTATCTTGGCTAGACAGTGCTGGTACAATCCAAGGGTAAGGGCATAAGTAATGGCACCTAACTAGGATGCAGGACAGAGAAATTGCACCTGATGCCAGCTGTTCCTGTGCCAGGCGTTCCTGTTGACTGTGATTACTTTCGTGGTCACAATCAAACTGTAACTCAGTAACAGGGTAAGGATTAGATGTGTGCCCTACAACAAAAGGGGAAATATAACTGGCAAGCCCTGTTTTCTTTAATATAATTTAACATTTGTCTAATATTTCCTTTTAGATTTTATTTCAAAGCTACTTCTAAGAAAGGCAACCTTATTTGATTGATGAATTTTAAAGAAAAAAACTTCAACCCATCGTTTAAAAAAAGATTAGAATTTAAAAATCTAATCTAAAAAGTGTGTTTTAGGTGCAGATTTTTGCAGCACTTGACGTCATTTGGCTACTGGACAACAAGTTTAAACACAGATGTTGGGATCAATTAGTTCTGAGTTCCCATCAGAGGCCTTCCCTAACATATCTGAACCTCAATTTCTCCTTCAAAACCACGTACCTAACAAGGAGATTATGAGGACTACAAGACATATCGTATGAGAAGCTTCGTGGTATGAACTCTGACAATAGATATAGACAATAGAAAAATCACATTGGGTTTTCCTTTGCTGTAACTACCTGTATTTTTAAAATTGACAAATAATTATATATACATATTTATAAGGTATAATGTGATATTTTAATACAGCTATATATTATAGAATGATTAAATCAAGCTAATTAACAAATCCATCATCTCATATGTTTAAGAATATTTAAAATCTACTCTTTTAGCAATATCGAAATATAAATTAAATACAGTCACCATGCTGTGCAGTGAATCTCTAAAGTTTATTCCTATAATCATCTTTGGATGATGATGATGATGATAATGATGTTGCTATCTAATAATTTCTGAGTATTTATTATGTAGTAGTTACTGTATCACCATTGTAACATGAAGACACTGAGGCTTAAGGAAGCTAAATAACTTTTCCAAGGTTACAAGCCAAAAAACAGCAGTGCTGGGATTTTAATCCCTATCCGTCTGACTCCAGAGCCAGTGTTATTTTCCACTATGATATGGTTACTTCATTATCTTATCAGTGATTCTAGAACCATACAGCCACTCGATTCTGCTAATCACTAAATCCTATGATCTCAGTGTTGAAAATCAAATGTTGGCCGGGCGCGGTGGCTCAAGCCTGTAATCCCAGCACTTTGGGAGGCCGAGGCGGGCGGATCACAAGGTCAGGAGATCGAGACCACAGTGAAACCCCGTCTCTACTAAAAAAATACAAAAAAATTAGCCGGGCGCGGTGGCGGGCGCCTGTAGTCCCAGCTACTCAGGAGGCTGAGGCAGGAGAATGGCGGGAACCCGGGAGGCGGAGCTTGCAGTGAGCCGAGATCGCGCCACTGCACTCCAGCCTGGGCAACAGCGTGAGACTCCGTCTCAAAAAAAAAAAAAAAAGAAAATCAAATGTTAAATCTCTTCTACTCACCCATATATCTGATTTTTAGCCTCCTTTACAAATCTGAAGGTGAATAGGTATAAGGTGTGTGTGTGTTTAAAATGACAAAGGGCTCACTACTTACTAAGGTAGGCCATTTAATCTTTGGCTACCACTATTATTACTAAATCAGTCCTTTTAATATGCAAACAATTTTTTATACTTTCTCATTATTAGGATAATAACAATACTTCCTGACTCCACAGCATCCTGGTAGCTCGGATTTATATGATATAATTGCCTTACACTGTAGACCCAGAACTATTACAATATACCAAGTAGCCTCCTCTGCCTAATAAAGTCTGCAAGAGTCTCCTTCATCTAGCTATAATAGAACCAAATAGATTCCACAATACGCATTAAGTACTTAGTTACAAAAATAATGTAATGGGGAAAAGTTCCCATATAAGGGATATGAAGTTTGATAAGCCAGCACAAAAATCACGTGGACACTATCAGAAAGTAGAGAGGAGGAGAGAGACCTAGCAAGACTTCAAACAGGAACATACGGGGCCAGCATGACGCTGACAATTACAAGCAAGAAGAGGAAAATGGGGTGGCTGTGGTAGTAGATAACAAGGTTAAAAAAATTCTTTGGGGATGAAAGTCAAGGAAGGTATTCAGGTTGGAAGTAAATAAGGAAATGAAACCAAAACAAAGCAAAGAGAAGCAAGCAGTTCTCTAAGTCTCAAGGGAAGATGGGGATAAGAGGCGCGCAGGGGCCACGACAGCATTTGGATACAGAAATGGAAGCAGAAGTAGAGCAGTAATTAAAAGTAACTTGGGCCAGTTAAAGACCATGAAGCTTGTGACGAGGAGGATTAGAAGGCTTGAGGTCATGGTTTCCTTAATCCACGAATGGGCACATTGTTCCAGTGCCTGGAAAGTGCAGCTAAATTCCTCAGCAGCCAAACAAGATTCCTCACACTCAGTAGCAACAGACCAGACAGAAAGGCACTTCATTTAGAAGCTAACAACAAGACAAAGATGTCCTGGCTAGGCTCATCAAAGTAGGCCATTCTGGAGATGATTATTCTCTCCAGTATTTTACTCTCTAACAATACAAAAGTAATTCAATGTATACCATCCATTAGGAGTTTGGGGTTCATAAAAAGATATGTAACTAAAGATCTTATTTCTTTGGAGAATACAACAGCACCTAAAATACAGGTGGAGAAATTATTTTAGTACACCCTGCCTAGATGGAAACAGTGATTCCAGAGGTCTGCCTGAGAACACACCCTCATCTGTCAGGGATAATTGATGGGAGTAACATTTGTTCTACAGCTGCTATGCATTTTTTCACTTATCTTTGCTTTGAATCATTCCACTCAGCATTAGAAAATAATCATTTTGTTTCCCTCTCTCAGCACAAATAATACAAAATCAATGCAGTGATGCATGAAGGATTTCATTACAATGTGTTCCTATCACACAAGAGAGAAATCCTATACTTCGTTCAAAATTGCAAACTTAAAGGGAAAGACCAAGACAAGTGTGTGAACTCTGGATTAGTAAGCAATAATCCCTAATTTTAACAACTGTGATTCAAATTTTACTTTACATTTTATCACTAAAACACCATACTTCTAGGAATTATCAGGAAGAAGTTTACTTATTTCAATTGTCATATTTTAATTACTAGTTGCCAAAACATATCATTACGTCTTTGTCTGCCATGTTATAAGACAGGTGGTAACATTAATATGGGATTCTCTGTGCCCCAGACTTCACTAGTTCCTTCATGCTACCGTTCTCAAATTAAGTCCAACAAGTCTAGAAAAGACAACTCCATTTACTACTGACCTCAAAAGCATAGCCTCTAAGAATGGGGGGTGGGCAGAGGAGAACAAACACACAAAAACTGATAACAAGAAAAAAAAACCCACTAAAAATACAAGAAAACTTAGATAGAATTTCACATAAATACTGAATTCAACATTCCCTAATATAACTAGCTCCAATCTTCAAAAAACTTGACTTCTTTTGTTTCCCTTATAAGAAAAGCCTCATAAATCAGCAGTAGGTGCTATTAATCAATAGAAAAATCAAAGAACAATCTAAAAATTAATATTTTGCAAAATGCCAAATCAATAAGTAAAAGGTAATCTTCGAGTTGGTGACTGGATATTTCAGACTCTATATTCCAAGGTCATTTTAGAATGTTTTCACTATACGTAATTGAAAGATATTTCAAACATCATACTTCCATACTTTTGAAATATCCATGGCATTAAATATAAAAGAAAGAACAAAAAACCCTATGATATGCATGTTATGCTTGAATTCTAGGGAGTAACGCTTATTCTATTTTTAAAAAAATCTTTTTACTACAGTTATCCATTCAGGACTACCGCTTCCAGTAATATGGCACACTGCCAGACTATGAACTTAGTTGAAGTAGGAATATGGAAAACTTCCTTACAATGTAGGCACATAGATACTCATGTATTTCAGCCAGTATATTTAGATAAAATATATTCTAAGTTGTCTATTTCTCTAATAGGCATACAAATCTGAAATGTACCATATTTTCCTAGAATACCTGATTAATGTGAGGACCAAAATGTCCCTAGTAAATTATAAAATAATAAGATATTTAGGAATTAATCAGTAGTTGTAGTTTTCAAAAAATAATACTTTTTTTCTTTATAGAATGTTGTATCATATAAAAATGGCTGAACAATTTACAACTATTGTCTGATATCTATAATACCCCTCTTACATTTACACATTGTGTATTATATATAACATATCAAATATTATAACATTATGTGTGTTTCTCAAAGTGTAACCTAATATACAGCAACTATCACTATATTAAGAGTCTTGTTTTAATCAGCTTTAAGACAAATTTTTAAGTAATAATTCATGTCATAATACCATTCAACAGAATACATTTTTAGTTTCTAGAATCTCAAATAAATTAAAACACCAACTTAAATTCAAAATAATGGTATGATGTGGCAAGTATATTAATACTATTTGCCAAGCACTAGAGAAAAATAAACAGAGATGTAAATTCAGAAAGTAAATATTAAATAATGGGACCATAAGCCAAGGTTTCTCTAGCCTAAACAGAGACATGGCTTGAGAGAACTGAATCATTACATGACCAGTGGCAGTAATCAGTACAATGCTCAGTTACACTACTTTAGTTTCAGCAAACAGCAGCAAAAACAACAATATTGTTCATTAAACTGATCTTGTCAATTTGTAAATAAGCTATTGTTCGTACTATTGTTCTGGGACTTTTTCATAAATTTATTTCAGTTTAATAGCTGTTTATCTGTATAAAAGAAATAAGTATAAAGTACATGAAAAGTACAACTGGATTTTCTTTTTTTTTAACATGACAGTGCTAAGTCAATACCAGGGGTCCATGATAATTTTTTCCTTTAAAGGTTATCTGAACACTTCTCAATGTGGAAAAATTCTGCTCCAAGCTTTTCAAAGCAGTTTTCATCATTTTATCTGATCCAGAGAACAGCCCTAAGGCTCACCCTCACTTTCAAGATTAAGCAAATGTGGCACAGGTAGGTCACCTGGCTTGACTGTAGTTATACTTTAGGCTCTGGCAGAGCTACAGTCTATGAGCCTGAAGTACAGTGCATTTTCTACAAGATCACACTAACCATAACAATGAGTTTGAACTACAATTTTAATGCTTGAAAAAAAAAAGGTAAAGGCCATTTGTATTTGCTCTTTTTCAGGGCCTCTTTTTCATGGTTTCCTTAATCCACGAATGGGGATTCAGGGCCCTGAAGTGGGAAAGATGAGAGAAGAGATACACTTATAGGAATTCACAAGACAGAAAGCATGCAGTGAAACTAGAGAAGGGATCTGTTGGGGCATCGGCTAAGGAAGAAATGAATCCCTGTCAGCTCGAAGTGCCAACTTCCCCGTGCACCTGCGGTTAGCCACTCATGTCACGGGCAGGCTAAAAATGGAATGGTATTCCTACAAGAGGAAATTTAAAATGAAATATCCCAAAGACCAACCAGTCTCAGAACTGGACTAGGGGCCACCAGGCCTTGTTTGTCTTCAGCATGATACACAGTATGTTTTTCCAAGTATGCGTTTTAGAGGCTCGAAGTCACCTTGAGAAAGAAGTTGTGTTTTATGCCAAATATTGCTATAAATCAACTGCAGGCTCTATACTATATGTAAAGGTATAAAGACGTGTATCTGTTTTTGAAAACAAAAACCGGCAGCAAAAGGCACTTTTTTTTTTTTTTTTGGAAACGGAGTCTCCCTCTGTCGCCCAGGCTGGAGTGCAGTGGCGCGATCTCGGCACACTGCAAGCTCCGCCTCCCGGGTTCACGCCATTCTCCTACCTCAGCCTCCCAAGTAGCTGGGACTACAGGCGCCCGCCACCACGCCCGGCTAAGTTTTTGTATTTTTAGTCGAGACGGGGTTTCACCGTGTTAGCCAGGATGGTCTCGATCTCCTGACCTCGTGATTCACCTGCCTCGGCCTCCCAAAGTGCTGGGATTACAGGCGTGAGCCACCGCACCCGGCCAAAAGGCACTTTTGAAGGAGTCAATTTCACATGCATTTTTTTCAGGGCCTCTTATATGAAAGGCATTGTTCTGGACCAAAGTGAGAATAGATTCCTTGCCCACTACATGTTTATAACCATACAGGTGCTTATAATCTCATGTTGACAAAATATTACACTTTTTTGTTTGTTTGTTTTTGAGACAGAGTGTCGCTGTGTTGCCCAGGCTGGAGTGCAGGGGTGCGATCTCGGCTCACGACAGCGTCCACCTCCTGGGTTCCAGCGATTCTCCTGCCTCGGCCTCCCAAGTAGCTGGGACTACAGGCGCACACCACCATGCCTGGCTAATTTTTTTTTTGTATGTTTAGTAGCCATAGGGTTTCACCATGTTGGTCAGGATGGTCTCAATCTCCTGACCTCATGATCTGTCCACCTTGGCCTCCCACAGTATTGGGATTACAGGCTTGAGCCAAGGTGCCTGGCCTTCTACAGAGTTTTTTAATGTGATGACCAATAAAAAAAAAAAAGTATATAGAAAAATGGTAGAGAAATTCTGAATTTCGGGATCATGGACAAAGTGAAGATGGAGATAAGCAGATGGATTTACATAAGGCTTTAGAAAAAGTTGAATTTGTCTTCACTCCCCCTTGTCCATATCCCACAGCAGTTTGTACCTCTGTTAGGGAATCTGAAATGGGAGAAAAGAGCTGAGGGAAGAAAAAAGGCAGATGTAAGTGACATATAAGGTAAATCCATAGGATAGGAGAGTAGAGGGGCGAAATGAGGGAAGTAAAGTGTGAGAAAATGAGGTAACAGAGATGACGAAGATTTGAGGCTACATGACTGGGAGAATGAAAATGACTGGAGCTGAGAAGAGAAATGACTGGAACATGGAAGGATGAAATGGTGAATGGTCTGGAAGAAATATTAAAACTTTGCTCTGAACAAATATAATCTGAGGCATCTGATGAGCCATGTCAATTAGGAGATGCCCCTTGCTCACAATCAGAAAAGGGACTCTGGAGTCTGGGAGACATACCAGGATTCAACATGGAAATTTTGGAGTCACCCTCACATAAGAACAGGTAAGGACAGTTCAAGCGGTGGGATCAGTAAGGTCAAAGGGATACTTACAGGATGAAAAAATTAAAAGCAAGGCAGATATTGGACAAATACTGTTAGAACAGTCTAGAGAAGCCTTTGAAGGAGAACCAACTAAAGGTACGAAAGTAAAGAAAACAAGCAAGGGAAAGTGTTCAGGGTTATAGAGAGAGTGAGCAGATTAAAGATGCAGGACTTACCCTGAAACTAGTGTCCGGGTATCTCATCGCCACAGGCTGTTTCCAAGGACCTAGGAATGTGCTCATTGCGTCAGATGTTTTTGCAGGAGTAAGAGATTTAACTGTAATTCGTTAAGACCCCTGTCACTTTCCACTCTGACTTCCCCACCATCACTGTGTCTGCTGTCATTATTACAGTTATCAGCGAACATTTTTTGGATTTGCCTAAGGACTATTTGAGTTGGGAATATATTAACTCTTGAGTTGTGCGAACCTGTCTGTGATTTACAGTCACTTTTGAGTATGATTAAGTAATTGGCAGAGCCCTAGGGTAGGAATGATTTCCAGGAATATCTTCCATTCTTTTGTGCCGACTTACCTGGAGTCATGACTTAAGCACAAGGATTGTAATACATGTTCTATAAAGCTCAGGGTGGGGAATATGTGAGTAGTGAAGCAGCCATACATGGAAATATATGGAGCCATGAGCTCTTCTATGGAAAAATCCTTCCAATCATGAAACAGAACATTTTAAACAGAGGATTCTCTTTTCTATGTCTGGTCAAACCAGAAATTCTCTTCTCATCAGCTTAACAAATGAAAACACACCAGACCAAAACAGAAAACAAATTCTTTTTCGATAGAAATGATAAAAATACAATCTACCAGCACGTCCATGTTTGTAGAACATAAATTTGCAGGAGTACTACAAACAAGTCTGTGTGAAGAGGAACATATTTTATGCAACTCAATATGCAACTCATATTTTATGCAACTTAATATGAACCATATTAAGATGATTTAAAGAAAATATGGATCGTTTTTACACTCAATCTTTCAAAACTACATTACAAAATTTTCATTATACAAAGGTAATCAGGCTTTATATAGTAAAAAAAAAATAGATAAGTGATATAAAGATATACAAGGCAGTTAAGAGGAATGTTATATTTTAAAACTGCAATATCTGTAGTATTTGGTAGCTTTTAAAATGTGTAATTGTTGTGATTTATAGTCTCATTCTAATCATTTACCTTTTCATCTAACTTTATATTCATAACTTAGTCTTAAAGAGTGTGTTCACACTGTATATGCTTCAGGTTACACAAAACTTGACTCTTTCCCTCATTATGAAGTTTGCCTTCAAGAGCCAATGTCAATAGAGCTGTGGGGACAGAATTCAGATTGCAATAGATTAAAGATAATTAAAACTCTTCATAAAAAGACATCATAAAAATAGAAGAAGAATTGGTACAAGATATCCACAACACATTTAACAAAAGATTAGTACTGAGGGTATAAAAACAGTATTGAGGGTATAAAAACAGTATTGAAGGTATAAAAACAGTATTGAGGGTATAAAAACTCCTATGAATCAGCAAGAAACAACCCAAGAGACAAACAGAAAAAGGGGCTAAAGATATGAAAAAGCACATCAGAGAAAACATAAATGATCTTCAAAAATTAAAACAAATCTTCAAAATTAAAAATCTTCAAAAATTAAAAAAAGCTCAAGCTAATTATAAATGAGGGTAATGAATACATAAAATCACAAGATGTTTATTCATACCCTGCAGACTGGCAAAACACTTAAATATACTACGAAGTACTGTTGAGGTTATGGAGCAATGGGAACTTTCATCAGCTGTGGGAGCAAGTATTAACTGGCACAACCCACTTTGGAAAACAATTTGGCAATACCAAGCCAGGTTAAAGTTCCACGGCCTTGTGAAGCAACCATATAAAAAAAATCTGGAAAAATTCTTATACATGTACATAGTCTATAAGAGAAATAGGAAAAAAAAAAAAACAGAAATATTCCAAATGTTTTTCTTTTCTTGATTCTTTTTCTTTTTTGAGACAGAGTCTTGCTCATCACCCACGCTGGAATGCAGTGGCATGATCTCGGCTCACTGCAACCTCCGCCTCCTGGGTTCACATGATTCTCCTATCCTAGATTCCGAGTAGCTGGGATTACAGATGTCCATCACCACGTCCGGTTAATTTTTGTAATTTTAGTTGAGATGGGGTTTTGCCATGTTGGTCAGGCTGGTCTCGAACTCCTGACCTCAGGTGATCCACCCACCTCGACCTCCCAAAGTGCTGGGATTACAGGCATGAGCCACAGCATCCGCCCTCCAAATGTTTTTCAATAGGCAAAGTATAAGTAAATCGGGTTATATTCATACAGCAAACTCCAAAACAGCAATGAAAAATGAACAAGTTGCTGTCTCATATAAAAGAATCTCAAAATGTTAACTTTGAATAAAGTAAAATTCCTATAAAAACATACAAAGAATGTTTTCATTTTTATAAAAGCGATTAAAAATCTGCACAACTAAGCAACAGTGTTTAGGAATGCATACATTTGTAATGAAACTAAATTAATAAATAATTCAATAAAATCCAGGACATTGCTTAGCTCTGAATCAGAGTGCACAGCGTGTTTTGGATGGGCACCATCATGGCCTTCAGTATTGTTACTGTTCTATTTTTTATGTGAGCTTTCATTTTATTACTGTTTTTAAAACTATATCCATGTGTTATACTCTTTTGTATGTATAATATTTTACAAAATAAAATTTGTAAAAGAGATTAGAGGCAATAAAAGTACACTAACTTTTAATAAAATACGGATGAAGAAGGTGATGGTATAAATAACTGACAAACCACAGACATCTCCCTACTCAAGGGTACAAATACAGTCAACAAAGAGAAATAATTTTGTTTTAATTTTTCTTAATAGAACTATAAGTTATCCTTAGGTTAATATTTGGATATGTAACATCCCATGTTTACACAATATTAGTAGCCTGAATTTACAAAGTTGTCTATCCCTGGATCATAAAAAATTCTTGTAGTATATCCTCAACTTTCTCAGTACTACCTCTTTTAGATAGTGAGCTCCAAATCTCTGAGCCTGCCAACAGTCAGCCACGGAGCTATAAAATTCAGGCTCAAGTAACAGGTGTACAGTTTTTCAAGTATAATTCTTACTCTTAAAAAAGATGAAAGCATAGTTGGAAATATAACACCATACAACTGCCTAATGTAGCACTTACTAGCACCAAAGAAAACACTTGGGCAGCTCAGGATGTAGTAGTTTCAGGATATATACAAAAAGCAGGTTGTAGAAACTTTTGCACCTACCTAATATCATGCTAGTAACTAACTTTTTTCCTCCAATTTGGGAGCAGCAAAGCAGCTGTGTATGGGAGAAAGCAGATTCACACATCTGAAGTCAGAAGTCTAGACAGTCTTAGTTACTTCACTTACAAGTTTGTGAAGTCTACCATTCATGAGGCAACTGGAAATTTGAATACTTAGTATATAATGATATTAAGAAATGATTATTATTTAGGTGTAATTATGTTTACGTTCAAAAGAATAAGTCCTTACTTTAGAGAGATACATACTGAAAGATTTGCAGATGAAATCATGTCAGGATTTTGCTTCAAAATAAGAAAGGGAAGGGGAAGTGAGTGGGAATACAGATGCAACACAATTGCTCATAAGTGACTAATTGTGGTTGTGTGACAGGTACACGGGGTTAGACTATTCTACCTATGTTTTAAAAATATGTTTAAACACTTATAAAACAAAAAGATGCACACATATCCCATATATTTTTTTCTCTAGGCTAATATTTTAAACTTCCATTGTCTTCCAAACTTGCTTTTTCCTCTTCCTTCCATCATGACCCCTTCCCTCTTTCCAATCCCTTCTCCACACTCCAGCCAGAGTAATTTGTTTTTTCAAATGCAAAATGTTTTCAATGACTTTCAATCACTGCCCACTACCTGCAGAATAAAGGCCACAATTCCTTGTCAGATTAATGGCTCGAATTCCTACTCACCTCTCCAGAGGATCTCCTGCTTCTTCTGAGCCACTGCAATTCACTGAAGAAGTATGCCATCTCAGCTGTGGTGCTCTTAGCCCTGATACACTCTTTACACAGCCCCTTCTTTATCTAGCTAACTCCTACTTACCCTTAGATCTCATCTGAGGCCTCACTATTCCTTACAAAACTCTCCCTGACAAACAGCCGGCCTTCCTATGTGCCGCCCAGCACCTGCACCCAGCTCTAATGTAGCACCTACTACACTGTAAGACAAGTGATTTTACTTATATATCACCCAAATAGGCTACAATTCCCTGACTTGAAAACATGACAGGTTCACCTTTGCACTTCCAAGATCTGGAATACTGCATGCCGCAACTAGAAAGCCCTCAGTGAATAGTTGGGCAACTGAGAAATCATCTTATTCTCTCATATTTCCTACACTTCTTCATCAAAGAAAGGAAAACCTAACCAAATTTTGGTTATCAGATGGGCTAACAATAATCATTTTAGTGGAAAGGGGAGGAGAAGATCTAATATTTATTTGTAATTACTATCTGCCAGTTATTGTTCTCAGCACTCTATTTATATTGTTCACTTAGTCAGAAAACCCAAGGTATTTGTTAAAAATACAGATTCCTAGGACATACCCCAGAGTTACTAAATCAGAATTTCTTGGGGCAAGACCTCAGGAATCTATTTTTAATAGATGCCTCATGCATTTATGATAGTGTCAACTTTAGGCATAACTGGCCAGCAGTAGAGACCAAAAGAAAGTTCATATATCAAGGACATTTTACAATATGAAGTCAATTATTACAAAATATATATTATTTGATTATGCTCTATAAGTTTGCCAATACTACTACTGTAGGCAGGACCACTGACAGTTGTTTCTTAGTCTATAAAATGAACAAATATTCTATTACACTGGAAAATTTAGACAGTTTCATGGCAGTGTCTTTTTCTGACACCTAAATGTAACATCATCAAAGACATAAACTGTTTTAGGTAAAAGCTGGGTGGTCATCTGTATAAGCAACTAAGGATAAGTATATTAAATTTATTTAAAGTAAATTTATTACATTTACTAACCAGTAATTTATTAAAGTAATCCAATTACTTTACAATCAGAATTTGACAAAAAAATCGTCAAAACAAAGAATGATGTCCGGCTAATGAATTATTCTTTACAAAATTTGGAACAGAAAAATTCAATGTACTTTTATAATTCAAAAGATAGTATCATACTTTCCAAAATCAAATCCACATTCTGAAACAAAATGGAACAAGTCAATTTCAACAAGAAAAACCTCCCCTCCTCTCACTATTCTAAACTTTTATTATATAATACACTAGAATGAGCTAACCACATCCAGTATCTTGCTATAGACGTTAGCAGAACAGCCATTACATCTACACAGCATTAAAAATGTAAACCACAAACCAGCCTATGTCAAGTACATTCTTAAAATCAATGTTCTATAGCCTCTTAGTTTCTTGTTTGCTCCTGCTTGGCTATGATTTATCAAGTTTTCATTTGGGAATAGAAAACATGTTTTAATATATGTAGCTTTGTACAAAACCAGTATTTAAGGTTTCAGCTAGTTTTATTAGGAAACATTATTCTAATTACAAAATATACCTTTGCAGCAAAAATGAATATATGTCCTACTTAAAATGTTCAAAGGAGTTATTCCTTAATATTTTAGAGCATTCTACAACCTTGCTACTTAAAGTGTGATGCTGCAGGTCCGCATTACCGGCTTTACTTTGTAGCTCGTTTGAATTGTAAAAGTGTGGGCCCCCATCTCAGACTTCGTGAACCAGAATTTGCAATGTTAACAAGATCCCCAGGGCATTTCTATGAGAAGGGATACTTTGTAATTTTCATAAATCATTTGAGTCCCCTGGATTCAGTATCAGTCATGGACTAATGACCTGCATGACCTTGGGGAATCCATGGGCCCCGGGTTGTCCAATAGAGCTCTCTGGTATGACAGAAAAGTGCTATACCTGAGCGGTCAAATACAGCAGCCCCTGAACACAAGAGCCCTTAAAATGTTACTACTAGGACTGAGGAACTAAATCTTTACTTAATTTTAATTTATATTTGAATAGTACCATGTGGCTATTAGCACAGGTTTAGAAACTACTTATAAAATCCCTTCCAGCTCTAAAATATTACAATTCTGGATATAGAAAAAATGATTTACAAAATTGTTTTCAAGATACTATTTAAAACAAATGTCTGTTGATCACCTACCACGTGTCAAGCACGCAGGCCTCATGAATGAACAAAACTAAACAAAATTCTTATCCTCATGGCCTACAGACTTGCAGAGAGAAAAAGACAACAAAAATGAATCTAATAAAACACATCATTATTCGAAGATAATAAAGCTATGAAAAAATAGAGCAGATTAAACAAGGAAGAAGAATACTGGTATGAGGGGGATGAGGGTTGGTAGCATTTATACATGGGGTGCTAAAAGAAGGCCACTAGGAGAAATTGGTATTTGAGCACAGACTGGAAACAGATTAAGAGCTAGCCATGTAAATATTAGGGGAAAGATGAACAGCTATTGGAAAGGTCCTAATGTGGACGTGGGTGTGATGTGAGAAAGAGCAAAGAGTCCGAGAAGCTTGTTCTGAGTGAGCAATGGCAGGAGGAATAGAAAATGGAGTCAGGGAGGTCAGAAAGGAAACAGCGTGGGGGAACAGAGTCATGGATCACATAGGGAATTGCAGGCCACTGCGAGATCTTCGGCCTTTACTCTGAGGAGCCATTGTAAAAGAGCAACATGTCAGGTCTTACATTTTTAAATGATCTCTGTGGCTTCACTGTGTCACCCAGGCTTTGCAGTCATGTGATCTTGGCTCACTGCAACCTCAAAATCCTGGGCTCAAGTGATCTTCCCACCTCCCTTTCGGGTAGCTAGGACTACAGGAATGAGCTACTGTGCCCAGCTAATTATCTATTTTTATTTTTGTAGAGATGGGGGTCTTGTTTTGTTGCTCAGGCTGGTCTCGAACTCCTGGCCTCAAGTAATCCTCCCACCTCAGCCTCTCAAAGTGCTGGGATTAAAGACTTGAGCCACTATGCCCAATTTGGCTTCACTCTTGAGATCACCCTACAAAGGTACTAGGGCAGGGAGAACAGTTAAGATTTTACTGCTAGATTCCTGGTGAGAATGATGACGGCATGGTTTACAGTGGTAACAGGGGAAATGGTGACAAGTGGCTCAATTCTGGTTATATTTTAAAGATAGCTCTAACAATCACCCATGAAAAATAAGAATGTGCTATCACAGAAAGAAGAGTCAGAGTTGACTCCAAAGTTCTGATCTAAGCAACTGGAAAAATGGAATGGCCATCAACTGAAATGGTAAAAACTATAAATAAAACAGGTTTACAGGGTAATGTAAAGAACTGAGTTTTTGAAATGTCAAATTTGAGATATCTCTTATGAAATCAATTGCAGATGTATTACATAGATGTATAAACAAGTCTGGAGTTCCATGAAACTGCCTGAGCTCGGGATATAAATTAGAAAGCCAGTGGCAGATAGAGAATACTTACCAGAAATTGGATAAGATAATAAGAGCAGTGAGCATACACAGAGAAGATAAAAGGACCAAGACTTATAAGAGTCAAAACAAAAGTTAAGAAGTAACTCAGAAGGAGATTAATTAACAACAAATTATAAAATAAATATCCCGTGTGGAAGGAAGAAAATGAAGACTACAGTGTCCTTGAAGTCAAGGGAAGAAAGTATTTCAAGGAGCATAGAGTGATCAATTGTGTCAGATACTTACAAAAGCAGTTACAGTGGGGAGGTAGAGGCAAAGCTTGATTTAAATGGGTTCAAGAGAAAATGGAAAGGAAATAAGAGATGGGAGTGAGGACAACTTTTGCAAAGCATTATAAAGAAAGCAAACAAGAGGAACGCTAGCTGCAAGGAAAAATGGAGCCATACAAGGAGGGTTTCCTTGTCTTTATTTTGTTGGTTTTTTTTTTAAAGAAGAGCACACAGCTGGTTTGTATGCTAATAAGAAAGATCCAATAAAGAGAAAATCAATAATGTAGGACAGAGTTCTGTAAACTATTTGGTCCATGGGCCAAATCTAACCTGCTGCCTGTTTGGTACAGCCTACCAGCTGTGAATGACTTCTACCTTTCTAAATGGTTAAATAGAAAAATAAAAAGAATAGTAATAATTGATAACATATGAAAATTATATCATACTCAAATTTAATAAAGCTTTATTGGAACACAGCTATGCTCATCATTTATGCACTGTTTATGGCTGCTTTTGTGTGACAATAGCAGAGCTGAGTTGTGACGGAGATCACAGGTGACATTCTCATTGATTCCCACTATTGCTCAGTTCACTATGAGTCACAGTGACAGTTAAAACTTGACAGCATTTGGAGTACCATGCATATCACCTTACCATGACTCTTGTATTACTTTTTTCATTACTATTGCATATGTCAAAAGAAGAAACAAGATAAATAAACTTCAAGTGTCATGCTTTGAAGGCACAATGGAGTGTGGATTATTCTGCTATATAATTACATGGCAAATAACTTTGTTTATTATGCAGTGACACTGTAGTTACACTAAAACAATACAATAAATGACAACATTACTAACATTACTAGCATAAGCACTCATCAAAATATTACCAACCAGCAGTAAAGTGATGGTTAAAAAAACAGTAAATTTAAAAAAAACAATATTCCATCACATAGAACTTCACAAAATGTAAACATGAAAATGAAGCTGCAACCAAAGTAACTTTTCAAATGGCACATTTGTTAGACAAGCAAAGAAAGCTATTACCAATGGTAAGGTAATTAAATTATATTATATTGTAGCAGATACATGCTTATAAAGAAAATAAACTCGTTTAAGACTGTTAGCATTTTGGTGATACCCCTGTCCAAAGAGCTGCGAAACTTGGAAGCAACATTAACATGCAATTTAAAAACAAGGTAAATGGTTTCAAGTTGTTTTCCTTGGCTCTTTACATGTCAACTGACATACAGATATGGCTTAATTGTTACTGTTTATTTGAGGAGTCAAAGCTGAGTTTGAAGTGACCTGGAAAATTAGTCTCTATGAATGAACATTCTCTGTGGAATAACTACAGGCCAAGATTAAAGGTGTTAATGATTAAAGAACTTTAATTAAAGTAGTTTAAAGGTTAAACAAATTGAGAAAACACAAATTCAGTACAATCTCAAGTAGAACCTGCTAAAATGTGTTACAATGGATGGTGGCAAAAATGTGTAGGATAGAAAAAGGCTTAGTTTGACAAATTTAAAAAGCTAGTGAACATTTTGGGTGCTTAACGGTTGTGGTTATTCACTGTATTACTTATCAGCAGGTACTTTGTGAAAAATACTCAAATCTATCATGTGTTATTGAACCAATAGTGTCACTTATAAAATTCATTTGATTTCATGGATTTAACAATCATTCTGTGAATTCTATCATGAGTAGAAGCTGAATATCCTGATGTGCCTTAGCCACTAATTTGATGGGTTTAGCAGTCATAAAGTTTTATTGCAGTATTTTGAGCTTAGGCTGAAACTTTTCAGAATAGGAAAAACTGCTGTAGACCATTGAATGCAGTCGTCCCCAACCTTTTTGGCACTAGGCACTAGTATCATGGAAGACAACTCTTCCATGGATGAGGGTCAGGGGCGATGGTGTTGGGATGAAACTGTTCCATTTCAGATCATCAGGCATTAGATTCTCATAAGGAGTGTGCAACCCAGATCCCTCGCATGTGCAGTTCACAATAGAGTTAACACTCCCATGAGAATCTGATGCCTCCACTGAACTGACAGGAGGCGGAGCTCAGGTAATAATGCTCGCTCACCCGAGCATTACCTCCTCCTATGTGGCCTGGTTCCTAAAAGTACAGGGATGGATCCCTGGGTTGGGGACACTTACTCTAACGGCTTTGGAAATTAGCTTTTGCTGCAGACTTTCTAATGTATATTAATTAATGCAATCTAAAATCACAAGAAACCACAGAATGTACAAGTTAATACTGCAGTAAGATCACTGTAACAACTAATATTTGAATCACAAGATTCAAATGTTGAGCTGCTATATCAACTTCTCATCCTGTCAAAAATTAAAATAAGAGCCAGGCAAGGTATAGTCCCAGCTATACCAAGGGTTGAGGCAGGAGGATCACTTGAGCCTAGGAGTTCAAAGCCAGCCTGGGCAACATAGCCAGACTCTGTCTCTAAAAATAAGCAAATAATAATTTTAAAAAACAAGAAGCAAGATCTCTATTTTCACACAAATTTTGCAGTAGATACATTTTCTGAGCTCAGTTTATGATTTCAATATTCCAGCAGCATTTTTTGGACCTTGACGCAGTGCACAGAAATTTCCTTATTTCAAAATCCATTTGTCAGTTACAAAAGACCACATATTGCATGACTCTATTTATATAAAATGTCCAGAAAAAGCAATTCTATAGAAACAGAAACTAGATTCATGGTTTCTTAGGATGGGGATGGGAGGCCTGGGCTGAGGGCAGGGAATGATGAATAATGGGTATGGGATTTCTCTTAGGGGGAATAAAAAATGTTTCAAAATTAGGTAGTGATACTGGTCTCATATCCTGCGAATATACTAAATAATAATTATACACTTTAAATATGTGAACTATATGATATGTGAAACACATTTCAATAAGGAATTTTTTAAAAATCTATTTGACTGTGCAACTGAGGAGCTTCCACCTAATCTTCAATTGGAAGTATTTTGCACTGTAATGAAATTCTAAAAGGCAAATATCAAGAGATGAATTTAATGAATTGTATAAAAAACTTCCAAATTACGAATGTGCATACATGCTAGTAGACTAATATCTATATTTGGCAAAACCTATATGTGTGCAAAGATATTTTAAATATGAAATATGTAACATTTCAACACAGATCAGTATGACAGATGAATATTTAAAATTAATACTAATGACAGGAAACATTAATGTTGAACCCCAGTCAAGCAAAACATTACCTCAAAAGAAATAATTCTATTATTCACATTAGTAAATCTATATTACAAATTTCAAGATACTTTGTTATTATTACTAATATTATTATATTTTCAATTTTCTCAATAAAATATATGGAAATTTGTCCTTTCTCTTGTATTACAAGTACCTACATAATATTCTTCATTTTGCCTCTTGGCCTACAAAACCTAAAATATGTACTATCTGGCCCTTTACAGAAAATGTCTGCCAGCCTTTGATATAAGACAAAGAAGAGATAGATGTTATAAAATTCTTTTGAATAGACACAAAAAGAAAGCTATTGCACCAATAATTGAAAAAGTCTATTTGAAATGATTAGGCATGATTACTAACATGAAGACAGGGCATACAATATCAAAATACATTAAAGCAAAGGCTGAAGACAACTGGAGGAAGGGATCTGATGGAAGCCATGCATTAGAGTATCTTTGTAAAAACCCAAAGGACACCTTAAGATCAGTACTTGAATATGACATCAAAGGAAGTCAGATGGTTGTCCTCCCCTTCTAACCAAAAAACCTTCTCGATGTGGGGGGAAAAGGGTCAACCTGACAATCATCAAAAACGAGGTCACCAAAGAAGGTAAGGCATTTATAGAAATAGCAATCTTTGGCTTTGTAAATAGAGAAAGTTACAAATCAGACTAACGCCAGCCTGGCAGAGAAAACAAATGCATTATTTGTACTTGGAAGGGTAATCAAGGGATGCAATCTGAATTATGCTCCTCTAATGGAGATGATCATTTCTACCTTTGTGACATATCTAGAATTCATTTTAAAAGGCAATGAAAGAAATGAGCTCTCATGACGTATATCACCTCCCAAAGGCCCGCCTCATCTCTTAACACTATTGCATTGATGGCTGAGTTTCAACACATGAATTTTGGGAGGAAACAGACATTCAGATCTTAGCAGCACTTATTTTCCAAAAATCAAAGAAGTATCAAAAAGTTGATTAATATAACATAACCATGTTCACAATACCCCTTTATTAACAAATGTTAATATTTTACCATTCTGCTTCCTATTTTTTATATAAAAAGTACATTACAAAGAATACAATTCCTTGCTATACCTCTCTTCCTTCCCACAACTAGACACTCATAAATCTGATTTATGTTTTTTTACTATACTATACACATTTCTCTGAACCGTATTTTGTGGCTTTATGTGTTTTTAAAATTTCACTGCTTTGAAACTGCTTAAATTCTGAAATTTGATCTTCTTTTCCTTAATATTGTATTTCCAATACATATTTTCATGTTAATATGTAGAGATTTAGTTAAGATTATGTGCAGTTGAATATTCTACTTTATGAATATATCAGAGTTCTCTCATCCATTTCCTAAAGATAGAAATTCATTTCCAAAATAACTAAAAGAGTATAATTGGATTATTTGTATCACAAAGAATAAATGTTTGAGTGGAAGAATATCCCATTTTCCATAATGTGATTATTAAGTATTACATGCCTGTATCAAAATATCTCATACAACCCATAAATACACATACCTATTATGTACCCACAAAAATAAAAAAAAAATAAAAGAAAAACAGAAATTTGTTTCCAATTTTTTACTATTACAAATAATGCTGTAATATATAAACTCATATATGCATCTTACACATGTGCAGGAGTTTTTCTCAGAACAGTGTGTGAACATCCCTTTTTCTCCGATCCTAACCAGCACTTGGTATACCCCAGACTTTTGGATCTTGCACTTTTAAGTGTGAGACACTAACTGGTTTTGTTGACTTGCATTATTCTATTAGTATGGATCACATGACCTAAGAATGAGTATGAGCTTTTTTGTATACATTTATTAGCCATTAATGTCATTAAACTTTGCATTTCTTTTCTATTGGGTGCTTTGTCTTTTGCTTATTGATTCGTATGAGTTTGCATATACTATGGATAATAACCTTTTATGTCTTACATATATTATAAAACTATTTTCCCAGATGTGAATTGTCTTTTGTCTCAGTTTATAGTATCATCTTCCCCCTTCAGGAATTATTTGCTTAGAGGGAATCAAGCTTAGTCATTTCCTTTCAGAGTTGTATTTCTCCAGTTCTAAGAAATATTTTTCCGTACCAAGGTTATACAGACATCAGAAAATCAATTCTACTAGTACACTTAAAATTTGATTACACATCCAGGTCTTCAACATATCTGGACTTTATTTCTCCATATGATGAGATTTTTTAAAAACCTCATTTTTTATATGGAAAGCCTACCATCCTTGCACTTTTATCGAAATGTCCACTCCCCTCCACTCTATTTTCTTTCTTTCTTTTCTTGAAAAAAGGTCTCAGTCTGTTGTCCAGGCTGGAAGTGTGATCACAACTCACTGCAGCCTTGGCCTCGCAGTCTTGGGTGATTCCCCCACCTCAAGTCTCCCTAGTAGCTGGGACTATAGGCATGCACCACCACACCTGGTTACTTTTTTGTATTTTCTGTACAGACAGGGTTGCTCTATGTTGCCCAGGTTGGTCTTGAACACCTGGGCTCAAATGATCCACCCACCTCTCCTTCCCAAAGTGCTGGAATTACAGGCGTGAGCCACCACGCCCGGCCACTCTATTTTATGGACTATAGCACAACTACAATTATGTCCCAAGTTCCTATACACAAGTGGGTCTCATTATTAGCACTTTTCTCTGTTCCAATAAATTGTCTGTACCTATAAAAACACAAAATGATTTAACTTATTGCTGTGGTGTGAATATTTGTTTCTCCCTAAAATTAATGTTGAAACCTAACACCCAAGGTGAATGGTATTAAGAAATGGGGCTTTTGGGAGGTGATTGAGGGCTCTGCCCTAATAAACAGGATAAATATCCTATAAAAGAGGCTTCAGAGAGCTTGTTTTGCCCCTTCTGTCATCTGAGGATGCACAGAAGGTGCTATGCATGAGGAGCAGGCCCTCACCAGACACTGAATCTTCTGGTGCCTTGATGTTGAACTCTCAGCTTACAGAATTGTGAGCAATAAATTTCTGTTGTTTATAAATTACCCAGTCTCAGTATTTTGTTGTAGCAGCACAGACTAAGACACTAACCCATTAAATATCTTTTCCAAGAGTCTTACAGTTATTAGAGGGCAAAGATTAAACCCAAATTATCTAATTCCAAGCCTCTTCCTACTGAGCCAGTAAGCATTTGCAATATAGCCACAAAACACCATAGGAAATCATCAATTAATTAATTTTACTAGGGGTAAAAACATCATTATGTATCTCCCCCACCCCCTTATGAAAGTGAAGGCTACCACAGAAGATGGAATAGAATGAGTGGTATTAGTTTGAGTATTTAGTATCTACCTTTAATTATATAACCTGTAAGGTCCTTTTCATTAGTGACAAGTGAGGACATAAAACCACTAAACCACCACTCAGACTCTAAATTTACATTTGTCCTGACCATATTTCACTCACTACCTTAATTTTCTCATGTTTGTGTCCTCCTCTGTATACTAAATAAAGTACATAGTCAGAGTTCTATCCCACATCTTAGTTACCATGAAAACCAAATAATCCCCAGAATCTGATTGTCTCTACATCACAAGACACAAAAGCCTTTTAAAACCAGTGGCTCTAAACCTTGTTGGGTAATGGTCCAAAGACTTAATAAACATTATGGACCCACTCATAAGAGAAAAATTGATTTTACATAAAAGTTCAGAACATTTATGACCCTTCTGAAGACAATACATGAACAAATAGACTCTCAAGTTAAGAACCTCTATTTCTGGTGGGGTGGGGGAGGGTTGAAGAAGAAATATATAGAAAGCTTTTCCTTAAAACAAATTACTCTATGAAGTGATCCTTTTACTGTGACGTCTTTATGTGCTTCTTCCCTTTTCTTACCCTTTCATGAACCACCAGCAAACCTGCTAGCCAAGGAAAGATGAATGAATTCCCTTCACAGCCCTTCAATATATTAATCAAAGGTAACATGCGAATAATAGAACCCCATTCCCATTCTTCTCACCAGGAAGTGAGTAAATAACTTCCATATACCATTAAGTCATCAACTCTGGACATATTTTACTTTATAAATCTATCAATTATGTACCAAAGATGACTTGAGAAACCAGTGTTTTCATATCATCTAGAAACCAAATGCCTTTAGAGGGTAGGTACATAAAGCAATTGTTTAATATTTTGTTTTCAGGAAGGATCTAGCATAGACTCATATGTAAATATATTATTAATAATAAATGATCTAAAAATGGCAATGATTATAAATTATTATGCAAAATGTGTTACTGAAACAAAATTCAATGCAGGAATCCTTTTTTTTTTTTTTTTTTTTTTTTTTTGGAGGCTGGGGGTGGGGTTTAGACTACAGAATTTTCCCATACATGAGGTACCAATAACCACATTTTTGCTATAGAAAATATCCAAGTATCTAGAAAGTGAGATAAATATTGAAAAAGTATCTTGTATTACCTTATGAAATATCTTCTGTTTTTCAATAAAGTTGGTACTTTTGAGGAAAAATGCTAAACTGTCATGATCCAAAAATTAAATCCTATCACATTTACAGAGAAACTTCTTGCAAACATTGAACTTTCTTTGAAGTGAGTTGATTCTTGACAGAAAGATTAACATGAGTGTGAAAGGCAAATAAATCTCGGGACCCCAAAAATCACTAAGCCAAGGGAAAAGTCAAGCTGGAAACTACATCAGGCAAACCTGCTTCCCCTTTTATTCTTAAATAAGATAGCTACAAACATAAAAAAGCTACATAGCTACATACATCTCTCACAATTTGCCCACAAGGAAATTCCTTGTGGGCCTCAAGATCTTTTTTTTTTTTTTTTTTTTGAGATGGAGTCTCGCTCTGTCGCCAGGCTGGAGTGCAGTGGCACGATCTCAACTCACTGCAACCTCTGCCTTCCAGGTTCAAGCGATTCTTCTGCCTCAGCCCCCAGAGAAGCTGGGACTACAGGCGCCCATTACCACGCCTCGTTATTTTTTATTTTTTATTTTTTTTTCGTATTTTTGGTAGAGATAGGGTTTCACCATGTTCGCCAGGATATTCTCTATCTCTCCGCCTGGGCCTCCCAAAGTGCTGGGATTACAGGCGTGAGCCACTGCGCGCGGCCAAAATCTTTACTCTATGTTAAACAGTTCTGTTGAATTGCACCCTGGCAATAAATGATAGCGTATCTTCACAAGTCCAGGACAGAAAGTCATCCCTCTGCTCAACTGAGGCAAATGCATATCTGATTGCTTTCTCTGCCTTACTGTTTATGTAAAAATGCAGATTCACTGAGCCAGACTGAATTGTATATTCAGTGAATGGCTGATCAAGGACTCAAACGAATCTTTTGTTTCTTATCTACCTATGACCTGGAAGTCACCCCCTCACCAAACCAACGTTTCGTCACATACTGATTGATGTCTCATGTCTTCCTAAAAGGTATAAAAGCAAGCTGTACTCTGCCCACCTTGGGCACACATTGTCAGGACCTCCTGGGGATATGTCACAGTGCATCCCTAACCTTTGCAAAATAAACTTTCTTTTTTTTTTTTTTTTTTTTTGAGACGGAGTCTCGCTCTGTCACCCAGGCTGCAGTGCAGTGGCCGGATCTCAGCTCACTGCAAGCTCCGCCTCCCAGGTTCACGCCATTCTCCTGCCTCAGCCTCCCGAGTAGCTGGGACTACAGGCGCCCGCCACCTCGCCCGGCTAGTTTTTGTATTTTTTAGTAGAGACGGGGTTTCACCGTGTTAGCCAGGATGGTCTCGATCTCCTGACGTCGTGATCCACCCGTCTCGGCCTCCCAAAGTGCTGGGATTACAGGCTTGAGCCACCGCAACTTTCTAAATTAATTGAAACCTGTCTCGGATATTTTGTGTTCACATGGGGAAAAATTACAGTTAAATGTCCTGTAAAGGATTTAAAGAGATATTACAAATTTAATGAATGTTCTAAACATAAAATATAAAATCACATTTTTCATTACTTTAATTCTTATCAATTTTTTCAAAAACATTATAAACAGTATTCTTCAGCACCATACAGTGTCTGTGACTGCTCACACCATGTAATTTGAAAATATTTTAAATTGAGTACATTACTGCTCCTTAAATTACATTTATCCAGATAGGCAGAGAAAACTGAGAAATCAGTAATTAAACAAACGTACAGAGTTTATGTTCTTCTAAAATATAGACAACATGCACATGGAACATATCTATTTTAAAGATAAATACTTGAGAATTTCTCATAAATTTTTTTAAAAATCACACTGACATTTTAGTACCTTCCACTGAAACACTACTGGTTTTATGATCAATATAGAGTGTAATTAGAGGGAAATTTCAGGACTCTATGAAATTAACAAATCAAAGTATGGAGGGAGGGGCAATTCAGTCATTCAGCATAAAATCAACAAAGCAAATCTTTGTTTAAGTTGTTACTTTATCACTCTTCTCTAACTAAAAACAAAGAAAAGGACAGGCACAATCAAAACAGCTATTGTATCGTTAAGCCATGACCCCAAGGCCTTTGCCATTAAAGGTAGAGGATGTGGAACTTACACCAGAAGGGAACATTGTTATACAAAAAAAGAATTAGAAGGAAGAGAAGAATATGTGTAAATAAATAGGAATTAACTGGGGAAGCAAATAAGTTATCCAAAACAATTCAACAAACCAAAAACAAGAACTAAATAGAATAACCAAAAATTCCAATGACATTCTCTCAGAACTGAAGGTTGGCCAGTAAAACCTTTGTTATCTCTGGGAAGGGGAGGGTAGTAGTTCCTATTTGTTTTAAAAAGTAATGAAGATACACTGTTGAGCATCAAATTAAGGAAAGACTTAAAAAAAGCAAATTGCAAAATATTAAGAAGCAGAGGATGGCTCAACTTTTTTGAAAAACTGATTCTGACAATTAGTGAACTAACTATGGACATCTTCTCAAAAGATGTTTCCAAAATTTTTGGCCAGTGACTTTTTACATGTCTCTGAAACCAAACATTAAAAACAAACAAACAAACAAAATCCCTCCCAGATGGGTAAAATATGAGAGAATCAAGTTGAACAGAGGCTAATCCTATGTTGCTTGAAAGATAAAAACTACAGCTGGTACATAGAGTTGTAAAACCTGGGATGTCTCAGCAGAAAGGCTGCAAGGATGTTCTGCTGCACTAAAGGCAATGCACTTCCAATACTTTTTAAAGGCAAAGATCCAATAAGTGATAGGACACGAGACAGAGCCATCTCCACCACTTGTACACTAATGCAAACCACTGTCATCTCTGACTACTGAAGTTGCCTCCTAACCCATTTCCCTGCTTCTACTCTTGCCAACTCAACCCTTAAACACAATTCATTCTCCACATAGAAGCTAGAATCTTCTTAAAGCATTAATTGTCGGCCAGGCGCGGTGGCTCAAGCCTGTAATCCCAGCACTTTGGGAGGCCGAGACGGGCGGATCACGAGGTCAGGAGATCGAGACCATCCTGGCTAACACAGTGAAACCCCGTCTCTACTAAAAAATACAAAAAACTAGCCGGGCGAGGTGGCGGGCGCCTGTAGTCCCAGCTACTCGGGAAGGCTGAGGCAGGAGAATGGCGTGAACCCGGGAGACGGAGCTTGCAGTGAGCCGAGATCCGGCCACTGCACTCCAGCCTGGGCGACAGAGCGAGACTCCGTCTCCAGAAAAAAAAAAAAAAAAAAAAAAAAGCATTAATTGTCATGTTACAGCTCAAGCAAACTGTCTGAAGATTTGCCATCATAGTATAAATAAAGTATAATTTCCATGGAGGATCTATACTATCGGACCCTCATATTACCTTTGTAAGTCATCCCCTTCAGGTTCCCCTCTGCTCTCTGTGCTACTGCAACCTCACTGCCTCCCTCAGTTGTTAAAACGTGCCATGCCTGTGCCCACCCCAGGCTTTGCACACTTGCTCAGGTGCCTCTGCCTTTGGTGCTCTGCACTGTGCTGGTATCTGTTCTGCTGACTCTTGCTGTCACCATTCCGCTCTCACCTTCCTACCTGTATTTGCCACACTGCCTTTCTGAACCCCTCTCCAGTCATGGTCACTTGCACACCCTCTCTATTTCCACATGCTTGCTCACTTAGAGAGCTGCCCACCCCTAACTCCTTTCTCCTACCCTCCCTATGCAGCAACAACCATTTTTCAGACAATAGCCAAGTTCTAACTTTTTCTACTCCTACAAAGACAGCTTTCTCTTCCTAGAACACCTTAAGTCAACAATCAGCATCACATAATTGATAGTAACAGAGGACAGACAAATTTGTAGGCAGACAGGGTCAGGTCCCTGGTGAAACCTGACCTTCAAGTCAAGACAGCTTGAAGCCTGAAAACCAAACTGCCAGCTCTGGATAGAGTCAATGACCAGAGTGAGAACTTCTATCACCATCTTACACTCTCTCTCGACCGGTTTCTTCTGGATGATACCTGTTAGCCAATCGAATGGTGCTTTTTCCAAAGACCACCCATGGACCAATCAGCATGCATTCCCACATTCCACGCCCATAAAAACCTTGGACTCAGCCACACAGGCAGAAAGCGGAACTGCTTTCAGGGTCCCTTTTCAGCTGACAGCTTTGCTTCTGTTGCTCAATAAAATTATTCTCTGCCTTACTCAGTCTCTGATGTCCATGTACCTTATTCCTCTCGGTCACGGGACAACAGCCCAGACTTGCCGGGCTGTGGGCAGTGAGAACAAATGAGTTGTAACCCTCAAATTCACCAAGTTGCAGGCACCAGGAATGAATGATCTGTAATCCTCCCTTTTGCCCACTAAGCTGTCGGCAACAAGTATAAAGGAGCTGCAGCACACTCCTGCTTGTCAGACCATGGGAGAAAGAAAGCTGTAACATGTTCCCGCTCACTGAGCTATGGGAGTGAATAGCTGTAACACTTTTGGGAACTCAGATGTTGGGACTCCACAAGCAAGAGCTGCAACACCCCTTGGGGCTCCACAGTTGCTGGCATCTCTGAGTTATCAGAAGCCACCGCATTCCCCTCATCTAGTTGCTGGCACCCAAGGCGGAAGCTTCTCACAGCATGCCTGGTTGATCCATGGGTTGAGCGCAGAGCCATGGTGGGCACAGGATCTGGTCTGGGGCACAAGCAGAATGCAGCCTGCCAGGCTGAGCAGGTGGAGCAAGCCCAGCAGGCCCTGAGCGAGGCCCATGCAGAGGCAGCAGTGGCCAAAGAGATTTCTGACTGGTGAAGAAGCACAGAAGGAATCCTGTAACACAATTTATTCATATACATGGCCCAATATTTGCCTGGAGAGCTTTATTTTAACCTACTGAAGTTCTAAACTTCCTAAGAAGCTGGACCATGGACTACTCTATAGGGACACATTGTTTCTTTTTATCATAATGATTAGCATGGGGCTAAGCAACTATTTTGTGCTCAGTATGTTTTTATAAATTTTTTTATCATTTTATCTTTAACAGAATAAGAATATGCCAGCTTCCCTCCCTTTTGAGTCTCTTAAACCAACTGTATACTAGAGAACAGATCTGCCATGGTTTAACTACAGTAAAAAGAAGGAAAGTCTTAGCCAGTGGAAGAAAAGATTTCTCTATGTAAAATCTCTGCAACTCACTAATAACCTGAACATGTGCTTCAATTTGCTTTTTCAGAAGAGGTGATGAGATTAACAGTAATTTCTCCATCTTGTCTCAGTCACAGTCTTATGACTAGAAGCAGACATTTTATGATATGACTGTGCAGGGTTAAGGGTAGTTTATGGCCACAGGGCAGTATGTTGTTAACGAGGCTGTGAGGAGACTGCCTGCTTGACCTTGACCTCCTTACCACCCTAAGCAAACCAACAGAGCTCTGTCAAATCCATTTAGATTGTAATAAGCCAAAAGCATATTAGAACAGAGCAATCTCAATGCTCCCATGATTTTTTTCAGCATCTTAATTTTAATACATGAATTAATGATATAAAACATTTTGCTGTCACCAGTAATTGTGAAAGCAATGTTTTAGAACTGGCTTCATTATTTTATAATCTTTGTTCAGCATTTAGTGATCCTAAGCTTCTAAGGTCTATGCACAATTTATTTCAGTACTTTGTTTTAACAACTATTATAACTGAAAAGACACTTCATATAGGCAAAGAGATGCAAAAGTATGCACTGTTGCTTGTGCTTTCTAAATCATTATACTTACTTTGGTGTCTCATCTATCAATTATGCAAAGGTTGTTGCTGAAATTCAGCTAGTACATTCGTGCTTTCCCTGATGTCAATCTTGCAGCTAGTCAGAAAGTGTTAATGTTTTATATTATTTTAAAAAAAGGTTAAAAACTCTCTCTGAAGCTCTTCATTTGGATAATTTTTAAGCAGGATGGAAAATTCTGATTCCAAGTTTTTAGTTTGTAGACATACTAGTGATTTTAAAGAGAAAAGCATGTATGAACAGTTTGTTTTCAAAAATACTGAGAACAAACAAAAAAAATGAGCAAAGTGTCAGAAAAAAATTACTATCCTTTCAGGGTTTTCCTGCTCAGCATTCCTTCTAAGCTTTCCCTTCATCTCGAAGGAAAAGCCTCAATGATTCAAAAGGTGACATAATAAAAACTAAGAACAAAGGAAAGGTAAACCCAAGGGTTATCTATTCTGGTTGATTTAAGTTACACCTGAAGCCAGATGCATTGGCTGTAATCCCTGCACTTTGGGAGGCCTAGGCAGGTGGATCACTTGAGGCCAGGAGTTCGAAACCAGCCTGGTCAACATGGTGAAACCTCATCTCTACAAAAAGCACACACAAAAAAATTAGCTGGGTGTGGTGGTATGCACCTGTAGTCCCAGCTACTCGGGAGGCTGAGGCACAAGAATCACTATGAAGAATCCGTCTCAAAAAATAAATAAATAGGCCAGGCGTGGTGGCTCACGCCTACAATGCCAGCACTTTGGGAGGCCAAGGCAGGTGGATCATGAGGTCAGGAGTTTGAGACCAGCCTGGCTAACATAGTGAAACCCCGTCTCTACTAAAAATACAAAACTTAGCGGGCACCTGTAATCCCCTTTACTCAGGAGGCTGAGGCAGGAGAATTGTTTGAACCCAGGAGATGGAGGTTGCCGTGAGCCGAGATTGCGCCACTGCACTCCACCCCAGGCGACAGTGTGAGGAAGGCAGGAAGGGAGAGAGAGAGGGAGGGAGGGAGGAGAAACTACACCTGAAATACATGAACTTAACTAGAAATGACTAGGCTTAGATTTTTTTTAATTAAGATCAGCAAATATTCCCCTTGTGACACAAAAATAACTGTGAGAACTTGACAAACAGTATGTATACATATGTCTATGTATACATATATACATACATACACATATACCATATAGGTTTAACATAAAGCACCAACACTTGAAGACACAGGGAATACTTCTTTCTTTAATTTTAGGAGCCTATTGTTTTCAAAGTGTTTGTTTTAAAAAATATCTTGAGGAGGAAAAATTGTAACATAGGAAAAATATTTTTTAAAAATCTTGAGGCAGAAAAATGATAACATAGGAAAAATAAAACACTGAAGTTAAAACTAGTTAAAAGTAGGATTAAATGAGAATTTGGGGATTGCACCTATTGTTTTCCACCAAGAGCATCTCTGGCAAGAGAATGAAAGTCACTTTTCCCACTTTGCTTATATATTCATATGAAAAAAATGGACTGATTGCGGTGGCTCACACGTGTAATCCCAGCACTTTGGGAGGCCCAGGTGGTTAGATCTCTTGAGCCCAGGAGTTCAAGACCGGCCTGGACAACATGGAAAACTCTATAGCTACTAAAAACAAACAAACAAAAAATTAGCCAGGTATGGTGGTGCACGCCTGTAGTCCCAGCTATTTGGGAGGCTGAGGTGGGAGGATTGCTTAAGCCTAGAAGGTAGAGGCTGCAGTGAACCATGATTGAGGCACTGCACTCCTGCCCAGGCAACAGAGCAAGACACTGTCTCAATGAATGAATGAATTATTCATTAATTAATTACTTTCAAAAAGATGGGCTACAATCTGGCCATATGAGAGTCACTTGTGATTTCACCCAATAGCTCTACTTAGACGAACACACATTAATAATACACTAAACTCTAAACATTAGGAAAAATGGCTTACAAGCAATTGTTTCATTTTGCCTGCTGCTTTAAATTGTTAAGCAACCAGGGGAAAAGCTGTGGTGATTAAACTTGCCACATACAACTCAGAGCTCATGAGTTTCATGAACACTGAGTATGGCCAATAATCATGTAAGGAAAGAAAGCAAGAATCAACACCACAAAAGGGAAGCAATTTGCCAGGTACCCTATAATTAAGTTTTGAATCTTACAGTAGAGAATATTATTGAGGCAAATAGCTTAGAAAGATTTACAAAGGGATTAGTCATTCACATGAATGAAAAAGCCCAGAATTTAGTTACCTGAGCCAGGGGGCAAAGGTGGAGTGGGGCAAACATCATAAAAGCAACATGCCTCCTCTGTTCCAGAGAATACAGATCTCTAACAGGAAGAAACTCGAAGACAACATACATGCTTCTGGAAATTTAAACAGCTATCTATTCAAGAAGATACAGGTCACACGATAACATCACCCACACAAACTAGAATACCACAAACAAACAGTAGGCCAATTTCACAAAGATTGACTAGGGTGGTTAATTCTGCAGTGTCATTAGATACAATGCTATTTCTATACAAAATATATCTAGACTACAAAAAAAAATCTGTTACATGAACTCCTTTTATTCAGAAAGATAGTGCTAAGCTTTTCAACTATTTTAACTGTAGCTGAAGCTGTAATTTTGATATACTCTAATGGAAAGGAAATTATGCTATACAGAATAAGATTAAGTGTTGTTAATCAGAATTATTGGAAGCTGACCCTGACACCTTGACATATTTCAATTACAGTGGAAATACTTAAAATATTTAATTTTAAAAGAGAATAGCTTTCACATAAGTTTTCTTTAAAACTACGTGAATCTGTATTATTAAATTATTTAAAGATAAAGCACAAAAACACACCAACAAAGTATTTACTAATAGAATGATATGAATTGGAAATATTTAAGGAAATGATAGAAAATATATAATTTTTTTTAATTAAAATTCAGGCTCGAAAGCTAATTCACCACATTCTTGATTTTTCTCTTAAGTAGTGGAGGTTTTAAAATATGGCCCCAAATTCTCTGACACTTGCCCACAATAAATTGGGGTCAATGTCCCTTCCCCTTGAATCTGGGCAGGCTCATCACTGCCTCACCGAAGTGATGCTGAGGGCCTTCCAAACTTAGGGCAGAAAATGTCATGGAGTTTCCACATCCCTTGGGATGCTGGCTCCGGGTGAGGCCAATCTGCAAGTAAGAAGCTCTGCTACTGCCATGCCGGCAAGGCCATGTGTGGGCACTCTGTAGACAGCCACAGCTGAGCTCACTGACAGCAGCCGGCATCAGCTGCCAGCCAAGCAAGTGACCTGACATCTGACTACAACTGCATGAGAAATCCCGAAGGTGAACTGACTGGCTGAGGCCTTCCCAAATCCTGACCCACAATGTCATCATCAAAATAAAATGGTGTTTTTGTTTGTTTTTTTGATGTTCGTAGGTTCTGGAAGAATCTGTTAAACAGGAGACAGTAACCAGAACAGGTATTGGAATTAAAGAAGACAAACCTCAGTGATAGACGGGATGCTAGCATAAAGACTCAGGCCACAGTAGTTCACTGGATTGATGCAAAAGTCATTGCAGTTTCTGCCATTACTTTTGCACCAATCTAAATGAATGCATTGTAGAATAATATGTCAAAAGTTCAGATTAAAAGAGTTACCTTACTTTTTATAGCAAACATAATTTATTTTCAATCATTCACTCTCTTCTGGGCTCTGTGCTAGGTGCTAATTATGAAAGTAGCTCGGCCGGGCGCGGTGGCTCAAGCCTGTAATCCCAGCACTTTGGGAGGCCGAGACGGGCGGATCACGAGGTCAGAAGATCGAGACCATCCTGGCTAACACGGTGAAACCCCGTCTCTACTAAAAAATACAAAAAACTAGCCGGGCGAGGTGGTGGGCGCCTGTAGTCCCAGCTACTCGGGAGGCTGAGGCAGGAGAATGGCGTAAACCCGGGAGGCGGAGCTTGCAGTGAGCTGAGATCCGGCCACTGCACTCCAGCCTGGAGGACAGAGCGAGACTCCGTCTCAAAAAAAAAAAAAAAGAAAAAAGAAAAAAGAAAGTAGCTCAAAGAATAATGGGGGAGCATTGACGTAATAAACATCAAATTATCACATACCATTTAATTATAAAAAGAGGTAAATAATACAGTGGTGGCAGAGGAAAAAGGACTCTAAGAACCTTAACAGGACTAACTCAGTCTGGTGATATAAGGAAGACTGAGTCAGTGAACTGAAATTAACCATGAGAAGAATACTCTGGAGGGAGGAGAGCTGGAGTGACAGAAGAAGGGACTGAAGAAGATGCAGAGGCCAAATCTTACCCACAGTGTTATGAGTTGGAATCTCTATGTGAAGCAATGAGGAGGCCTTACAGGTTTTTAAACAAGAAAATGAAATATTCAAATTTTCATTTAAAGATATCACTTTGCCTATCCAAATAGTTTACATATTGACAATATTAGCTTCTACTGTATTATTTATTTGTGGAATAAATTTAAACATCCACTCTACTTATAGAGTCTATATAACACACAAAGTGTTAGGAAATTAGGGAAAAAAATTACATGCATCAAGCTTTGTGGTCTAATGGAACCACAGAGCAGGAAACAGGCGATTTAAATACAGGGAAACAAGAATAATTGTATAGAAGATTCCTATATAGTTTGATAACCTTAGGTAAAGAGGGTTATCAAAGAATATAGGAAGGATGCTTAATCAGAGGGTCAAGAAGATTCTCCCAGAAGAATGTCTAAGCTGAACTAGCAGAATGAGTGTGAATGGGGCAAAGAGAGTTAGGGCAGCAAGGAAAGAAAGAGGATTCCCCTAAGACAAAACTTCATGTCACTAAAGGCAAAGGCTCATAATTCAGAGTCATGGAGCATTCAAAGAAGAAGAAATTTAATATCTCTATAGGTGTCGTGGGACAGTTGAGAAAGAAATCTCGGAGGGACACACAGGAGTCAGAATGCACAGGGACATAAAGATATTGTTATAAAGTTTAAATTCTAATTTATTAGCAAGAAGCAGGTGTTGAAAGGCTAGGAAGGTGAGTGCCAAGACTGGTCCAGCATTTTATAAAGAACCCTCCGGCATATGTGTGGACAGTAAGTCGGAGAGAGTCAAGAGAGCATCACTGGGACCAAGTAGGAAACTCTCATAAGAATCCAGGAGAGAAATGGTAGAGGCTGAGCAAGTGAAATGACAGCAGAAACAGAAAACGGTAGAGAGTACAGATATATTTTAAAGATGTAGAATTGAAAGGACCTGGTGATTAATTAGATGTGGGAGATAAGGGAAAAGAATAGCTCAGTGATGACCCCCAAGTTTCTGACCTGGGTACAATTACTGGAAACGGAATCTCAAAAAAGAAGCAAGGCTTTGAGCACGTGGCAAAGAAGGGGAGGAAAGGGGGGTTTAGTTTTGAGAAGTTTAAGGTGCCTATGTATGGGACATCCACTACAGTTGTTCAGGAGAGAGATGGCTATATAATACTGTTGACTGGGGATAGAGATAAAGATTTGGGAACCAACAACAGGTAGGTGTTAGTTGAAACCATGAGAGTGGGTAAGATGGCCCCACTAACAGTATACAAAGTGAGAAGAGAAGAGGTTTAGCACAGGACCACGCAGGCAGCAACATTAAGAGATGGTAATTAATACAAGAAAGTTCTAACAAAAGGAATGACCAGAAACTTAGGAAGAAAACAGGAGAGTATGCTGCCATTAAAACTCAACAGTAAATCGGCCAGACCCCGTGGCTCATGCCTGTAATCTCAGCACTTCAGGAGGCCGAGGCGGGAGGATCACCAGGTCAAGAGATCAAGACCATACTGGCCAACCTGGTGAAACCCCGTCTCTACTAAAAATACAAAAATTAGCTGAGCGTGGTGGCGCGCGCCTGTAGTCCCAATTACTCGGAAGGCTGAGGTAGGAGAATCGCTTGAGCCTGGGAGGTGGAGGTTTCAGTGAGCCGAGATCACGCCACTGCGCTCCACCCTGGTGACAGAGTGAGACTCCATCTCAAACAAAACAAAACAAAAAAACTTAACAGTAAATCATATCAAATCATAGCTTTCCTAAGCCAAATTCCTCTTCACTTCCTTACATGAAGATGAGACTGAGTTTGGCTGTAATCTCTAGATCTAAGCGTGAATGGGAGCCTTTCACTTCCTCAAAACATGTAATTAAGTGTCTTCTCCTTCTTGGATTGGAAGACTTGTGCTTTTTGTACAATATGTGTATCAACTTAAAAGAAAAAGAAAAAGACAGGTTTACCTTATAAATGAGATAATCAATTTAAAGAATGCAAAAAAGCCATAGGTTTTGAGCCAAACATCTGAATTTCACTTCCACCTTTGCCATTCCCTTGCTTTGAGATTTTGGGCAAGTTATTTAATCTCTCTAACCTTGAGTTCCCTCATATAACATTCTACTACCTGCAGTACAAAAACAGAGTTGTTCCTGTTCTCTTGAACCCACTCTAACCTGAAAACCATCTCACGGCTGCCAATGAAAACAGCACTAGGCTCACAGTTACCAATAAACTCCTTGTTGGGAAATCTGACGGTCAATTTCAAACCTCATCCTGCTGGAACTATCAGAAGCATTAGACACAGATCATTATCCCTTTTAAAACACTGTCTTTGACTTCTGGGTAAGTACTCTCAGTACTCTTCTTGCCTAATTAGCTCACTCCCTTTTAGACTCTTTGCTTGTTCTTTCTGATGTCCCAGACTCCATATTCGTGAACACTGGAATGCTCGGACTCAATCTCCTATCCTTCTTCTCTAGCTAGTGACACTCCACAGGTGACCTCATCCAGTCTAATAGCTTTAAATACCATCTATATGCCATCTACGTTCAAATGTATATCTTCTGCTTAGATCTCTCTTCTGAATGCCAGACACCAACTGCCTACTCAACATCCCTTCATGAATGTCTAAACGGCATGTCAAATTTCTCATTCTCCCTAAACCTAGTCCTCCTACACTATTCTTCATCTTATTAAACGGCAACCCCAGTTTTCTAATTGCTTGGGCTCAGAACCTGACTCATGCTTGACTCTTTTTCTCTCATCCCACGTGCAATCACTGGCATTCTGTCAGTTCTAACCTCACAATATATTCCAAATTCCACCAGTTCAAACCACGTTCGCCTGTATCACTCTAGTCTGAATTGTATTGTCTCTCCTTTGATTTATTCCATAGTCTTCTAACTGATCTTTTTACTTCCAGTCTTGACTCCTACAGTATATTTTCCACAAAGAGATGGAGTAATCTCTTTTAAAGGGAAAGGCATATCTGGTTAGTCTTTTGCTCAGTATCTTCTTACAAGATCTTACTTTAGGGAAATGAAGATACTTGATGGGCTTAATCCCTGCCCGACCAGCTTTCCCCACTCCTTCTGCTGTATTCTTTTTAGCACTGCCCACTTCATTCTCTATGCTTCAGCCATGCAGATCTCCTTATAATTCCTGGAAACTCGCAAGTATGCCCCTACCTTTGGAACTTTACACCTTATAATTCTATTAGATATATTCATGGTTTGTTCCTTCATTTGCATCACGAAGATCTCTTCTCAAAAGTCCCTTCCTAAAACATATCCTCCCTGACGTCTCCCCCCAAAACTATAAAGTTGTCAAGGAAAATCCCTCCCCAATATCACCTTTCCCTTATTTCTCCTTCTCCATAGCCCTTATTATCTCCTAATATGCTAAATAATTTACTTATCTCATTGTCCATCTCCACAGCCTAGCATATAATTCCATGAGGTCAGGAGCTTTAAATGTTTTAGTTTCTTGTATCCCCGGAGCCTAAAACAGTGCCTTATATGTAATAAGTATTTAATATGTAAATGAATTAAAATTAAATGAAAATACATGTAAGAATGTTTACAAGATAGATGTCCAATAAATGGTTTTTCTTACTGTTTGTAAAAACTTACAAATTCAAGTGCAATTATCCAAAAATTGGTGGGGCAAATAGTAGTGATAAAGTTGATAGAGAACGATATAAACCAGGAGCCATTCTCCCATACACATTGAAGTTTTAAAGCAAAACTTCAATTTGGGAAGGTTCATTTTGTTTATAATGTAAAACCCTTCTGACAAACTGAATTTGAAAAAAAAAAATTTTTAAGTATGTCATGAATGATCCAAAACAAACTGAGCAAAACTGTGTTTTCTTTTAAATAAAGGCAGAAAATATTTTGAAATGAACAAAATACATACATCTTTATATTTACTAATATATTTTCAGCAATCAAAAATAGTTGAGAAATATTTATATTAAGAAATGAGTAATAGATTTATAACTTTGGATTAAACATAACAGAAGGAGTAGTAAGTAAGATTAATAAAAAGATAGCTGGTGTCCCAGAACTGGCTTAATAAAAATCTCCCAGAGAGAAAGAAGATCCATAGCTGTCTGGTAACTTTTTTTAAAAAAAGTTTATTTATGCCATCAGATAAAGCTGGGAAAAATACTGCCAACAAGGCTATAAGATGGTTCCTTTAGAACATTTAACACATTTATAGAGTATCTCATGGTGCTTGTCATACAGGTAGCCCAATAAATGCTTGTTAAATGCACAAAAAGTACACTGATAAGTGAAAAATTATAAGAAATTACCGCTCAGGTATGCCTACCTTGTCCATCACAAACCCGTAATAAAAAACTGAGAGTTTAAATTCTAATGATCTCTTTTTTATGTCTTTTGTATCAGGAGTTAAGGAAGAGCCTTCAGGTATAAAAGCTGAGCTCTACTCTAGGAGGGAAAAATCACACTCTAAAGGTATCAGCTGATGCCTTAGGTCAGTAGTACTTGTAATGTTATTTGAGATATTTTAGGCAGTGGAACGCAATGCAAGGTTCCTCTATGTAGTCTCATCTCCAGACAACTGAAAGAGAAAGGAAATACCCATGCAACATGCCTCGGAAAAAGTTCTGCTGGCCCCAGGGCTTAGCATTTGACAGAGGATTCCTCTAGAGAAATCAAATGGCAATTAAAATCAGATTTCAAAAAGTAAAAGAACAAGGGAAAGAAAAAAGAAAAATTATTAAAGAGCAATGATGTAGAGAGTGGAGGAAAATAATGGAATGAGTAAGGCATGAAAGCAAATGTTACTACACCCCCAGACACACACACACACACACACACACACATTTTGCACACAGAAGGATAAGTTTAAATATGCCTTAATTCCCACTTTTCAAATTTTTAGAGTGACTTCAACGAATTTCAGTCTCGTATTATTCTTTACATTTTCAGGACTACCAAAACCATGACGGGCATGACAGGTTCTATAAATTCACCTGTGTGAAGACAACTGCATTCAAACTCAACACTGAACATGATGGTTTCTAAAAATATGCAGGGTGCTTTAAGGTTTAAAGGAAATGAATTTATGGGGCCAGGATCAGTGGCTCATGCCTGTAATCCCCGAGCACTTTGGGAGTCCAAGGCAGGTGGATCACCTGAGGTCAGGAGTTCGAGACCAGCCTGGCCAACATGGTGAAACCCTGTCTCTACTAAAAATACAAAAAATTAGCTGGGCTTGGTGGCATGCACCTGTAATCCCAGCTACTCGGGAGGTTGAAGCAGGAGAATCGCTTGAACCCGGGAGGCAAAGGTTGCAGTGAGCCGAGATCAAGACATTGCACTCCAGCCTGGGGGACAAGAGCAAGACTCTGTCTCAAAGAAAAAAAAAAAAAAAGAATCTATGTTACACTTTTACCCATGAAGATTTGGATGACTCATAATTTAATAATAGGATATATAAGCTTTCACCTCTGGGTCACTGATTCTAGGGTGACTACAGTAGACAGTCATTTTAGGACTTTATCATCTAGCAGCTGTTTTATTCACAATCTGTAGAAGAAATGTGTTGCTTGTATCTATTAATACTCATTGGACAGGTGTATACATTCCAAGTTATATGCGTCTGCCAATCTCTAGCACTTTTAGGCAGAGTGGTGGAATCCACAACAGCTGTCACCTTTAGCAAGCCCTTTGGCATCCTCATTTCTCGTCCTTTCTTCATCTAAAATACTAAATATTAATATTTCATATTTATGACAGATTTTTCTCTCTAAACCAAATCATAAAAGAAAGATTATCTGTGGAGGATTTCTGAAATGAACATAGCATCATTCTATGAAACAAAGAAGGCAACAGAAAATATTTCCTCCTAGGAAAATGTGGTAAAGACCAAGCCAGCTGAGAAGACCAATACTGAGAAGGGTTAAGAGACCTGCAGGATATTGCAGGCATCCCTGGGACTACATGCTTTAGCCATATTCACACATGCATACACAGGTCACTGGGAAATGTACTTCTGAAATGAATGGGCCAGAGATTTATGTACGTGAGCAATATAATATCAATAATAGAACTATCTCTGTCCTGGAGCTCTACAGCTTCTAAATCAACATCTACTGTGGTGCTAAAGATTTATAATCTATTAGTCCACCCCTTCACCATGACAATCAGAAATCGGATGACACCCACTGCACTGTAAAGTTATTCCACTAAGAAGGGCTCCCTAGCCACAGTCATGGCAATAACTGGAGAAGAACTATGTTTTGAAAAATAAAACTACAATTTTATACACAGTATAGAGGTACTTAAGTCACCATCTAATTTGCTATGTCTATATTGAAATATTGATGACACCTACCAATTGGCCTTTGTCACAGATTAGTCCATGGCACTGGTGAAAACATACTGTCTAAAAATCCACATTCCTGTCTTCCAAGTTCATATCTTCTTTCAAAGAACTCTGCATCTCCTTTTAGAAAAATATTCATTTAACCAGGCAATAGTCCAACTCACATTTAATATGCATTTTAATGTTGGCATGAAATGTTTAATAGGGACTCTTTTATTTTCTTAAATGATGTTAAATAATGCACTATGTGGCACAAACTAAAAGAAATGGTGGGAAAAAAGTCACTAATAGCTCTTTATCTCAAATACATCATTTTTTGTAAAGGTTTTAAGAACCTTGAAAGTTTAGGCTTGACACATTTGCTTCTGTCAAACCTAAGAGAACTTTTAAGATGAGAAAGAAAGCACTCACTATGCCCTTTTGATGTGGTTCAGTAGGACAGAAAAATAACCATGCAGTTTGATTTTGTTTTGCTTTGGAACTGGTGGGTTATTACAGATTGTCTGCAATTATATTTCATTGAGGAGGAAATTAAGGCATAGAGAGGTTAAGTGACAGAGAAACACAACCTTTGAGTAGAAGGGACCATAGAATTGCCATAGATCAAAAATATTACAACCACAATCCTGTATTTTTACTCACTGAAAAAGGCTATTTTATGTATAAGCTACAAGTTTATCTAAGCTCTTTAATTCTAAGTTTAATTACAAACTTAGCAAACCTGTTACTTTTGTCCACTTTAAGCCTTTGTCTTTTGTCTTAAATATCAAGAAGCTCAGAACAGAATTTAGTGCCAATGCGGAACACCACTTCCTAGCCTTGGTTTCTGGGGCAATCTCAGGCCTTTCATAAATTCAGTAAGTTCTGGCTGCCCATCTGTTATAGACCAGACAACGCTATAGATGCTAAAGATACAGAAGTGTACAAATCATGTGAAAACTTCTGTCGTGACTTAATGAAGTGTAAGACAGAGTATGTTAGTGCTATGGAGAAAATGAAAAGCAGGAAAAAAGAGAGCGTGTGGGCTGGTCAGTGAAAGTCACAGGGGATGACGTTTGAATATAGCCCTGAAAAGGAGTACAGTGAGCAGATAAGACGGCCATGGAGGGAACCTTCCTGGAACAGGTAAAACCAAGTACAAAAGCCCTGAGGTGAAAGCATGCCCGGTATCTATGACTCATCTTTTTGTTGCTGTTTATTATTTTAAATAATGTATATTATTATTATTTTTTTTTTTTTTTTAATTTTTATTTTTATTTTTTTTTTTTTTTGAGACGGAGTCTCGCTCTGTCACCCAGGCTGGAGTGCAGTGGCCAGATCTCAGCTCACTGCAAGCTCCGCCTCCCGGGTTTACGCCATTCTCCAGCCTCAGCCTCCCGAGTAGCTGGGACTACAGGCGCCCGCCACCTCGCCCGGCTAGTTTTTTTTGTATTTCTTAATAGAGACGGGGTTTCACCGTGTTAGCCAGGATGGTCTCGATCTCCTGACCTTGTGACCCGCCCGTCTCGGCCTCCCAAAGTGCTGGGATTACAGGCTTGAGCCACCGTGCCCGGCCTATTATTATTATTATTATTTATTTATTTATTTATTTATTTATTTTTTGAGATGGAGTTTCGCTCTGTCACCAGGCTGGAGTGCAATGGTGTGATCCTGGCTCACTGCAACCTCTGCCTCCCGGGTTCAAGCAATTCTCCTGCCTCAGCCTTCCAAGTAGCTGGGATTACACGTATGCGTCACCACGTCACCATGCCCACTTAATTTTGTATTTTTAGTAGAGACAGGGTTTCACCATATTGGTCAGGCTGGTCTTGAACTCCTCAGGTAATCCACCTACCTCAGCCTCCCAAAGTGCTGGGATTACAGGCGTGAGCCAACACACCCGGCCAATAATGTATATTATTCTTTATTGAAAGTCCCAGCAAATACTCTGGAAGAAGGTTAGGAACATACATACAATCAGAAATGCTGCAGACAAGCTTCAGATACCGTGTCACTGTAGAGTAGTTTTTAGTGGTTGTACTGTACACTGCAATGACCACTTGACTATCTCCCTCTGTCTCCCTACCACCATTACTAAAACTTCCTGAAACTAACTTACGAGATTTAATAAAGAAAAAGAAAACTGCTTTGGGGAAAGGGCCCACCATAAGGAAATCAAACTGCTAGTTAAAGTGCCCCAAGCCACAATGACTACCTCCCTTGAATTTCTGGTACGTGTATCCAGCATTTAACAGGAAGTGCTATCTGGAATTGTTACTCTATTGACATCTCATCCCATGCTACCTTGTATTGTTCTTTTGTACACATCTGCTCTCACAGTGACTTCCCTGGAGCCAGGCTTATGTTTTGGAAATGTCTGAATCCCATCACAGGGCAGCGAAATCTGTTTGAGGATGATGGTACAGAAACTACCACAACCAGCAGCAGACATTCCTCCTGTTTTTAAGAATCTCTGTAGATAACGCATGAAAGAAACAACAGTCTCTCAGAGGCTTTTCAATAATCTCCACTATTTCAGCCAACTTACTGTTTATGTAACATACCGTTATAAGTGTCTGTTTGCATTTTCAGTTAGGGACTGTATACACTTTCAGTCTAGACCCAAGCATGAGTTAGACACAAAAAACAGAGGAATCACATGGTATGGAGCCCTGTTCAGTTTGCGCCGGCCAATGTTATTAAAAACACTATGATGTGCAAGGGACTCAACATGAAGCTACCACATATGGGACTCTCAGACATTGTCCAGACAGTCTAACAAGACAAGCAGACACCAAAGAAACAACTTCAGTGCATGTAAGATACTGTGAAAGTATATAAGCAGTGACTTGGAGGGTGAAGCAACGCTTCACAGAAGAGTTGGCACCTGAACACACAGGGTTTTGAAAGATGAATAGGCCTAGGACAATTGGACACAGGATCAAAGGGCATTCAGGATTGTGCAAAACACTGGCAGACACATCACAGATTGAGAACTGCTGGAAGAACGCATTCACCCTCAGTGAAGGAAAGCTGGTCTGGTGCACTCTCCAGCTTTCCAAGAAAAAAACCAAGTTTTCAAATAAAAGCAGAGGACGAAAGTTTCACCAGTACTTGTTTTGAGAAACCTCTTAGCCTCTCTTTGCTTTGTTTTGCTCTTTCTGTTTTGCTTCCCTCTTAAAGAGCGCTGGCTTAAAACCTCAGTGAAAAAAAAGTACTTCAACTTTACTGTGGAAAAAGGAAACTGAAAAGTAGGCAAAGGCCAAGGGATAAATTTTGTTAAACATTCACGCTTTTCTGGAATATATAAATGAAGCAAAATTACAAATTCATGTATCGTGGGTCTAAAATATTTGTTCCAATTCTTTTCTCCACCAGCTCCGTAAATATTTATTCTATGCCCACTGCTTGTTAGTTTCTGGGATACCAGGCCGATGAGGCAGTCTCTTGCTCTCCTCCTTTGAGCAAGCTCGTGCTTGCAATCCTGTATAAGAAATAAGAGGAGGGCAAAGACTTGTATCTTGTGCCTTCTACACCTGCCAACCATAGCCTGAAGTTCACAGCAAAGTTAAATTCCAGTTAAGTCAACCAGTGAGGTCAAAAGGCACTTAAATAACAATCGAGACGTGAGAAACTAACAGAGATCCTCAGTAAGTGTGTCCGTCACCTCTTCGTGCGAGCAGGGAGATCAGATTGAGAGCAGGACCTCCTCGCCAGTGATTTGGAATGATAAATGGGAAGAGAAGGGGGTGAAGTTACCTGGGCGCTCAGGTAGACTTTGAGGCACTCCTCGCACACGGCCTTCTTGCAGCAAGGCAGGGGCTTGATGGGCTTGTCTTCCAGGCACACCCGGCACATCAGCACCATGAGGGGCGCATAGGGATCCCCTACACCGCCCAGGCCAGAGTAGGGTGGAGCTCCCAACAGGCTGGGCATGGAGAACGGCTCGGGCGCCAGGTAGAACTCCAGCTCGATGCTGCCGCCGTCGGGGGAGAGGGAATCCGTTGGGAGGGACAGTCGGGGGCTGGGGAAGGAAGAGCGGGTGCTGGGAGGGTTCAGCACTGGCGGAGCCCCAGGTGGCGACGCGGGCGGCGAGAGCTGCTCCGAGGCGGGGGCCTCGGGCAGGTCGCTCTCCACGCAGTACACGGAGCAAAAGACTTGTCTCTTGGCGAGGGGCGGGCGCCGCTGACCCAGCACGTCCAGGACCAGTCCGTCGGCGGCCCCCGCGCGGGTCCTGGGCTCCAGCTCCTCGCCGGGGGGCGCCTCCTGCTGTTCATCCCCTCCCTCTTTTCGATCCCCAGCTTCCTCCTCTTCCTCCTCCAGCTCCAACTGCAGTTGCAAGGTCTGGGGGTTGAGAGGCCCGGTGAGTGCCAGTCCCGCAGGCTGCGCCGGTGCTCGGCTCTTCCTCCAGCCCGGGGCCCCCAGGCTCCTCGCGGGCTCCGGGGCGCTGGTGTCCGCGCAGCCCCAGTCGCTTCCGCAGCCACCGCCGCTCGGTTCGGCGGAGGCGGCGCGCAGCGGGGGTGCCCGGGCGCTGTCCCCCTGAGGCCTCGGGGGCTCAGGGTGGCCCGCAGTGCCACCGGCCAGGGTCTGCGACTCCTGGGGCCCGCCGCCGCCGCTCACCGTGCTCTGCTCCTCGCCCATCGCCGCCCGCGGCCCGCGCCGCCGCTGCCCATCCAGCCGCCGGGACCCCCACCCGGCGCCGGCGGGCAGCGGGGGCAGTGGCTGGGCTCGACTCGCGGCTCCGCTTCTGCTTCCGGGTCCCTCCTCCTGGGCTGGGACGCCCCAAGTCCCCTCCGGGGAGCCCGTGCTCCGGGGCCGAGGCGCGTGGGGAGCCTGGCCCGGCCCGCCGCTCCTCCTCCTCGTACTCTGGCGCGGCCAGGCACCGCCTCGGGGGCGCCGAGGGCCGCTCGCTCTGGGCTCGGGCGCGCCCGCCCCACATGCAGCTCAGGGCGGCGCCGCAGCCCCAGCGAGCCTCGGGCGGGACAGAGGGGTCCCGGTGGAGACTGCCGTCAGTCCCGCGCCATCACCGGTCCCGGCTGCCGGACGCGCGGTCGGAGGGCGGTGGTCAAAGGGTCGAGGGGCCTGTGGCGCCGCCGCGGCGCGCACCAGGAGGTGCAGCCGGAGCGCTGACCAGCCGCAGGGCCCCTGGGGGAGAGGCCGAAGCGGGCGACCTCCCTCTCCCCGCGCTTCACCTACAGCCCTCCTCGCCGCCCCTCACCCCACCCCTTTGGTGCACACCTCCCCACACGTACACACGCGCGCAGGCACCCGCGCGCACACACACACACGCACACCCTGAGTGGGTGTGATCTAAGAGCTGAGATGCGCTCTCTCGCCCAGAGTTCACACTCGGCCTCAACAAAACCCTCAAAGCAGGCAGGCACCCCTTTGGTCTCCGCATTCAGTAGAACTTCCTACAAAACTACTAAACACTCAGCTCTGGAATTAGAAAACGCTGGCTATTTAGGATGTCGAGTTCAGAGAAATAATGCTAACGATTATGAATTCTAAATGCTGTATATTACACCTCTGTTTTTCTGCCTAGTGGAGTAGAAAGAATCTTTGAAACCCATAAATAATCGAAAAAGTACTTTCGATCTACTCCTCCAACTGTAATCCTTACAAGAGTGGGTAACTAATTTAAGATTTGTCCCTTTTTCTTCCCCTACAGAAGTGAGAAGTTTTGTTTTTTGTTTTTTTAACCCTTTTCAGTATTCCAAAATGGATAGCACAAGGTGGAAAAATGTCCAGGCCTAGTTAATAAACTGGATCATTAGTGGAAATCATGGGCAGTTTCATTAGCATAACCATATTTATCCTCAAAACTGTTTCCAAAACAACAATTATATTTGAGCCAGAACTTAATTATGTGTTGATCTATCTTTATTTTACAGGAAGTATTACTCACCCAGACACTGGTGTGTTTTAGTTCCCTAAAGCCAATGAAAACATTTTTGGGAAGCCAGCCCTTGTTTTTTTCCTCCTGAGAGGGAATTCAATTTACACATTCATGTAATAGCACGGAGCTGTAAAGTGTGTAGAATTTTATTTTTTAATCTCGAATTTGTTATTGGGTTGTTCTAAAATATTTTCCAAATCAAATGCAAATGATACAAACTAAGAAAGCAGTGTAATGTCAAAGAACATTTCCATCATATATGTGTGTCTGATGCTCAGTTGCAAGCGAAGGTATGAATTCGATGTCTAAACGCCATGTCATCTATCGGTCTGACCCGAGAATGGAAAATTCTTATTTTGAAGATTAAATGCTATTCGAGGATTCTTTTCTTTTTTATCTCAGCTAAGTGATTTCCTGGTAACTGCTGTTTTCTCCGAATGATACTTTAAGTGCTTATTGTTTTAAAGACAGAGACAAGAAACCTACTTTTGTGTGCCTTTTGAGTGTGCCAACTGATGGCCAAGCCACTATTCTTTCCAGAGATATAAAAGTAATCTGCGTTTTCCAGGTGACAACAGGCTAAAACTAGAGTATCAATAATGGATGCCAAAAAGTATATTCCCACAGCGTCTATTGGAATAAAACCTCTCAAAGTCCTCTTACAGTTTTGGGAACCCCTCCTCACACACATTTTTCACTCGTATTCTGAGAACTTGTTCTTCCAGTGTTTACCATTTTATTCCTTATCCCTTAGGTTCCAGCTTACTGGAAGTGGCTGTCCTCTACACCAAACCCATTAGAAGTCCCTGCTGGGACACCTGATGGTCGCCCATATCTCTGCTGGTTAAAACTGCAGCCCTTTATTCTTCACTATAGAATTCATCGGGACTTTGTGAAAATAGAATAATATGTGGTTCCCTATTTCCACCCTCCAGATTGGCCCAAACTTGCCTGAATCCTTGACCCACCACCCCGGCATTCAATCTAGCGCTCATGGGACTCCAGCAGCAGGGAAATGAATTAAATTGAAAAGTTAACATGGTGGTTCCACCAGGAATTTTCTCTGAAGTGCACAAAGCACCAGTAATGATTGTGCCAATGGGATTAATTTTTTTAAAGAAGGATTGGTTGAAAATATTTTATTAACTAATATTTAATATTTTAGCAAAAATTCCATTTATGTACCACAAACTTAATATTCTCAAAACTCAAACCATCTGCTCCATCTCAGGTTGTATACAACTGTTGATACAACGTAGGTACTATCACTAATATCCTGCTCCTACATCAAAGCCTCAAAATGTCTTAATCTGCAGTGAATTGTGTACCTTCCCTAAAATCCAGACTTCCGTATCAGAAAACTATGTCAGTTTTAGAAAGCAGTTTTTTCTATTATTGCCTTTCTTATTCTGGCATTAAAACATGACTTGTTTTTGGCTCCCTTGAATTTTTTTTATCATTTTTATTAATGCATAATATGTGAACATATTTGTGAGATATGCATGATATTTTGATACATGTGTACGATGTGTAATGATCAAATAAAGGTACACAGGAATTCATCACCTTGAACAGTTATTATTTCTTTGCATTGGAAACATTTCAGATATTCTCTTCTAGCTATTTTGAAATATACAATATATAGCTATAGTCAGCCTACTGTGCTATTGAACACGAACTTAGTCCTTCTATCTAACTATATGTTTGTATACATATAACCAACTTCTCTTCATCTGCCCCTATGTTTCCAGCCTCTGGGAACTATCATTCTCCTCTCTATTTTCATGAGATCAACTTTTTAAACTCCCATAATCAAGAACATGTGATATTTGTCTTTCTGCACCTGCCTTATTTCATTTAACATAATGATCTCCAGTGCCATCCATGTTGCTGTAAATGACAAAATTTCATTTTATGGCTAAATAGTATTTTATTGAATATACATACCATATTTTCTTTATCCATTCATCTGTTGATAGACACTTAGTTTGATTCCATATCAACCTATTGTGAATAGTGCTGTAATAAATACAGGAGTGCAGATGTCACTTTGATTTATTTCCTTTCCTGTTACTGGATAAATACCCAGTAATGAGATTTCTGGATCATATGGTAGTTCTATTTTTAGTTTTTTGAGAAACTTCTATACTATTTTCTATAATGGCTGTACATATTTACATTCCCATCAAGAGTGTATAAAACTTCCTTCTTCTATGCATCCTGGCCACCATTTGTTATTTTTTGTCTTTTTGATAATAGTCATTCTAACTGCGGTAAGATGATATTTCATTGTGGTTTTGATTTGCATTTCTCTGATGATTGATGATGCTGGGCATTTTAAAAATAAACTTGTTAGCCATTTGTATGACTTCTTTTGAGAAAGAAAGTCTGTGTAAAAGAAAGTCTTTTAAGTTGATTTGTGTGATCAACTGTGTGAGTGATAGGTGTCTAGTTTCATTCTTCTGCATATGGATTTCCAGTTTTCTCAGCATCATTTATTGAAGAGAATGTCTTTTCCCCAATCTTTATTCTTGGCACCTTTGTTGGAAATTAGTTGGCCATAAATATGTGGACTTAATAATATTTCTGGAATCTCTATTCTGTTTCATTGGTCTATGAGTCTGTATTTATACAGACTTTCTTTTATACAAACGAGAAATGTCTATTAATTTCCTTTGCCCAATTTTTAGTGCAATTATTATATACATTATACTGTTGAGTTTTTTGAGTTCCTTGTATATTCTGGATATTAGTCCCTTGTGGGATGACTAGTTTGCAAATATTTCCTCCCATTCTGCAGTTTGTGTCTTTGCTCTCTTGATTGTTTCCTTTGCTGTGCAGAAGTGTTTTAGTTTGCTGTAATCCCATTTGTCTATTTTCCCCTTTATTGCCTGTGTTTTTGCAGTCTCAGTCATGAAATTATTGCCTAGACCAATCTCCTAGAGCATTTCCCTTATGGCTTCTTGTAATAGTTTTATAATTTCAGGATTTGCATTTGTATTTAATCCTTTTTGAGTTGATTTTTGTATATAGTGAGTGATAGGGACCTAGTTTTATTATTCTGTATATGGATTTTCAGTTTTCTCAGCACCATTTATTAAAGAGGGTGTCCTTTCCACAGTGTTTTTGCTTAGTGCCTTTGTTGAAAACCCAGTCGGCTGTAAATATGGGGACTTGTTTCTGGATCTCTATTTTGCTTCATTGGTCTAGAGTCTGTGTTTATAACACTACCATGCTGGTTTGTTTACTATGGCATTGTAATATAATTTGAAGTCAGGTAGTGTGATGCTTTCAGCTTTGTTCTTTTTGCTCAGCATTGCTTTGGATACTTGGGCTCTTTTTTATTGCATTTGAACTTTATATTTTTTCCTCTATTTCCATGAAAAATGACATTGGTATTTTGATAGATTGCATTAAATTTGTAGATTGCTTTAGGTAATATGGTCATTTTAACGATGTTCTTCTTATCCATGAGCATCGGATGTCTGTCCATTTGTTTGTGTCCTCTTTACTTTTTCATCAGTGTTTCACAGATTTTTTTCTAGAGATCTTTTACCTTCTTGGTTAAATGTATTCATATGTATTTTATTTATTTTTAAAGATTGCAAATGGGATTATCTTCTTGATTTCTTTCTCAGCTAGTTCATTATTGTCGTACAGAAGTGCTACTGATTTGTAGATGTTGGTTTTGTATTCTATAACTTTGCTGAATTTATCTGTCATAACTAGTAGTTTCTTTGATGCCTTTGCTCATCTCTTCTCCTTCAGGAACACCCAAATTTGAATATTTGGTCGCTTTTTTGTCCCATACATTATTGTAGGCTTTGTTCATTCTTTTTTATTCTTTTTTGTTTTTCGTCTGGTGGGATTATCGCAAAAGGCGTCTTCAAGTTCAGAATTTTTTTCTGCTTGACTTAGTGTATTTTGAAGCTCTACATTGTATTTCTTATTTCATTCATTGACTTACTCAGTTTTAGGATTTCTGTTGGTCCTTTTCTATGATATCTCTTTGTTGAGTTTTTCATTCAGATCATGAAGTGTTTTTTTCTGATTTGTTTGTGTTTTTTAATCTATGTTCTTTTGTATCTCACCAAGCGTCTTTAATTTCATTATTTTGAATTCTTTTTCAGTCAATTGATTTCTTTTTTGTTGGAATCTGTTGCTGGAGAATTATTGTGTTCCTTTGGAGGTGTCATGTTTCCTTGCCTTTTCATGTTTCTTGTGTCCTTGCACATGTCATGTAACCGTCACTTCTTAATATTTTGGATTGGCTTTTGTAAGGAAAGCCTTTTCCCATAGATGTATCTATGGTGTTGGTTGGATAGGGCGCCTTAGCTTTGATTCTGGGTGTGTGTAGTTTCTGTATGATTTCTTCAGCTGTAATCAGCATCAGTGGTATCTTTGAGTTCCTCAGTAGCTTAGGTTGCAATTGTTAGTGGAGGATGTGGTGAGGCTATCCTGGGATGGGAGACACCAGTTGGGCTGGTTATTGAGCTCTGATGGTGATGGTGGTGGCAGGACAATTGGGCCCATCCTTGGGCCCCCAGGTGATATACACTGTCTCTGGTGTTTGCAGGTCCAGGCAGGCAGCCAGGCAGCTTGCTTAGGTTCCAACAGTGGCAGAGGTGGGTCAAGCAAGTGGGCATGTCCATGGGCCCCTTGGTGGCATGTGTGGTATCCACAATGACAGTAACAGTGGCAGGCCAATACTCAGGCCCTCAGGCACCACTTCTGGTTGCATGTTGGTGGGTGGCAGCCTTTGTGGTAGTGGCAAGCTGGGAGGGCCCATCCTCAAGCCCCCAGGAGAACTGCACAGACATCAGTAATGGCAGACTGTGTAATCAATCCCTAGGCCCCCAGATGACGCTTGCCAGCAATGACAGGCCTGGCACCAGGCGAGACTGTTCTGTCCTCAGGCCCCAGGTGTTACACATGGGTGTAGGCTGTGGTGGCTGGGACTGCTTGATTCTCAGGCTCCCAGTTTATTTGCACAGGTGCTGGCAGGCTGAGCAGGCCTGTCCTCAGGCCTCTGGAAGGCATTCATGGGCACTGGTGGTAGCAAATGAGGTGGGTCAATTCCAAGGCCCCCAGAGAGCATGCTTTGGCACCATTGGCAGGCAGGCTGGGTCTGTTGTTAGGCCCAGCTGGCAACGACAAAGCTACTGATGCTGTGTGCATATGCCAATGGTTCAGGCAGGGCAGGCCAATCTCCAGGACTGCAGATGGCACACCTGAGCACTGGCAAGCATGGTGCCAGGCATGGCAGGCTTGTCCTTGGTTCCCCTGATAGTGTACGTGTGCACAGGCTGTAGTGTGTGAGGCGGGGCAATCCCCAGTGTCCCAGACAGCTTGTATAGGCACCGGTGCTAGGTAGACTGGGTCTGCTGTTAGGGCCCCCTGACAATGCACTCATAGCAGAAGCAGCAGGTAGGGTGGGTTGGTCCCCAAGCCTTCAGCTGTTGTGCTGGTAATAGCAGCAGTGAACAAGGTGTGCCTGTCCTCAGACCCTTGGATGACATCTGTGTGGACCAGTCACCAAGTCCATTGAAGGCATGTACATGTGCATGGTGGCCCTTCTGCTGGGATGACCAGGCTGGCTGTCCGTGGCAGTGGTGGTCTTCAGGCTCTGGGGAGTGCACATTTTGCCTTACTTCTTCCTGGGTGCATCCTCCCCAGTGTGCTGCACTGCCTGTTCCCTGGGGTGTAAGACCCTGCATGGGCTAGAGGGCTTAGAACACAGCAGCACCATTAGGTTCAGCCAGTGTCTCGGTGTTGCAGGGCTCTGGGTTGAATATTGGCAGGGTTCCAGGAATGTGAAGATGCAGGGGCTTTTGGGCCTCAGGAGGTAGGCTGCTGGGGGCTCTCAAAATAGCACCACGCTGCTTGGGTCTGGGGAATGTGTTAGACCCAGCAAGAGCTCCCCTCTGGAACAGTTCTGTTGCATGGACTTTAGGCAGCTCCCTATACTATTCTCAGTACTTAGGGCTGCAGGAGTCCACTTTTGGGGATCTCTCCGTTACCCTTTCCCTACACTGGGGAGCCTCTTTTGACTCCTCTCGGATCCCAACTGGGCCGGCTGCCTTGTTTCTCTCTCCTTCCATGCCTCAGATAGTCCCTGTGATTTCCTTGCTGAATTCCAGTGTTCTCTCTTTGATGCTGTAGTTGATCTATGATTATCTACTTACTGTTTTGCTCCTTCTCTGTGGAGGAGATGAGTGCTGGGTGCTTCTAGTTAGCCATTTTGAACTCTCTGAAATTTTTTATCCAGACATTAAAGAGTTGAGATGTATTAACTCATTAAAAATGTTATATTAGAAAAACTATGACTCATTTTAGTTTTACATATCAAAGCCAAAACTAATTTCTTCTGAACTATTGTGGAGAAAAAATACATAATATTTAAATACCATGAAGCAATTATACAGCAAATACCTGACTTGCTTTTTTTTAACCAATCTCTCAATTATCAAAATAGGCATAAAAATACAGAAACAATTTAACTTAAAAAATCAATTCCTAAAAAGCAATGTATGGGATGGAATTTTTTCTATGTCTGCTTCTGAAAGCTGCAGTGTGATGTTCATCCTACCTTTCCTATTTCTTCCCTCTCATATGTGGAGGAAGACAATTTGGAATCATGAAAGAAAGGGCACATCAGGTGGAAAAGAGAGGAACACAATCATTTCACTTTCTTTTTCCACCTAAATCCCCTAAGGAAAAATCCAAATAGCCAACTTGTATGAGAGAAAGTTAAAAATAAAACAAAACAGTATAATGTCTTTAAATTTTAGAAGTAATAAAAACCCAAATGTTTAGAACACAAAGGAAACCAAGAAAAGGGAGGAAGAGGAGAAAACGAGGAAGGAAATAAGAGAAGGAAGGAGAGAGAGAAGAAGGGAGGGAGGCAGGCAGACAGGAAGGAAAAAAGGTCTTCACTTGTAACTTATTACTCAAAATAACCACTTTAACACATTGGTATATTTCTTTCTAGTGTTTGCATTTGTGTGTATAAAATATATATTAATAAATGGCCCTATTGCCAGAATAAAATAATAATACTCCTTTCCTGCTTTTGTTAATTAGTAATGTATCCTCAACACTTTTCATGCAACTAATATATCTTTACATTATCATGATTCATAGCCATACAGTATTTTACTATATAGATATGTTATAATTTATTTAACTAATTGCATTATACTAAAAGTATATCATTCTTGATTTTAATAAAATATGTAAATATATGTTAATATGTCATATAATTAATATATTTCATTAACATATAACATGATCTTTGCATTCCTAATATATCACAGAATAAAGTCGTAGAATTAAATTGATGCAGAAAGGGTGGATGTATTTTCAAGGCTTTTGGCACACATTATCACAGAAACTTATCACCAATTTATAATCCCATCCGATAGTGTGAGTGTGACAGAGTCTACTTCCTTAGTCATTCTAAAGAGATTTTTTAAAATTTAAAAAAAAAAACATATATAACATCACACTTTGAAATTAGTGGGTATATTCTTTTAAATTAAAAGGGTAAAATTAAATATCAACTGTTAATCTTCTGCACTTACAAATTTGCATTACATGTTATGGTTTTCTTTCTCAGGTGATGGTTCTGACAGTTCCCCTTCCTCATCTGTTTTGAATTTTCTTGTAACTTCTTCCAATGGCAAGAGTGTTCTAATAAATTAAACTTGGTCATAGTTAATATTTATTAATTTTTGATGCTAATTCCTATTTCTGCTTTTATAATGAACTAGAAAGAGAAAGTTGTTGTTGTTGTTGTTGTTGTTGTTGTTTTTGAGTGAAAGTTTCATCCCAATGAACAGAGAAATAAGTTTGGTGTTAAAAGCTATTATTTGCATGCACATCCAAGACAGAGCGAGGTAAGCAAGTCTTCCTTTTTTGTGTTACAATTGAATTCAACAAACATTTCCTGGATGTCTGTTAGATCCTGCGTCAAGCTCTGGAAAATTTAGTTTACTAACTTGTTTAATAGAGAAAATAATCTTTTCTCCAGATTTCCCTTTATTATTAACTTTATAACATCTATGAAACACTTCAAACTTTCCAGAGCAGATTTTACCTGTATATGGAAACCCAGTTCCTAGCATTTTACACATATTTCAATCCCAAAAAAGCATTTTTAAGGGAAATAAACAATATAATAATTCTATTCTGTAGTAACTTAAAGCATCATATGGAACTGAACTTTCCAAATTATGGGTTGAGGTGTTCTGAAGCACTGCAACAAACCCATAGGATCACATGGAACATTACAAATTCTTGAGGGAATCACAGCATTACCTTTCAACATATGCAAATGCTACTGTTAAGTTGTTTAGACCCAATTACTATTAGGAATTTATTTTGGCCTAAAAGCCACTATGAAAAATAATAGAAGAGCACCATAAATCAAGACAGCTTGGAACCTTGGATTGGACACTTCAGGTACAGGGTAGAAACAATAGAATGGAGACCCTATTCTCTAGAAATGTATATTTTAAATTTACAAGGCACACTTGTATAGTAAAGGATCAACCTTGCCTAAAGAAAGGTTTGCCTCTTGCCCCAGCTCCTGAGAGGTAGGTAACCTCAAAGCTTTTGGAATGGCCAGCCAGATGAGTGTCTTTATTTGACTTGGGGTCCTTGAGCCATGCCACATAGTCTGTGCTAACAATGTGATTTATGGTGGAGGCCTTGAGTCAGGCAGTATAGGCTTGACCTCTGGAGGTGCTAGAAACTCAGGTCAGCTATGTGGGTGGTTATCCCCCAATAAAAACCCCAGACACCAAGGTTCAGTTGAGTTTCCTGGTTGGCAATACTCAATGCATATAGTCACACATTATTGCTGAGAGAAATAAGCATTGCTTGCACAACTCCACCAGGAGAAGACCACTAGTAACTCTGTCTGGTCTCTCCTGGACCATGCTTCATGTGCCCTTTCTTGGTGTTGATTTTAATCTGTGTCTTTTCACTGTAATAAACTATAATTGTGGGTAAATGGCTTTGCTGAATTATGTGAGTCCTTCTATAGCAGTATTGAACCTGAGAGTAGTCTTGGAAGCTCCTGACTACCACTGACTAACCACTAAACCATTAACTTTTATAGGTTTTCATTTGTGATTTTTTTCCCCAGCAGAAAGATGTATTGAGAAGATATGGCATCCACTAATGTAAGAATAAGATAAGTTTAATATAAAAAATACCTGATCTTGTCACACAAGAAAGTTCATTTTATCAAGTAATATAGATAAGAAACCTGCCATTTTTATTTATGAACTACATGAAATTGGTTTTGACATTTTGCATGACAAAATCAGCAAGAATATTAAATGATTCTGAAAGTTTTGAAACTGACAGCTTAAGCGATACAGTAGTATTTATTTTAAAATATGGCAAATAATTTTATCTATTTATCTTTTAAGACACTGCTACCAAGTTGGAATGGGAGAACCCAGCTGCCATCTTTTGCAGGATGTTAAATACCACAAGCTGTTTTACAAACATTGTGTTATCAATAAAGCTCAAAATATTTTCTCAAATACTTTCTAAAAATTTCCCAACATGCAAGTATTTTAAAAAAGCTTTTTACTTACGTATTCCTAACTCACTTACATTTTATTTTTTCTTATCTTTGTAAGACTTTGGAGCTTCTATTAAGAGCTTTATGACAGTGATGTTTGTTCCATATTTGTATGGGAAAGATACCAGACCATGCAAGTAAATATCTTTATTCTAGTTCTATTGTACCATTAATTGTCCATTTGCCTGCAATTTTTGGGTCTCATGTTTTACTTCTATAAATTGGGCAGATTGAACTGGATGACTCCAGGGTTCATTTCAATACTAAAATTACCATTTTCAACTTAATCAATGTACATGAATCACTACTTGTGTGCTTTGTTGTGGTACACATAGGGCCTATAAATGGTTAATTCAAGTCCTGAGGAATCTTGCAATTACATAAAGAAGACAGATCCTTAACTATAATATCAGACAGATTTTGGTGGATACAATTAGAGAATTGTAAACTCAGGAGACTCTGGGAGTTGCAATGCAGGGGTCATTTCTTCCTAGGGGGATCTTAGAATGTTTCATGGAGGGCCTGGAAGATGAGTTAGATTTTTACAGATGGAGAAGGTTGAAAATACAGTAAGTATTTTAGAAGATGGACTATATAAGCAAACTACATGATAGCAGAACATGTAGAGTGCCTTGAGTGGCACTGGTCCTGGATGTCTTTGTTGTTCGAATGGTTCTGGATGTCTGATTGTATGTTATTTCTTAAGAAAGAACAAGAGATGAGACAGGAAAGATAAGCTGACACAAAGTTTTTTAGGGACTGTATTAGTCTATTATTATGCTGCTAATAAAGATATACCCTAGAGTAATTCATAAAGGATAGAAGTTTCATTGACTCATAATTCTGCATGGCTGAGGAGGCCTCAAGAAACTTACAGTCATGGCAGAAGGGGAAGAAAATGCACCCTTCTTCACATGGCAGTAGCAAGGAGAGGAATGAGAGCAAAGTCAGGGGAAAACCCCTTATAAAGCCATCAGATCTCGTGAGAACTCATTCACTATCACTAGATAATCATGGTAACCTCCTCCATGATTCAATCACCTCCCACCGGGTCCCTCCCACAACACATTATGGGAACTACAATTCAAGATGAGATTTGGGTGGGGGCGCAGCCAAACCGTATCAGGCACTTTGTGCAAGATAGTTCTATTTTTTTCTAGCTTCTTTTTCTTCTCTTGTCCACCCTCTGTGCCCCTGGAGGCTGATCCACTGAGGCACACATCAAAGGCTTCGATTACCCTCTTTCAATTTAGTTCAGCAAATGAAAGGTAACTGCAGGTAATCAGAGGGCTGAGGATGTTTATTTTTTCAGCTCTCAATCGCCATTTACCTGTCTGCTGTATTGAAGGCCATAGGTGCTACCACAGCAGGGTTCTGAAAGTTTCTCCCTTTGGGCCAAAGGGAGTTGTATTAGTTTCCTAGTTTCCAAAGTACCATAAACTGGATACGTTAAAACAACAAAAATTTATTTTCTCATAGTTCTGAAATCAAGTCATTGAGAGGGCCAGGCTCCCTCTGAAACCTGTAGGGAATAGCCCTTCCTTCCCTCTTCTAGCTGTTGGTGCTTGCTAGCAATCCTCGGTGTTCCTCAGCTTGTGAGTGCATCACTCCAATCCCTGTCATCTTCTCCCTATGTGCCTATCTCTGTGTTTCTCCTTCTCTTCTTATAAAAACACCAGTCAGGTTGGATTGAGCCCATTCTACTCCAGTATGACCTCATCTGAAATAATTAGTTCTGCAACAACCCTATTTCCAAAGATCGCATTCTAAAGTACTTGAGGTTATGACTTTATATATCTTTTGTAGGGACACAATTCAACCCATTTCAGGGGATAAAACTTCCCAGGGTTGTTAATCTCAGGTTACTGCGCTATCTGTTATTCGAAACCCAAACTTTGTCTGTTTCTAATAGAAGAGTCGTAATCAGTTCTGAGTTAAAAAACAAACAGATATTATTGCAAAGTAAAATATGCACTAGAGGGAGGAGATCCAGGAGGCAAGACATGAGGTTATTGCTATGCTGTGTTATGTTATTGTTATGCCTATTGTTATGCTGCATTGTTATGTTGAGACATGGATGGGGTATGAAGTGGGAAGGGGCACCAGTGGCTTCCTAAGTTAAAATCCAAAGTCTTCCTTCAGGCCTTTTATATGGTGCCATCTTTTCGCCACACACACCCTTCATGCCACACCTTCACCCCCAATCATTTCACAGACTGCCACCTTCTTCAAATGTCCCATTCATGCTTTCACCAGAGAACCTTGATCTGTGTTCCCTTTGCCTGGAATGCCCTTGCTCCTTGTCATACGCAGCCACCCACACGTTTTATTTATTTTATTTTATTTTTTTCTGAGACATCTTCTTGTTCTGTCACCCAGCCTGGAGTAGAGTGGCATGATCATAGCTCACTGCAGCCTCAGTTTCTCAGACTCAAGTCATCCTCCTACCTCAGCCTCCTGGATAGCTGGGACTATAGGTGTGCACCACTGTATTCAGCTAATTTTATTATTTTTTTAAAGACAGGGTCTCACAGTGTTGCTTAGGTTGTTTTCCACCCCCAACTTTCTTCAGGTCACTGTTCAATATATCCCTTTGTCAGAAAAGCCTTCCTTAAACAACCTAAATAAAATATCACCACCACCCCCAACACCTCATCCTCAGTCACCTCTATCCCTTTATCTTATTTTTCCTCTTGGTACTCACCCAGCTGATGTAGTATGTATTTGTGTTTTCATTTGTTAATTGTCTTACCCCCACCTCCCATTATATTTTAACCTCCATGAGAACAGGGACTCTTTGGCTCCTGTTCTGACCCAGTTGATAGAACTGTGCCTGACACAGAGTAAGTGTTCGATAGACATTTACTAGGTGGCAGTCACCATTAGAGGTAGAATCTGTAGGATATGGTGATAGTGGTAATGTGGTAAAAAGAGTGACAGAGAAGGAATTAAATGACTCCCAGGGTTTCTTTTTGTTGTTGTTGTTTTTCCTCTTGGGTTAACCTGATTTCATATAAGTAATTTTTATGCCTTTCTTATAAAACGAGAGCTAACCCAGTTATTTTCGCATTTTACATTTTGAAGGGTAATTTTGTCATTTCCAGTATCATTTTAAAAGTTCCAAGGTTAGTCATAGAAATCAGTAATTCCAATGAGAAATGTGAGTAGGTTGTGATTCATAAATGCCTTTTTGAGATTGTGCTTCTGATTTGTATTCTGTTATTCTATTAACAGATTCTATTGATAATATTCTATTCTGTCCGTGGGTTGTGGCTGGGAGTTCTAGGGCTTTTTTTCCCTGTAACTCATGTAATAGTCTTATTATTCATATGCCTTACCAGTTGATTCAGTGCTCCCCTCTTTTCATCAAATAGTTAAGTTCAAGAATTAGTCAATGTGTTTAACATGATTATTCAGCTTGTTCTGTGATGCATGATATTTGTTATTTGATTATTTGCTTCTAAATTTAGGTGTGACTAAGAGATATCGTGAAATTACAACTCAACAATGATTTACAGCACAGGCCTTTCACAACTAAGAGACTGTCCAGCATGGTACCAGTGATTCTGAAAATGGCATGTGTGTATAAAATTCTACAGGCATATGGGGTCGCGATCTGCTAATCTCCAGTTATTATAGTGAGTCATAGATCTGCAAGAATTCTCAGTCCTTTGCTCTAGAAAATATGCTATGCTATTATTTTAAGAATAATCTTTAAATTCATAGAAAAAAAGAATAAAATTAGGGTAATTTTTAATGTTATCAGTAATAAATGTCAATGAACTTGAATTAAGACTTGATTCTTGAGAAAACTTGCTTGTTTCTCCCAGAAAATCATGATTCATAAAGTATTTTTATATCCCCTAGACAAAATTATTTTATGTACATTAAAAGGCAGTAGCAAAAACTCAGAGTATGATCATTTTTAAATTTACAATACTCATTTGAAAGACTATGAAACAAAAGTTTGTTGAAAAAATACATTAAAAGTAATTATGAGAAAGTCAAATTATGACATATTCTTAGCTAGAGATGACTAAATGACTGGTTTTAGCCATTTTTGTCTAATTCAAAAGCAACCAGATTCTTTTTGCTAAGGTTGGATTTACAAAATTATTGTGAAATAATCAACATGTGTGTGGGTGTTCCCTGCCTTACCTTACTCATGGCATAAGTGCCAGGATCATGCTACTCCTTGGAAAATACTGTCTCCCACCATTTTTCTGGAATTTTCATACCTCATTCCTCCCATGAAAACCTACCTTATCTCTGTTCAATTCCCTCAGGCCTTTGTGCTGCCCTCCAAATGACAATGGGTAACTATTACCATTAATAATATCACACATATGAATAGCATGATTTGCAATGTTTTCTACCTGTGTTATCTCATCTGATGCTTCAATATTTTACAACAGGAATTCTAACATGCGGAAGTTGGCAAACTATAGTCTACCACCTGTTTTTGTATAGCTCTAAAGCTAAGAATGATTTTCACATTTCTAAGGGGCTGGTAAACAAATAATATACAATGGAATGTTGTTCACAAAATCTAAAAGAGTTGCTATCTGCCACTTTACAGATAAAGTTTTCCTACCCCTGGATTAGTGTTATAATTCTCCTTAGAAGATGAGCAGACAGAGACAAAGCTACATAGAGGTGAAGAGCTAGATGCCTTTTGACTTCATTGTCCTATGTATACCAACCACTCAAGACACCCCGTGATTCTTAGCAGCTCATAAAATAATATAGCTGTAAATACACCCAAAAGAGAGATCGTAATATGTAGTGATATATTATGGAAGTAAAAATCCAGTGGATGTGCGACATCAGTGAACTTTAGCTGATTCTGATGTATGCTGATGTTTAAATCACATAATCATTTGGTCTTCAATTTCTCATCTGTAAAATTAGAAGGTTTACCTGTGTCACTTGAATCTATTCCATTTCTACAGAATCTATGTGTCTGAAATCTCAACACTAGCTCAACTGTAGACAATTGTTCCTTCTAGGTCTAAAGTATACTAACTGTTACAATAAAATGTTGCAAAGGGGTCGTTTCATGACTTTGACTCTTCTGAAGGTTATGAAAGTAAACTGGGAGCTAGTTCAAGAGAAAATACAACTTCTCTAAATACGTATCTATTGTCCTTGACATTTAGGACTCTGCAATTGGTATTTTTCTTCTAGAGACTTAACAATTCTGTAGGTTTTTAAAATTTCAAAAACTGACAACCAAATTTGACTTTCATGGCCATGTGAGCTCCTAGTGGATTGACCCTCCTCATGCAACAGCTACATAGTGAATCAAAAGCAAAAATAAAACAAGTAGAAACCACACACACACACACACACACACACACACACACTACCTGAAAGCTCTGGACAAAAGCAAGCATATTCTAGAAGTAAGTCACTCATAAAGATGTAACTGGCTTATAATGAGACTTCCACTTACATGGCTTTTACCTAGGACTGGCCATGGTCTACACTGTACAGGGAGGCAGAAACCTTGATAGAAAAATCATGGGTTTGAATTTCTAGAGGAGAAAGTTTAGGCAACATCAATTGCCAGAAAATGAAAAGCAAATCCCAGAAAGAGAGAGCCAGAAGGGTAAACCACGAACTCTATGTATTAATGCTGCCACAATCCCTGCCTGACCCTGAAACACAGAAGCACGGGGCACACTGCAAGCAGCCAGGCTAATAATAAAATAAACTGAGATGCAAGCTGCTACAAAGAGACAGCACTGATAGTTGGAATCTAGCCACGTCAATTGCTTGTTAAAGCAGCAAATATCAACAATTTGGAGAAATATAAAGAACTGAGAGTTTTTACAACATGATATTTCCAATGTTCAGGATACAATCCAAAATTATTTGACATAAACAACAAAGTAAACGTGATCCATTTTCAGAAAGCAAAATAATCAATGGAGAGCAATCACAAGATAACCCAGTTGTTGGGATTAGCAAATACTTAAAGCAGATATTTTAATTATACTCTGTGAGTTGAAGGAAAATCTCATAATAAATTTTAAATTTTCAGCAAAACTACAAATACTTGAAAACAGAACCAAATAAAAATTCTAGCAGAAGAAGACAATGTGTGAAATTTTATAATTCATTTCCTGAGAATGACAGCAGAATGATGATGACACAGGAAAGAGCCAATAAAATTTGAAGACAGATGAATACAAATTATTTAATCTGAAAATGAGGGTAACATTTTTTGAAATAGCGAAAGCCCCAGGAACCAGTAAGGGAAGAGCAAAATATCTCATATGCAAGTAACTAGAGTCTCAGAAGGAGAGGAGAGAGATCATGGAGTGAAAAACATGTAAGAAAATAATATCTCAAGGTTTCCCTAATTTAGTAATCAAGGATTTTGACAAACTTCAAGCAGGATAAATATAAAGAAAATTCAATGTTTGCTTATCATAGTCTAGTTGCTGAAAACCAAATATAAGTAACATTTTTAGAGCAACCAGAGAAAACTTACACATTACATAAAGGAGACCACCGCTTCCAATTATTACTGACCTTTTTATCTGAAACTATGGAGGCCAAAATATATTGGAACAACATTTTTAAAGTGTAAAACAATAAGAGCATACAACTGTCAACTTAGAATTATACACTCAATGAATATATCCTTCAAGAGTAAAGGTGAAATAAAGACATTTTAGATCAAAGAAAACTAAAATAAATCATTACCAATAAACCTACTTCTACTAGAGTAGTGCTAAAGAAACTTCTTCAGGCTGAACAGAAATGACACTAGAAAGAAATTGTTATCTTAAAATATTAAGAGGGTCAGAAATGTTAAATATTGTATTATTTAAACATAAAATACGTTTTATTTTCAATTTATTTAAATTACATATTCTTTAAAGCAAAAGTTATAACAATGCTTTCTGGGAATTATTTTTTATTCTGAGTTTATTCCCTTCTTTTTTTCTGTTTTAAAATGTCCTGCCTTACAAGGGAAGGATGCCCACTCTTTCCATCTATATTTAACATTATATTGGAGGTCTTAGCCAGTGCAACAAGAAAAAAAAAGTGATACTAGAGGAAAAAAAAGCAACTAGTAGCCAGGTTACGTAAGTAATTCCTGTGACTCAATAATAAAAAAGTTAAACAATCCAATAAAATTAGGTAAAGGATTTGTGAAGAGAAATTCACAAAAAAAGATATATGAATGAATAACATGCACAAGAAAAATGCACATCATTAGCCATCAGAAAAATACATTTTAAAACCTCAAGGGGCTACATATCTGTTAAAATGAGTAGAATTAAAAAGACTAGGCCAGGCGCGGTGGCTCACGCCTGTAATCTCAGCACTTTGGGAGGCCGAGGCGGGCGGATCACAAGGTCAGGAGATTGAGACCATCCTGGCTAACTCGGTGAAACCCCGTCTCTACTAAAAATACAAAAAATTAGCCAGGCGCGGTGGCGGGCGCCTGTAGTCCCAGCTACTCGGGAGGCTGAGGCAGGAGAATGACGTGAACTCGGCAGGTGGAGCTTGCAGTGAGCTGAGATCGCCCGCCACTGTACTCCAACCTGGGTGACAGAGCCAGACTCCGTCTCAAAAAAAAAAGAAAAAAAAAAAAAAAACAGACTGATAATATCAAATATTGCTAAGGATGTGAAGCAAGTAGAATTCTCATTCATAAAAATATCTAACAATTGAACATAAACTAAACATACGTATCCTATAACCCAATAATTCCAATTCTATTTTTTTACCCAAGGAAAACAAAAACAAGTGTTTTATGCATAATAGCCAAAACCCAGAAGTGTAGGGAAATGTATTTGAAAACCTGTAGTATACTTACATAATGTAATATAATCCAGCAGTAAAAAAAGAATAAACAAGTGATACACACATTAACGTGATATATCTTTAAAATATTATACTAAGTGAGAGATACCTTACAAAAAAGCACCTATGATATTATTCCATTTATATGAAGTTTTAAAAACAGGTCAATATAAAACATAGTAGAAAGAATCAGAACAATAGTTGCCTTTGGCAGGAGAGGAAGGGATTCTTTGGGAAGGAGGGTGAGGAAACTTTCTGAGGGGATGATAAAGTCTCGGTGCAGGGTTGGGTTATATCAATACATACATTTGCCAATGCTTATAAATTTAAAAAATATTCTAAATATGCATGCTCAAGTATTTAAAGGAAGTGTACATATGTCAGCAATTTATTTGGAATTATATCATAAACATCAGATGGATTAATTATTGGAAAGATGGATAGATGAATAGATAAATGAAAAACATAGTTAAATATTAACGGTAGTATTTAGGTGGTGGGTATGTGAGTGTTTACCATAATATTCTTTCAAATTTTCTTTATGTTTGAAACTTTTCATAAAACTGTTAAAATGTTGGCACAAAATCAGAACTATTTGTGAGAATGACTAAAATGTAATCTTATTTAAAACTCTTGTTGGGTTTGCTTGAAGGTGTTTTAGAAAGCTTCTTTGTGCCCCATTCAATTAAATAAGCATCAGGGGAAATTTCAATTCCATATTAATCTCTACAATCTTAAAATGTAATTCTAATGATAGTAATCTAAAATTATCAACAACTCAATTAGTAATTTACAGATAAACTACGTTATTCATGAAAAGGAGAGAAAAGCACAAACTAAGTCTAATTGTTTTATACAGAAATTCAGATTTAATCCAGAGTGAAAACTAGAGAAGATGGTCTCTGGGAGAAACATGGCCTGATTGGTTCTCATATGAGGAATAAGCTCCAAGTCCCTCAAAGGCATTGTCCATTAACAATTATCTTCTTGCTCTCTTTGGCTCTCTATAGGAATTTAGACATGAAAGAGTGGAATATATTCTGTTTTAAAAATATGATTGTAAATTGTTGCACCTGTGCATCTCTTCCAGACTACTTTGAAAAGACACTTTCCAGCTATCAGTACACTATCTCACAATTACCCTTGAACCAGAAGACAATAAATGATTTGCTAAACAGATGGCATAGTCCTATGACACGCATCATATATGTGAGCAATCACAGAAGGTATAGCTTTCCTCATGGGATATTTTCAGACAAACATTTTAAGTTAATCTAACATTCACTAACTCTACCTACGGATTTTAGGTAGATTTCCTTTCTCCAAATAAATATTTTTAAATAAAAATTTTCATTGTATTGCACTATATTTTATTGGTTATCAACAGCACCATGTTCTTAGTTTTTGTTTTTTAAAAAAATAAATGTTTAATGAGTTGGAATATTTGTGTCTTTAAGCAAGGGGTTCCCTCATTTTTCGTGTCTTTTCTGGCTTGATTTGAAGTTATTCCTGGGTATCAATATTCTACACACATTGTCTACTGCTTACCTCCAACACAGCATTTATTTCACTATCATGTAATTATTTGTTTGCTCATCTCTCTTTCCCATGACTATCAACTCCTTGAAGGTAGGGCCATCATTTATACGTCTTATAACTGAAGCTTATGGCATCGGATCAATTATATAGTCAGAACACAATGTTTGTTGCAGAATAAATGAATAAACTTTGTTAACTCACTCAGGTCTAACTAGCCTCCTACATGATGAAATATAGCTAAGAAAATTCCAAGTAGAGTTCCACAAAAGAAAAACAAAGTAAATATCAATTTATTAATTTATAATTTGATCCAAAGACCAATTTCCAAGAGGGTCTCTCAGGTATCAAATTGCTAAAGTCCTTCTCTAGGACATCTCCCTTCCTGGTGTCAAAGTATATGGAAAACTGAAGCTTTAAGCAAAAGATGGCTTGGGTATATATTTAACCTAGCTTCTGCTGAAGCATCCCTAGTCTGCAAACAACACATTTCTCTAGTGACCATCTTCATGTCTCTAAGCCTTAGACAATACTAGTTAAAACACTAACAGATATTATGTTTCCGAATATGTGCTTTATTTGCTAGTTATCCTATTTCTAATGACATATTCAGTAGATTTGTTTATGTTATAAAATGAAGTGCTATCAATTTATTGTTATCATGAACAGTCAGAATAAATATTGAAACCTCTTATTTGGGCAAAAACATGATCTGGCTCATTTTACTTTCTCGACTTCATCCCATAGTGTTCTCACTTTCTCACACTATGCTGTATACCTATGAGACTCCTGTATATGCCAAGCTTATTTCTATCTCAGGGCCTTTGCACCTGCTATTTCCCTGCTTAGGATGTACTTTCCCCACCCCCATTCAGCCCCATTTAGGCATAGCTGTTTCCTTCTCTGCATCCAAGTCTCAGCCGAAATATAACCTTCACAGTTATTCTCTGTCACATCACTCAGAGTTATTTTGTTCATAGCATTTATCACCAGATGAAACTATCTTTTTTATTTATTTTGTTTATTTATTTGTTGACTTTCCATTCGAATGAAGGCTCCATATGAAATAGAACATTGTGACAGTTTTTCACTACCATAAAATCTGCCCCAGTGTTTAGACGAAAGCTTGTCATTTAAGCCTTACAGGCCTCAAAAATATTTGTTTAATGAATGACTAAAGACAGAAGACAGTTTTCTCTCATCACCTGTTGATATTTACACTGATTTTTGGAGTCTTGAGAACATTTGCAGCCTGCAACCTCACTTACCTTTCAAATATTATCACCCACTAATCCCTTCTTCTTATTTTCAGTTTCTCCGTTAGTCCATCTATTGTGATCTACAGATAATTTTAAGTACTTTGAGGTTAGGGCTTTTTTCTTATTTTTCTTTAAAATTCTGCACCCTTGTTTCCTCGGTAGTGATTGTGTGTTGATTTTTTTTGCTTGTTTGTTTGAGATGGAGTCTCGCTCTGTCACCCAGGCTGGAGTGTAGTGGTGTGATCTCAGTTCACTGCAACTTTGGCCTCCTAGGTTTAAATGATTCTCCTGCCTCAGCCTCCTGAGTAGCTTGGATTACAGGCGCCCGTCACTATGCCCGGCTAATTTTTGTATTTTTAGTAGAGATGGAGTTTCACCATGTTGGCCAGGCTGGTCTTGAACTCCTGACCTGAAGTGATTTTCCAGCTTTGACCTCCCAAAGTGCTGGGATTACAGGCGTGAGCCACCACGCCTGGCCTTGTGTGTTGATTGTTTAATGGTTGCCCTTCCAAGAGAAGATGCTTTTTAGGCAGCTGGAAATATAGAACTACTCTGTAGTAAGAAACAGGGTACTAATTCACAATAAAAAAAAATATGGAAACAGCCTAAATACCCATCAACCGAAGAGTGGATTAAGAAAATGTGGTATATGTACACCATGAAATGCTACTCAGCTAATAAAAGGAATGAAATAATGGCGTTTGCAGCAACCTGGGTGGCGTTGGAGACCATTATTCTATGGGACGTAACTCAGGAATGGAAAACCAAATATCGTATGTTCTCACTTATAAGTGGGAGCTAAACTACAAAGGTGAAAAAACATAAGAATAATACAATGGACTTTGTGGGACTCAGGGGGGAAGGGTGGGAGGGGGTTAAGGGAAAAAAGACCACACATTGGGTACAGTGTACACTGCTCGGGTGACAGGCACACCAGAATCTCAGAAATTGCCACTAAGGAAATTATTCATGTAACTAAAAGCCACCTGCTTCCCCAAAAAGACTGAAATTTTAAAAAATAAATTAAAAAGAAACAAGGTACTCAGATTGGGATTCACTAACATGGGGATGAAACTGTGGGGTAAAATTCTCACTACAAGTTGAGTACCAAGAGGAGCAGAAGATCCTGGCAAGGAATTCTGTGAGATAAATTAGGAGAGGCAGAAGCAAAACAGGAGAGTATTCACTTAGAGGAGGAGGGAAGGTGGGAGTGGGGAAGTTATTAGGATAGAAGCAAGATATAACTCTAAGGAGTTAACAGCAGTGGATTTGGATAGGAAAAGCAGTTTCTCTGAAACTGTGCAATCAAAACATGATTACAAAATGTTCTGGAAGAGAGTACTTAGCCATATATTTGGCATTAAAAATTCCTTCTTTACTTCCTTAGCAAGCAAAATATTGGATAAATTATTGTGATTTAATGGACTAGATTGTTTGACCTAATTTTCCAGATGGAACATCCACACAAATGTATTTCTATTACCTTAGATTTATTGGTTTCAAATGTAACTGTATCTGGATATTTTCCATTTGTCTGCACTTCATTTTATTTCCTGATAACCTCCTACGTTTCAGTACCTTCTCTTTTGCTATCATCTTGCCTCTGCACCACTCCCAAAGTCATTTTAAAATGTCTGGTGGTGATGCTAGTTCACTGGAATATATTGAAGAGATCTCAGAGAAAACACAATGTCCATAGATAAAAAGGTAGGATATGGTAGATAAGAATTCCATCCTTCCATTCTTACCTTAAGAAGGAAGAAGGATGTGTCTACTGAAAATCTACCCAAGGTACCTTATAAAGGTAACTGGGAGGAGAGCAAGCTTTCTTGGAACATTAGACCCTTGGGATGAGTGTATAAAAGCAAGTAGAATTATAACTCTTTTCAAAGAAGTTAATTAGTTCATTCAAGTTGGGGTTGAGCAGAAAGAACATGGTGTTCTAGTGCCAAATTGGTCACCAACTGGTTATATAATTGAATCAAGTTATTTAGCTTTCATGATTTCAGTTCTCATGTTTGAGTGATGAGAGGCCAAACTAGGTGGCCTCTAAGATCTAGCTGAGATCTAACATTCTGTCATCCTTTACAGAAGACAATTTGAATATAAAAAATAATAAAATACAGAAATGAAAAAAAATCAGTTTGTTAGCTTTCTTGTTTAGATATTTAGTCCAGAACAACATTTCTGTTCTTAAAGTTTCCACATTTTGAAATCCCTTAATGATTTCGGAATTTCTCAATTATTTCCATTTAAAAATTATGCAATTTTTCTTTACTACCAAACAAGCAAAACACAGAACACATTAACACATTTAGTAGAATTTTCAAAAACTAAAAGAGAAGATAAATACCAAATAAAAGTTTTCTAACTTGGTTAATTCCTAAGTTATACTTACTTCTAAAAACCAAAACCTCATAGTCAACAGAAGGGAGAGTTGAGGTAATGATTTTGGTTACCGTCAGGATAGGATAAAAAAGAATTTCTGTAAATAATATGATATGGTATAGAGAGAAGCGTGTTTTCTTTATTTAGGCCCACAAGTTGAGAGAGAGAAAAGAGAGAGAGAGAGAGACAGAGAGACAGAGAGTCCTAATCATAATCTTTGGTGATTTTTCTACTTACTGGTTTAGGTGTATTAAAGATATTAATCCACTGCCTATTATAGATATTAATTTGCTTAGTAGATGAATAATATTATGATAGACAATAACATATTATTGTACTCAACAATTGTTTTACATAGGCATTCATGATTTTATTGGTACAAGAAATTAAGATACCAAGCTACAGATCAGTAGTTAGAGGAAATATGTCTAAGGTCTCGTATGCACCTTTCTAATAAACTATGGTTTTTAAAGTCTCCCATTAATAATTTGAAACAGTTGGATTATAGCGCATTGACTGAACCGCAGATCCAGTTAACGAGGACTCTTCTATGTACCTAACAGTTCCATCCCATATAATAATGTTTGAGGTGTTATACTTACTCCTATAAATGCTTTCTGGCGCACAGGACCTTATCCTTCAATAATTCAGTTACAAAAGCACCAGAATCTCATCAGAGACCTTAAAAAAATAAAGAGACAAGAGAAATTATTGTCTATCAGGGCCTGCTTTGGGAAAGAAATGGAAGAAATTTTCACAAATAGGTCATCTTGACTTTATGTCATAACTAAAATGAACAACAAAAAAATAAGAACCTAATTTTAGTGCTAGAATTGTGGAATCAGAATGAAACAATTTTGTCCAATTTTATGTTCTTTGGAAAAGTTTTAGGAGAAGTCAGAAATGAGAATTCAATTTATTGAGAGCTACAATCACATGAGAATAATCTAAATACTAGAAATATTTTTTTGTTTCACGAAGAAGGAAATATTTGTGCAATTTTTAAATGCTACATTTATATTAAGAGTTAAATATTTCCATGGTATTAAGTGACAAACAAGCAGACAAAAATTATAACAAAGAAGCAAATGAATTATAACAGAAGTTATTAAATTAACCAGCTGTTCATTCTAATATACAAGTGAATGTTGGAACAAATTAAGACTAAGTCATTGTGTTATCCAAATTAGATCATGTATAATTCTCAACAGAACAGCTATTCTTATCATTTCCCTTGTATTTTTTCTTACCTGAAACCTTATTAAGCACTGAACATTTGTAAAACATTCATTAAGAGTAGCAATATTATAAAACCTCTTTTCACCATTTAGAAAGTTTCACAATATTAACAATTTTAAAAGTATTCTGGAATATAATCAAATTAAGCAATTAAATATGGTCAAAGTGTATGGGCACCTGAGATGGCTTAAATTTACCATTTAATTCCATTTCTTTTCTTCAGGCAAAATTCTCCTTCAGAATTACATTAAAAAGAAGACTCTTATATGAGTAGTTAAAATAAAACTTCCTTTATCATCTTATGTCATATAATCTATTTGTTTCCTAAAAAAATTCACTTTATCCTGGTCAGGCATGGTGGCTCACGTCTGTGATCCCAGCACTTTGGGAGGCCGAGGTGAGTGGATCACGAGATCTGGAGATTGAGACCATCCTGGCTAACATGGTGAAACCCCATCTCTACTAAAAATACAAAAAATTAGCTGGGCATGGTGGCGGGCGCCTGTAGTCCCAGTTCCAGCTATTCGGGAGGCTGAGGGCGGGGGAATGGCGTGTACCCAGGAGAGGGAGCTTTCAGTGAGCCGAGATCGCGCCGCTGCATTCCAGTCGGGGCAACAAGAGCCAGACTCCCTCTCAAAAAAAAAAAACAAAAAAAAAAATTCACTTTATCCTTTAAAGCTTCTGTGCTAATTGTAATATGACTCTTTAAATAAGGTTACATTTCAATAAATTAAAGTTAGTGCCTAAAGTGACGTAATGAAATGCAAAATTACATTATCTTTGAATAATAAGTAAAACACTTGTAGTTTATAGACTCATTACTATTTCTTATGAACAGTTTAATTGCCAGGACATGTGGTCCAGAGAGTCCTTAAATTTTCTTTTTTTTTTTTAAAGCTACTCAGGTAATCACAGATTGATATTGTTTGGCTCTGTGTTCCTACCCAAATCTCACCTTGAATTGTAATACCTATGTGTCAGTGGAGGGATCATGTGGGAGGTGATTGCATTATGGGGGCAGTTTCCCCCATGCTGTTCTCCTGATAGTGAGTTCTCATGAAAGCTGATGGTTTTAAAGTGTTGCACTTCCTTGTTCTTGCACAGACTCCTTCCTGTTGCCTTGTGAAGAAGGCTCTTGTTTCCCCTTCACCTTCTGGGTGAGTATAAGTTTCCTGAGGCCTCCTAGCCATGCTTCTTGTTCAGTCCGTGGAACTGTGAGTCCATTAAACCTCTTTTCTTTATAATTACCCAGTCTCAGGTAGTACTCTTTATAGCAGTGTGAGAAAGAACGGATACACAGATTGATTACAATGTTAGAAATATTTTTTAGAGCACATTTTTCTCAAACTTAAAAAAAATTAATTAATTTTTTTGCTTCAGCACATCAATAATTCTGGGGAAAATCATGGTGGCCTGGTCGCTTGGGCTATATATTAGAAACTAGGGATGTGATGATGCTTATCTCCCTCACCCTGAATTAAAATCACTCTTCTATGTAATTGGTTGACAACCTTTTTGTGTGTGGGACACCCTTTTGAATACAACTGTTGCTAAAAATTTGTAACAGTTGAAAGTCTCAAAACAAATCAGAAAAATTTACAATAAAAACATTCCTGCTTATAACAAGATCCCACAGACTTTAGAAAAGCATCCATAGACAGCACATTATTTATTTGATTGCTTTTCTGAACCTTGCCTTTGAGAAAAACTCTTTACTGTTCTACATTCTGTCTTATAGTCACAAAACAAATTTCTTGTCTAGCCTTGTGAATACATAATTTTTCTTTAATATTGTTTGGACATTATACCTTCCTATCTTTTCCTTAGAGCTAGCTGTATCCCACTTTGTCAAGTCTACTCTAAGTGCTCACATTGTAATATTATGTAGCTGCATTTCTAACAGAAATGATTTTTTCACACTGAAAAATTCCACAGTTCCCAGAACATTCCCAGCAACACCATGAGACACAGCACATAAGAACTGAGAAATGCTCGTCCAGAATCTAGTCTGCTTATGTCTCTTTCATTTACTCCTGATTCATGATTTCATACCCTATCTAAATTTCCCGTTGTTCTGCATCATTTAATATTTTCCAGACATGTAGTGAGCATTGCTTCGTTTCCCCTTTTTTTGTTACTGCTGAGTAGTTAGCCTTTTAAGTTCACCTTTTACTAAATCTGCTACCAATGATTGCTTTTCTTTGGATTAACTCCAACTTTTGTAGGTACCTTATCATAGAAGTAGAGGGGAAATTAAGAAATCTTTAGATCTAGGCTCCTAAAATAGGGGCAGAGAAACACAGTAGCATTTGGAGTATTCTCTTCTCTTCCATTCTTTTCTTTGTCTAGAATGTAGACCATCTGAGTAGCTTTGGAGGGAGTGCCATTTCAGAGCCTAAGACTTGGTGTAAGTCCAAAATCATAATGTTTAGGAGCCAATTTTAGGCAAAATTGGTTTATTCAGTAACGGTATAATGCCATTACATTATTTCCCAAGGACTTATTTAAGATTTAATTTTCATTGATAATCTATGGGCAATATATTGTCATATAGGGAAATTAAGAAAGCTAATTTTGGGGAATGTAAGAAAAACCAGCACATAAATAAAATTTTTAAAATTTATTTTTACTGTATATGGAGATAGATATGAATTAAGAATGAAGAGACTATATAAAAATTAAAATATCAATAAGTTAAGGGATGTATTGGAAAGCCAGACTAAATGAAAACACTAGCTGAGTAAATGAATAAATGGCATAAAATGTATATATAAATGCTTGGATGAATGCTTACAATAACATTTGTAGAAGGAAAAATAACCCCATCACTTTCAATCTAGTATCCTTATTTTGTAGATGAGGAAACCAAAGTCATAAATGGTTAAGAAATTTACTGTCACATAGTCAGTTAAACTGACTCCTTGGGTATTGATCAAGTGCTAAATAAACTAGAAAATATGAAATTATACCTTAAAAATAAATTATATAAACACTAATGTTAAAAATAGTTATAAACTTGCAGCATTGTGATTAGAGAACACACAAGTTTTTACATGTATAATTGTGGTAATTAGCTCCCAAAAGTTTCCAAATGCATAAATTCATATGAATATTTGAGAAATATTGTAAATATTGATAACGATATGGAGAAAACTTATTTAAAAGTTTTATTGGCATAATTAAAATGATAGAGGTTATCTTAAAATGTCAGTGTAGCACATTCCATTCCAAAAAATGCCATTTTATCCTAAGACGTACTAAAGCTGAGCCTATTTCCCAGTCAGAAATATAAATTTGTTTTTCTCTTGGTGATGTTTTGAGACAGACCCAGGAGGCTTTTAGAAAGAAAATCGGTGCTTGGGTAAAGGGACACAAAAGTACAAGAAAGATAGAAAGAATACCAAAAAGTACAGCTATTATTTGTAATAGAGTAACCGAAGGTAGTCACTGGAATGATCTTTAAAAATAAATCAGATCAAGTTCTGCTGTTGCTCAAAATTGCTCAATGGCTTTCCAAAATTAAGTTCAATAGAAAGTCCTTCCTATGGCCTGTAAGGTTGGCCTGACTCCTCTTAGGTGACCCTTCTCTCCTCCAACTCCACCATAGATAGTTTCCCTTTTCCCCAAGTTAATTTCCTCCTTGGGGCCTAAATACTTTTCTTGGGGCCTTTTGGACTTTGCCTTCAGATGTAAGCATGGCTGATGTCTGCGGATCAGGCAGATCTCTGTGCACATATCGCCCTGGCAGAGTGGTCTTCCCTGTCTTGCACAACCTTCCACACAACTGTCTGACATTTTTCTCCTGTTTTATTTTCCTGCCCTGCACTTACCACTACCTGGAATTATATTATCTATTGCCTGCCTCCTCCATGAGGATATAACATCCATAAGGGCAGAAATTAATACTTTGGAAAAAAATCTGTGTTTTCACTTATAGAAGAATAGTAAGATTTCTTTTACATTTACTATGACTTCTGCATTATAAGTTCTTTTACATGCATTGTTTCATTTAGCCTTTATACTACCCTTATTAGGAAAATACTATTATTATCATCATTTGCACATGGTGAAATTGAAGCTTATAGATGTTTAAAATGTGCCATAGTTTACACCGTTACTACATATCTGGGACAGGATTCAAACTTAGGTCTTTTTGGCTTTACGTCCTGAGCTGAAAAGAATATGAGAAATGGGATTTCACGGCGTGTAAGTGACATAAATACTCATATATACAAAGTGAAAGAGCTATGGCAGAATGCAGGTATCATGAGTCTTAAAGAATAGAATTACAAAGAGAATTTTTACAGAGCACTAAAAAATGTATTACATTGTTGAAGATAAACATAGCTGAATATGTAATAAGCTCTTAAAAATAAAGTTTGCACTGCATGACAGCATTTTGGTCAATGACGAACCACATATGTGATAGTAGTTTTATTGGAGCTGAAAATTTTCTATCACCTAGTTACGTTGTAGCCATCTTAACATCACAGCACAACTCATTACTCACGTGTTTGTAGTGATGCTGGCACAAATGAACCTACTGTGCTGTCAGTCGTATAAAAGCATAGCACACACAATTATGTACAGTACATAATACTTGGTAATGATAATAAATGACGGTTTCTAGCTTATGTATTTACTATATATACTTATTTTTGTTATTTTAGAGTGTACTCCTTCTGATTATTATTAAAAAAAAGTAACCGTAAAACAGCCTCAGGCAGGTTCTTCAGGAGGAGTTCCAGAAGAAGGCAGTGTTCTCATAGGAGATAACAGCTCCATGCATGTTATTGCCATTGAAGACCTCACAGTGGGACAAATTGTGGAGGCAGAGGACAGTGATATTGATGATCCTGACCCTGTGTAGGCCTAAGCTAATGTGTGTGTGTGTGTTTGTGTTTTAATTTTTAACAAAAAAGTTTAAAAAGTTAAAAAAATAATAATAATAGAATAAAAGCTTATAGAATAAGTGTATTAGGCCATTCTTGCATTACTATAAGGAAATGCCTAAGACTGGATAATTTATAAGAAAAGAGGTTTAATTGGCTCACGGTTCAGCAGACTTTACAGGAAGCATGGCACTTGCGTCTACTCAGCTTCTAGTGAGGCCTCAGGAGACTTACAATCATGGCAGAACGTGAAGCGGCAGCAGTTATGTCACATGACAAAAGCAGGCACAAGAGAGAGAGTGGGGCATGGGGGAGGTACTGCACACTTTTAAACAACCAGATCTCCTGTGAACTTAGAGTTAGAGCTCACTGATCACCAAGGGGATGGCCCAAGCCATTCATGAGGAATCTGATTAAAACACCTCCCACCAGGCTCTGCCTCCAACATTGAGGATTACATTTCAACATGAGATTTGGAGGGGACAAATGTCCACACTATATTAATACTGATATAAAGAAAAAAATATTTTTATACAGTTGTACTACGTGTTTGTATTTGAAGCTGTGTTATTAGAAAATAGTCAAAAAGTTACAAAATTTAAAAGTTAATGAAGTAAAAAAGTAACGGTAAGCTAAGGTTAATATATTTTAAGTGAATGTGTATAGCTTAAGTGTACAGCGTTATAAAGTCTAGAGTCCTAGGTCCTCACATTCACTCACCGCTCACTCACTGACTCACCTAGCGCAACTTTCCATCCTGCTAGCTCCATTTAAGTGCCCTACACAGGCGCATCCTTTGTTATCTTTTATAGTTTATTTTTACTGTACCTTTTCTATGTTTAGATATGGTTAGAGATGCAAATATTTAGTATTGTGTTACAATTGCCTATAAGTATTCAGTACAGTAACATGCTGCACAGGTTGGTAGCCTAGGAGAAGAGGCTATACTGTATAGCCTATGTGTGTAGTAGGTTGTACAATCTAGCTTTCTGTAAGTACACTCCATGATGTTTGCACAATGAATTCACTTAATGATGCATTTCTCAGGATGTATCCCCATTGTTAAGCAATGCATCACTGTTTGCTAAATTGATGCAAACAATTGTTTATACTATTTTCAAGTCTATTATATCGTCATGCTTGAATATAGAATTTTAGATTCTTAGAAGTGGACAATGTTTTAAGAGCTCTTTATTCCCTGGCTTCTTGGTTCATTGAGGTTAATCTCTAAAATATCACAAAGAAAGAACTCTTCATTTATCAAGTATTCTTGGAGTCCAGTTTTTCTTTTCTTCCCTTTGGCCAAATAAATTCTTCCCCCTTTTAACCTATACTTAGTGTTTTTGTTTTTGTTTTTGTTTTGTTTTGTTTTATTTTTCCCCCAAAGTTTCTTTTTTTGTTGTTCAGTGCTTTTGTGGAGTTTGGAGAACAAAATATCTGTGTTTCTGTATCATAATTCATTTTGGTTATAGATTTCCTAGTTCTACATAGTTGCACTGGCGTTAAAGAGACCCTTTGATTTCTCAGTAACCAATTCCTCCCTTTACATGGACTATGAAACTTAAGAGCTGACTGAAAGGTGTGAGAGAATTTCTGTTATCTCTTAAGTAGCTGGAAAAGTGCTAACTGTTCTGAAGTGAGCTTGTTTTCTTGGTCATCTCTTTGGGATCCTCAAGTAGACTGAAGTACATCTTCAGAGGACTAAGCTCTGGCAACACAAAGACTGTGGTATCAGATACAAAGTCACCACATTGTAGAACTGGGATGGAAGTTGAATTCATTGTGGTTGAGTAAGTCTAGTCAAAGCTAGTCTCTCTAAGTCAGGCTTCTGCTTAAATGAACAGATTATGAGCTGATTATTCTACATGAAACACAATGGGCTCATTTGCCTCTTGGTGCTTAAAGAGAAAACCAATAGCGTAGATTGGCTCCAATTAAATTCAGTGAATCAAGCTTCCTATGGAATTAACCAAACAATTATGTCTAGTACTGGCCCAAGCACGCTCTCGGGATTTTTGGATGATGATGTAGTGATTAAGAGTGGCAATGATGGGTCTAGACCATGCAGGCACAGCTCTGCTAACCACAAATATTTCTTTTGATAGGTAGGGTACAGAGTAACTCTTGTCTTTAAAATCTCTAATGAAATCCTTAAAAGCATGGAATATAATTAAATTCGGAGTTTTTCAGGTGATGGAGGTTGCCTGTGTGAATAAACATGTGGTTCAGTTGGACCAGCTTAAAAATTCCTTGGTTGGCTTGTCTGTGTTTGCTCTTGGCTGCTTTAATGCTTTAAAATGGTCCAGTTAAATCAGACTGTCAAAATGGTGAGGTTCCTATTTGATTTACTCATGCCACATAAACCCACACAGAGTGTTATGAATGCCACATTTGAGAAAATCTCCCATTTGTGAAAACATATTGGGTCACATTAAAAAGGAGATTAAATGAATCCCTTTTTCAAAAAGTTTTGGTAGGTAGAAAGGAATGCTGAGGTGACGCCTGTGTAATGGCAGAACTACAGATGCCTCTTTTTCGTGGAAATATGTTCTATGGGCTAAATTTCATCACATCGGGGGAGGGGAGACTATAAGAAGCAGGCTTCAAATTACCCTTCAATGGAAGGCTGGCAAATTAAATCCTGACCTTCTGCATGGTATTTACAGCGCAGAGCAAGAAGCAGCTCACACATTCTCGAAAGAAACCCCATTGTAAGCATTGCTATACCTCAGCACTGCTGGGCCTGCTCTCCTTCACTGTTCCACATTGTAGAATACATGCAATTGCATGTGCGACCCACTTATTTTACTTCTACAGCATTTACTGCAGGCATACTTTCTTTGAAAGTTCTCAATGCTATTCAATTTAAATAGATTTATAAGGCCAATGGATTTAAATGCACAAATGGGTATACTATATAGATGTGTCCTAAGTTAGATAAGATGGGATTTTATAGAAAGGATAGTGTCTTCCAGATTGGTGTGTGTACCACTGTCCAGCAGGGTACATGTAAAGCTCATCTGATGACTAATGATGACTCCTGGAACCTTAATTCATGGGGAACAAAGGGCTTTTATGGTCAATACTAGACAAGACTCTCCAATTTCATGTCCTTCCTCTAAGGTGAACTTGCAGTCAGACCCTTAAGAAATGATTCTAAACACTACTGTTCCTCATTCCTCTTGAAAACTGGCACAAGACAGGGATGCCCTCTCTTACCAGTCGTGTTCAACATAGTGTTGGAAGTTCTGGCAAGGGCAATCAAGCAAGAGAAAGAAATAAAGGGTATTCAATTAGGAAAAGAGGAAGTCAAATTGTCCCTGTTTGCAGATGACATGATTGTATATTTAGAAAATCCCATCGTCTCAGCCCAAAATTTCCTTAAGCTGATAAGCAACTTCAGCAAAGTCTCAGGATACAAAATCAATGTGCAAAAGTCACTAACATTCTTATACACCAATAACAGACAAACAGAGAGCCAAATCATGTGTGAACTCCCATTCATAATTGCTTCAAAAAGAGTAAAATACCTAAGAATCCAACTTACAAGGGATGTGAAGGACCTCTTCAAGAAGAACTACAAACCACTGCTCGGTGAAATAAAAGAGGACACAAACAAATGGAAGAACATTCCATGCTCATGGATAGGAAGAATCAATAGCCTGAAAATGGCCGTACTGTCCAAGGTAATTTATAGATTCAATGCCATCCCCATTAAGCTACCAATGACTTTCTTCACAGAATTGGAAAAAACTACTTTAAAGTTCATATGGGACCAAAAAAGAGCCCGCATTGCCAAGACAGTCCTAAGCCAAAAGAACAAAGCTGCAGGCATCACACTACCTGACTTCAAACTATACTACATGGCTACAGTAACCAAAACAGCATGATACTGGTACCAAAACAGAGAGATAGACTAATGGAACAGAACAGAGCCCTCAGAAATAATACCACACATCTACAACCATCTGATTTTTGACAAACCTGACAAAAACAAGAAATGGGGAAAAGATTCCCTATTTAATAAATGGTGCTGGGAAAACTGGCTAGCCATAACTAGAAAGCTGAAACTGGATCCCTTCCTTACACCTTATACAAAATTAATTCAAGATGGATTAGAGACTTAAATGTTAGACCTAAAACCATAAAAAACCCTAGAAGAAAACTTAGGCAATACCATTCAGGACATAGGCATGGGCAAGGACTTCATGTCTAAAATACCAAAAGCAATGGCAACAAAAGCCAAAATTGACAAATGAGATGTAATTAAACTAAAGAGCTTCTGCACAGCAAAAGAAACTACCATCAGAGTGAATAGGCAACCTACAAGATGGGAGAAAATTTTTGCAATCTACTCATCTGACAAAGGGCTAATATCCAGAACCTACAAAGAACTCAAACAAATTTACAAAAAAAAAAAAAAATTAAAAAGTGGGCAAACGATATGAACAGACACGTCTCAAAAGAAGACATTTATGCAGCCAACAGACACATGAAAAAATGCTCATCATCACTGGCCATCAGAGAAATGCAAATCAAAACCACAATGAGATACCATCTCACACCAGTTAGAATGACGATCATTAAAAAGTCAGGAAACAACAGGTGCTGGAGAGGATATGGAGAAATAGGAACACTCTTACACTGTTGGTGGGACTGTAAACTAGTTCAACCATTGTGGAAGACAGTGTGGTGATTCCTCAAGGATCTAGAACTAGAAATATCATTTGATCCAGCCATCCCATTACTGGTTATACATCCAAAGGATTATAAATCATGCTGCTATAAAGACACATGCACATGTCTGTTTAGTGCGGCACTATTCACAATAGCAAAGACTTGGAACCAACCCAAATGTCCATCAATGACAGACTGGATTAAGAAAATGTGGCACGTATACACCATGGAATACTATGGAGTCATAAAAAAGGATGAGTTCAAGTCCTTTGTAGGGACATGGATGCAGCTGGAAACCATAATTCTCAGCAAACTATTGCAAGAACAGAAAACCAAACGCCGCATGTTCTCACTCATAGGTGGGAATCAAACAATCAGAACATTTGGACACAGGAAGGGGAACATCACACACCAGGACCAGTTGTGGGGTGGGGGAAGGGGGGAGGGATAGCATTAGGAGATATACCTAATGTAAATGATGAGTTAATGGGTGCAGCACACCAACATGACACATGTATACATATGTAACAAACCTGCACATTGTGCACATGTACCCTAGAATTTAAAGTATAATAATAATAATAAATTTAAAAAATTTAAAAAAACACTACTGCTTCTTATTAACTGAAAACACAAAGATTCTAGATAGATGATCAACAGAAAGCTTTGTTGTGTGAGGTAGGTATGAGACAACTATTTTATTTCTTTGAAAGCAGAAAAGTTGCTAAAATTGTCATGTATTTTTGGTTGCATTTTTACTGCTTCAAGACTTAAGTTTCACAAGCAATTAAAAGGTTTAAAGATGTTCCATTTATTAAAGTCACATATTTGTGTTCTTTGACATAATTTGCTGCAAATGAGTCCTATTGGAGTCATATCCCAACAACAGTTGCAAGCCATTACCAACATTACTGCATTATTGGGGTTTAATGGGGCAAAACACATTCACGTAGCTTTTCTGGAGCTCTGTATTTAGTAGCCTCTCACACTTAATTTTGCTTCTGTCCCTTTAGTATTACAAAACAAGCTACCTTTAAAGCCAAATACTTAGTGTTTGAAGCACTATATTTCAGAGATTTAAAAAAGGCCTAAGTGGTCAGGCATGGTGGCTCATACCTTTAGTCCCAGCACTTTGGGAGGCCGAGGCCGGTGGATCATGAGATCAGGAGATCGAGACCATCCTGGCTAAGATGGTGAAACCCCGTTTCTACTAAAAATACAAAAAAATGAGCCAGGCGTGGTGGCAGGCGCCTGTAGTCTCAGCTACTGGGGAGGGTAAGGCAGGAGAATGGTGTGAACCCAGGAGGCAGAGCTTGCAGTGAGCCAAGATGGCGCCACTGCACTGCACTCTAGCCTGGGCGACAGAGCAAGACTCTGTCTCAAAAAAAAAAAAAAAAAAAAAAGACCTAAATACCTAAGTAAAAAGGACAAGCTAGCATGTTTATTGCTATACATTTTCCCTTTCAGACAGGATGAGAGTAAGAAATGCTACCTACAACTACAAGGAAAAATGTTCTCCCTTATCTATTTGCAAAATCCTTCACACTGTTAACTTACATTAAAGCCCAGATGAGTTGAAAATGAAATATATATAAAGGGTACATTTTATGTATCATATGTCTGGGGTTGTGTCTGCAGGGCCCTAAATGTTTAAAATAAAAATTGTAGATGACAGTGGACATAGGGATAGAGGACATTTGACAGTGTGTTAGAAGAGGGACGAAACATAGCAAAAACACGATTGGCCATGAGTTGCATGGACAGTAGGGGTTGCTAGCCAGGATGATTCCTTCCCCTAAGCATGAGCATGGCCAATATGGAGACTGTCCTTTTTAAAAGTGACGTGAGGCTTGTGTGTTAGCACTACCTGCAAAGAATAGACTTTGATCTCACTCAAATCAATGCTGAGTCTAATCCAGCAAAGTGCTATGTTAATGTATCAAATAGATTAATTTGGGTTCTAAGTAATTTCTTCCAAAAGGCAGTCACATGGCAAGAACTTAAAGGTCAACATGATCATTAGTCTATTATTTAATTTTGTTATTTGGCAATATACAATTTAACCCTTGTAGGAGAAGCAAAAAAACTTTCCCTGTACTCTGCTATGCTTATTTCCTGGGGTTTGTGAATTAAATGGACAACAGATAGATTAACAAAGGAAATAATTTATCTGTATGCATATGGGAGCCGACAAAAGACAGCTCCTTAAATGGTTAGAGACTCATATACCTACCTTAGCAGGAGAAAGAGAGTGGGGACAAAAGGCATATATGAGAAAGACAAATAGATCTTCTCTTCTTAGGAGAAGAAATGAAAGCAGAATGTGATAATATTTGTCTATATAGGTTTAGAATAGTCTTTTCCTCTCTTTCAGGGCCATAAAACTTCATTGGAGAAGGGATTTGATGTAGGTTTTATTCACCTTCTCCCTTCTAAGGTTAGATCCATCTTGAAGAGGAAATTTATGGTAGCCCTGTTTCCCAGAATATGCTGCTATTAGTCAGATAAGGGAAACTTATTTGTGCATCTGTTGATTCTCAATTGCCTCTGCCAAAGTGACATATTATGGGTGGCATATTTGGATACCCTTCACTCTATAAGCAGCAGTCATAATAAAACTATTATAAGCATTGATTTAACATCCTTGATAAGTGGTTAGAGACTTTTTACTAAGTGACAAGATTTTGGTGGGTTCTTGGCATGTGAGGGTGAGAAAATGTAATAATTATCTTATTTTCAAATTCCAACATCAAAGTTTTTTTCCTCAAACAGATTGGACAAAATCCATTGTTCCTTAAGGTTTACATAATGTTAAAAATAACAAGCAATATTTTGGCAGGAGAACATGTAGCAGAGGCAGAATTTACTAAGTTGTATATTTCATGATAGCACAATAGTGACAATATATTGAAGAACAAATTTAGTAGAACCATTTTAAATTTTACCATATCAATTGTAAGAGGCATTTGAAAAATAATAGAAGAAACACTTAAAGGAATAATTATTATTAATATATGCTTCACTTAGAGTTTACATTTGTAACTCAAAAATTTACCTAAAATTTTGGATAAAGGAAACATGGTATATGTAAACAATGGAATACAATTTAGCCTTACAAAATAAAGAGGCCAGGCGCGATGGCTCAAGCCTGCAATCCCAGCACTTTGGGAGGCCGAGGAGGGCGAATCACAAGGTGAGGAGGGCGGATCATAAGCTCAGGAGATCGAGACCATCCTGGCTAACACGGTGAAACCCCGTATCTACTAAACATACAAAAAATTAGCGGGGCGTGGTGGCGATAGCCTGTAGTCCCAGCTACTCCGGAGGTTGAGGCAGGAGAATGGCATGAATCCGGGAGGTGGAGCTTGCAGTGAGCCGAGATTGGCGCCACCGAACTTCAGCCTGGGCGACTGAGCGAGACTCCGTCTAAAAAAAAAAAAAAAAGAAAGAAAGAAAGGAAGAGAAATTCTGGCTGAGTGGTGTAGTGGTTCACACTTGTAAACCTAGCCCTTAGGGAGGCAGACAGAGGTAGGTGGATAGATTGCTTTAGCCCAGGAATTCGAGACCTGCCTGGGCAACACAGTGAGACCCTCTTCTCTGCAAAAAGGAAAAAAAAAGAAAGAAAAGAAGAAAGAAATTCTGCTATATGTGACTACATGGATGAACTTGAAGGACATTGTTCCTAAACAAGTCAGACACAGAAAGATGAATATGGCATGACTTCATTTATATGGGATATCTAAAATATTCAAGCTCACAGAAACAGAGAGTAGAGTGGAAGCTACCAGGGTGTGAGAATGGGGAGGAAGGGGAGTTGCTATTAAATGGTTTAAAATAATTAATTGTGTGGTTGGTAGACTAAGATGGCTCCAGTGCCCCGGGTTCCCGTGTAAGCAAACTGAAGCCCAACTCTGCATAAATTGTCTTAACCAATCAGAAAGCACCAACTCACCTCTAGCTACCAGACTTTCCACTGGAATGATCAAAATAAGGATACCGCTCCTCTTTAATCAGTCAAATATTTTCTTTGGCTTGCTTCCATCTTTACCCTCTAAAAGCATTCTCCTCATGCCCCTGGATAGAGCCCCAGAACTGCTTCTAGTTTGAAGCTGCCCAATTTATGAATCTTGTCTACTCAAATAAACTCTATAAAAGTTTAATATGCCAAAGTTTATCTTTTAACAATGAGAATAAAGTTTAAGTTATGCAAGATGATTAAGTTTAGAGTTCTGCTGTACAGCATTGTACCTGTAGTTGACAATACTGTATTGTACACTTAAAAATTTGCTAAAAGGATAGATCTCATGTTAAATGTTCTTACCAGAAAAAATTATTGAAAATACCTGGACTTAGAGAAAATTTTGTAAAGAATCCTCTCTATGGGATCGACCATCCATCTGTGGATAGAAAATTGGAAGATGTACATCATTTAGCAGTCTAAAAAGTAACAAAGTTCAGCAAAATGCACTTATAACAGCTTTGTTTTACATGGTGATTTTTAAAAATAAACAATAACAGTATAATATTAGCTAAAGCACATCGCACTTACTATAGGTCAGATATTGTTTGACTCTTTACATATCTTAACTCATTTAATTCTAACTACAACCCTCTAAGGCAGGTGTTGTTTATGGCTGCATTTTATGGATGAAGAAACTCAGGCACTGAGAAAAGAAACATATACAAGTATATTGTCTTGGTCTGTTTATACTGCTATTTAAAAATACCTGAGACTGAATAATTTATAAACAACAGAAATTTATTCTTCACAGTTCTGAAAGTGAGGAAGCCCAAGATCAAGGTGCAACCATGTTAGGTGTCTGGTGAGGGCCCATTCCTTATAGATGACACTGTCTAGGTATCCTCACACAGCAGAAGAAATTGAAGGGCAAAGAGGGTAGTGGTGAACAGCTTTTTCTCATCTTTTATAAGGTCCTGAATCCCATTCATTAGAGCTGTATCCTGATGACTTAGTCACCTAAGGCCCCACCTCTTATTACCATTACAAAGTCAATTAAGTTTTAACAAATGAATTTTTGGGGACACACTTAGTCTATAGCAGACATAGTATGAAATTATGAAATAGTTGGTTAAATTATTAACTACTCACTCAACAAATACTTATTGAGCCTCTATTACTTGCCAGACACTTTTCTGAGGTCCAGGGAATACAGTAGTGAGCAAGACTGCAGTGTTTTTGTCCCTAGTGGGAAAGAGGAAAATACACAAAGGTAATATTGAATGTGATAGGTACCATGAAAGGGTATTAAGTGTTTAGTGATGGAATAACCTAGTTTGTGAGAAGGTGAAGCTGGGAACTGACAGAGGAGTCAGCTTGGTGGATGGGGGAAAGAAGGACATTCCAGGTATGGAAATAGCATGTATAAGGCTGATATGGGAAGAACCTGATGTAGGAGAGGAAATGAAACGGGTCTCAAGTGGTTAGACCATAATTAACAAGGTGGAGTGACAGAAGATGGGTTAGAAAGGTAGTGAAGGGTGTGATCATCTGAGATTTGTAGGACATTTAAAAAAATGCTGGTTCTAGGCCAGGCAAGGTGGCTCACACCTGTAATCCCAGCACTTTGGGAGGCCAAGGTGGGTGGATCACTTGAGTCCAGGAATTTGAGACCAACCTGGCCAACATGGTGAAACCACATCTCTACTAAAAATACAAAAAATGAGCTGAGCATGGTGGCACATGCCTGTAATCACAGAGACTTGGGAGACTGAGACATCAGAATTGCTTGAATCCAGGAGTCTGAGGTAGCAGTGAGCTGAGGTCACAGCACTTCACTTCATGCTGGGTAACAGTGAGACTCTGTCTCAGGAAAAAAATGCTGGTCTTATTTACAACTTTCCATGGCAGAACAGTTAGGAACTTATGATAATAGTTCGTTGAGAGATATCCATAGGCGAAACTAGTGGCAGATGCAAAGAACAAAAGGTATGGTTGAGAAAGTTCAATCAGATTTGGATGTAATAAAAGAGGGCAGGTGGTATGAGGCTTCCAGCTTGAACAACGAAGTGGATGTTTACGGTGGGGGGAGAGATGATGATTTCAGTTTTAGATTGGTTGAATTTTAAGTGTTCATGAAATATTTGAATGGACACAATGAGAGAAAACTAGATATATGTGCCTTGATCTCTCAAGAGAGGTCTGAGTTGGAGTTATTGGATGTTAATAGCCTGTAGATGGTAGTTAAAGACCTGCAAGTATATATGATTATGCTACAGAAAGAGTCCAGAGGGAAAGGATGAGGGCTCAAGATTGAAAAAAAATTAATAAATACTCTTTGAATGAATGGACAAGGTTTCATAACACATGATGACAGGGCAGACAGGCCAGTATTTTTTTTTTTCTCTCTTTTAGGAGCTAACAATCCTTAATAACATAAGACAATATATTATAGGAATTGATATAGTTTGACTGTGTCCCCACACAAATCTCATCTTGAATTGCAGCTCCCATAATCTCCATGTGTAATCAGAGGGACCTGGTGGGAGGTAATTGAATCATGGGGGCAGATTTTTTCCCATGCTGTTCTCATGATAGTGAATAAGTCTCATGAGATCTGATGGTTTTATAAATGGCAGTTCCTCTGCACACATTTGCTTGCCTGCTGCTATGTAAGACATGCCTTTGTTCCTCTTTCACCTTCTGCCATGATTGTGAGGTTTTCCCAGTCACGTGAAACTGTGCATCGATTAAACGTCTTTTTCTTTAGTAATTACCCAGTATCAGGTATGTCTTTATCAGCAGTGTGAGAACAGACTAATTCAGTAAATTGGTGCCAATAGAGTGGGATACCACTACAAGGATACCTGAAAATGTGGAAATGACTTTGGAACTGGGTAACAGGCAGAGGTTGGAACAGTTTGGAGGACTCAGAAGAAGACAGGAAAATGTAGGAAACTTTGGAACTTCCTAGAGACTTGGAGGTCTCAGAAGACAGGGAGATGTAGGAAAGCTTGGAACTTCCTAGAGACTTGTTGAATGACTTCAACCAAAATGCTGATAATGATATGGACAATAAAGGCTAGGCTGAGGGGCTCTTGGATGGAGATAAGGAACTTGTTGAGAACTGAAATAAAGGTAACTCTTGCTATGTTCTTGTCCCTGGCCTAGAGATCTGTGGAACTTTGAACTTGAGAGAGATGATTTAGTGTATTTGGTGGAAAAATTTATAAGCAGCAAAGCATTCAAGAGGTAACTTGGGTGCTGTAAAAAAAAAATCTAGTTTTATGTATTTACAAATATATTGTTTGGAATTGGAACTTATATTTAAAAGGGAAGCAGAGCATAAAAGTTTGGAAAACTTGCAGCCTGATAATGCAATAGAAAAGAAAACTCCACTTCCTGAGGAGAAATACAAACCAGCTACAGAAATTTGCATAAGTAACAGGAAGCCAAATGTTAATCACCAAGACAATAGGGAAAATGTCTCCAGGGTATGCCAGAGGTCTTCAGGGCAGCCCCTCCTGTCACAAGCCAGGAGGCCTAGGAGGAAAAAAATGGTTTTGTGGGCCAGGCCCAGTGCCTTGCTGCTATGTGAAGTGCCCTGGATTTGGTGCCCTGTGTCCCAGCAGTGGCTAAAAGGGCCAGCGTACAGCTCAGACAGCTCCTTCAGATGGTTCAGATGGTGAAAACCCCAAGCCTTGGCTGCTTCCACATGGTGTTGAGCCTGTGGGTGCACAGAAGTCAAGAATTAAGGTTTGGGAATCTTCATCTAGATTTCAGAGGATGTATGGAAATGCATGGATGTCCAGGCAGAAGTTTGCAGCAGAGTTGGAACCCTCACAGAGAACCTCTGCTAGGGCAGTGCAGAAGGGAAATGTGGGGTGGAAGCCCCTACACAGAGTCCCCACTGGTGCACTGCCTAGTGTAACTGTGAAAAGAGAGCCACCATCCCCTAGGCCCCAGAATGGTAGATCCACCAACAGCTTGCATTGTGCACCTAGAAAAGCCACAGACACTCAATGCCAGTTTGTGAAAGCAGCCAGGAGGGGGGCTATACCCTGTAAAGCCAGAGGAGTGGAGCTACCCAAGGCCATGGGTGCCCACCTCTTGCATCAGCATGGTCTGGATGTGAGACATGAAGTCAAAGGAAGTCCTTTTGGAGTTTTACCATTTGACTGCCCTGCTGGATTTTGGACTTGCACAGGGCCTATAGTCCTTCATTTTGGCAAACTTCTCCAATTTGGAATGGGTGTATTTATCCAATTCCTGTACCCTACCCCCATCGTATCTAGGAAGTAACTAACTTGCTTTTGATTTTACAGGGTTATAGGCAGAGAGGATTTCCCTTGTCTCAGATGAGACTTTGGACTGTGGACTTTTGAGTTAATGCTGGAATGAGTTAGGACTTTGGGAGATTGTTGGGAAGGCATGATTGTTTTTGAAACGTAAGGGCATGAGATTTGGGAGGGGCCAGAGGTGGAAATGATATGGTGTGTCTGTGTCCCCACCCAAATCTCATATTGTATTGTAGCTCTCATTATCGTCATGTGTCATGGGAGGAAACAGGTAGGAGGTAATTGGATCAAGCGGGCAGGTTTTTCCCATACTGTTCTTGTAACAGTGAATAAGTCTCATGAGATCTGACAGTTTTAGAAAGGGCAGTTCCCCTGCACATGCTCTCCTGCCTGCTGCCATGTAAGATATGCCTTTGCTCCTCCTTTGCCTTCTGCCATGATTGTGAGGCCTCCCTAGCCATGTGGAACTGTAAGTCCATTAAACCTCTTTTTCTTTATAAATTATCCAGTCTCAGGTATGTCTTTATTAGCAGTGTGAGAACAGACTAATACAGGAATCAAAGTAGTAGATGTGGGAAATGTTGTAGGCAATCAATAGAGTAAGGAATTAGTTTTAGAATGGTCAGGAAGGCCGTATCAAAAGAATAGAGCCCTAGTAGGATATTGAGATGACCAAGCGGGAGGGGAGTTTAAATGAAATGTGAGGAGAAAGGAAGGCACAAGGCAGACTTTGCATAGTATCTGCCAAAAGAAGCAAAAGAAATAGAGATGATGATTTCTGTCCTCATGGAACTTACATATAAATGAAAAGACCATAAACAGAAAAAAAACATAAAATATTTAAAAGAACCATATTTTATGGACTATGTTAATTAATATTATGAGTTGTCTATATGCAATGCTGAAGAAGCATTAGAGTAGAAGTGCTATTCTGGTATTAGGAGAGTATTGTGAAGGAAATGGGTTTGGGGTCACAGTTTAAAGAGAGTCATGGATGTGAATTTCTTACACTTAATTCATATTCTCACTAAAGAATTTGATTGCCTAGTAAATATATATTGACTGTCCATTCTGTAGCAGATTTTCAAAGCCTAATAAACTGCATTTGAAAGGTTTTCCCCTTTATTGTTCATTATAAATGTAACTTGTAATCGCTACAATGAACCATAATTACTTAAAGCCAGATTAGATGAAATGTAAGTGCCATTACTAGCTCCCTTAATTAGGGAAAGCAAACTCAGGGGAAAATGAAAATGGATGCAGTGATGATTGCTTGTACTCAAGTGCAACAAGGACACTCAAGATAAGTTATACTACAGTATTCTAATTCTAAGCTTATTAATGCATTAAAAAGTTGACCATTTAATAAATGTTCTTACTGCTATTTTGAAGCCACATCTCATATCCTGAAATCTCTAGTTTGGTTTTTCCATTAATAAGTCATTTAAATATTTGTATCCAGTGAAAATCCCTCTTCTGACAACTAAATATAGAAAGCTAATCACTTCGTGGTTAGAACCAATGAACAACAAGCTTCTCAAACTTAGTACTCACGGATTTTTTTTTTTTTTTTGCTTCAATTGAATGTCAGTTGTTTCATTTTCCCATTATTATGATTTCTAAGGGAAGATAACTCTAACCTAGCTTAGATGGAGGAGACAGAAGAAATAGACTTGTTTTTCTACAGAGAATATAAATTCACAAATGTAAAAGACTCTTGCCCCATTTGCTTCCTTCTTTTCTCGCTCCCTTCATTATGGAAGTGGTAGTAAATAATTCCTGGAGAATGATATAGATTAATTGCTGTCAGGAAAACAAAACCCAAACCAAAGTAACAACTAAAGAATGATACAGAACTTCTTGTGCACTCTTTGAGCATAATGTCTGCTTTATGTCTCTCACAAGGCAAGATCTCTGCAACTCAGGCCTCCTAAGGGACCACTATTACCAGGCTGTAAAGACTTAGTAGGAATGTTTGAACATTAACAGAGTTAAGAGCTTTTTAATTTTCTTTCAATTAACAAAGTTTTATTGTCATCATGCAGGACCTCTAGAACTATATCTGATGAATTATTAAAAAAGGGTTGTGAAACAGGTTCACTGTGCATTGATTACCAACTTGTCTGAATCTAGTGAGACAGAATACCCCTCACACAAGTTATATTTAGATATTTTATTATAGATAGCAGCAAGAGTTTACAGAAACCTGGGATTCATTGTGAGCCAGTTCTTCATGGCTCAGGAAAGCTGCCCAAGGTAGTTGAGAAACCCCAGAAAGCAGCCTTCCCTGGTTTTATGCCCCAGGGGGTCATGACATGCTGAGCTAAAGTATTAAAGAACATCCTGTTCCGGGGGGTTGGAACAAGCCAGAGCTATTTGGGCTAGCTCCTCTTTATCCCAGCACATTCTATAGTTATTCTTGAGAACTAAAAGGGAAAAGGGCAGAAGAATGGGGTTTGTCCAAGGGGGCACCCAGAGAACTGTCCTACAGAAGGTAAAGCAGGTAGAAGCTTATACATATTTTATATGGGAGTTTGGATGCAAAACAATGTGGTGCCTAAGGATATAACATTTCCAGTAAAAAAAACAAAAACAAAAAAAACCACAACCCAGAGTTTGAATAACTCTTGCTGTGTGACTTTAGAGAACTCCCCATCTCCCCATTTTTTAAAACAAAACATTTTTCTTACTACAAAATAATGTATGACAGTTGTAATAAAAATATTCAAAACATCATTAAGAAATTGTATTAAGTCATTCTTGCATTACTAAAAAGAAATACTTGAGAGTGGGTAATTTATAAAGAAAAGAGGTTTAATTGGCTGACTGTTCTGCAGGCTGTACACTGAAAGCATAACTCCAGCATCTGCTCTGCTTCTGGGGAGGCCTTAAGGAGTTTTACTCATGATAGAAGGCAAAGTGGAAGCAGGTACATCACAGGGCCAAAACAGGAGACAGAGAGAGAGAAAGTGGGGTGGGGGAGGTGCCACACACTTTTAAAGGACCAGATCTTGTGAAAACTCACTCATTCGCAAAAGAGCACCAAGCCATGAGAGATCTACTGCCATGATCCAAACACCTCCCACGAGGCTCTACCTCCAGCATTGGGGATTATAATTCAACATGAGTTTTGGGTGGGGAAATATAATCAAACTATGTCAGAAACAAACAGTAAAAATCGATCATCTATTTTCTCTTTCAGTTTTATCACCCAGAGGAAACCATATTTACAGTATGTCCATAGGAACTTTTTTCATATATCTTCTTTTTCTGTCATGTAGATACTAATTTTAAAAACAACAAAAATCAGATTATATTTGTTTGACAAAAATACTTCTGGAAATTACGTAATTATGTGAGTGAATTACTTAAACTCTTTAAGCCTTAGTGTCCTCAACTATAAAGTGAGGATCTTTTTCCTATTTCAAAAAATTTGATGAGGAATAGATGAGTTAAAAGCAAAGTGACTGAAATATGGAAAAGGTTCAATAAATGCTGCATGTTATTTATCCAGGGCTCTCGCTCCTTTTCATTTCTCTGGTTGCAGTGTACTTTCAGTGTTCTATATGTAGTTGCACAAGTGCATGTTATCTGTTTATATCAGCCCATATCCTAGAACCAGTAACAGTTCATGGAAGATGCTTAATCAGTGATCACTGAATGAGTGAACACACCATGAGTCTAATACTTATTGACCTGCTTTGCAAACATTTATTATGTCAGTTTCTCTCCTATTTTTTTCCTCAAGGCTCCTTGAAGGCAGTGACCTCCTTGTCTCATTCATTTTTTTTTTCTACATCACACAAAGTAGGTCTTAACCAATATTTGGTAAACATAGGCATGCTCCTAATCTAGTCAAACTTAGAGCTACTCTTTACTTCTGCAGAAGAAATTTGAAAGGAGCACATTCTAAAGGTCGACTGTGGAGTAGAAGCAGTGCCTCACAGCCTTATTCATCTCAGGCAATCTGCCATTGTTTTAAAGAGCTGAATAATCCTTTCTAGGTCCTTGTGACATTTTGATCTAGAATGCTTGCTTGGAAACTACCAAGAAAAGGAGATCTGATGTTCAGGATTATGATTTATCTTTGAAAGAACCCACAAGGGAGAGAGAGTTCATAGAGCTGAGGAAAAGCCAAAGATCTCTGGGGTCTTTTCCAGTTGGTCACCAGGCCTGGATTGACTTCTCTCTTCAAGCCCTCTGCATTTTTGCAGCAAAATCTTTATGAAAACTCTTCATTTTCATTTGAAAAATTACTCAATCTACTTGACTTTCCAATTTGGGTATATATCTTCTGGTATTTATCTGGAGAAATTAAATAATCATTTTCCTCTTAAGTTGCTTTTCAACGTATAATTTACATAAAAATCTTCCAGTTGAGGTGGAGGTGGTGGTGAGCCGAGATCACGCCATTGCACTCCAGCCCAAGCAACAAGAGTGAAACTCCGTCTCAAACAAAACAAACAAACAAAAATCTTCCAGTTTACTTTCCAGAATGTCTTGGATGCTTTTTTTATTTATTTGCAGTGCCACATCATCAGTTTCCCTACCTTGAAGCATAAATCCACCCATAAAGGCAGGAATTATCAATATTTCCATGTTCCCTATAATAAGTTTCAAACTTCCCATAGGTAGTCAACTACACACATAATAGTTTCTTTTTATTCTAGACAACATCTAAGGACGTTTTCATTTCATAAAATATTATTATATCTGAGACAGTGAAGTAGTCTCTATAAAAATAGTGGTAAAATAGATAAAACAAAATGTTTCATTTTAACCATTTTAAAGTTTGCAATTCAGTGGCACTACATACATTTAAAATGTGTGTAATCATCACCACGATCTATTTCTAGAACTCTTCTATCATCCCAAATAGAAACTCAAAATAAACCTTTTTAAATGAGACTTTAAAAATCATTAATTCTGAAAGCATGTTGAAAACATTTGTGGAATTCTTTTTCAAAGTTGGAAAAGTACATGAAAAGACAAATTATAGATACTATGTAAGGAGTTATTTGAGCTTTCTTTTTTAACCACAGCTTTAAAAATAATGTAAAAACAGATTAGAAGTATCCAACATTGCATATAGAACTAAAGTAGAATTAGAAAGTAGAATAACAAATTAATTAACAAATATACCCCTACCCCACTTGACTTTCTAAGTTTTTTTGCACTGAGTTCAAATTTCACTTCCTCCTTAAGGAAATGTTCTTTGTTAACCTTCAGCAGAAATAATTTCTTACTTCTTTGAAATTTGCTTGGTTGTTAGTTTCTTTTACTTCACGTTTACTTTGTATCTCATTTAGAACACATCTCCCCCACCAGAGAAATAGGTCCTTGACAACAAGGTCCCATTCATTCATGAATAAAATATGTAATTGTATTCCTGTGATAAAATGTTTATTTTAATCATACTTTTAAGTTCATTTACTTTCACATGAAAAAGTTAACTTTTCTCGAATAACCAAACAATCTTGCCTCAGAACAAGTTTGGAGATCCCATATTTTCTGATTTTAAAATTTACTATAAAGCCATGGTAATCAATGTAGTGTGGTACTGCCATAAAGACACACACATAGAGGAATGGAGTAGAATAGACAGACCAGAAGTAAAATCTTGCATGTATGGTCAAGTGTGTATTTCACAAGCATATATTTGATAAACTTGCATATATTTGACAAGTGGGCCAAGACCATTCAATGGGAAAAAAAATCTTTTCAATAAATGATGCTGAGAAAACGGAATATCCACATGCAGAAAGAAAGAAAGAAAGAAAGAAAGAAAGAAAGAAAGAAAGAAAGAAAGAAAGAAAGTTGGAGACTTATCTTACACCATATACAAAAATGAACTCAAAATGAATCAAAGACCTAAATATAACTGATAAAAATTATAAAACTCATAGAAGAAATTTTAAAAAACTCTTCATAATGCTGAATTTGGCAATGACTTTCTGGATATGACACCAAAACACAAGAAACAAAATTTAAAAAGCAGGTAAGTTGGACTTCATCAAAATTAAAAATTTTTGCACACAAAAGGATACTAGCAATGCAATGAAAAATGCAAACCCACAGAATGGGAAAAAATACTTGCAAGTCATATATCTGATAAAGGATTGACACCAAGAATATCTTTGAAAAGAAACTCTTGTCTTACTGTCTTAGTCCATTTGTGTTGCTGTAACCAAATACCATAAGCTGGGTAATTCATATGGAACATAAATTTGTCACAGTTCTGAAGGCTGAGAAGCCCAAGAGTAAGAGCAAGCAGTGAAGGCCCATTTCTCATGCACGATGCTGTATATATATCTTCATGTGGTGAAAGAGCAGGAGAACAAAAGACCTAAACTACTTTCCTCCAGCCCTTTTATAAGGCACCGATCCATTCTTGAAGGTGGATCCCTCATGAATTTCTTCACTTTACAAAAGGCCCCACCTCTTAACGCCACCAAAATGGGAATTGAGTTTCAACATGGATTTTGGAGGGGACACATTCAAACTATAGTAGTTTTTAACAACTCAAGATCAAGAAACCAAATAACCCAATTAAAAATGGGCAAAGGACGTAAATAGACATTTCTTCAACAAAGATATACAAGTAGCAATCCCATGAAAAGATGCTCAACATCACTAGTCATTAGGGACATGCAAATGAAAACCGTAATGGGATACCATCTTACACCCGTTAGCATAGCTATTGTCAAAACAAAAACAAAATAAATACAGAAAATAGCAAGTATTGGCAAGGATGTGGAGAAATGGGGGCCCTTGTGCATTGTTGGTGGAAATGTAAATGGTGTAGCACTGTGGAAAATGGCATGGCAGTTCTTCAAAAAAAATTAGCATAGGATTATCACAAAATATAAATGCCACATGGATATATACCCTTGAAACATGAAAGCAGGGACTCAAACAGATATTTGTACACCCATGTTCGTAGCAGCATTATTCACAATAGCTAAAATGGAAGCGACCCTAGTGTCTATCAACAGATGAATGAATAAGCAAAATTCTGTATGTATACATGCTGTACAATGGAATATGATTCAGCCTTAAACAGGAAGGAAATTCTGACACAAGGTACAATACGGATGAAACTTGAAAACACTATGGTAAATAAAATAAGCCAGTCACAAAAGGAGAAAGATTGCATTTTTTTAGATGAGGTTCCTAGAAGAGTCAAATTCATAGAGACAGAAAATCAAATATGGCTGTCAGGGCCTGGGAGGAGGGAGAAATGAGAAGTTAGTGTTTAATAGTTACAGTTTCAGTAGGGAAGATGATGGCAGAAGAGGATGATAGTGATGGTTTTATAATGATATGAATATATTTAACGACAAAGAACTGTGTGCCTAATGGTTAACATGCACATTTTATGTTTTATATATTTTACCACAAAATTTTTTATTTTTTTCAGGCTTACATTTTTTATTTTCCTAACTGCCTAAAAGAAGATTTGATAAGAAAAAATTTTTCTCTTAATGACCTTAAAATTTTCTCTTATTGAACAAGGTCATTCTGGACCTTGTTCTGGAACAAAAATGATCTAGTGAGATTTAATCAATTATACTCTGGAAGCATTTGTGACGTCTATAATTTTTCCCAGAACGGAAAATCAGCAACAGAATCCTTGAGCTCAAAGATAATCAAATCTAACTCCTGAGTTTCACAGACAAATATGCGGAGACCTGGGGGAATATCGTGACTTGAGAAAATAACACAGCTGCTCTCTGAGGCAGTAAGTCCCTTGGCATTACTGCTTTACCAGAGGCTGGGAGGCTTACAGTCTGTGTACTACTTGGGCAAATCATATTAGCCAAGAAAGCAAAGTACTGATGAATTCAGTAAACAAGACAGCCATTAGAAAAGCAGGATTAGGAAACGGCTTGAAAGAAGTTTCAAGGCAGTTATGTTTTAAGATTATGAAGCCTTTGATTCCTAGACATAGCACTCAGTAGTTGTATGACCAAGGACACTAAACAATTCACTTCCATCTTCTGCAAATTGAGTACAATTGCAGGACATACCATACGCCATAGAGCTCCTAGGAGATTCAGTAAAATAGCGCATATAGAGTGTCTGGCATAGGATATGCACTCTATCAATGTTAACCTTTGCTATGTAATCCAAAGCGATCTATTCCATAAGGAAAAAATGAGTTTGTTTTTTGTTTGCTTTTCCTGAATTCATCAGCACATAAAGCAGGGGTTTCACGGAAATACAGTCTTGAAGAAAAAATTAAATATTTTCCCCTGAGAGATGGAAATACATGTGAAAATAAATAAGTAGGAGCACAGGAGCTGGAGTAAACCTCTAGAGCAGGGGTTCCCAACCCCAGTCTGTGGCCTGTTAGGAGCCCAGCCGCACAGCAGGAGGTGAGTGGTGGGCAAGTTAATATTATCACCTGAGCTCCACCTCCTGTGAGATCAGCATCGGCATTAGATTCTGATAGAAGCACGAACACTATTGGGAGCTCTGCATGTGAGGGATCTAGGTTGTGTGCTCCTTATGATAATCTAATGCTTGATGATCTGAGGTGAAACAGTTTCATCTGAAAACATTCCACCCACCACCCCGTCCATGGAAAAATGGTCTTCCATGAAGGCAGTCGCTGGTGTCAAAAAGGTCATGGACCACTGCCCTATAGACCTGTTTTTTAGTTTAGTTTAGTTTTTAGTTTGAGATGAATTCTGTCTCTGTCGCCAGGCTGGAGTGCAGTGGCGCCATCTCTGCCCACTGCAACCTCCGCCTCCCGGGTTCAAGCGATTGTCCTGCCTCAGCCTCCTGAGTAGCTGGGATTACAGGTGCATGCCACCACACCCAGTTAATTTTTGTATTTTTAGTAGAGATGGGGTTTCACCATGTTGGCTAGGATGGTCTCGAACTCTTGACCTTGTGATCTGCCTGCTTCAGTCTCCCAAAGTGCTGGGATTACAGGCATGAGCCACCGCACCCAGCCTAGAGACCTCTTTTAAAGGGTCTCCTCAACAGGCTCCTCAGTTCAGGGGCTGTGCCCTCTCCCTTGTGGCTCCTGTCTCTCCAGGGCCAGCCATGCAAAAGCATGTATCTCTCAGATCTCCTTTCCCTGGTAATTCTTTCCATTTTAAGGGTTTTATTGATATTCACTATAGAGAAACAAACAAATAATATGTTGGGCAGGAGCAAAGGTTCAGGAAATTTCAAAAGGATCTTTTAGTGGTCACTTCCTGGCTTATGCTAAACTGCAAATGATACTAGATTTACCTTTTTCAGAGACTATTTCTACTTTTAGATGGACCTGTGGAATGATTCTCTTATTATTTCTGATTCTTTTATTCTAAAAAATGGAGCAGTCCAAATTTGCACAATGGCCATGCTATCACAACCCCAAAACTATAAAATTGTGCTATATACCTTTTAAACTTTTTTCTTATATATAGATTTTGTTCACCAAGTCGCTGCCTCAAATATCTGGGAAATTGTGCTGAGAGATATTATTCTTAGGTATTCTGTATAGTATTTGAAAGATTAAGAAATATTTAATAGTAAGTTTATTAATAATTATTTATGCTTATTAGAAACATTAGCTACAGTAATTTGGGGTTTCCAGTTACAACAGATGCTAGACCGTAAGATCTTTGACGAAAAGAACATTGCCTCATCTCTGCTTCTCTAACTAGAGTTGTAGGCACATAATAGATTATCATTGGATGGTCAAATAAGTAAAAGAACTAATACAGAAATAATAAGCTGGTTGTTCATTGTTCAGTGAAACCAAATGGTCTTAATTATTTTCTAAATGTATATTTGATCTAATTGTACTATCATTTTGATCAAATTCTTTCTTTAACAAGTACTTAAGGATTAATGAAATCCTTTACATAAAAAGTACTTTAGATTAAAAAATAGTTTGCATTTTAAAACTCTGTAAAATGTGCACTAAGGTCCACACTGATGCCCAATATGCAGCCTATAACTACAGAAGCTTTTAAAATATTTGGATGCAGATTTTGAAGTCCTAACATATGCTGCTCCAATTTCATAAAAAATTTTACTTAGCAAATGAAACAACTATGTATTTCAGTTCCAAAAGAAAAATAAAATTATTTCCATGGGTTACACAAAGAATAAAAACTGTTGCATTGAGATACCAAAAACATGGTTCAGTGAAGTATAACTAAACAAAATACAAAAATCAATATATGATATATAAAAATCAGTGATATTTCCATATGATGGTAATGAACAATCTGAAAATGAAATTAAGAAAACAATTCTATTTGCAATAGCATCCAAAATAATAAAACAGAAATAAATTTTACAAAATAAGTGCAAAACTTACATTCTCATTTATAATGCTGAAAGAAATGTTAACAGACCTAAATAACTGGGAAGATATATCATGTTCATGGATTGAAGGACTCAATATTTTAAGAAGACAATGCTTTCCAAATTGATCTAGAGATTCATTACTACCCCTATCAAAGTCTTAGCTCACGTTTTTGCAGAAATTGATGAACCAACTCTAAAATTCGTATGGGAATTGAAAGAACCCATAATAGTCAAAATAGTCTTAAAAGAGAAAAAAATTAGCGTACTCACATTTTGCAATTTCAAATGTGCTACAAAGCTACAATCATCAAGACATTATGAAACTGGCATAAAATTTGACATGTAGATGAATGGAATAGAAGTGAGAGCCAAAATATAGCTTCATATCTATGATTTACTGATTTTCAACAAGGACATTGAAGCAATTTAATGGAGGAAGAATATTCTTTTCAACAAATGATGCTAGGACAACTGGGTATCAACCTGCAAAAGAATGAAGTTGAACTTCTAGCTCACACTATATAAAAAATCAACTTAAAATAGATCAAAGACTAATGTCACAGCTAAAACTAGAAAACCCTTAGAAGAAAATAAGCATAAACCTTTGTGACCTGTTGTTAGGCAATGATTTCTTAGATATGACACCAAACACACAAGGAATCAAACAAAAAAAAATAGATAAATTAGACTTATTCAAAATAAAAAACACTTTGTGCTTCAAAGGACAATACCAAGAAAGTGAAGACAAACAGAAAGAAAGAAAATATTTGCAAATCATTACATCTGATAAAGGATTTGAATTTGGAATATAAAAGAACACTGAGAACTCAACAATTAAAAGACAGCCCAACTGAAAAATAGGCAAATAATCTGAATAGACATTTTTCTAAAGAAGACATGTAAATGACAAAAAGCCCATGAAAAGATGCTCAACACCATCGGTCATTAGAAAAATAAAAATCAAAGCCACAATGAGACACCAATTTATATTTACTAAAATGACTATAATCAAAAAGACAAATCATAACAAGGGTTGGCAAAGGTGTAGAGAAATTAGAATTTTCATACATTGCTTGTGGAAAGGTACACAGACACTTTGGAAAACAGCTTGGTACTTCCTTCAAATGTTAAAAAGAGTAACCATGTGGTCCAGTAATTCCACTCCTAGTTATATACCCAAGAGAAAGCAAAACATACGCTCAAATAAAAATTTATTCATAAATCTTCATAGCAGCAGTATTCATAATAGGCAAAATGTGAAAACAACCGAAAGTCTGTCAACTGATAAGCAAAATATTATATATTCAATACGCAGAAATATTATTCTGTCTGAAAATGAATATAGTACTGATGCTTCAACAACATGGATTCTACAAAGTGAATAAATCTTGAAAACATTATGCTAAGTTAAAGCATAATGGGAGGAAATGGAGAGTGACTAATAATAAACATGTGATTTCTTTTCAGTGTGATGAAAATGTTCTAAAATTGATTGTGGTGATGGTTGTATAACTGTGAACATACTAAAAACCAAAGAGTTGTACACTTTAAATGGTTTAATTGTATGGTACACAAATTATATCTCAATAAAGCTATTAAAAAGATGTCACAGTTGAACCTGTGTGCTGAAACTAGGTTTACAGTCAAATCTTCTCTCTCATATTTTATAGATAATTTACTAAAGCAAAGCTAATAATAATTTCATAATGACACTCATTCCAGATGAGGAAACTAATTCTTCCTTTTAGGCCAAGGAAATTAAAAACAATTTCCTATCTGAAGATTCGCTGACACAGGCAAGAAAGAGACCATATTTTTAATGTCCTGCCTCATCTCTTCTGAAGATGGCAGGGAGACTCTAGTTTGTAACACAATAGTGAGGATTCAGAGTCAGCCACTTGGAGACCAAACAACTTGCTCATGTGGTGCAGCCCCATATCATTCCTGATTCCAAAATGCATCCTCTTTTAGGGACAGGTGACTATCATATTATAACATCATCTCACTTAGGCAGAGTCGTCTTCCTTAAATGAGTCAACTCATGGAAGACAAACACCAGGTGGGTCTGTCTCAGTGCTCAGCGGTGATTGAAAATTTTGGGCCAAGCACAGTGGCTCATGCATGTAATCCCAGTACTTCGGGAGGCCAAAGCAGGAGGATTACTTGAGCTCAGGAGTTCAAGACCAGCCTGAGCAACATGGCAAGACTCTGTCTCTACAAAAAATACAAAAACTACTGGGTGTGGTGGCGTGGTGCGTGTCTGTGGTCTTGAGAGACTGATGCACGAGGCTCACTTGAGCGCAGGAAGTTGAGGCTGCAGTGAGCCTACTGTTACATAACAGTAACAGAACTGTTTATGAGCAAAAGTAGATTGCCTTGTGGAAGGTAGCAACTAGATACAGTAGAAAATAAGGAGGTAAGTTGACAAGTAGGTACTTTATATCTATCTCTCAGAGCATGATTTTTTGATGACAATAATGTTAAGTTTCTGAACATGCAAATATATTAATCAAATTCTGGACATAGTGACTCCTCTTCAATCAATATATTGTACTATGTAACCACTCCAAGAAGCCCAGCCTTGAAATTGTAAGCATTAACCATATTGCTATTTATTTTTAAATTACTTTAAGGCTAAAAACAGATGAACACCAAATACAGTGCATAAACTTTTATTAATTTCTCTATTTAAAAAGTACAAGTAAGCATACTATTTAAAAAATGGGAAACTTTAAATATTGACCATATATTTGATGATATTATTGAATTGTTATTAACTCTCCTGGGTGTGGTAATTACATTGTAGATATAAAGGAGAATGTCTTTTTCTTAGGACATATGTGCCCACATATTTAAGAGTGAAGTGTTTTGACATCTACAATGTGTTTTCAAATGTTTTAGAAAAATAAATACATATATAGAGAGGAAAATTGTATCTGAGAACATGTTGACAATTGGTAAATCTGAGTGAAGGTTATATAGGTGTTCATTGTCCTATTCTTTCAACTCTTTGGCAGTTTTTAATTTTTCAAAATTAAAAGGAAAAGTTATTATTATATTACATATCAATGACAACCATATCTATATTCAATGGTCTGCTTTGTTTTCTGGTATTAATTCTACTCATTTGTTTATGTACTTATGCATTTGTTCATATGATTAATGTTTACTGAGCACCTACTATGGGCCAGAAGGTAAGGATAAATGGATGAATATGGCATGGCTCCTACCGTCAAATAATTCATCATAGCCTATCACTTAACAGGAAAGGACACATTTCAGAATCAAAGATGCTGCAGTGACTCTCAGGAGGTGGACTACATTCAGAAAATCAAAGGAAAGGAGGGAGTATGGATAAATGTTAATATGTATTGAGCATTCCCTTTACTGCAGTGAGGGGAGGTATGTGATTAAACATGCAATTACAGTAAGCTATGACTAGTGTTCTGTTATGACTGTAGGGTGTTATGGCAGTACATAGCTGCAGGGTCCTAACTTAGTCTGGAACACAAACTTGTGGCAGAAATGGCATTTATCTAAAACTTCAATTAATTACCCAACTAGACAGTGGAAAAGCCACAGTGGGAAATCATTTGCAAAGTTATTTGCAAAGTTATGATATTGAGCTAGAGCACAGCACCTAAGTTTATTTGTTTCAGTACGGTTGAAGCATACATTAAATCCTAGAGGAGAAGCTAGAAATCAGACAAGACAGCAGTCAGGAGCACAATCATGAGGCATCTCTAAGCCTTGATAAAGAGTTCAGCCTTCATCCTAAAAGAATAGGAGGATTTCAAGCGAGGGAATGACATGACAGGATCTGCATTTTAGGAAGAACATGCTTTCCACACTGAGGAAAATGGATTGGGGGGAACAATATCAGACCTAGGCAGACCTAAGGTATTGTACATTTTGTTTTATTTGCCCCGAAGTCTACTTTATCTGATATTAATATAGCTCTCCTACTTTCCTTTGAGTAATATTTGCGTGGTTTATCTTTTTCTATCCTTCCACTTTAAATCTGCCTATATTGTTATATTTGAAGTGAGTTTCTTATAAAAAGCATATATTTTGGTCATGTTTTTAACAAACTGTTCCAATCTCTGTCTTTTAACGGGTGTATATAGGCCATGCATATTCAATGTAAATACTGATATGTTGAAACAAGTCTTCCATTTTTTCCTGTTTGTTCTATTGTTTTCTGTTTTGTTTTTCCTGCCATTCTGTGAGTAACTTAAACATTTTTTAGAATTCCATTCTGATGTACCCATACCATTTTTTCGAGTATATATCTTTGTATAGCTTTTTAAAGTGGTTGCTTTAGTGGCTATGTGTATATACACACACACACACACACACATATTTATGTATATATATGCACATAAATATATATAGCCACTATATATGTTTATATATTAGATATGTATAGCCACTATATATATTTATATATTAAATATGTATAGCCACTATATATATTTATATATTAAATATATATAGCCACTATATATATATAAATGTAAAACTTACCACAGCCTATTGATGTTGTAATTTTACCAGTCTAAGTGTAGAAATCATATCTGCTTTTACATTTTTTGTCTTAAATATTTCCACAATCCATATTTATAACCACATCAGATTGTTCCAATCTTTGCTTCAACAGCCAGAATTCTTTAAAAAACTCAAGAGAAAAAAAAAGTCTACTTTATTTACCCATATTTTTGCTTACCGTGTTCTTTATTTGTAATCTTTCAAAAAGATTTCTTCTCTTATCATTTTATTTCTGTTTAGGAATCTTCTTTCAGGAATTTTTAAAGGGTAGGTCTGCTGGTGATAAATTCTCTTAGTTTTTCTTTATCTGATAATGTCTTGATTTCTTCATTCATGAGGGATATTTTTGGTGGGTATAGGATTTGGGGTTGATAATTCTTTTTTTTTTTTTCTTTCAGAACTTGAAAAAATGTTTTCTATTTCCTTCTGGCCTGCATGGTTTCTGGTGAAAAGTCTCTTTAAATTTAAATTGTTTTTCCTAATAGATAAGGTGTCATTTCTGTCTCTCTGCTTTCAAGATTTTTTTCTTTGTCTTTAGTTTTTACAAGTTTGACTATTATATGTCTTGGTATGAATTTCTTTGGGCTTCTCCTTTTTGGGGGTCACTTAACTTTTTGAATCTGTACATTTATATCTTATGTCAAATTTGGAATGTTTTTAGCTATTGTTTGTTAGAGTATTTACCAGCTCTGCTGTCTTTTTCCTCTCCCTTCAAAACTCTAATTACAATAACGCTAAATCTTTTGTTATGGTCTCACAGGTCCCTGAGGCTCTATTCACTTTTTGTTTAGTCTTTCTTCTCTCTGTTATCCATATTGTATAATTTCTATTGATATCTCTTCAGGTTCATTGACTATTTCTTCTGTCCCCTCTGTTCTGCTGCTGAGCCCTTCCACTGAGTTTTACAATTGGATTCTTCTGTTGTTTTAGTTCTAAAATTCACATTGGTTTTTATTTATATCTCCTACTTCTTTATTTCCTTTTATTTGCTTTTTATTGCTGTTTATTATTCCATTTGAAGCAATACTTTTTATGATGGCTGCTTTAAAACCTTTTTTCAGATAATTCTAACATTTCTATTAGCTCAGTGTTGACATCTGTCGATTGGTGTATTACACCATTCTCCCACTGCTATGAAGAAATACCCAAGACTGGGTAATTTATAAGGGAAAGGGGTTTACTTCACTCACAGTTCCACATGGCTAGGGAGGCCTCAGGAAACTTACAATCACGGCAGAAGGCAAAGGAGAAGCAGGCACCCTCTTCACAGGGTGGCAGGACTGAGTGAGTGCAAGCAGAGGAAATGCCAGACTCTTATGAAAGGGAAGAGGCTTTCTACTTCCTGGTGAGGGTGAGAGTACCAGTTTCCTACTGTCATCCATCTGACACCACCCTAGTGGGGAATGTGAGGTGGTGGTTTGGACACCTAGCTTGAGGTGTACAAGACTGGAAATCTAGGCTCCCACTGGGCCTTTGCTGGCTTGTGTGGGAATGGGCCATAGTTTTTTTCTGTGGTGTCTGGCTTGAGCAGAGAGATTATTATCTAAGAATTTTTGGTTTTTCTAGCTCTTTGACTAGAGAGAGCAGCTTTTTGTTGGGGGTTATCATCTGCATTGCTATGTAGTCAGATTCTTCAGCTCTGAGTCTGAGATCTATAAGGCAAAAGCAAATAAAAAAAAATGCAGGGAACTCACCACATTTTTCTTGGCTTCCAATGTCCCGAGCCAGTCTGCCATCTTCTCTCCCACGTTCAGAGTCTTTTTGTGCTTGTTTTATATATAATGGTCAGAAATTTTAGTTGTACTTCAGGGGAGAAATAGACAAAAGTATGTCTACTCAATCTTCCCCAAAGCAGAAGTTCCCTTTTTGTGTTTATTGAAAATTTAGGATACAGAATTAGCTTGACCTGATTTGTTAAATGTGGACCTTAGAAAGTGTTGTCTAAGGGCTTTAGAGCAATAATGCCCCAATTTTGGGCATCCCTTTATCCCAGGCCCAACGTCTCTGTTTCTGTGAAAACAGATTTAGTTATAATTTTGTGTTATAATTTTAGTTATATTGCCTGTGTTGATAAAGAACATTCCAAGCACTTTGGGAGGCTGAGGCGAGTAGATCACGAGATCAGGAGATCAAGACCATCCTGGCTAACACGGTGAAACCCCGTCTCTACTAAAAATACAAAAAAAAGTTAACCAGGTGTGGTGGTGGGCCCCTGTAGTCCCAGCTACTCGGGAGGCTGAGGCAGGAGAATGGCGTGAATCAGGGAGGCAGAGCTTGCAGTGAGCTGAGATCCCGCCACTGCACTCCAGCCTGGGTGACAGAGCGAGAGTCCATCTCAAACAAACAAATAAACAAACAAACAATTCCAGACTACGCCAGGGATTAAGAGTGGTAAGAGAACACTTTGGTGATATTCTAGAGTGAAGCAGAACAATTAACATACTAAGGATGAAGGACTAGGTTCCGGGCTTAAGGTGACATCAGTGGATATCAGACTTATTTGAAAATTGGTCTTTTTTTTTTCTATGATGATCTTGTTTTATCTTAAACCATTTTAATCAGTATTTTTTTACATTAATTTGTATTAATTCTGATTGTTAATTTTTTTCCCCTCACTTTCTCTTTTTTGGTCATTTCTTTTATCACAAATAAGGTAAAATTTTCTTCTACCATTGTTTGCTGTTCCTCCAAGCCTATAAAAGTATTCATTAAGTACAATTACAGTATCGTGTGAAATAAACGTTGCAGAAATCTGATGTGATTTATAATCATAACCAAGCTTATAAAAGTATTCATAAAGTACAATTATAGTATTATGTGAAATAGACGTTGCAGAAATCGGATGTGATTTATAATCATTTGGGGGTTGGAATAGAACTACTAGTCATGTATAAAAAAAGCATTTCATTTGCTGCAATCTGGTAAATAACTATTAAATCTATTCTCTGATTTTCTGGCTACTTTTGCAAGAAAGAATTATGGTAGTTTTGAAAGTAAATTTTACTTTCAATATTGAAAAGATTTTTTAAAAAATACTGTAGGAATATTAGTTTTTATTTATTTAACAACTTTCTATTATCACAGAAATTAAATTGAGGATTATATATTGATTCCAGGAAAAGCAGCTGTTCTAACTATTATCTCCTTTTGGCAGAAGGATATATATAAATTCAGAGAATATAGAAGAATAATTAAAAAAAAATTTCAACCCTACTTGGTCAATTTAACATCTAAACTCAAAGTTGCTGATATAGTTTGAATATTTGCCCCACCCGAAGCTCATGTTGAAATGTAATCCCCAGTGTTGGAGGTGGGGCCTGATGGGAGGTGATTAGATCATCCGGGTGAATTTCTCATGAATGGTTTAGCGCCAGTCCTTTGATGCTGTCCTCGTGAGGGTGAGAGGGTTCACGCGAGATCTGGTTGTTGTACAGTGTGGTGCAACCCCTCCACCCTGCTCCTGCTTGCTCCATGTGATATTCTGCTCCCTCTTTGCCTTCTGCCATGATTGGAAGCTTCTTGAGGCCTCCCAGAAGCAGATGCTGCTCTGTTTCTTGTACAGCCTGCAGAACTGTGAGCCAATCAAACTTTTCTTCATAAATTATCCAGTCTTGGGTATTTATTTATAGCTATGCAAGAACACCCTAATACAGTTGCTTTTAAAATATTAATAATAAGAACTTTGAGAATTTGGTTGATGTGATGGAAAGACTAGAGAGACAGCACCTCTGTTTCCCTAATCATTTTTTTTCCTAGCATCAGTTTATCAACAATCTCAGAGCTCACTCAATTTAGACATAGAATAATTTGTTAAAATTGTTTCCTTAAAATCTTGATCCACATTTCTAACTTTCCTACTGTCTGTTTTAGAACTGGTGCATCTGAAGAATTTGCTTTTCATTCCAGAAAATAGTATTGGGCTTATTACTGTATTTCATATTATCTCAGCTAAACTTCCCTCTTGGTGTATGTTGAGAGCTGATTTAAAAAAATATCCAGATGCAAGCAGTTTCTTAACTGCTTTCTGCCAACCTCTCATTAGCATGTAGTCAAGGTGATTCATGACAAGCATGAGTATTACCATTGATTCAGTACTAAGATGAGTACAATTGGCAATGTAGAGTTCAAGGGAATAGTGGAAGGCCTCATGAAAAGACATGATGTCACTGATGGAAAGTGTAGTATATGGAAGCAGGTGATAAAGGCAACAGTGGTATGGGGTGATCATTTATTGTTCTTGATACAAATGGAGAATTTATGATAATGAAATCTAAGTCCTAGTGATACACCTGCATGTTCTAGGAACAAGGGGGAGACCAGGGTAGACAGCAAGGAATGAGCAAATGGAAAGAAGATGGAACTTGATATCAAAAATAGGTAAACTTCTAAATAAAGAAAGGTAACAGGATTACTCGAGTGTCTGTGTTAAGAATGGACTCTAGGCAGGAGAATGGCATGAACCCGGGAGGCGGTGAGCCAAGATTGCGCCACTGCACTCCAGCCTGGGTGACACAGCGAGACTCCTTCTCAAAAAAAAAAAAAAAAAAAAAAAAAGAATGTACTATAGGGGAAAAGTTGAATGAAAGTTTTGAAGCCAGAAGCGCTAGGATATGCTAATACAAAATGTGGAAAATGAGAGAAAAGAGGCAGTTCATTCTATATTTACTGAGTCAGTATAGGTATCAGACATAGTGCCAAGTATCTTGGCATAGAAAGATAAAAAAAAGATGATCTATTTTTTTTTCGTTTTTACTGCAAGAGTAAAAGCTAAATTTTATCTTGTGCCCTAGTACCCACATGTTGTATGTTTGTGTTTGCATAACTGAAACAAAGGTTTCAAAAAACTATATTTACCCATGCAATATATAATAATATAAAACATAAGATAAATTTAAAATATGACCTTAATAGTATTAAAATACAATGTTCTTTTGTACTTCATTTTCAAAATGCTGGTCACAATTGATTAAATCAGTGATTCTCAAGCATTTTGATCTCAGGAACTCTACTCCCTTAAAAATTGCTGAGGACCGGCCGGGCGCGGTGGCTCAAGCCTGTAATCCCAGCACTTTGGGAGGCCGAGACGGGGAGATCACGAGGTCAGGAGATCAAGAACATCCTGGCTAACACGTTGAAACCCCGTCTCTACTAAAAAAATACAAAAAAAAAAAAAAATTAGCCGGGCGTGGTGGTGGGCGCCTGTAGTCCCACCTACTCGGGAGGCTGAGGCAGGAGAATGGCGTGAACCCGGGAGGCGGAGCTTGCAGTGAGCTGAGATCCGGCCACTGCACTCCAGCCTGGGCGACAGAGCGAGACTCCGTCTCAAAAAAAAAAAAAAAAAAAAAAAAAAAGTTGCTGAGGACCATACAAAGCTTTCTTAAAAGTTACTTGCAGCATCGAATCTAAAACTGTGTCAATAAACTTCAAGTACATTTTCATTAAAATTAATTGACTTATCTTGTACTGTGAATGGATCTTTTACCCATGTATGATTTTGGATTATCATGCATTGGCCATTTGGAAAATATTGGTTCACTGAGTTATGAAGATTTTCCAAATATTTGCAAACTTCATTATATAATAGTTAAAAATCACATTTGTTAATATCACCATTGATCTCTTCCAAAGAGTCATTAAGTTTTCGGGAAGCTGTCAAGCTCACAGTGTTGGATACAAGGTTTTTGAAGTTCTAGTTTTCCTTGAAACTTAAACTTTCTGGTGGGCAAAAATGATATAAAATAACGTTGTTCATGTTAAAGAAAATCTCAGCCAAATATCCTAGTCTGCATAACAATAGAGTCAGTCATTCTTGAAAGTAAAAATGGTGTCCCACCAAAAAAAGTACCTAGTACAGCTTGCAACTGAATTGAATAATTTCTCTCAAGATAACATCTTACTTCACTATTCCCATTTTGTCACAAAGAATATTAGAAAGATGTATACTAAAGGAGAGATGAATAATAATACTTTTTCAGTTTTTTTAGGACATTTTAAAGTGAAAGGCATTTTTCTTTGAAACGGTGAACTAAAGCAGTGAGGAATAAATACTGGGTACAGTGTGGTACCACCATTAGTGCAAATGTCAGCATAATGGAAAAGGCAACTCGCATCTTAATGTTATGATGACAGTTTTGACTTCATAGATTTCCTGAAAAGTCTTGGGACCCCCAGGGCCCCATAGATCACACTTTGGGAACTACAAGTTGTTTTGACAACTCACTATCAGGTGGCAAACCACAGTTTGATATACAGAGCACGCTAGGGCAGGAAAATTTTGAAAGATAGAAATTTGGAGAAAATAAAAAAAATCTTTGAGCAGGATTTTAATTTCATCCCCACCTACTAAAATCATGGCTAATAATGGGATGAGATAGAATTAAATTTAAGTTTATTCAACTGCAAAGCCTTTATTCTTTCCAATGTGAATGCCATCGTTTCATAAAAAAAATCAAAAATAATTAATTTTTTCAAAAAATATTTACTTAGTATCTGCTATAAGCAAGATCCTCTTCTAGCATAAGAATCCCTGTGATTCTAGGTACAATAGATAAGAGTATTCTTTTAGTGTGGTGGTAAGAAATCTTTTTAAAAGTAGATGAAACAAGCAAAATAATATTTTAGATAGTGCTAAATCCTATAATAGAAATATGGAAATGTTAGAGTGGTACTACCCAGGCCTCATACTTTAAAGGGCTCCACTGTGGCCCTGCTGTCACACCCCTACTTACAAAGCCTCCCTGGGGACAAGAGCCACAGGGGTGAACACTCACAGGATTGTTTGGCAAAGTAGGGAGGCTGGACTGAGCTCTACATAGATACTAGTGCAAGGCTTTTCTTTGTCCGGGATGAAGTGGGATGGGAAGGAAGGTGGGCTTGGGGCAGGAGGCTCCATTTATACTTTTGCCTTTGCCTGAAAATGTTAAGAGTAGGCCTCCAGGTAGGTGGATTTCTTGAGTCCAACAGTTCGAGACCAACGTGGGCAACATAGTGAAACCTTGTCTCTACAAAAAATACAAAAAATATCCTGGTGTGGTGGCAGGTGCCTGTAATCTCAGCTACTCAGGAGGCTGAGGTGGGAGGATCACTTGAGCCTGGGAGGCACAGGTTGCAGTGAGGTGAGATCATACCACTGCACTCCAGCCTGGGCAACAGAGTGGACCTTGTCTCAAAAAAAAAAAAAAAAAAAAAAAGTAGGCCTGAATAAAGGGATGGACTGGGTGCTAAGTTTAGGCCTACTTCTTACAGTTGAGAAAAACAGTAAGTAATAGTCAAACATAGACTAGGCACTTTTGTAGACATCTCACCTTACATCACATCAAACATCAAAAATATACCACAGTAAATGTTAACTTTTGCTATAAAAATTTTGAGACATCTTTGTAGTTTTGTTCTTGCTAGAATTTGGCCATGAGAAACTCATATTTAAGTTATGATTTGATTTTTTTGGCAATTATTATGTATACTTGGGAATTCTTGAGAAAAGGAAAAGTATAAACAACAAATTATTTGGAAACAATGCAATTTGTTCATTTTTTTTTTTAAATTAAAAATATGACCAGCAATGGTGGCTTGTGCCTGTAATTGAGAGGCTGAGGTGTGGGCAGATCACTTGAGGTCAGGAGTTCGAGACCAGCCTGGCCAACATAGTGAAACCACACAGCTGCTAAAAATAATAAAATAAAATAAAATAAATAGCTGGGGCATGGTGGGCCATGCCTGTAATCTCAGCTACCCAGGAGGCTAAGGCATGAGAATCGCTTGAGTCTAGGAGGTCAAGGCTGCAGTGAGCTGAGATCATACCACTGCACTCTAGGGAGACAGAGTGAGACTTTGCCTCAAAAAAAAAAAAGTTTAAAATATTTAAAATGGACAGAACATGCTTAATAATATTTACATATGTTATATCAAAATATTTATTATTTGTGAATCTGAGGCTTGTTTAAATTTTGCAATAATATTGTTTTCAGATCTCACATATTTCCTAGGTCCTTGAAAAGTTTATATTATGTACAATGGGCTCAATTCTTACAGTATAATTTGATATTCTAGGGCCTAGACTTACAGTTTGTTGTTCAATAGAGTATCCACTAGCCACATACAGCTATTTAAATTTAAATCTATGAAAATTAAAAATTCAGTACCCCAGATACAATAGCCACATTTCAAGTGCCCAGTGGGTGTTAGTGGCTACCATATGGAAGAGCACAAATATGGGACATTTGCATCATTGAGAAAGTTTTACTGGACATCATTGATCTAACCCAATCTTAGCTATGGAATTACAAACACTGATGTTATCTTCAGGCTACAAATTGAGTTAGGTATAACGTAGTGGGAGAAAGTTCTCTCAGTGAGATTGTAAAGGAAAAGGGTATGAAGAAGACAGATAGAGCTTGCAGACTGCTTTGGAGAGAGATCTCCAAACCACGTACAAATAAATAACTGGGAACTGACTGCAGAGTGAAAAGAAAGGCTGCGGGAAAATGTGAACAAATAAGAAGATAGGAAAGCTGATACAGATAACTTATTAAAAAATGGAAAACCTTGAAAATGAGGACTTGTGGCTCATGAGAAAATGAGAGACTATTTAGTCAAAGATGAGAAAATCTGATTCAGGTATTCCCCTGTGCATTGAGAGGAAGAGGCAGACCTCCGAGATAATACAGAGAATATAACCACCAAATATGGTAGCTTATTAAATGTGATAAGGAAACAAAAGCCCCTAGAAGACAGAAGACAAAGGAGAGATAACTCTGCAGAGCTAGTGCAATTGAGAAGGGTACTTTTTGTGACTGGTGAAAACTGGAGAGGAAACAGACACTTGAGTGTTCATGCTTTTCAACTGAGAGGGTGGTTTAGAGTGTGTCACCGTCAGAAAACAGGAAGAAATGTGGGATTTGGTGCAGCCAGGGGTCAGTGAGTAAATCATTCACCAAAAAAGAAAGCAAAAGACCTGAAACAGATGGATTTTCTCAAGGAAGGAAGAAAATCAACAGAATCCTTGTTTGAAGGGACCCTCCGCTCAGTGAGAGGAAAGAAAAGCAATGTTAAAAGGAATGCAAAAGAAAGTGTCAGTAAGGTGTGAAACGCCCAGAAGACAGACACTTCTGAAAGTTAGTAGGAAGATCTTAGGGGAAAGGAACATAGAGAACCATGAGTACAAAAAAACTTTGAGATAAAAATAGAAAATGAGTAGATCTGTAACTTTAACTACCTCACTGAAAACTTTTCTCTTAGTGCTTGAACATGAAGGCAAGAAATACCTTGGCCCTAAAATATGGTGAAATAGAAAATTCTGGAATTGGGACTTTTCATATAAGAAAAATAGGCACACAAATTTGTGAGGTGACAACAGAGGATATATGGTTCAATGATTAAGCCAGGGTTTAAAAGAGCTGAGGCATACATTCAGTTATTCAGTAAGAACAACTAAAACTTGTAAAGCACTTATTGCTTCCAGAGGTCTTTTCCTTGAGCGTATTATCTTATTTAAGCTCTAACATGCAGCCTGTGAAGAAGGCAGTACTCTCACTCCCATTTCACAGATGGTCAGTGAATGAATTGGGGTAAGAAGATCATTATTTGTTTCGGTATAGCAGGAAGCGACAGACAACAAGCTAAATGTCAGCTTTATCTTCTGTAGTCCTTTCAGTCCTTCTTTCTGAATCAGGAAAGATTCCCTTGTACCCCTCGCAGGATGTGTGATGGGAATGTGGCTCGCTTCTTCGGTCCCCAGCTGCTCAAACCTCTAGGGGAACATACAGGCAGGCAGGCTGTGGGGCTCTGACCCCATGGCAGTGTCCAGGGGTGAATGTTTGCAGCTTCTGAAGCCCCAGTGGGTGTGTGTTACAGGGTGCTCTCTTAGTTTGCCAATCTATAGGCAGCCTGTGTTAACCAGTTTAATCAGACCCCCTTCTTTATCACAAGGACAGAGGGATTTCTGATCCTGGGGTTCTTGCCTTCGTGTACTGGTAGAATTGGATCACTTGTGGGCTTGGAGAATGAGTATAAAGTTTTATTGAGTGGAAGTAGCTCTTAGCCAATGGGGGATCCACAGGGGAGATGGTCTTCCCGTGGAGTTGGGCCCTAGCTCTCCTCTGACTGCCCCGGCCAAACTCTGCCTCATCTCACTGGTGGGTGGCCTGACTGCATGCTGGTGCTGACAAGCGTGCTCTTCTGGATGCCCACTCTAAACAACCAGCGTCTTGAATCTTCTTCTGACGATGTGCTCCTCTTGACGTCTGACCTCCTCTGTGTCTGCCTGCTAGCGTCTCCGGGGCTTTCTATCTTTCTATGGGCACAGGATCGGGGTGTGGCAGGCCAGGATGGTCTTGGGAAATGAAACATTTGGGCACGAAGGTAGGAGTGCCTGTCCTTACCTAGGTCCATGGGGGTGGAGCCCTACCCAGGGACCACGCCCTCCTCTAGCCAGCACTTCCCTTCTCCATTTACCTATCATTTAAAGGGACCATGCTCTTCCCTTCCCAGCCCTTCTGTATTATTTCTACAGGCTTTAGGCTGCATTTAGGGATTGTGTAAAATGTTTTTCCTACAACAACAAGCTTACACTTGTCTGTTGAACCCACCACCAATTTTGCTGACTAGAATCTATTTGCCCTAGAACTATGTAATATTCTAAAAGTTCAGCCTTGGCCTGAAAAAATAGAAAAAGAGAGGTTTCCAAAGTGCTAGCCTCTTTAGGTTTCTGTGTTACAAAATTGGTTTATATTTTGGCTTAAACCTATTGGAGGTACCTTGTACCAGGGTAGATTTTGTGTCTTTCTAATGTTACCAAGGTTGTTTTGTCATAGAAGATGAGAAGTTCCAGACCCTATTGCTAGCAACAGGGTTTGAGGTATTAAAGTAAAATTTTATGTAGATGAAGCTGTGCTTTACTAGTAACTCCCACAAAGAAAAAAAAAGTGTCGAGAGAAGTTTATTACTTTAAGAGCAAAGCAGAGCAGCAATTCTTATTTGGGAGCTTGAATCAAGAGTAGTTTTCTCATTGGAGACATGGATTAGTGACTTTTTTCTGTTTCTGCTGTGTGCATAAGAGAATGTAAAAGGGAATTAGAGACAATAAGTCTGATTTAGGATTCTAAAAAGATAAAGGAAACCCTTTGCAAACAATTTAAAGAAGGTGGACAGCATCCTCATGTCAGTTTTCTAGTTAAAGGTTTCCTGTGGCTCTTACCTCCTCCTGGAAAGTCTAGATTGCTTAGCTTGCAAAGGGATGTCCCTCATCGGCTGCCACCAGCTTATCTTTCCAGTCTCATCACCTGCCAGTTTTAACATGTACTCTCCATTTCAATCATGCGGAAAGCTCCAAATGCACAATTGTGTTTGATGCCTCTATGTGCAATACACAGTTCCCATTGTCTGGAACCTTTTCCCTATATTCTGTTTGGTAAACTCTTACTCATTCTTCAAGATCCACTTCTAATTTCACCTCCTTGTGAAACTTCTGGACCTCCCTGAGGCTGAGAATCTTAGTCAATTAGGGCTGCTATAATAAAATATCATAGACTGGGTGGGTTATAAACAACAGAAATTTACTCCTCCCAGTTCTAGAGGCTGGAAGTCTGAGATCAGTGTGTTCGCATAGTCAGGCTCTGTTGAGGGCCCTGTTCCAGGCTGCAGACTGACTTCTCCTTGGTTCCTCAGGCAGAAAGAGAGCAAGAGAGCACTCTGGAGTCCCTTTTAGAAAGGCACACATCCCATTGTTTTAGGGCTGTACCCCCATGATCTAAATTATCTCTCAAGGTCCCCACCTCTTAATATCATTGCACTAGGGGTTAGGATATCAACATGTGAATTTTGAGGAGACACAAACATTCAGTTCATAATACTGAGCCACTTTCCACTGGGTTTGCAGAGAACTTCCTAGAAACTCCTACTGTAATGTGTCTTACTCCATTCATTGCTTATGCATTTTCTCTGCCTCTAGTTTTTAAGCTCATTGAGGTAAAGGATGCCGCCTTAATAATCTCTGTGGTTGGGTGACAGCCTCCAAATATTTTAATATCAAACATCATTTAATCTATAAACCTACTGCCTGCTGAAGAAAGAGATGACTATATAATTGGTGTGAGGTGAATTGGAAGGGGGCTGAGGTATGAGGACAGGTGAAGGATGAGTAAGCAAACTAGCAGAGTTTTTGTTTATGTCTCCAAGGAATTTGCTCTAGAGTTTCGATTTTTTAAATAGTTGACGTACAGTTGACTTCAACAGCTCAACAAGAGTGAACTAGTTTTTCGTGTCTCATTCTCTGATAAGGCATACACCTTATGTTTTGGATCACTTGTGGTGGTGGAATATTCAGTTACTTCAGTGGAAGAATATGTATGGAAGAACAATGAAGCCTCTGAATATCATTTACTTTAAAGTAGTAGCAAGCACTACAGCAAGCCAAGGGGATTAGATTAATTGGGAAAAATATGCATAATTTATAATCTTAGAAATGAATGCAAATGCTTTTCATCTGATTAGACTGTTTTCTTCTAGTGCAGTTTAGATATATTCTAGATTTGTGATTTCTAAAGGGGAGTTTAATAAAACACAGGTTCTGCAGACTATTAATAAGAATTATGTTTAAAAAGAATTTCATTGTCAACTTTGGGAAATATGTGGTTAAAAAGAATTAAGGTGGCTTTTCTAGTATTGTTTTTCCTACCCGAATGTGCATTATAAATCTCCAAGAGATGTACATGGTATAAAGCACTTTAAATTTTCTTGACAAGAGCCTCTTCTCTCTCTATTGTAATATATCTAGGGGTACCATTGATTAATGAAACACTGAGAAATCCTGTTCTACATTAAGAGCTTTATAAGAACTTAGTTCCCTACATCTACACTCCATATACCAGTTGTAACATTTTCTGTCAAGCAAATGTGTATAAAGACTAAGTATGCAGCGTCTAGCTTTTCATTTTTGCTAGCCAGGCTATGAATGAATATTCTTCAAAGACATTTTTAAAAAATCTCTCTGCTATCTTTAAAAAAAAAAACAACACTGTGGAATATCAGCTTGCCTGAATCTTTATTAATTTTTATTTTTTTCTTTTAAATCAGGGGACGACAGAAGAGTAAATGCCTCTATAATTTATATCCAGGTGAGTCCCAATATAAGCTACAGCTTCCCAGGATGCCCAGGTAATGTGATGGGAAGAGAGAAACAGAGAGAGAGATAGAGAGAGAGAACCAGAGAGAGAGAGAAAGAGAGAGAGAAAGAGAGAGTGACCATTTCCCTAAGGGAGCAGTGAACAGCTGTAAGGATTTTTATTTTTTTGAAATGGAGTCTCACTGTGTTGCCAGGCTGGACTGCAGTGGTGCAATCTCAGCTCCACTGCAATCCCTCCCTCCTGGGTTCAAGCAGTTCCCCTGTCTCAGCCTCTTGAGTAGATGGGACTATAGGCGCGTGCCACCATGGCCAGCTAATTTTTGTATTTTTAGTAGAGACAGGGTTTCATCATGTTGACCAGGATGGTCTTGATCTCTTGACCTCGTGATCTGCCTGCCTCGGCCTCCCAAAGTGCTGGGATTACAGGCGTGAACCACCACATCTGGCCAGGATTTTTTTTTTTTTTTTTAAGATTCAGGAGGTACTTGTGCAGGATTTTTACATGGGTACAGTGCATACTGCTGAGTTTGGGGCTTCCATTGAGCCCAAAGTAGTGAACATAGTACCTAGCAGGTAGTTTTTCCACCTTTGTCCCTCTGCCTCCTTCCCCGCTTTTGGAGTCCCCGGTGTCTATTGTTTCCATCTTTATGTCCAAGACAAGGATGTCCACTTTCACCACTCCTATTTAACATAGTACTGGAAATTCTAGCCAGAGCAATCAAGCAAGAGAAACAAACAAAAGGCATCCAAATAGGAAAAGAGAACGTCAAATTACCTCTGTTTGCCCATGATATGCTAAATAAATACTAAGAACACTTCAAGAAGGTGGAAATGGCTGACTCCTGCAGGTTACTGCTCAAAAGATTTGAATAGCACAGATATGAAAGTATTAAATGTTGTAAGTTAGTGATAGAGTAAGAGAGAGAGAAAGATAATTGTCTAAATGAAAAGGCAGATGATCAATCTATTTCCATGGGTTAGTTTTGTTTTGTTCTAGTGCTGAAAATTTTTCCTGTCATAAGCTAGACACTCACACCTGTATCTACCACTTTCACATAAACGAAACAGTGTAAGGATGAGAATGGAGAGAAAGAGGAAGTGCTTTTGAACTATAAATCACTAGAGGCTTGATATAAAGTCCACTTTCAAGAAGTGAACTTTATTTTGAGCAATGATTACAACATGAGATGCCAGGGTATTTCACAATGTGAGTAATGTATTTGACCAACAAAACAATACAAAACAAAGGCAACCAAGTTAAGAACAAATTACAGAATAATGCTTGACTCACTTGAAAACTGTCCCTGATGAAATTTCATTTGACAATTTGTACTTTTCTGGTTTTGGCTGTTTGGGGGTCTTTATCCTTCTTTGCAAGAACTTGACAGGAAATGATTATTTCCACTGAGTCAAAGAGGGCATATTTACATAGTTCCTCATGATGTGACCAGGAAATCCTGTGCAGGAAAAAGTTGCAGAAAAAAGAGGGGAAAAGTGTAGCCTGCTTATGTTTTCTTAAACTCCTCCTGCCCCACCCTGGAGCCATTTAAGATACAATCTCACTTTTCTTTTCTTTCTTTTTCTTTTCTTTTCTTCTCTTCTCTTTTCTTTCTTTCTTCTTTCCTTCTTTCTTTCCTTTCTTTTTCTTTTTTCTCTCTTTCTTTTTCTTTCTTTCACATAGATTTCAGCACAAAAGCTCATATATTTGGGCTTGCTTTTTTCTTCTCAATGAAAGTCTTAGAAGGTAGAGATTTCAGATGCATTTTTCTCTCTTTCCTGAGTCTGTCCAATAACAACAGGGATAGTTGAAAATCTCCATACCTAGGAAAAGGTTCTTGCTTTGCAGGTTTCTAATCTCATTCCTGACAAGTCATCTGGTCTCCTGCTGACGTCTAGGAGATGCACATCAAAAGCAGAAATGATATAGGCTTTGTGATCTCTCTTCTGAATGACAGTGATGCTGCCAGCCAGGAGGGGGTTGTCACTTCAGACTCTCCAGCAAACTTGAGCAACTGCAGCTGTCGCTTGAGGGAAAACCAGATGCATCAGTATTTTGAATGTGCTTTCAGATTTGCTAGGAATGCACAGACGTGTTGCAATTGCTTTGCAGGACTCTGCTATTTGAAATCTGTCACAAAGTCAATTCCAATTTGGATAATAATATGACGACTGTTCGAGTGCTAGATTCCATGTTCTAAATTTTACATGAGGGTTCATATATTTTTACCAACAAGTTCTATGAACCCCATGTGATAAACAGGGAACCTACGCAGGATGTCTAAGAAACATAGTGAACCAGTTCTGTAAATGGCAATCTGGCAGTACATCTATTCTCCAATAACTTTCAACCATTTATGTTCACCCTATAACCTACTCTATCCTTGGGCAGGATAGGGGCCATTTATTGCCACCTGGGAATAAAAAATTAGCAAGTTAATCAATTGCTCTAGTTCAAATTTGCATGGAAGGAAGTATTATTATTGTAGTTCAGAGATAGAAAATGATGCCTTTTATATTATGTGAATTTGTCTATGTTGGTTACTGGGTATTCAAATGTGACTCACTCTCAAGTTGCTTTTCTTTGTAAAGAAGGCCAGCCACTTTTGCATTTTCCAAATCTGGTTCTCTCCTTCTATAGCTATTTCCCAAGTTTGCTGTTTCTGTCACTTAGAAAGTTTGAGCATGATAACTTAAGATTGTATCACAGAGTTCAAAGTTTTAAAGACCATAATTCTTCCTTGTTCTTTTGACTGAGGATCTTGACCCTTAACCTAAGAGATATTTAAGATGTCTGACACTTAGTTGAATTCTTTGATCAACTAATAAGGGTTTGCATTAAGCAAAAGCAAAAACAGGAGTAATTAAAGTCCTAATGTGTTCAACTTACGCTTCAGGAGACTTTACTTCTAAGGAAGAGGATATGGGCATGTTACCTAAGCAAGGATATTTTTTGCTTTGCTCTTTCTCTGTCTCAGACACATAGGACAGTGCCTGCCTAAGGTAGGAACTCTAATCGTATAATATTTATTGAAGGAAAGCATGAATGAATGAATAAGCAAACGAATAAATTGGATGCTTTCTGCAGGAGCTTTGGATGAAAGAGAACATTGTTATTCTTGGAGAAAAAGAAAAGACTGAATGAACTGTCCTATCCATTTCTTTTATCCTCACCTTTAATAACATAAATGTTGCATGCATTGGAAGTACTAAGGTATGGTCTCTGTCCTCAAGATGTTTTCATAATAGCAACTGATTCTGATGGCTAACCTCCAGTCCTCAGGTCTTCTAATGTTAGAGATATACCAGATTTCCCTGGTAAGAGTCTGGTATGCTATCTTCAAGATTCAGAGAACATGTACCGTGTGGTATGCATCATTGCTTTTCATTTATGGATTTCTTTCAGCTCTGCTTTATTACATATTATTGGTGTAACAGTATTATTTATTATATATTATTGGTGTAATAATATGTAATAAAGAGATGAAGAAGCTAAGTTTCAAGACGTGCACATAGAGAGCCAAAATTAAGCTATCTCTATAAAGCTAGAAGCTATTAAGGCTGCTCAAGCTATAAAAATAAGGCCAGAAAACATTTTTTTCTAAAAATATTTATTGAATGATTCATCTTATGCCTATTAATTTAATTTAATTTATTTTTTAAAACTTTTAGATTCAAAGGTACATGGTAGGTTTGTTATACAGGTAAATTGCATGTCATGAGGATTTGGTGTACAGATTATTTTGTCATCCGGGTAATAAGCATAGTACCCAATAGGTAGTTTTTCAGTTCTCTTCCTCTTCCCATCCTCTACCTACAAGTACGTCTTAGTGTCTCCTGTTCCTTTCTTAGTGCCCATGGATTCTCAATGTTTAGCTCCCACCTATAATTAAGAACAGGCAGTATTTGGTTTTCTGTTCCTGCATTAATTTCCTTAGGATAATGGCCTCCAACTCCATCCATGTTGCTGCAAAGGACATGATCATATTCTTCTTTTATGACTCTATAGTATTCCATGGTGTATATATGTCACATTTTCTTTATCCAGTCTACTGTTGATGGGCATTTAGGTTGATTCCATGTCTTTGCTATTGTGAGTAGTGCTGCGATGAATACACACATACATTGTCTTTATGGTAGAATGATTCATATCGAGTGGGGGCTGGGGACTCACAGAGAAGAGAGACTGGGTTTCTTTCCACACAGTGACTGTGGCATGCTGGAGGTGCCAGCATAGCAACCAGGCTCTTAGTTCCCTCCCCAGCTTGAGGGCAATAAGGGCAGTCACTGCAGCTGCAAAGGCAGAGGGCTGTGGGCTGTCTCTGGGATTTCCTCCCCAGAGAAACACAGAGCTGCCACCAACTGAAATGCTCAGGCTGGGGCAACGTTTTTGTGATGAGGGGCCCAGTTCAAGAGACCTTGTCCATTGAGGAGTAGTGGGGTGGGACCACATGAAAGGCAATCTGGCCACTGTTCTGTAAGGCTGCTGCTCTGCTGGGTACCCAGATTAGTCTCTAATCATTTCGTTCCTTCTAGAGCCTGGGGGGAACAGGAGCTAGGGCTGTGGAGCAGAAAAAATGGCACATGGCCTGCTACCTCTGGGAGCTCCATCCCAGGGAAATGCAGAGCTGCTTCTGGCCACAAAGCTCAGGCAGGGCTGTGGTGGTCACAGTAGAGTCCCAGGCCATTGGGCCTTACCTGATGAAGTACAGTGGAGGCTATAGTCTATCTGCTGCTCAGGCCCATGGATTCAGCCCCTATCCAGGGGTCGTGTGAGGGAGCCTGGCCTGTTTCCAGAGCTGCAGCTGCTGGTGCCAGGATGCCCAGGGATGCAAGGCTCCAAAGACTCCTCATGTGCCTGAGTGGTGGCTCCGTCCAGACTCCATGTAGCTCTCTCTGTCAGTCTGAAGGCCTGAGAGTTGGGGAGGTGGTAGTCACAGGGGTTCTCCCAAGCCTAGGGTTGCAAAGGTCCATAGCAGGAGTGTGAGTCCCCAGGGATGCTCACTCACTCTTTCTCAGTAGTGGGCGGCCTGCCTTGGCTCTGCACCACTCCCAGGTGGATGATTGTCCTGCTGCTCTCCTCCATTCTCTGTGAGTCATGCTGCTTCCTTGATGAACCCAGTGTGTCCACCTGGATGATCTAGTCGAAGAGCTAATGTTTACTCAACAGTCTTTTTTCCCTCTGTGACAGCGGCGCACATTAGCTGCTTCTAGTCAGCCATATTGGCTGGAATTCAGAAAATATCCTCTGGCCTTGGGGATATGAAAAAATTATTTAATTATATGATTATTATTTTTTAATTGTTTAATTTTAAATTTTTGTGAGTACATAGTAGATGTATATATTTATGGAGTACATGAGATATTTTAATACAGGCATACAATGTGTAATCAAATCAAGGTAAATAAGGTATCCATCGTCTCAAGCATTTATCCTTTCTTTGTTATAAACAACCCAATTATAATCTTTTAGTTATTTTTAAATGTACGATAAATTATTGATGACTGTAGTCATCATATTGTGTTATCAAATGCTAGATCTTATTCATTCTAATTATATTTTTGTATACATTAACCTTCCCCACTCACTCCAACCCCAACTACCTTTCTCAGCCTCTGGTAATGATCATTCTACTCTCTATCTCCATAAGTTCAATGGTTTTAATTTTTGCCTTCTACAAATAAGTGAGAACGTGAAGTTTCTCTTTCTGCACCTGGCTTATTTTACTTAACATAGTATCCTTCCATTCCGTCCATGTTGTTGAAAATGACAGGATCTCATTCTTTTTAATGGCTGAATGGTACTGCACTGTACTATGTACCACATTTTCTTTATCCATTCATCTGTTGATGTACACTCAGGTTGCTTCCAAACTTGGCTATTGTAAATAGTGCTGCAATAATCACTGGAATGCAGATCTCTCTTTGATCCACTCATTTCCTTTCTTCTGGGTATATACCTAATAGTGGGATTGCTAGATCATATGGTAGCTCTATTTTTTAGGTTTTGAAGAACCTCCAAACTGTTCTCCATAGTGGTTGTACTCATTTTTATTCCCACCAACAGTGTGTGAGGACTCTTTTTACTCCACATCCTCACCGACATTCACTATTGTATGTCTTTTGGATAAAAGCCATTTTAACTGGGGTGAGATGATATCTCATCATAGCTTTGATTTGCATTTCTCTGATGAAAAATGATATTGAACACACCTGCTCTTATACTTGTTTGCCATTTGTATAATCTTATTTTGAGGAATCTATTCAGATCTTGAAAGGAACATTTTTATTCCCAACAGTTTCATAGATGAAAAACTGTCACCTTCAAAAAATAGATGTGCAAAACAACTATTTGGTCCTAATTAATGTTATTCACAATTTATGAAGATTTTAGGCCAATAAAATGAACCTAACTACATGCTATGTGTAAAAAACACTTCATATTCAGTGACATAGGTAGCTTGAAAGTAAAAAAGATGGAAAAAAAAAAAGATATATCGTGCTAATATTAATGGAAAAGGAAGGAATGGTTTAATATCTCATAAAGTAGACTTCAGAGCAATACAAATTATTGGAGAAAAAGATGGACATTATGTGATGTCATAACAAACTTAACTGTGTACACACTGAAAAACATATGAAGGGAAAAGAAACATGAAGCAAAAATTGATAGAGCTGAAAAAGAAAGTAGACAAATCCAAAATTATAGTTATCAAGTACATGGAAGACCTGAACAATATGATCCACCAACAGATGTAATTGACATACAGAATACTACACCCTATCATAGTAGAATGTATTTTTAAAGCCTCCATAGAAGACTAACCAAGATAAACTATATCCTGGGCCATGAAATGATATAGAGTGTGCTCTCTGACCGCGGTACAATCAAATTAGAAATTAACAGTGTAAAGACAAGAGGAACCTCTCCGAGCACTTTAAAATAAACAACACACTTACAAATATTAATGGATCAAAGAGCAAGTCAAAACAAACAACAGCTACAGGAAAAAAAAACAACAACAAAACAAAACCAAAAAAAAAACATGAAATGAAAAGACACCATATAAAAATCTATGGGATATAGCATTAAATGCTTATGTGAGAAGTAAGGAAAGTTTGCAAATCAGTATTTTAGGTTTCTGGCTCAAGAAACTAGAAAACAAAGAGTAAAATAAACTCAAAAGAAGCAGAAGGAAGAAAATAAAAAACAAATCAATAAAATTAAAAATAGAAAACAGTGGAGAAAATTAATGAAACAAAAAGCTGTTTTTTCACAAAAAATCAATAAAATCGATAACAAATTTAACAAAACTAATGTACATAAAAAGTAAAAACCAGAAATAATATCAGAAATGAAGTAGGAGCTTTCACTACTTATACTGCAGCCATTATTAGGATAATAAGGGAATCCTGCAAACAATATTACTCACATATTTGACAGTTTGGAAGAAATTGACCAATTCTTTGAAAAACTCATACTACCACAACTCAACCATGAAGAAATAATTAATTTGAGTAGTTCTATAGTCAGTCAAGAAATTGTAATCATAATCATAAAACTTTCTTAAAAAGATCTCCAGGTCCAGATGGTTTCACTGGTGAATTTCACCAAACATTTAAAGAAGAAAGAATATCAATTTTACACAATATTTTTCAGAGAAAGAGGGCATACTTAACCAACTTATTTTATGAGGTCAGTATTACTCTGATACCAAAACTAGCCAAGTACAATAAAAAAAGTGAAAGAAGACTACAGACAACTCTCGTGAACTTAAAGGCAAAAATCTGTAGTAAAATATTTGCAAACTGCATTTAACAATGTATGAAACATTACATACCATGATAAAGTGGAATTTGTTCTGGGTATACAAGATTAGTTCAACGTTTGAAAATCAATTAGTGCAGTCTACCATACTAACAGACTAGAGAAGAAAAATTATATGATCACATCAATTCACAGAAAAATAATTTTGATCAAATCTAAGAGTTCATGATAAAAAACTAACTATTAGGATTAGAAGGAAATTACCTCAACTTGTTAAGGAATACATACAAAAAAACCCATACCCAACTTCACACTTGATTTCAAAGACTGAATAAGATGGGAAACAAGGCAAAGGTGTCCTTTATTCTCACTCTTAATTCAAAATAGTAATGGAAGTACCAGACATAATAACAAAACAAGAAACACATAAAATGCATACAGATTAGAAACGAAGAAATAAGTTTCTATCTTTATGAAGATAAAATAATTGTCCATGTAGAAAATGCCAACGCATCTACAAAACATCAAAAAATCCCTGCTAGAATTAACAAGTGAGTTCAACAAGGTTGTAGGATACAAGAAAAACACAAAAAAATTAATGGAATTTCCACGTGCATGAAGATACAGAAAAAAATAAAAACATTTGTAAACACCCAAGAGAAAACTAAATACTTAGGTATACACTTCATGAAACATGTAAAGTATCCATATGATGGAAATTCTTAAAAATGTTAATGAAAGGACTCAAAGAAGACCTAAACAAATGGACATATTCCATTCATGGATTGTAGGGCTCAACACAGTAAAAGATGGCAGTTTTCTTCAAATCCATGTGCAGATTCATTACAATTTCAATAAAAATTCCAGTGACATTATTGTATTTTAAAATTTTCTTTCTTTATTTTTTATTTTTTAACTTCTACTTTAAGTTGAGGGGTATATGTGCAGGTTTCTTATATAGGTAAGCTTGTGTCATGAGGGTTTGTTGTACAGAATATTTCATTGCCGGGGTATTAAGCACAATACTTATTAGTTATTTTTTTCTGATTCTCCTCCTCCTCCCATCTTCCACCCTCCAACAGGCCCCAGTGTGTGTTGTTCCCCTATATGTCTCCATGTGTTCTCATCATTTAGCTCCCAATTATAAGTGAGAACATGCAGTATTTGATTTTCTGTGTCTGTGTTAGTTTGTGAAGGATAGTGGCCTCGAGCTTCATCCACGTCACTAAAAAGGGCATGATCTCATTCTTTTTATGGCTGCGTAGCATTTTATGGATATATGCACCACATTTTTAAATCCAGTCTGTCATTGATGGGCATTTATGTTGATTCCATGTCTTTGTTATTGTAAATAGTGCTGCAATGAACATACAAGTCCTTGTGTCTTTATAATATAATAATTTATATTTCCTTGGGTATATACCTAGTAATGGGATTGCTAGGTTGAAAGGTACTTCTCTCTTTAGGTCTTTGAGGAATCACCATATTGTCTTCCACAATGGCTGAACTAATTTACACTCCCACCAACAGTATATAAACATTCCTTTTTCTCCACAACCTTGCCAGCATCTGTTATTTTTTGACTTTTTAATAATAGCCAATTCAACTGGTGTGAGATGGTTTAATAAAACCACAATTCATGTGGTTTTGATTTGTATTTCTCTAATGATCACTGTTGTTGAGCTTTTTTCTCATATGATTCTTTGCCACATGTACGTCTTCTTTGGAAAAGTGGTCTGTTCATATCCTTTGCCCACTTTTTAATGGAGTTGTTTATGTTTTTTCTCATAAATTTGCTTAAGTTCCTTATAGATGTTGGATACTAGACCTTTGTCAGGTGCACAGTTTGCAAAAATATTCTCCCATTCTGTAGGGTGTCTGTTCACTCTGTTGATAGCTTCCTTTTTTGTGCTGGGACTCTTTAGTTTAATTAGATTCCACTTGTCAATTTTTGCTTTTGTTGCAATTACTTTTGCCATCTTCATTCTTTGCCCTGTCCTGAGTCCAGAATGACATTGCCTAGGTTGTCTTCCGGGGATTTTGTAGTCTTGGGTTTTGCATTTTACAATGACATATTTTTTAGTCACAGACAAATATATTATAAAATTTAATATGGAAAGGTGCAGGGTCTAGAATAGCTAAAATAATCTTTACAATGAATATGTAGGAGGACTCACCCAACCTAATGATTATGCTTACTATAGAGCTACAGTAATCAAGACAGTGAGTTGCCAGAGGGATAGACACAGATCAATGGAAGGGAGTGGAGAAACCACAAATCGACTCACACAAATGTGCTTAACTTGTTTTTGACAAAGGTGCAAAAACAATTAAGTGAAGGAAGGGTAGCCTTTTCAACAAATGGTGTTGGAGCAATTGAATATCCACAGGCAAACAATGAATCTCTACCTAAACCTCACACTTCATATAAAACTTAAATTAAAATGGACCTAAATGTAATAGATAAAATTTAAAAACTAAATATATAAGCATATATACGTAAATAATATATAAAACACATTCAGCAATGAGTATAGTAATTGGGGAAATCTTAGCAAACTCAGTGAATTGTACAATATTAGCATCCTGGTTGTGAAACTATACTATTATTTTGCAAGATGTTACCATTGAGAGAAACTGGGTAAAGGATGCAGAGGATCTCTCAGTGTTATTAAAACTGCACATGGATGTGTAATTATCTCAATAAGAATGTCAATTTAAAAAATTGGCCCTGAACTGGCAAAACCAATAGCGCCTTGGCAGAGAAAAGTGAGAAGCTACCGTATATAAATGCTTCCAATAAGAAGCCCCTTCACACTCTTAGCTCATGAAAATAACACTGTCTTGGGCCATTCAAGCTGCTATAACAAAATACCTTCCTCTGGGTGACTTATAAACAACAGAAGTTTATTTCTCATAATTCTACAGTCTAAGAAGTTCAAGAACAATCCTCTGGCATTGTTGCGTCTGTGGGGGCTTCTTTCTGGTTCACAGATGGCATCTTCTAGCCATGTCCTCACATGGCAGAAGTGGGGATCTAGCTCTCTGGGGTCTCCTCCTTAAGAGCATAACCCCATTCATGACAGCTCCATAACACTGCTGAAAAGGACTATATGTTTAAAATGTTAAGGCTCATGAGAAAATGAACCACTACAAAAGAATGTCAGAAGGTGAAACACATGTGAGGTTCACATCCAATTATTCAAGATGGAAGAATTTGAAGAAAACCTGTCAAACTTGTCTGTTTGAAATTTTTTAGGAAATGGTGGGAAGAAAAGAAGCCATAAATCAATGACAAGAATATTCTGGAAATTTTTCAATAAGGAGGATTGAAAAAAGAACCAACTAGAAATTATAGCTATAAAAGTATATCTAATAAAATAAAGAATTTTGTGAAGAGGCTAAACTAGACAACCAAAAAGAACTCAAGATAAATTTAATGACTAGATGAGAGAGATGAGGAAATGGATCAGAATGTAGTACAGAAAGAAAAGGACATGGAAAGTGTAAAAACAAACAAAAAAATTAAGAGATGACAAAAGCTGCAATTAAAGAATAGAAAGAAGACAATGGACTCAAGACACTGGTAGATTTTAGAGACTGATTACGAAAGATATGTGGGAATTGTAAGAGAGGGGATTGACAATGGATGTGAGATCTTTGTTTTGGAAGACATTGGGAATTTGAGGTATCTGCAGAAAATTTCAGCATGATGCACAGTATTCAGTTATGTTTATGAACCTGGGCTTCGGGGCAAGCAACACACTGGAAAGACCTAGTTTTACAGAGAAGAAAACTAAAGTCCAGAAATGTGGTGGAAACTTTCCTGAAGTGGAGGAGCAGAAATTTACACCTACATGTCAGAAGGATTGATTTACAGACAACCAACTCAAGCTGAGTGTGGAGCAGATAAAAATCAGCATTAAGAGTTAAAAGCATTTGTTTCTTCCCAGACTTTTTAAGAGGACCATATGATAAGGTTAAGCCTAATAGTTCAGTTACATAAAAACTTTTGATACATTGCAATAAATGAACATCTTACCCTGAAAAGTAGCTCATTAAAGTATAATTATTTTGAGAGAATAAATGAAATAAATTAGCTGCTTTGGAGGTAGTTACTAGGTAATTCTTGATAAGCGTAAGGAGCATATTGCTAGAGTTAATGATGGTTGATTTTAGGGAGGTGATTACTGGTCAATATAATTTCTTTTTCAGTATTATTCAAACAGAATCAGCATTTTTGCAAGTAATATCTGTTGAGCTTTACGCATTAATGAATGAAAAGGATATGTTTACTCATTTATACATTAATATGCTGTGTCAGTGTCAATACATTTAGAACTTTACTATTAATTTGCTTCCATTTACTAGATTTTCTGTTTTGTAGGGCAAAGTCATAGTAGATAATGGTATAGGAATCTATCTAAAATGATGGGACTGGAGATTGTGATGTATAGATTAGTCAGATTAGCAGGATTGGAACATATATACAATAAATTTGCTTAGGAACTTGTTAAAATATACTGAGAGTTGAAACCCTACTGCAAATCATGTGTACTCAAACCTTCTGTTTCAGAAGATGCTTGAGCAGTGAGGGGAATGGTTAAGAATTTTGGTTTTGTGGTCAAACACATTTGCTTTGTTGAGCAGTAGCTGTGAGGTTTTGAAACAATTAAGAAGCCTCTCCATGCCTTCATGGGTAAGTGGATGACAATAACAGGACTTATATCGAAGGATAATAATGAAGATTAAATTAACTGTAGCCTGTGATATACAATGCCTAATAGGCAGTTAGTGCTCCAAAAAGTTTTAGGTTTTATTAGAATTTGACATTGCCTTGGTGTTATCATTACATAATCAACCACCAATCTATGTATGAGAAAGCCTTGATATAGAAATCTTTTGATAGTCTTCTGTATGTGGTTTGTATATTTTTTATTATTTATTTATTGATTTTTTTTTTTCAAGATGGAGTCTTGCTCTGTTGCCCAGGCTGGAGTGCAGTGGCGCGATCTCAGCTCACTGCAACCTCTGCCTCCTGGGTTTAAGCAATTCTCCTGCCTCAGCCTCCCGAGCAGCTGTGTAATCCTTATGCCAGTAATAGCATGAGGTTGTTGTGACAACTAAAATAAACAAAATGCATAGCTGGTGAATTCAGACATCAAGGTCCTGTCCTCTGTCCACTAATACATGAAGAATGGCAGAGTTAAGTGCAAAAAGAGTGTTGTAGAAAAGAGAAGAGTTTGTGACTTATTTACTTATTCAGTCACTCATTTAACAAGCATGATTAAATGTGTGGATTGTAGAGTATATGTTGTTAAAATAAGCATGTGCCACCGCCCCGAACTTATTTTTGTATTTTTAGTAGAGATGGGGTTTCACCATGTTGGCCAGGCTGGTCTCGAATTCCTGACCTCGTGATCTGCCTGCCTCAGCCTCCCAAAGTGCTGGGATTACTGGCATAAGCCACGGTGCCCAGTCTGGTTTGTATTAAAGCCCAAACTTTAATGATAGAGGCTTTATAAAATTAGAAAAGAAGACAGGCATTTATATTGAGTAACTGTGTTATAGGCACTGTGTAAAAAACTTGCACCCATATATTATTTCATTTAATCTGTCCAACAGCCTTGTAGAATAGTAATTATTCTTCTCATTTCAAAGTTAAGATAAGCAAAATTCTATGTTTTAAGAGTCTCAGAGATAGTGACAGAGCCATTTTCAAATCCCCAGTCCCTCATTTTTACATCCTCATTTCACATCATTACCCTCATTTTACATCACATTTTACATAGAAAATGTGAGTAAGCAATAACATTGATTGAATGGAGATGATTTTTTTCTCTTCTTGGTGCTTCATATAATGTAATTGACTGAAGTAGTACATGCCCTAATCCTTTGCTCCTTCTGTTTTGTATATAACTGTGCTGGAATTACGTTGTGAAGTAATTATGGTTTTCATACTTTCTGGTAATGTCTGAAAAATTACTAATATATAGATTGTGAGGTTTGAACTGATAAAATTATAAAGAGAGAGAGAAAGATAGAGAAGGAGACAGCAGGATAATTATAGATATAGCTATTAAAAACAATAAGAACCAGTCAGATTTGACCATAAATGGATAAAAGACTAGTTCTGCCAAGAATCGTAGAGATTTGACATTTGTATCGCCTTAGGAATGTGTTTCTAAATTTTAGCAACACGGAGAATTAGACTAGAAGAAAGTTGTAACAAATAGAAAAATGACCCCATTCTTTACATATTCTCAAACATTTTTATGCACAAAACGGGTAGATTATCACACATAGGAAAAACTTACAAATACTTGTATGTATTTAAATATATCAGTGGACTTTTAAAAATAAACATGTCTTGAAAGCAAGCATTTCATGTTCATGACATTAAAGGAGTTTATATTGAGTTTGGGACAAAAGATAAATTATTCCATATTTAAATCCTTGGATGATGGATCAGAATTTTTTTTGCTGTCTTCTTGAATTTATATAGTTTAGATATTTTTGGTTTAGAGTTTGTTTATGCAGGTTCAAAAATTTGATCAAGTTTTAGTTTTAAGAAAGCTGGAGTTTGAATTCCAGGCTTAGAGCTCCCTCTTGTGCTTACTGGTAGATATGGGAAATCCTGGGTTTTTATCAATGGATTCTAAGATTATGTCAAAATTCCTACATCTATATTTTTCAATTAACTTTCTGAAACATAACTGTAATTTATTACTTTTGATAGATAGTGATTAACCAGTTTACCTGAAAAAAATGTGTGATAACCAGGGATCAGGAACCTCTAAAAAATACTTATATTTAGGAGAAATGTATGTACCAGAAACCTCTAAAAAAATGCTTATATTTAGGAGACAAAATTATAGGGGTCAAATGGAAACGTCATAAGGACAGAAGAAAGAAGGAAAGTAATGTTATTAGGTAGTTATATGTTAAGCAAAGTACTATGTATTCCCAGCCATTATCTCAAGGAGTTTAATGATTGCTGGTTTGACAAATGAGAGAATTGAGGTACAAAGAGTTTAAGTGACTTTCCCAAGCTCATGTAGCTGGTGAATTCAGACATCAAGGTCCTGTCCTCTGTCCACTAATACATGAAGAACATCAGAGTCAAGTGCAAAAAGAGTGTTGTAGAAAAGAGAAGAGTTTGTGACTCATTTATTTATTCAGTCACTCATTTAACAGGCATGATTAAATGTGTGGATTGTAGAGTATATATTGTTATAATAAATAGATTCTAATTTGTAATATTTTAATGAGCAAATAGACTGAGTTATAAATACTGTTAGATATTACATAATCTCTTCATTGTTGTAAGTACTAAGATTGTGTTCTTATTTGTGTTTTTCAAAGTCAAAAGAGAGGGAAAGAAACAGACTGATTTTTATTTAGTGTAGACTATGTGCTAAGTGTTTGTGTATTTTTATTAGTTGTCACAACAACCTCACGGTATTAGGCATTTACTTTTTTCTTTCTTCCTTTTTAACAATTAATAGATGTTATTTCTTGGAGCGATTTTGGGTTCACAGCAAAACTGAGCTGAAGGTGTATATATATATATATATATATATATATATATATATACTCCCTTCCGCTACATATGTACAACCTTCCCCACTATCAACATCCTCCACCAAAATGGTATATTTGTTACAACTGATGAGCCTACATTGACACATAATCACTGGAAGTGCGTAGTTTACATTAGTGTTCACTCTTGGTATTTTACATTCTACGTGGTTGGCCAAATTTATAAGGATGTGTAATTACTATTATAGTATCATTCAGAGTAGTTTCCCTGTCCTAAAAAATCCATGTGCTCTGCCTACTCATTGTTTCCTGGCTTTTAATCCCTGGCAACCACTGATGTTTTTACTGTCTCCATAGTTTCATCTTTCCCCAGAATGTCATATATTTGGATTCATACAGCATGTAGCTCTTTCAGATTGGTTTCTTTCACTGAGTAATATGAATTTAAGTTTTTTCCATGTCTTCTTATGGCTTGATACCTGATTTCTTTTTAATGCTGAATAATCTTCTGTTGTCTGGATATACCAAAGTTTACCCACCCATCTACTGAAGGACATCTTAGTTGTTTCTAAGTTTTGGCAATTATGAATGAAGCTACTGTAAACATCAATGTGCATATTTTTATAAGGACATAAGTTTTCCATTTATTGGGTAAATACCAAAGGGCACAATTGCTGGATCTCCAGGTAAAATTGTGTTTACTTTTGCAAGAAACTGTCAAACTGTTTTCCAAAGTGACTGCACCATTTTGCATCCCCATCAGCAATGAATGAGAGCTCCTGTTGTTCCACATCCTTACCTGCATTTAGTGTTGTCAGGGTAGGCACCGGTTTTTAATTATCCTCATATGATGGCCATACATCCTGGCTTGCCTCTGTCTCACAGTCTGGGTTAATCCTGTCATGCTCGTTTAATTATTAACAGTACCCCTCTCCCCTATTTCACTCTTTGAAGAATCTTGATTCAGAAAACATGTTATATATCCTTCTAATTATCCATACGTTAAACTTGTGAAAACTAAGGTCCAGAGAGGTTAAGCAACTTGCCCAAGGTGACCGGTTTGTAAATTGCCAAGTACTGGGACTGGGAGAAAAGTCTGCCTGACCCTAAAGCCCATACTCTTCCCACTGTGCGAAGGTTGTGTCTGTCTGCAACATCTTCCAAATGTCTTCAGGGCCTTTCTGACTCTTCCTTGCCAATTGAGGGATATGATTCATTGCTTATCTTTTAGACTTTATAAGATAGTCATACCTGTGATTCAACATTCCACATAAAATACAATTCCATTTTCAAAATGAAACAGAGGTCTTGTTGACACAACTACTTATGAATGCTAACAGCTTTAAATGGCTGCATTGGTTGCTTTCTATATTGATCACCATAGAATGCTTTACCAGGTCATATCAAAAGGCTCTTATGATATTGATAGACCGTATTTTCTTTGTGTAATTTTTTTTTGTGTGTAAGCTTTTCCTATAAGGCTCTGTCAGATGACAGTGTTAACCTTGTTGAATAATAATTTTGCAAATGATTATTCTGGTAAAATTGTGACATTGTCAGAGACAAGAGAGTCTTTTGTATTAAAACTTTCAATGGTGGAATCATCAAATGTATAAATCCTCAAAATTTATCTTCTGGAACATTTTACACGGGCAAAACATGACATATGAACACAGGGTCAGCATGGGTTAAAGCCAAAATGTGAAATGCATAGCAATAGCACCCTTGGGGGAAGAACTTATAAAAAGGCAGCCTAGGGGGTATATAGGAAGGATGTGCCTAAAGGGAAGTGGTTTTACCCCCTTTTCCTTAAGGATAGTGGTGGGCTCTGAACAGCTGGAGAGTAAGATACTGTACTTGATGAAACACATTTATTTTAATGTGACTTAAAACATGTCTTTCCCCATGAGTATTTGAATTTTAAAAAATGATAAGGTAGACAGAAATCTCTGCATTAGTTGACAGCCTAGACAAGGATACATACAACAGTAAGGGGTCTGTCTGGAAAGGCTCAATTCAAAGTTTATCTACTCACAATTTGTAAGACACCTACCAGGACAGTGGTATGGATTTTCCTGGGTTTAAAGAAACATTGTGAATGATGTTTTTAAAAAGCTGTTTTCTTCCTGGGCTTTGTTTCTGATACAAAAAAAAAAAAATCCAAATTATATATTCTTTTACTTCTCTCTCTCGGCTTAAAATAATATATACATAACAAACTATGCCATAAGCTTTCTTACTTTTGTGTCTACATAGTGAGAAAAGAATTTTTGTGTGTGTGGATAATGAGGGAGAAGGAAAGAGAAATATTTTAAAATCAGCACTTTCTACAGAGAAAAACTGTTCTAAAATCTTGCACAAGCACTTCCACAAAGTCAACTGGCTGAGAACCTGTCCAATTTTTGCAAAATCCAATTGGAAGAATTCTTTACCGTTTTCTCAGTATCTTCTTTCTCATGTTGCTTGTTAGGAATTGCCAAAATGTATTCCAAAGTACATTACCAGAACCTTCCCTTTATTTTTCTACTTACAGGTCCTTGTCTGTGGCTTTTTAATAGCCCATAATCAGGTGAATTGTTTATGCTGCAGTTAAGAGAAGAAGGCCTTATGCTGGAGGCACCCTGGTATGTTGCCATGGAAATGCCATGATCACTAATTCAGCATTAGGATTTTTGGTCACACTATGGAAATGAGCATAGAGAGAAGGCAGGTTGAGATTTTCTTTAAAATGATCCAAAATAACCTCAGTTATACTTGTCCCTTGCTTATGCAACAGACATGTTCTTTGACGAGTTATTTTTTAAATATATAACTTTAAAAATAAAATCCTATTAGAGATGTTTTAAAGTAGCTTGATAACTATCATTGGCTGGAAACAAACAATAGGAAGATTTTTGTTGTTGCTATTGTTTTTAGTGATAACAGTACCTATCACCGGGTTATACTATTTTTTGGAAAACTAAATTTGATAATATATGGAATTTATTATGTCAGCATGGCACTTCACACTACAGTAGGCAGATTTCTAAAGCTGTCCATCCAAGATTTCCATCCCCTGGTTATTCAACCAAATATTAATCTAGACATTGTCCTGAAAGTCTCTATACATGTGATTAAGGTCACTAATCAGCTGACTCTAATTGGGCCCACTGTAATCATATGAGCCCTCACAGGCAGAAAATGGAGGCAGAAACATTAGAGATATGGCAGATGGGGAAGTCAGAGGGAGTCAAAGCATGTGAAAGACTTGGTCCAATGTTGCTGTGAGCCAAGGAACGTGGGCAGTAACCTGTTCTCAACCTGAAGCTGAGAACAACCCCTGGCCTATAGCTAGCAAGAAAACAAGTGCCCCAGTCCTACAACTGCATGTAATCAATTCTGCCAAAGTGGAATCAGATTCATCTTCAGAGATTCCAGAAAGGAGTCCAGCCCTGTGGATGTCTTGATTTCAGTCTTGCGGGACCCAGAGAAACTATCCAAGCGTAGGATTTCTGACTTACAGAACTGTGAGATAATAAACTTGTGTTGTTTTAAAGAGCTAAATTCGTGGTTATTTCTTATGGCAGCACTAGAAAACTAAAAGAGGCACCAAGCAATGACCAATAGATATTTTTGCTTCTTTCTGCTTTCCCTGTCACCCATTCACTGCTCCATCATGGCCTCCTCCTTTATCAGTAACCCTAGCTTTCTTTGCATGTGTTTGTGTCTGGGTGTTACTCATACACTTAAAATCAGAGGAAGTGAGAGAGAGAGAAGTCTCACTCTCTGTTTAGAGTCTTACTTTGTCCCTGCTCTCCTTAGAGTGCTCATTAGTCCCACAGACCCTTCTTCTTCTTCTCCCCTTGTCTTGAGTATCCTTTTTCCTATTTCCTCAGTAGTCTCAAGGTGGTAGGCTGTGGTACCCGAGAGTATGAACAAGATTATTTGGGGGGTGGGAAAATAATATTCCACTCATTTCTTCACACACACACACACACACACACACACACCCTTGTACCCTATTCTTAAGTAAAGGCAGATTTCAACAAAAACAAAGATAGAAAAAAGATGAAAGTGTTTGACTTAATCCTTTTCTGCTGCTATGCAAAATACTGTAGAGTAGGATAATTTATAAAGCATAAAAATTTATTTCTCACAGTTCTGGAGTCTGTGGTGTAGTGTCCAAGGTGCTGGCAGATTTAGGGTCTAGTAACTGCTGACACTATGCTTCCCACATTGTGCCTTTTGACCGCATCTTCCCAAGGAAATGAACATCGTGTTCTTACGTGGCAGAAGGCACCAAAGGGCCAGGTCACTCTCTGAAGCCTCTTTTAAAAGGGCATTAATTCATGAGGGTGGAGCCCTCATAAGTTAATCACTTCTCAAAAAAGTCCATCCTCTCCATCGCAATGAGGATTAAGTTTCAACTTGACCTTTGGAGGAACACAACATCCAGACCGCAGCAGGAATAGGCTTGTTTTTAAATGTAGTGCTTGCTTGTTTTTTAAAAACATTGTCGAGGTGATTGAGAAGGTAGTAATCATGAGTTTGTGAGAAGGATGGAAATCTATGGATATCCTCTTTAAGGTCAGAGTCATTACTGCCAAGATTCTACACTTATCATCAGTGTTTCCTCATCTTAATAGATTGATGGCCACTATGGTAAGTGCCTAGCTCAATCACAATTCCATACAATAGAAGACATACCCCCAAGTTAAGTTCATTCCTCAGATAAAGACATCGGATGATAGAAGGATGTGGTTTGTTTAAGGTTAAGTGACATAAAATATCATTTTCTCCCCAAAAGTGAATTCAAAGGAAAAGGGCATGAAATGGGTCTGGAGAATGAGACAGACTGACGTCTTTTTTCTAGGACCTTAGAGGAGGTCTCAGTGTCAGGGAATCTCTAGACATTAAACTAATCTGTCTTAGTTATGTGTTCTCTTCAGCATAGTTAGCTGCTCAGGCTTAGGTAAGATGAGTTTTCATGACAAACATGAGAACGAGAGTCTTGGGAGTAGAGGGCATTTGAAAACAGAAAAATCTGCTTTCTTCTATGACCAGCTTAGACTTCATAATTATGCACCATGGAGTCTAAGCTGGTCATAGAAGAAAGCAGATTCTCATGCTGGAAATGATTATTTTGAGGTAATGATATTTCACATTTGACATATGAAAGGCAATTAAAAGGCATCAATGTATAATTTGAGAATGTGTAGCTTAGAAGGAAGTCAAGAATTTCCTGTAACTGGATTTCTTGTCATCATTATTTTTGATACTAAAAATACTTCCCAAGTATACTGAGCTTTAGAGTTTATAAAAATATTTACTTACAAAATCTTATTTCTCACAAGATACTATGAGTTAGATATCATTATTATTTCCATATTACAAATAAAAAAAGCTGTGTCTCAAATAGTTAAATCACTTGCCAAAGGCCACTCCTTAAGAAGCAATGAAGACAAGATTCACACTTATGTGCTTTGTTTGTTTGTTTGTTTTTTGAGACAGAGTCTTGCTCTGTTGCCCAGGCTGGTGTGCAGTGTGGCACGGTCTTGGCTCACTGCAACCTCCGCCTCCCGGGTTCAAGAAATTCTCTGCCTCAGCCTTCTGAGTAGCTGGGATTACAGGTGCTTTGTCACCACACCTGGCTTATTTATTTATTTGTATTTTTAGTAGAGACAGGGTTTCACCATTTTGGCCAGGATGGTCTTGAACTCCTTACCTCATGATCCACCCGCCTTGGCCTCCCAAAGTACTGGGATTACAGAAGTGAGCCACTGCGCCCAGCCCACACTTACGTTTTTTAACTCCAAAGTGGTTGATGTTTTCTAGCAAGCTCTCAACTGCCCCCATAAGGGTCCTTGCCAGGGACTAGTATACAGTTGTATCCCCCCCCAATAATTGTTTTTATTGGAGTAAAATATACATAAGATTTGCCATATTAACCATTTTAAGTGTGCAGTTCAATGGTATTAAATACATTCATCTTGTTATGCAGTCATCACTGTCATCCATCTCCAGAACTCTTTTTATCTTGCAAAACTGAAACTCTAAACCCATCAAACAATGACTTCCCCATCTCCTTTTCCCCAGGTCCTGGCAAACACCATTTCATTTTCTGTCTCAATTAATTTGATATACTTTATAAAAGTGGAATTATATGGGATTTTTCTCTTTGTGACTATCCACTTTTTAAAATTTGAAATAAGAATTCTAGGAATCTTGCAGCTCAAGATTAGCCAAAGAATGTTCCCCTCCTCCTGTCCCCGATTCCTAACTTACTAAGTGATATGGTTTGGCTCTGCGTCCCCACCAAAATCTCATCTTGAATTGTACTCTGGTAATTCCCATGTGTTGTGCGTGGGAACCGGTGGGAGATAATTGAATTAAAGGGGTGGTTTCCCCCATACCGTTCTCATGGTATTAAATAAGTCTCATGAGATCTGAGGGTTTTTTTAAGGGTTTTCTGCTTTTGCTTCCTCCTTATTGTCTTCTTTTGTCTGCTGCCATGTGACATGTGCCTTTCACCTTCCGCCAAGATTGTGAGGCCTCCCCAGCAACATGGAGCTGTTAGTTCAATAAACCTGTCTCTTTTGTAAATTGCCTTGTCTTGGGTATGTCTTTACTAGCAGCATGAAAATGAACTAATACAGTAAATCGGTACCTGTAGAGTAGGGTGCTGCTGAAAAGATACCCGAAAATATGGAAGTGACTTTGGAACTGGGTAACAGGCAGAGGTTGGAACAGTTTGGAGGGCTCAGAAGAAGACATTGAAATGTGGGAAAGTTTGGAACTTCCTACAGACTTGTTGAATGGCTTTGACCAAAATGCTGATAAAGATATGGACAATGAAATCCAGGCCGAGGTAGTTTCAGATGGAGATGAGGATCTTCTTGGGAACCGGAGGAAAGGTGACTCTTGTTATGTTTTAGCAAAGAGACTGGTAGCATTTTGCTCCTTCCATAGAGGTTTGTGAAACTTTGAACTTGAGAGAGATGATTTAGGGTATCTGGCGGAAAAAAATTTTTAAGCAACAAAACATTCAAGATGTGACTTGGATGCCTTTTTACAAGGGAAGTAGAGCATAAAAGTTCAGAAAATTTGCAGCCTGACAATGTGATAGAAAAGAAAATCCGATTTTCTGAGGAAAAATTCAAGCCAGCTGCGGAAATTTGTATAAGTAACGTGAGGCCAAATGCTAATTCCCAAGACGATGGGGAAAATATCTCCAGGGCATGTCAGAGGTGTTCCAGCAGCCCCTGCCATCACAGGCCCAGAGGTCCAGGAGGGAAAAGTGGTTCCCTGGGCCAGGTCTAGGGACTTTGTGCCCTGCATCCCAGCTGCTCCCGCTGTGGCTGAAAGGGACCAACATAGAGCTCAAGCTGTGACTTCAGAGGGTGCAAGTCCCAAGCCTTGGCATCTTCCATGTGGTGCTGAGCCTGCAAGTGCACAGAAGTCAAGAATTAGGGTTTGGGAACCTCTGCCTAGACTTCAGATATATGGAAACAACTGGTTGCCCAGGCAGAAGTTTGCCTGTACCCCCATCGTATCTAGGAAGTAACTAACTTGCTTTTGATTTTACAGGCTCATAGATGGAATGGACTTGCTTTGTCTTGGATGAGACTTTGGACTGTGGACTTTTGAGTTAATGCTGAAATGAGTTAAGACTTTGGGGGACTCTTTGGAAGACATAATTGTTTTTGAAATATGATGACATGAGATTTGGGAGGGACCAGGGGCAGAATGATGTGGTTTGACTCTGTGTCCCCACCCAAATCTCATCTTGAATTGTACTCCCACATGTTATGGGAGGGACCTGGTGGGAGATAATTGAATCATGGGGGTGGTTTTCCCCATACTGTTCTCTTGGTAGTAAATAAGTCTCATAGATCTGATGGTTTTTTAAGGGGTTTCTGCTTTTGCTTCCTCCTCATTATCTTCTCTTGTCTGCTGCCATGTGAAATGTGCCTCTCACCTTCTGCCATGATTGTGAGGCCTCTCCAGTGACATGGAACTGTGAGGCCAATAAACCTCTCTCTTTTGCAAATTGCTCAGTCTTGGGTATGTCTGTATCAGCAGCATGAAAATGGACTCATACACAAAAGTGATGTTCTCCTCATTACTCTGAGTGACTTACATACAGACTTCATTCTCCTTTCTGCAGGCTCTGCTAGGTTGAAGATCCTAGTTTCTGGAGGATGGACAATGAAGTATGTTTCCAGTAAGGGAAACCCTAGGTGGTCCATTGAACCTGAAACTATATACTGCCATTTGGTCACTTAGAGATTCTCATGCCAAAGGACCAGCAGGCAAAGAAAGGACTACTATACTAGAAAGGGTAATTAACCCAATTCTATTTCCAGAAGCAATAGAGTCAGTTACATAATGGAAGAAGGAAGGCTTATGTCTAGATTTTGAGGGATTCCCTGGAGTGTCTCTTCATAATTCCAGGTCTGCTGATAACAATCATCGGCAGTTGCAGCAACCAAGTCCTGGCAAAGACCAAACAGCCAAGGGCATAGACTCCTCAGTAGCGAAGATCTGGGTCATCCTGACAAACAAGCACCTTAGATGAGCTAAAGATGAGGGAGATGTGAGGAAAATCCGGAAGGGGCTAGGGAGGAAGGAGATGATGAATATTACTTATAGTCAGATTGTGACCAGCAACCTTTTAAGGAATCTATGACAGAGTGGACTCTGTATGGTGCATGGGCAGATCTGAGGAGTGTAAGGAGTGTATTATAGCAGAGGCCTTTGCTGCCCCTCACCACATCCCTTTGGTCTACCTGAGAGTTTCAGTCATTGCCTACGGGCAGTTCTGTGTGAGCTCGGACTCAACTTGTGCTGGAAGCTGTTCCATCTTAATATGCTGCGTACCTTTCAACTTTCGGGGTATCCTCCAATGCCAGGGTAACCTACATGGCCCATGAGTTCAGTGCAGTTCAAAAGTGCAAGGGGAATTAGAACCCCCAGGGACAATGCTCATCCAGAAATCAGTGACAGGAACCAGTGGATGAATTCTTCAGTTTCCAATTCTGCATGTGGCAATTTGGAGAGAGATTCTCAGAAGATTATCATGCTAACATACTATATAATTTTATTACCTCACATAGGTTTATAAATATTTTCCAAACCTTCAACTATCTGAAAGTTAAAACAGTTGGTGCTCTCTTGCTTCTTATCTTCTCCAAAATTTTATATCTGCTGTTATTTTGATAATGTTACAAAGTATTAGGTCTGATTACACCTATTCTATGCATCATAAATATTCATAATATAGTAAAAACATAGACAATAGACAATAAACACTAGACACTAGAGTCAGAAATGCCTACATATAAATCCTGTCTCGGCTAGTCGATATCTGTGATCTTGGCTGGAGAAACTTCCTTTTTCTAAGACACTTTAACTTCAGAAGAAACAAGTCTAGAAGTCCCAAGAATCATCAAGTCCCAACTGCTTTTGTCCCTTCCCTACTCTCAAGATCAGCTCCTCAAAAAGCTACCTGCCTCCAAGCCCTTGAACTCTTTTAGAAAGCAAATGTAGCAGAAGTGTGTTTTCAGTATTGATATGGATTGGAATCCACCAAGAAGATGAATTTGAGAGATAACTCCAATTTGCACATTTAACTTTCTGTATGGATCTTTAAAAATGTATGACTAAAAAATTAACTTTGGGGAAGGTCTTTGGTGCAAAAACAACTTGTTTTAGTTGTCTCAATATTATCTAGTACTGTTTACAGTTGCAAAATAAAGGACTGTAAAGCTGTGCAGTCCTTTTACATTTTTTCTGGGTCACATAATGCAACATTCAAAGCATGTATGCATATGCCACTCACGATAAGCTGATTACTTATCACATGTTAAGTAACCATTTTTTACTGGGCATTTTCTCACAATTACCTTATAAACTTGGAAGATGTCATTAACTTCTAGACTTGTTTCTTCTGAAGTTAAAGTGTCTTAGAAAAAGGAAGTTTCTCCAGCCAAGATCACAGATATCGACTAGCCGAGACAGGATTTATATGTAGGCATTTCTGACTCTAGTGTCTAGTGTTTATTGTCTATTGTCTATGTTTTTACTATATTATGAATATTTATGATGCATAGAATAGGTGTAATCAGACCTAATACTTTGTAACATTATCAAAATAACAGCAGATATAAAATTTTGGAGAAGATAAGAAGCAAGAGAGCACCAACTGTTTTAACTTTCAGATAGTTGAAGGTTTGGAAAATATTTATAAACCTATGTGAGGTAATAAAATTATATAGTATGTTAGCATAAATAGTATTTTTAATTTTTACCTAGAATCACTCAGTGAGAAAAGTAAATATTGCAAATATGTAATGAAGATAGAGAAATAGCAAATTAACAGTAGAAGTTTGGCCAGAGGAGATTCATAAAGCCTGAGCAATTGGTCATCTAGGACGTCACTCACATTAAAATAATAAACTCAATTTTGATTTTATCTGACTTGAAGAATAGACAGAAACCAGAGAGAAAAAAAGATAGATCCGACATACTTGAGAATTCAAAGCTAAGTAATCACACAAATAAACGTAAAACGTGTCTGTGAAAGAGGTCTGTGGAGCTCTGGAAGAGGATTCTGTCCTAGCTAGAGGAAGCTCCCTTTAGGATGGGGACTTTGAGTGAGATCTCTTTCAGTTCTTTACTGCTTGGTAACAAATTGGCCCAAGTCGGTGGCAGAAAACAAAATTTATGCTAAAAAATTCTCTGGATCAGGAATTTGTTCAGGACATAGAGAGAATTTTTATCTCTGCTTCATGATATCTGGGTCTTGAATGGAAGATTTAAAGACCTGGTTGGAGGGTGCAGGGAAAGGAGGAGACTCTATAGCTGGGAGCTGGAGTCCTCTGAGAGCTTAGTCATCCACCTGACTATTGGCAAGGACCTTAGCAGGGTGATCTTGACCACAGCACACATGGGGCCTCTCCATGAGGCCTGGACTTTCTCATTGCTGGGTTCCAGGTATGAGAATTCTGAGAGAGAAAGAGGCAGACAGAAGTTGTATCATGGTGTTGCTTCTACTGTTTTGTTCTGAAGGTGGTTACAAAGTTATGGCCAGCTTAAAGGGGAAGAGAAAATAGAATCCACCTCTTTATAGGAGTGAGTCAAGGTTCTGGGGAAGCTCATATGGAACAAAAGTGTTGTTGTGGCCATTTTTGTGAAATAAAATTCACTCATTCTAAGGAATGAGTAGAAATCAACTGAGCCAAGAAGGAGGGAGTGAGACGGGACAAGGAGGAAGGGCATTCTCATAGAAGAAAAGTGGACTGTGAGCTCTGTGTGAGGAGAGTGAGGGACTATATGCCTTGAAAGCAGAGAACCAGCATAGAAGGCAAGATAGTGATTGTGAGGTCGACAGGGCCAGGCCGTTCAGGGCCTTGGAGACAGCGTTAAGAATTTTGCCTTTATTATAAAAGAACTGGGAAGCCTTGAAGCACTTTAGGTGGAAGTGACTGTGTGTATGTGTGTGGGATATGGTGGTGAATGTGGGGATAACCTGATTCACATTTTAAAGGTATCACTTTGATGACAGTGGAGTGTAGACTGGGGGTAGATGAGGATGGATGTCATGTGAACAGCTGAGTGTGATGGACCCTTTTATAATTTAGACCTGAGAAGTGATTAGAGAGATGGAGATAAATAGGGTACCTTGGACATGGTCAGAACATAAAACTGTCAGAAATTGGTAACCTAGAACCTGGAAACACTGGTTTTGGGGTAAGATCTAGCATGGATTTGAGTTTTAGGTACCTTTCAAACATCCAAATGTGAACATCAGTTTGTGATGTCAGGAGATCAACAGTTTTCTTTAGGCAATATCAAAGACGTTTTTTGTAGTTCAATACCACCTTAAGAACTGGAAACTCTAGACTTCCTTAAATTCCTCTCTGTCATATCAAGAGTTTCTTTCTTAATCATTTCTTTATCCAATAAGTATATAGTGAGCACCATATGTACCACTTACTGTTCTAAGTGAAGGACACTGTTAAAAAGATATCAATGTTTCTGTCCACATGGATCTTATATTCTAGCGGTGGAGACAGTCAATTCTCATACAAATAAATGATAATTATAAGTGCTATGAAGAGAAAGCAAAAGGCAGGTGTGGACTAAGAGTGACAAGCGGCGCCATTTTAGATGGCATGGTCATGGAAGACATCTTTGAGATGTTTAATTAGAAGACTTGATTGAAGTGAGAGTATCAGCAAGCAAATATCTGAAGAAAGAATGTTTGAGGCAAAGAAGACAGCAACCGTAAGAATCTGAAGTGAGAGTGTTCTTGATGTATTTGAGAAAGATCAAGGGAGTCAGTATGACCGGAGAGAATGTGGTAGTAAATGAGGACTAATGTATATACCCTGGAGCTAGCTCACAGTAGGTCCTTTAAGTCATAGTAAACGAGGTTGATTTTATTCTGGGTGTAATAAAAAGCTGTCAAAGAGTTTTGGGGAGGAGAGTGATATGATCCAAGTTATATTTTAAGTGGATTCTTCTGGCTGCTATGTGAAGAACTATCTATCATATATATTATTATAATAGATGGGGCCAAGAGTGGAATCAGGAAATATAATACATTTAATTATATAATATAATATATATTAATATTTAATAATATATAATGTATATTTGATAATTATATTTGATAGTTATATGTGATAAACTGTAAATATATTATCATATATTTATTGTAATTATATAAAAAGATTGTAAATATATAAAAATATATTTGATAAGCTGTACCCCTTCCAATCTGACTATTCTCAGCATCTCTGCCCCATCACACTGACCAAGGCACTAGTTTTTACCTTTCTTGTGCTACTATAGTAGTCTCCTAACTAGCTTTCCTGCTTCTACTCTTGGCCCCATGTATTATAATAATAGATATATAGTAGACAAGTGGCCCCACCTATTGGCTACTGATTATTATATTAAATGTATCATATATTTAATATATTATAATTATTATATGTAAATTAAAATATATAATTTAATATATAATATATTTAATTATATTATATATAATGTATTTAATTATTCTAGATAGTTGGGTAATAGTTATAATAGATATTAAATATATTATAGATAATGATAATATATTAAATATATGTAATTATAATAATTGATAGGCAATAGATGGGGCCAATATCTACTATAGATCTATTATTATAATACATGGGGCCAAGAGTAGAAGCAGGAAAGCTAGTTGGGAGACTACTGTGGTGACACAGGAAAGGTGAAAGCTAGTGTCTTGGGTCAGTGTGATGGAGGCAGAGGTGCTGAGAATGGTCAGACTGGAAGGGGTACAGCTTAAAGTGGAACCTACAGAGAAGGCTGTCTCTCCAGATCACGATGTGACTTTGTTGTTTCCAGCTCTCCCAGCCAGGCTCACTTCCCGCATTGGGCTGGTCTGATTTGCTCCTCAGACCATTTTGGCTCATCTCCTCTTGCTCACTTGGTCCATAAAATGTCACCTGAGCTAGTGTGGGCAAGAGAACATTGAGAATCTGTGTGGTATGATTAGCATAAAGCTCTGGTAAGTGGCTTAAGGATTTTCACCATTGTGGGACTCTTAGAAATTCGAAAACTGAAACCGGCTTATCCAGGATTGCATAATAAAAGATTAACTGTCTCATATCTTAAGGCGTTTGCTCCTTTTCTTATGACACTCTTTAAACATTTTTACTGATCTTTGCTTCCCTTTGTGTTTATTCTGAAAAAAAAAATTTGTCCTTTAAATCTGTAAAATGCTTCCAGCTTTTTTGGAATCAAGAAAGAATTTTAATATTAAATGAAAGAACAAACAAATGAATTTTTAAGTAAATAAACTATTTTGACTTAGAGGGTTTGGGGTAAAGACCTACCAAAAAAAAAAAAAGAAACAATTATTTATCTTACAGAGGAAAGCTTCACAAGGCATCTTAAAGCTTGTTTTTCATACATATGTGAAAAGGAATGCACTAATATTGATTTTCTTTGAACACAGGACCTTAGAAATTGGCTTGGGTATTTAACAGAAATACCCAAGGATGAAAAATAAACACTTATTAGTTAGATAGAATTTCTGTAGAGAGAACGTTGTGAAATATTGGAAAGAATCAAATGAAGGTAGTTGTGATCGGAACTTCTTAGGTGGTTAAAATAATTTGTTTTCATGTGCCTGAGACTGCCTAATTGCAATTTTATGTGGAAAAAAGGATAGAATGAATGGATTAAATAAAAATATTTTTACAATAAAATATATAATTAATATGTGGCTTTCCTATAAATTTATTTTTTGAAAAATAAAAAAAATTCAGTTTAAAAATGTTCCAATGATAAAACTTTTTGTAATGTTATAAGATTATATCACATTTGAAGCAATTTGTAATGGGTTGTTTAAAGGAAAAAATAATGAGCAAACACAATGACAGGTCAAATTTGTTGACTCTTTCTTGTTTGTCATTTCTATATTCAGCTTGAGGACTAGTGTTCAAATTGATTATAAGTAAGAATTGTCAGCCCAGATTTAACTATCCACTATTGTAACCAGAATACATTTTAGGGTTAAAGATGAATAATTCAAGAACATTTCTGGGAGCTTTTTTAACATTGCAACTCTAATCAGCAGGTGGAATTTAATATCAACTGCATTAATCAGAAACTAACAAGGTAAAAATTGCTTCCTCTCTAGATACAGAAAATGTTTCTCATTTGCAGTTGCGTTTTTTTAAAAAGGGAGATATCATTCAGAGTATTTTTATTTAGTATCTAGCAGGCATAGCAAAGTAGTTGAGAGCCTGCCACGTGAGAGATAAGATGTGTGCTTATGGATCAAAGATGGACTCACAGCAAAATATACTCCATTGGGCTATTAGAGAGGCTTATCTGCATTGCTTGTCACTTCACATACACAGTTCCTCACATACACTCACACACCCCTACTGCTGCTGTTGCTAGCAGTTTTAATCAGGGACTGCCTAGCCAAGCACAACTTGCCCGCCTTACACCCCCTGTTCTCCTCCTCTGGGGTTGACTGGAGAGCAGTACTGCCAAACTGTTGATTGAAAACTTCTTGAATGAACTTATCAAACACTTCCATGACTTCCTGGTAGTCCTTGAACATAGTCCTAGAAAAGTAGTCCTATAATTCCTGGCACAGTGCTACCGGCCCATGTAAGCCTGGACTAGACTGACCAGTCTGAGTGTAATTAACATTGTCCCTGCAGAAACAGGGCAACTGAGAGGTGGTGCCTGTGTGGATGAGTCTCCTGAGGACTGAACATTGTGCATCCACCTGTGTGTAGAAGCACCAATTGTATTGGTCAAGGTTTTCCAAAGAAACAGCGTCAGTAGTATATGTATAGACATATAGAAAGACGTTTATTTTGAAGAATTGGCTCACACAACTATGGAGGCTGAGAAGTCCCAGGACCCGCCATCAGTAAGCTGGAGGCCCAGGAAAGCTGGTGGTGTAATTCCAGTTCAAGCCCAAAGGCTCCAGAAACAGGAGCACCAATGTATCCCAGACAGGAGAAGATGGATGTCCCAGCTGCAGCAACAGGCAAATTCACCCTTCTTCTACCTTTTTGTGCTATTTGAGCACTCAATGAATTGTATGATGCTGACCCACATTGATGAGGGTAATCTTCTTTAATAATCTACTGATTAATATTCTAATCTCTTCCAGAAATACCCTCACAGACACACCCAGAAATCATATTTTGCCAAGTGTCTGGGCATTCCTTAGCCCAGTCAAGTTGACATATAAAATGGACCATTCATTTCATCAGTGTGAAGTGAGAGTAATCTTTGTGTGGCATTGCTGCGTTGTTACAAATGCCTATGTGAGTTGAAGGGAGTGGTTTGTTACTCTGTTTTCAAAAGTAAACCTAGGTTAAAAACAAACATTATGATATTTTCTTGATCTTATGATATTTGAAGTATGCATCTGGTTTTTGAATCTGTAATTTGTTTTGACTTTGTTTCTCAGTCTAAAACCTCTGAATAGAAGAGCAATATGAGTTTAATGACATCTAAATCAGCTGTTTTACATTGTCAATGAATTAATAGTAAATAAAGGAGAATAAAGAAAACAAGTCCGTTGCCTATTTCTCATGTTGAATTTGCAGAATATATTTTTAATTTCTAGTTTTAAGTTTGGCACATAACAATAAAAGGTTTTATTAAATGATAAAAACGGTTAGATAAGCTTTTGTTTGTTAATGTAATATTGTTTTTATAGGATACAAATAGTAAAATCAAGCAAGCTATGTTATTTTGATTACATTGAGATACTTAAATATCTGAATTTGGTGAGAGCAACAGTTAGTTGACTGATTTGTTAAATAAAACCTTTTGCCTTTAGTAGAGCTATAAAGTTAGTCATAAATTATTGTTTAAAAAGATATCACTTACACAGCTTAAATTCAACTTGATTTAACCAAACATATTCTTTTTGACCTAAGACTCTAAGAAAAATGTCTATCTGATTGGACATTTCACTGAGAACTAGTCTCTTTGTCTTACAGTGGCTTGAAGTCCTGACTTGTCTTTTTTCAGCATAGTGACAGAATTAATTCCTTTTATTGCATAATAATTTAATTAATTTCTAAAAGCTCTGAGGACTTAAAATTAGTTATTTTGTTGTCAATTTTCAATATAGAATCTTAGATGACATCACTGAGATGTAGAATCAAAGGATGTATGTTGATAAAACTAAATTGTTGACTTATTTTGTCTATAGTCTTTGAGAAATTCATATATACTCTTTTAAACACTAGATGGCACTAGAAATGTATCATAATAAATTCTGTTTCATCAGGAGGAATTATTAATTTTATTATCTCCTAAGGTGGTGCTTTCTTTGGTTATATATTTTTGAACATTCAAAATAATTTAACTATTTCCACTAGTACCTTTGATAATTGAAATAAGTAATGAGGTTCCCAAACTGTAGAAATACATAATTCATAATTAGAATTTTTCAAAGTATTATCTTAGTGGTCCATAGATATTGCCACACCTCAGGTTTCCTCATCTGATGAGATTGCTTCCCTTTAAGTTCCTTGAAAAGAAGACACATGGTCTACTAATAGAAATAATGAATAGATTCCTGAACTGTTTAATAACCTGATTACCCATGAGGCATGAATCATCTGAACACACTGGGAAAAGATTTAAATTCTTGACACATATTACTTCCCTCAAGAAAGATAGCATAAAACGAATGATATGCCACTATATGAGGACATTAATGACAAATTTTTATCAATTTAAGAAATATTTACAATTAGTCATTGAGCAAGATAATTTGAAATGCCCTGAAATCTCACAGTGTAAACACTTTCCTAAATTTGACAGTATTCCTAAAAATTTACCATCATGAACAATGTTTCGTGAAGCTGAAAGACACTTTTATATACTATCAATAAAGCATTTCAGTCAGCTGTGCTAGAGGAAAGTTGGCTGAGTTATCGTCTTTGTCATATGGAGATGTGATTGAAGAGTGTAGCCAGTCAATGGTCAATGGGGTATTTCGGATAGTAACATACCAAGCATTAAGATCGATTCTGGATCTTGCTATTTTTGTAGCATTTGTCTACTTTTAAAACTTTTTGATTTGTTGTAACTTCTTTTCTCATTCTGAATACATATTTAGTTTTATGTGTAATTTTATATATATTCTTTTTCTTCGGTAGGGCTTAAAACACTGTATGAGCTTCTACCTGCCCAAACCTGGATTCATTCTGTTCCAGTTCCTTTTAAGTCCCAGTAATGTCTTGCTCCCATTTAACTCTCTGGCCTTATCTACATTTAGCACAATACTTTATATTTTTATAAAAAGTAATTATTCATTTTTGTTTCACATAGCTTTATTGTTTTATTACTGGGATTTTATTTATGTTGTACTCTTTGTTTTTTACGTCCTTTCCCTTGGTGTTATCTTTTAGATTTTTACTTATCCAAGTCTATGAGACATGTCTCATATATGAGGTGCAAAAAGTAATTACGGTTTTTGCTATTACTTTCAATGGCAAAAAAAGCAGTTACTTTCATACCAACGTAATGTTATTTCCTTCAGGAAAGGGGCTGTGATCTCTCTCCTGAACTTCCACATTTCCTCAAGCCAGCTAAGAGTAATTTCTCCCTCATCTAGAAAAATGTATTTTTATTTCTTCTGTGACACATTTCTATGTGTATCTAACATTCTGTATATGTAAGAATGTATTATTTTTTCTACTGGGTTCTTAACTTCCTGACGAAAGGGACTGAATATTACCCATCTTTGTGTTTCTTATAGTACCCAGCACAGCTCTTTATGCATTACTGGCACTGGCAATCCATAAAGATGCTTAAGATAAATTAATGAATATGTAAAAGCTGTTTGATCTGAGGGTCACAGCATGTATTTTTCTCTGCCTGTTCATTTGAACTCTTAATTTTTGAGACTTCAGTACATGCTTGGATTTAAAATAAAATATGCAACAATCAGAGACTTTAGGAGACAATAAAAGAGGATGTTTCCAAAAGAGGATGTTTACAAAAAAAAATTGTGCTTCTATCTCAATATAGACAACATCACAGGACCATTGTTTTCACTTTTGGCATAGTTTTAGTCTATCTTAGGAGTTGACAAACTGCAACCTATGGGCTCAGTCTAGTCAGTTGTCTGTTTTTGTAAATAAATTTTATTGAAACACAGCCACATCCATCATTCTAATGATGTCTATGGCCGCTTTCAAGCTATAATGGCAGTGTCAAATAGTTGCAAGAAAGACTGTGTATGGAATCAAGATGTAAACCCTGAAATAATTTAATAGATTTTACTTAGGACTGTTGCAAAGGGGTAGGTTGCATCATCTTCTCTAAAATGGGCAATTTATTAATTGCCAAATTGTTAGTACAGTAACAAAGCATACCATTTCCTATAAAGTGTTAATAAACTAGCGTGTTATAAATTTATGTATATTTTTAAATGCAATGCAAAGAAAACAGACCTCAGATTAAAATACATACGATGACAGAATTACATTCCTCTTATATGACTTAATAATTTAAATATTATGATCATCTAGTTGAGAAATTCAACTAGTTTTCTTAGGCCTTATTTTTTATGACCTACTTAAAGCTTTCATCACTGTTGAGTTCGACTTTCTTAAACTATTCTCTCAACTTTTTGATACTGCAGTGTTTCCGTTTCTACCTACCTCCTAGATGGGCCTTGCCTATGTCCCATTTGTCCTTTCCTTCTTTCCTCCTAAAAATTTGAGTATATCACCAGGCTCAGGATTGGTCTTACCTTTTTCTAACTCAATATTCTGATTCCTGAAAAACTCTTCTTTTTCAAGCTTTCATCTTGTATCCCATTGTAAACAATGTTCAACTTATCTGTAGTGTACATCTTTCCTTGGTTTCAGCTCTACAACTTTAAATGCCTGTTGGAATAAAACAACCTTTTTTTTTTTTTGTCCTCAGAAATCCATGGTAACTAAGTTATCTTGGTCCTATTTATGACTTTTTGTTTCATACATTCTCATCATCTCCCGTAGTAAAACAAAGTTTTCCCCTTCTATTCTAATCATACTGCAGAGTCTTACTTCCAAATCTGTATTACTTCACATTTGCACAAGCTGAGTGTTTTAACTAGTTTCCCTGACTCTTCTTCTCTCTAATTCATTTTACAAAGTATATTAAATTTACTTATTTGCTCTTTGAAAGAAAATATCCTAGGACATACATTATTAGTTCTATTTGTAATTTAATCAATTAACAATTGAGTTTGATAGAGGTTTCATTTATTCATTGCTAAATATTTAATTGAATAATCATGACTTGCCAGGCACTATTCTAGATTTTGGAAATGTAGTAATAAACAAAACAGAGATTTCTGTACTCATGGAGTTTCCATTCTAGTTGGAGGAGTAGATGATATGGTAAAGAAGTAGAATTATAGTATCGAATTGTATGTGACAAAGGTAAGAATTAAGAGGGTAGGAAGATAAAACGTGTTGACCGAAGACTCCGTTGAATAGATGACTAAAGACATGATGAAAGCATAAGAAACTGCCATGTTGATATATGACAGGAGAGCATTCTAGGAAGACAAAACAGCAAGAAGCAGATAAAAGATGCCTAACGTATTTAAGCAACAGCAGAGAGGGCAGTGTAACTGAAGCATAATGAAGAAAACCAAGGGATAAAAAGATCAGAGAAATGGCAGGGGTCCAGATCTCAGATCTCAGAGGGTCATGAGATGTTGGTGCATAGGAGAGTTTTATACAGAGAAGGGACATAATCAAAGTTAGATTTTAGGAGACTTGCTTTGGATGCTGTGTTGAGAACTAAGGGGAGAAAGGGTAGAAACAAGAAGGCCTGTTTGAAGACCTCTTCAATAGTCCTGATGTTGAATTAGGATCCTAGGGAAGTAGACTCTGAGACTGAGATTAATGTAAGTATAAGTTAGACCCTGGAACTGATAGCCATGGCAGGGAAGAGAAGAAAGCAGAATCAGGTGATGGGAGAAGTTGGGTTGAGATAAAATGTCCTAAAAGTTCTCAGCCACCCTAGTGGGAGTGATAAAGCTGGAATGGCAAGCAGACTGCACTAGGTTAGAAGATTTGCCCTTTATCCCCTATTGTGGACTAGTCATTGGATGTGGAATGTCCCAAGAAGATAATGTAACCTTGGATAAAATAGGCTTTTGTAGTGGAGGCAATTTCCAGAGAGGGATAGCCACTGAGTTGCTGTCTACCAGAAGTAGAGTACTCCCTGAGGAGGGGAAGTTAGTCTTCCAGGCATAAAGGGATATTTGTGTCATACATCACAGCATCCTATACACGAAGAAAGAGGTAATGATAGTTTGGACCAGGGTATTGGCAATGGAAATGATGAGAAGCTATCAAGCTATGGAAATGTTTTGAAGGTAGCACCTGTAGGATGAAATTATAATGTTCTGTTAGATTGCATTTGAGACATGAGAGAAGTAGAGGTGACAAAATTGACACCATATCTTTGGCTTGGCTTGGTGATAAATGGATATTTCATTAACTGAGATGAGGAAAACTGTGGAAGAAACTTGTACTAGTCTGTTCTCACACTGCTGTTAAAGACATACCTGAGACTGGGTAATTTATTAAATAAAAAAAAAGAGGTTTAACGAATTCACAGTTCCATGTGGCAGGGGAGGCCTTACAATCATGGTGGAAGGTAAAAGGCACATCTTACATGGTGGCAGGCAAGAAAGAAGATGAGAGCCAAGCAAAAGGAGTTTCCCCTTATAAAGCCATCAGATCTCATGAGACTTACTCACTCCCACGATAACAGTACACGGGAAACTGCCCCTGTGATTCATTTATTGCCCACCAGGTCCCTCCCATAACACATGGGAATTAGGAGAGCTACAATTAAAAATGAGATTTGCAGGGGTGACACAGAACCAAACCATACCATTCCACCCCTGGATCCTCCCAAATGTCATGTCCTCATGTTTCAAAAACAATCATGCCTTCCCAACAGTCCCTGAAGTCTTAATTCATTTCAGCATTAACTCAAAAGTCCACAGTCCAAAGTCTCATCTGAGACAGGCAAGTCCCTTCTGCCTATGAGCCTGTAAAATCAAAAGCAAGTTAGTTACTTTCTAGATACAATGGGGGTACAGGCATTGGGTAAATACAACTGTTCCAGACAGAAGAAATTGGCCAAAATAAGGGTGCTAAAGGCCTCATGCAAGTCCAAATCCAGGGGGGCAGTCAAATCTTAAAGCTCCAAAATAATCTCATGTGACTCCATGTCCACATCCAGGTCATGCTGATGCAAAAGGTGGACACCCACAGCCTTGGGCAATTCTGCTCTTGTGGCTTTGTGGGGTATGACCCAATTCGCAGCTGGTTTCATGAGATGGCATTGATTGAGGATTTTCCAGGCACAGAGTGCAAGCTGTCAGTGGATCTGACATTCTGGGTCTGGAGGACGGTGGCCCTCTTCTCACAGCTCCACTAGGCAGTGCCCCAGTGAGGACTCTGTGTGGGAGCTTCAACTTCACCCTTCTCTTCCACACTGCCCTAGCAGGGGTTCTCCATGAGGTCCCCGCCCCATAGCAGACTTCTGCCTGGACATCTAGCCTTTTCCATACATCCGCTGAAATCTAGGTGGAGGTTCCCAAACTTTAATTCTTAATTTCTGTGCACCCACAGGCTCAACACCACATGGAAGCTGCCAAGGCTTGGGGTTTGCAGCCTGCCAAGCCACAGTTCAAGCTGTACCTTGGGCCCTTTTAGCCAAAGCTGGAGTGGCTGGGATGCAGGGCACCAAGTCCCTAGGCTGCATGGAGCAGAGAATCCCTGGCCCACAAAACCACTTTTTCCTCCCAGGTCTCCAGGCCTGTGATGGGAGGGGCTGTTACAGAGATCTCTGACATGCCCTGGAGACATTTTCCCCATTGTCTCAGCAATTAACATATGGCTCCTCATTACTTATGTAAATTTCTGTAACCAGCTTGAATTTCTCCCAGAAAATGGATTTTTCTTTTCTATCGCATTGTTGGGCTGCAAATTTTCCAAACTTTTATTGTTTCCCTTTTAAAACTGAATGCTTTTAACAGCACTCAAGTCACATCTTGAATGCTTTGCTGCTTAGAAATTTCTTCTGCCAGATACCATAAATTATCCCTCTCAAGTTCAAAGTTTCACACATCTCTAGGGCCAGGGCAAAATATTGCCAGTCTCTTTGCTAAAACATAACAAGAGTCACCTTTACTGCAGTTCCCAACAAGTTTGTCATCTCCATCTGAGATCCCCTCAGCCTAGATTTCATTGTCCATATCATTATCGCATTTTGGTTAAAGCCATTCAAACAGTCTCTAGGAAGTTCCAAACTTTCCCACATTTTCCTGCTTCTTCTGAGCCCTCCCAACTGATCCAACCTCCGCTCTTTGCTCAGCTCCAAAGTTGCTTCCACATTTTCAGGTATCTTTACAGCAGTGCCCCACTCTACCAGTACCAATTTACTGTATTTGTCTATGCTCACACTGCCGATAAAGACATACCTGTGACTGGGTAATTTATATAAAAAAAAAGTTTATTGGACTCACAGTTCCACATGGCTGGGGAGGCCTCACGATCATGATGGAAGGCAAAAGGCAGCAGGTAAGAGAGAGAATGTGAGCCAGGCCAAATAATGATATTTTAATAAATAATATTTGATATCTGATAATGATGGATTCTGATATAGACCAATGTTTTAATTCAATATAGCTGTAGTATTTTATTCATTGGAACATGAAATATTGCCAGAAGAAACCTCACATGTAGATCATTATCTTACTTTGGGCATTCTCTGAGAGCAACTCTGAACCAAGGACCTGAGTGTGGGTAGTTAAATTGGAAGGTGATCCTATAAAATACAACTGAAGGCCATAGGGCAGGGAAAACAGAGAAGAATAAAAGCTGGGGAAGTATGTGATAAAAAGTTCTGAGCTCTATGCTATTAATCAATTTATTGCATCTCATCTCCAATCCTTCCTTTTTTAAAACTGCTTTGCAATTAGGGATCTGGATACATTATGTATTTTTCATGTGCAACAAGCATGATATTAAGCTTTACATAGAGGGTGCTGGAGGGACCATGCAGAAAAACAGAGATTCCCTTCCTGGATCTAGTGTGCTGCTCTCATTAGCTTCTTGGGGCATATTCGTTGCTTTTTTCAGTGCCTGGTGGCCAGCAGTCCATGGTGCCTTCTTGGGGGTAATTTCTACTGGTACAACCCTCAAGTGGCTTCACAACTTCTCTGCTGTCAGAGAAGGGAGTGCCACTAGTGGACATGGTTTCCATGACTGTTTTTCCCCAGGCCACCACCGGCTTCAGGTGGCTTTGTAGTAGAGCGCCTTGACTAGGCATCTTCTGGTGGATAACTGTTGGGCAGTTTGGCAATCACCTCTGAAATATTGTTCCTTCTTCTGCATAGCTTCCTTTGGCACTTCAGAAGAAATTTCCCAATGAGTTCTGCTAGTGTGCCACCTCAATGAAATTCCCTGCCATCCAGTGACCCAGCTATGCCCTCTTCAATGAGGTCTGGATGTCAGATTGGAAAGAGGTAGCCTCTCTTCTTTGTGCGCTCTATCTCAGCTCCAATTCTCTGTTAATTTTTACACTGATTTTTGACTACACAAACTACTGTGTGATTTTTGTCTCCTGATTGAACCCAGACTGATACAAATTCTCTGGGTGATTCTAATGTAGAACCAAGGCTAAGGGTCACTAATCTTTAAGGTGAACTTGAATAAAATTCAAACAGTTTGATAAAGTTCAACACCAGATAATGGAAATTCTCAGCAAACTAGGAATAAAAGGGAAATTTTAAAATATGATAAGAGAAATCTGCAAAAGCTTTGTAACTAATACCCTAGTCAATGCTGAAATTTTCATCAATTTTTCACTGAAATTAAGAAAACACAAAGATATTCACTATCAAAATTTCTATTCAACACTATAATAAAGTTATTAGTATCTTTATTTAAAAAGTCAATAAAAGATATTCTTATTGAAAAACAATAAATAACATTATTACATTGTAGAAGATACAGTTGTGTAAATAGAAAATCTTAGACAATCCACACATTGATTATTAAGTAAATTTACCAAGTTGCTGAATTCAAAGTCAACATACAAAAACTAATTTGATTTCTATATATTTTGACTTTTATATATTTATTTGCATTTATACACATGTGTTAAATAGGACGCAAAGCCAGTAAATAACTGGCAATAAATCTAAAGAAAGATGTACAGATGTATACATTGAGAATAATAAAGTATTATGAAGACCTACATAAATGGGGGAATATTCATATTCATTGACTCAAAGACTCAATGTTTTTCAGTTCAGTGTAAATAGAACACAATTTAACTTAAGTGGGTTTTATTTTTAATTTTTAGAATTGATATGCTACTTTTAAATTCCATATGAAGATGACTAGAAAAGCTTAGGTAACTTTCATGAATAACAAAACCATAGGACATACACTACCAAATATCAAGACATGTTATAAACCTGGAATATTTAGGGCACTGTGGTATCACTGCAAGGACAGACAAATAGACAAATGGAGCAGAATACAAAGCCCAGAAACAGACCTACACATTTACAGTTACTTGATTCAAAACAAATTAATAGGAGAAGAATGGTCTCTTCATAAATTGGCAGTAAATCAATTGGATACAAGGTTGGAAAAAAGATCTCTAATTTCTTTCTTATACCACACCAAAAATAAATTCAAAATATATCATCAACCTAAATGTTAAAAGAAAAACAATGAAGCTGTGGAAGAAAACATAGGACAATATCTTATGATATTGGGGCAGACAATGTTTCATAAACAGGATGCAAAAAGCACTAATCGTGAAAGGAAAAGTTGATAAAATTGGACTTTATTTAAATTAAGAACTTCTGTTAATCAAAAGATAACATGAAAAGAGCAAAAAGACAATGCAAGCCACAGACTGGGGAAATATATTTGTTTTATATATGTTTTACAAATATCTTTTATATGGAAAAGATATTTGTAATTTATATTTACTTATATATTATATAATTATTTCTATAAATATTACATATTATATATAAATATTCATATATTATATGTAAATATTTCTGAGAAATATAACAAACTCATTTAAGCCAATTAGATAAAAACACAAAACACAATAGAAAATGAAGCAAAGACTTCACAGAAGATATCCAAATTACCAATATGAATATAGAAAGGTACCTATCACTAGTCATCAGAAAAATGCTAAAAAAAATTATGGAGACCCCACAACATATCTGCCAGAATGACTAAAATTGAAAAGGCTTAGGGACAATAATAAATGTTGAGGAGGATGTAGAGCATGTTTGCTGATTGAAGGGTAAATTGATATGATAGCTCGAAGAATTATTTGGCAGTATTTTCTAAAAGATGATAGATGATAGATAGATAGACATATGATAGATAGATACTGCCAGACAGTTTTCAAAAGAACTAATTTATATTTGTGTATGTATGTGTGTGTGTGTGTGTGTGTATATATATATATATATATATATGAAATCCATCTACCTATCAATATCTATCTCCAATAAGTGAACCATTCCACTCCTGAATATGCATCCACAATTATTTAAAACTGCATTATTCATAACTGTTTCAATCGGGAGACTACCCAAATATATTCAGTAGCAGAATGGGTTAATATATTTTGGTATATTCATACAAAGATGTATTTTGTTTGTTTGTTTTGTTTTGAGCCAGGGTCTCAATCTGTCACCCAGGTTAGAGTGCAGCATGATACGTGCTCACTGCAACCTCCACCATCCAGGCTGAAGCGATCCTCAACTCAGCCTCCCAAGTAGCTGGGACCACAGGTGCGTGCCACTATGCCCAGCTAATTTTTTGGATTTTTGGTAGAGATGCGGTTTTGCACATTGCCCAGGCTGGTCTCAAACACCTGAGCTCAGGCGATCCACCTACCTCAGCCTCCTAAAGTGCTGGGATTAGAGGCATGAGCCACCGCTCCTGGGCTACAATGTTGTATTAAATAGCAAGAAAGAGAATCAAACACAGCCCTTGGTAACAACCTAAATAATCACGGACAATATTGAGCAAAAGAAGGCTGACACAAAATAGCATACACTGTGATTTACATAAAGTTCAGCAACAGGCAGAACTAATTAATGCTGATTAGGATCAGAGTAGTTATTTATTTGGAGGGATGAGGTAGAGAAGTAACAATCAGATGGGTACATGAGGCAGCCTGCTGTGTGCTAGAAATATCTATCTTGATTTAGGTGTCTCTTAAACATGTGCAATAGGTGTAAAAAACTTTTGAGCTATACACTACATGTTTGTATAGTTTATGTAAGTTATACTTCAACTAAAAATATAAAAAGAGCCATTAGCCGAGAGTGAGAAAGGAGTAGCTAGCTAGAAAGGTTTTGAGACTCTTACAGTATATTTGAAATAGTTACTGTGGAGAATGAGAGAATAAGCTAGTTAAAACAAAGAAGAGTCATTGAGAGCTCAGTGCAATTGAAGATAATGGAAATGGATTTTTACAGTAGTTCTTTCAGTTGCTGTGGTGTAAGTCTAGAAAATAGTTAAATCTTACATAGATTTACCAGAAAACGCTATGAAGTGGATTTCAGATATTTGCAAAAGAAGGGTTAGCATTCTGCACCTTGGAATTCCACTTGCATAAGAAAGATGAGAAAGGCAATGAAGACAGGAAAAGAATGACAGGCAAGGAGGAGGTAGAGAAGTCAAGAAACTGATGATTTATGTAGTCAACAAACAGGTGTCCGATGAATACCAGCGTGAGAGGGCTGAAGACAGATCTGTAGTCAGAGAGGGGTCTGACTGAAAGGACGTTTCAAATATGCAACAGCTTTAGTTATTGATATGATCAGAGGTCATTTTTCCCTGGGGATCAGCATCTGAGTAAGACATCAGGATGCAGGAAATACAGCAGGGAGAGCTCTGGGAATTAACAATCATGGGAGAGTGAAGGAAGTATGATTGGACAGAGAGAGAAGTTGAACTGTGAAGGAATCAAAACAAAAGCCTCAGTTGATTATACAAGGAGCTTTGGGATTAGGATTGTCCTTCAATATTGAGGCAAGAGGGCTGTTCTCTTATTCCCCCACAAAGAGCAGTCATGAAGTGTGGGCTTTGGTGATGGGAAGGTGGTGTGACCTTGGGTTAGGACATCCAAGGAGATGTCCCAGGGAAGGTCTTAGTAGAAAGCCGTCAGCCACCAATGCTCTCAGGAGCTGGAGAAATAGATGTCTCTGTCCTAAAAAAAAAAAAAAAAAGAGAAAAGACTCAGTTTCCCCTTCTGTGTAATGAGGTCCCATCCTCTCCTGTGGTCTGAGACACTGAGTGTAGTAGAGTTTGCCCATTGTAGTATTGTGCAACAGTATACTCGCACATGGCAGGAAATTATCTGGTATAATGGAATATACCAGATAATTTCCTGCCATGGGTGGTGAACCACAGTGTTCAGTGCAGATATATTCCAGAATTTACCACGGTCTAGACAGCTAAAGAGACATGTGAGAAAGATCCCTGAAGATGAGGCAATGAGAGAACCACAGGCCAGACAGTTGGATTGACTGCTCATATGGAAAAGTCATCAAAGATGAGGTCGGGAAGAAGGGAAAGTCAAGAGGAAGACTGGGCGCTGGGTGCCAGGTTCTCCTATTGGTCTTTTGCCTTTTAGGGGATGATGATTATTCTCCTACATCACTTTCACTTCAGGCTGGGATGTGGTTAAAGGCTCTCCTCATTTTCCAGAAAGTGTAGCTTCACAGACCTAAACTTCACCAACCTCAGCTCCAGTTTTACACTAATCCGGCAGGCGCATATCAGCTCTTCCTCATCACTAATCATCCAGCTCAATTACTGGCCCCTCCTTCATAATCTCCCTGAACACAGAGTCCTCAGGTCATCCTCAGTAATTTAAACTCCCATGTGAGTAACCATCAAATAACCTGCCACTTAGTTTTTTGATTACCTCACCTGCAATGACTTCCCTCTCCACCCTATTCTACTTCAATTACCCACACTCCCATGGCCAGGTAAATGCAAGAATGAGATGAGCATTCAATTAAAACAATTGATGGGGTGTTACAGACTTCTCTGAGATTATACACTGTGAATTTTATTGGCACAAATTGGCAAGATCCTGGATTTTTGTTTTGTTTTTCTTAAAATCTTCAGCAGCATTTGAGATAAAGAAGTACAAAAAAGGATTTGCTCCCTGAGAGTAAGTGGAAGCTAGGCATGCTAAATAATTCAAGGTGCTGGGAATATTCTGGAAACCAATGATCTAAAAAATTAAGAGAGCCCAACAGGAATTGATAGACTGGAAGATAATAAAAGGATAAGTAGACTAGACATCTCTTTGTCTAGAGTAGACTAGACATCTCTTTGAGGTCAAAGGCTTGGAAGTGGGCTTGGGGTGTGAGAGGACAGCAACAACAAAAGAGTGTGGTCAGAAAGTGATCAACTGAAGTTTGATGTTTCTGAGACAGAGCAGAGGCTGGCCATGACAATATCCAGGAAGAGGTAGCCTGAGAACAGGGGGAGTGGAAATGGGGTGACTACCTTGCTCTGTGTGGGGTTATATCTTCTGTTTGGATGTGTAGAAAGGGACTTGGTTGCTGTCAGAATGTGTGCAGTTTAGTGGTGCGTGGTCTCTACTCCAAGAAGACAGGTAACTGATCTGCAAAGCTAATTCCTCTTAATATTTTAAGCAGTGAATTAACAACAAAGCTCTTCAATTGATTACTCTTTCCTCCTACAACTCTAGAAAAATTTATAGAACTTCAACTTGGCAATTATTTATACGCATTCTTGAGCTGTTTTGAAATTGTTTCTTGTAATTTAATTTTGATCCCCCTGGAGACAGTATACTCATACATGGCAGGAAATTATCTGGTATCTTCCATGATTATAAGCCTGAGGAAGGAAATGGGATAGGGGCACAAGAAATACTGTATATTTTGGTGATTCCAATTTTACTATTCTATAATTTCTGTACATAGTTTGTATAGTTGTTGGAGCTGATTTTAACCTCTATGAAACTATTGACATAATAGGGTCTTCTGGGCAAGCTTCTATCTGTCATGAAGTGAGGAAGTGATTGGATTGATCGAAAAGCCTTTATTTTCACAGCACCTCTGCCAATCCATAGGTAACACTTTCATCGAATTTACTTTCTCCAAGAAGGCATCACAGATAACATTCACCTAATGCTGATTGACCCTTTGCCCTGGTCTTATCTGTCCTTGTATAAACACTTCTCATAAAAATCACACCCTTTTATTTCTATCTATAAATGTATTTTTATACATTTTATTCTTTGAGCTATAGGTTGTAAATATATCTTTATTCTTCCTCATAAACTTTGGTACCAATAATTTATGTCAGAACTTGATGCAATATGAAAGATAATGTAATATCTACATTCTTAGATAATATAAGACACAAAGAGTAAGAAAATGATTCAAATACTTACTGTATTAGTCAGTTTTCGTGTTACTAATAAAGACATACCCGAGACTGGTTAGTTTATAATGTAAAGAGGTTTAATTGACTCACAGTTCAGCATGGCCACGGAGGCCTCAGGAAACTTACAATCATGGCGGAAGGGGAAGCAAACACATCCTTCTTCACATGGTGGCAGCAAGGAGAAGTGGCAAGCAAAAGGGTGAAAAGCCCCTTATAAAACCATCAGATCTCAGGAGAACTCACTATCACGAGAACAGCAAGAGGGTAACCATCCCCATTCAACTATCTCCTACCAGGTCCCTCCCATGACATGTGAGGATTATGAGAACTGCAATTTAAGATAAGATTTGGGTGGGGACACAGCCAAATCATATCACTTACCTATGATCACACAGCTTGTTAATGAGTGATCTTATTTTTCCAGTGTGTGTTCTGGGATACCCCACAGTTATCCTATACCCTAACCCTGTACAGAGATATACATCATAAATTTTTTTCAGCAAAGAATGAAGGGGTCAGAGTATATTACAAAAAGCAGCTGGGTAGAAACAGAAAGAAGATCAGTTCAGGGAAGTGGAATCTGAAGGGATCCAGAAAGAACACAGGAAATGGAGGTTAGGCTGAAGCGCAATGGACATTTGGCAGGAGGATGACACAGTACATTATCAGATGGGCATCAGAGACCAAGAGGTGTTGGATCCCAAGGTAATCAGCCAAAGCATGGCGTGACCTTGGTAGTGCCAAACAGGGACACTGAAGTCTTCTTAAGTAAATGAAGAAAGGAACCAGGGTAATCAAAGGATCTCTACATGAATGCCAAAGTCTTCAATAAGGATAGAGTTGGGCTTAAGAAAGATACTGACGTGAACAGTAGAAGGGAGAGAAGGAATAGGAGACAGAAGATCATTGCAACAAGGATGGGTGGTGGATGGTAAAGTCTAATAGATATGCACATCAAGTGATTTGAGATTTTAAAATAAGGATGAAAGAAGGTACAAAAATGTTAATGTTGAGAAAGAAGATTACACTCAACCAGTATGCCCTAAGAAATATTAAGTATGGGAGAGAAATAGCTTTTATGTATGAAGTCTTCAAATTCATGTAACAACCATCAGAGGTGACATGCCTAAAATAATTCAAATGACAATAAAATTGTGCTTAGTTGTGAAAAACACACTTTATTCAAGATCCAGTCATAATTGTAGATCTGCTAGCTTCCACCCAGGTCTAATTGCAGTAGCACCAAATTGAAGTTATGGCTTTTACTACCTGAAGACAAACATTCCATTTAGCCTTTCAGCGTTTTATCTTTCAAGTGTGAAAAATACATGAAAACTAAGGCATTTTTCCCATTGCTTGAAAAGGGAAACATTTCATTTTTATTTTTGATCCTCCTTTGGTCTAGATACCCTAGGACTAGTCAGTTAACACATGCTTAGGGCAAGCCCTCTGGCATGATTCAAATTGAACTAGGATAGGGCCTTCTGATTTCTCCAACTACTTTGAGAGTAAGACAATACAGTACGAAAAGATAGAAAACGTTTGCATAATTGTAAATTATTTTGATCTCTCTTTCTTAGAAGATAGAGAAAAGGTGGCATAGAAGAAACAATCAGCGCAAAATGGGTTTTACATAATCTGTTGATTACTTTGTTTTTTCTACTACTTAAGAATACCGGATTATTAAGAATTTGTAAGCTTTTTATAGTATAAATGCCAATCACCAGAGGCATTTTATTTTTCCTTACTAAGACCATATTCACTGTCATTTGCTTAGGGAAGTCTCATTAACATGGATAAGAAATAAACCACTGAAATTAGACTGTTTTTGGCCATAAGTGGTTATAATCAGCATTCATATCTATAGAACTCACTGTACACTTACCATATATTACTAATTCTTTACGTTCAGTGAGGCAGAAATCTTGGTCTTAAAATATATTTGTATTCCATCAGAGTTGATAGTACACAGTGGATCCTGAACAAATTGAGTTGATTAATACAGCTGTGAAAGACAGGATATATTAAAATTCATTGATAATCTCAATTGGAAAATTTGAGATCTGTTCCTCTGCACATACATGGGTTAGTGTATATTTACAAGTGAAACGTCTGGTGGACAACGTGAGACTATTCCAGCCAAAATTATTTCTGAAAAGTGGGCATTTATTTATGCAATGAGAAATTTACAAATAAATGATGATGTATTTCAGAGCTTGTCTTTATAAGATTTGCACTCAACAGTTTCCAAAGTTAGAGAAAAATATATATCATAAATTTTTAAAAAATCATACATAACGTTCAAGTACAATCTTCATTACAATTTGAAGATATGAATATATGTATACGTGTGTGTATGTGTATGTGTGTATGTATATATATATATATATATATATATGTACTCTCCAGAGACCCTTAGTTATCAATATCCTCTTAATGATGAAGACAGAGTCGTTGCTGTCTTTCTTATTGCCCATGACTATACACATCACCTGCATCTGTCAGTACTATGTTTTTACTTTGCTGAGTGCTCCATTGTGGAAGCACATATACTTTTCTTTGCCTTGTTTCTGGATGTGAATGTTTCCTCTTCTGATCTATCAATGATTGGGGTTATTTTGAAATAACAAGAAACAAGTAAAAACCCATATGGCAGATATTTTTAAAAGAAGTGTTTATTACCATTTTTGGATAAGCAGCTATTCTGTCTTCACTGAAGATAAAGTAAATGTCAATAATCTTAAATTTCTGAAAAGCGCACTTACAGTAGACACAAGATCGAATTTCTCTGCAGTGAATATTGTTAGGGTCAGAATAGATTTTGCTTATGAAAAACCTTGGCCATCTTAATGAGATCTGAATTATCATAGACAAATGTACACTTTTCATATTTTGGAAATTAAAAAAAAAAACAAAACGAGAAGTTCCTACTAAAATGCTCTTGCTACAGAAACCTCAGTTCTTCCCAGGAACTAGCCCACACCTTGGTATAAGATGCCTTTTCTGAGCATCAGCATTCTTAATTGTAACATATAATGTCATGAAAGATCCTAAAAATCTTAAAAGGGTTCACAGAACTACTAAAATTAGGATTAAGTCCTCTGCTTCCTATCAATATAAGTTAGAATTCTGAAATTCTAAGAAAAGACAGATTCTTAAAGATGAACTAGTCACTTCTTTCTTTTGATGCAGGAGATTGCTGAGTATTAGGCTGAAGGTATCCAAGTGGAAGAGACATGATGAGACTCTCAGGCCACTGCTATTGCCACTGCATCCCATTGTCACTAATGATTCATAAAATCCAACTCATTTCTCACACATCACTTCTAAAGACTCACTGTGAGTAAAAGAAAAAAGAAAAGAAAGTCTTTAGAATTGATTAGCTGCTATCTATCAATTCATAATATTTTTATGGAGTTTTCTATAATATTATATTATCAGTTAATTTGGGTTCACAATAGCTTAGGAAAATATGGGCTATGCCATTGAAAACTTTCCACAAAAGCATAACGTAAATTCACATTTAAGTGTTCATTAAATAAAAATATTACCTACACATAATAAAAATACTACAGAAATTTATAAAATGGCAAATAAAAGTCATCCTCCCCATACATTTCTCCTTGTAGAAAAGAACATTGATATGTACAACAGTCTATGTACATAGTTCTTTGTGTGTTCTTAAAAACATACAGAAGTGAAACTGAACATATTGCACTTTGCTTTTGTTAATTTGCTAGTTCATCTAGGCCTATTTTTATTTTTATTTATTTATTTTTTGACATGGGGGTCTCACTCTGTTGCCCAGACTGGAGTACAGTGGCACAATCTCAGCTCACTGCAACCTCTATCTCCCAGATTCAAGTAATTCTTGTGCCTCAGCTGCCTGAGTAGCTGGGATTACAGGTGCATGTCATCAGGCCCAGCTAATTTTTGTATTTTTAGTAGAGACAGGATTTCATCATGTTAGCCAAGCTTGTCTCGAACTCCTGGGCTGAAGTTATCCACCTGCCTTGGCCTCCCAAAGTGCTGGGATTACAGGCATGAGCCACTGCAGCCAGTCTACCTCATTGTTTTTAATAGATGCAAAATATTTTCTGTTACATGGTGTACCATAATTTATCTAATTTTCTATTGAAAAATATTAGGCGAATTGAAGTCTTTGGGTTTTTTTTTTTTGTAAGATAAGGCTTTTAAAATTTATCTTACTGTTCCAAAGATCAAAAGTCCAAAATGGGTTTCTCTGGGCTTGAATGAAGATGTCAACATGTGTCCTCCAGAAGGAACATGGTCCTGTTGACATCTTCCTTCCATTTCTTTGCCTTTTCTGGCTTCTAGAGGATGTCTGCATTCCTTATCTCATAGCCCCTTCCTCCCTCTTCAAACCCAACAGCATTGCATCCTTAAGTCATTTTGACACTCTGACCTCTGCTTCCTTTGTCACATCTCCTTTTCTGACTCTGGTCCTTCTGCTTCTCTCTTAAAAGGACCTTTATAGTTACATTGGCTAATCTAGCATAATATCCCCATTTCAAAATCTTTAAATTAATCACATCTACAAAAGGGACTACAAAAATCCCTTTTGCTATAAAAGGTAACATATTTGTATGTTTCAGGGATTAAGACATGCACATCTTTGGGTCATTATTCTGCCTGCCGCAGTCACCTGTATTTATTTGTGTTGTTTTAAACCACTAAGTTGTGATAATTTGTTATAGCACCAACAGGAAACTAATATAGTGGTTTTAATCTAGAATTACAATTTAAGGGTCATATCAGCTGTTGTATGTTTCTCTTTCTTTAAATACAAATAGAAATTGTCAACCAAAGAAAGACTGAATTTGTGACCACACTACTAATAATCATAATATACATAAAAAGCTGTTGACTTTTATGGATGAAATGTAAGAAACTTTATTGTTTTAGGAAATACTTTTTTTTTCTTTTTTCTTTTTGTTCTGATGCCTGGTTTTTCATTTTAATGTTCACTATTTATGAAACAGAAATTACCAGGGTGTTTAATGCGGGTAGAATGAGGGAATACCATTACACTGCTGTTGGAGAACTGGAAGTTTTAGCTTTTCTTTAGTCTTCTAACGTAAACAGTTCCTCAGGAAGATGTAACATTTTGTGGTGACATTGAATGCTGCCGGTAAGAATGCATGGCACTGACATCAAATACCAAGCAAGGCCTGCTTTACTGCCCATCACTGTTCCTTTCTGTTTCCGCTCAGCTCTTCTCTGTTAGTTTTCATTTTAAATGTCAAGCACAACCAAAGTGGGAACCGTAGAGGAAAGATCTTATAGACACAATATGTCATAAACGCCTTGTTTTCTTTGAGAGTTGACCAAATTTGTCAAAGTTTACTGAGCTTTTGTTTCTTTCTCCCTGCACAGACTGGGAAAGCATGTTGATGAACATCCTGTGGTCATGATAGGACCAGAGATAAGCCACGAAAGGGATAATTCTAGCATCTTCTCCTGAAATACACTCTCTTCCTAATGAGCCTTTGTTGTCAAGAAATCCCATTTCATGTCTGAATTAAATGTATTTGTGGAAAGTGGGAGTGAGTGAGGTGGGTTGAAGGAAGGAAGTTCCTTGAATAGAGTGGGAACAATTAATTCTGTGAGTGAATGAATAAGATTGACTATAATCAGAGAGAGAAGCCTTCTCTGATATCAAAGAAAAAAACATAGCTACTTATATCTGCATACTGTCCTCTGGAGATTTTGTTTATTAGAGGTTAGAACTGTGGGATTTTATGAACAGAACAACTTGGTTTGAAATTTGGGTCTACTGCTTAGGTGCTGTGACCATGTAGAATACTGTGTCACTTATTGTATACTTAATATTATCTTACATTGCAGAATGTTAAAAAAAAAAAAGAAAAAAAAGTAAAGGAAACTTTAGTATTCCAGTGCTTCCGATATATACCCATATAGAAAATATAGATGAAGAAAATATAATCTTTAATTACATAAAATATAGTCATTTCAATTTACTCTTTTGACATGGAATGTCTCAATTCAAGATGCACTATAATTGGGTATATTTTTAGCTTCTACATGCATATTAACAATAAATCCACCTTATGTTCAATAATTGAACTTACACTATCAATAACCTTAACAATTCTTATTTTATAATTTTAGCTAAAAAGCAGCGCTTGCTGTTATTTAAAAATTTTCTTCTTGAATTTACATTCTCAGAATCCCTTAGTTCAATTATATTCATGAATGTTAGTGCCCATGCACTATAATGAATTTCAGTTAGCCTAACGAAACATCTCTCTTTAATGGAAGTGCAATAAAAACATGACTTCATGTTTTTATTATACTTCTATCGTGTTGAAGATATTATGTTTTTATCATGTCAGCCAGGCTAGTCTCGATTACATGTTTTTATCATGTAACTAGACATTTAATTCAATTCATTAAATGGTTCATAACTACTCACCAGCCTTGGTATCCAGCTAATACTTTGGAAACATAATCATTCATCATTCTTAGATAAATCATCCTGAGACTATTTTTACTAATAAGTAAAATAAGTCTTTTTTTTCTTTACAATATTTGTTTTATTTTAATCAAGACTAAGAGTTTAACTATGAAATGTTAATTAGCCAAATGTCTCCAATTCTCTATCAGGTTTTAAATAATATACTATTATCTAAACATTTCCACATCCTTACCCCCTACTTACTAGTTCTTTACTACATTGTTTCATAAATAACCTTTTCAAATCTGTAATTTGAACCAACTTTTAGATAACTTCTGAATTAGACAAAATGATTCTTTTCTGACTAATAACATAACCCTTTTGGGCACATTTTGTATACAGAATTATATGTTAACTAGAATTCTTATGTTTAGTAACCTAAAACTTTAGTGAGACCCTAAAAAGCAAGAAATCCTGAACCATCAGCTATGGGCATTTATAGACAAGAACAATTCCATAATTTTAGAAACATGTTTTCCTGTATCATAACCCTTTCTCAATTGGAAATGACTCATATATTCAATGAGTATCAAAAATAATCTTAAGATTTTAATTTATGCAAAAAGTTTACCTAAAACATTTATCCCACGTACATGGACTCAATTCCCTCATTTTTAAACAGTTTATCTAGATTACTTCTGTAAACTGAGATACTGGACACTATCATTTGAAGTTAGTTATTTCCTTGTTAACCATGTTTTTAATCACCAGAGAACATCAAATGCTCACCTAAACCTAAGTAAGAGCCTCAAAGTTAAATACATGGGTATTTTTGCCAACAACTCAAAATCAAAAGATTTAGCTAATACCAGCTTACTCTCATTTGTCAAAAAAAGGCACACAAACCAAGATCATTTTGTTTTGGCTGGGTTTATAGTTTTATAACCTTCTATGCTAAACCCTGACATCTCAAAATATCTAGCAGAGACAAATATAAAATCCAGACAAAAATGTACGCTGACAATTCTGAAGGTATTTCTATTTTTATTTTACCCATTATTTTAAAGTCAGCTTGTTTTGTAAAGTTATACTTAAGTCACATGCACTTGAAGATTGCTTGGACTTATTTGCTTAATTTATTAGCGCTCTTTTACTTGTCAGCCAATCTGATAGACACAACATATAACAATAAATTACATACAAATAAAGACATCTAGACATGTACACACACATGAATGAAGATCTAATGGGTTGGAATCCTAGCCATGAGATGGCAATACAAGCTCACTGGTTTCACTTTGCCCCAACAGGTAATCCAACGAAGGCTCTGAACCAAAATTTCAGGTACAGAAGTTTCCCTGGCAGTTTGATTTTTAAAGCCAAACCTCTCCAGACTCCAAAGAATACTGGGCCCAAACAGCACCAAAGGAGAGCATCACAGGTTAACCAGGCCCCCTGCTTAGAACAGCAGCACAAAAGCCTGGCCACATGCAATGCCATCCCACTTTCCCATTCAACAGCAAACTTCAGATTCCAAACAAGATTGGGGCCAAACAGTATTGTAACTGTGAGAGAAAATTCGTAAGAGGGCCTAGTACTGGGCCTCAGCACTTCTGCCAAGGGCGTCCGCTTTGGAGAGGTTGAGGACTGGAGGATCTCCCGAAGCGTCCCCCTTTGGTGTCCAATCTTAGAGTGTCAGACGTCTCTGACCTTAGGTGGGCACTGGTGCCACTTGCAAATTTTCCCACCAGAGGCGATGGTCCACTGTGAGCTTTCCTTTTGTCCCAGGATGAAGGCCTTGACTTCTAGCATCCTTATAACTTGATAAGGCCATGCTTTCCCATGTTTCCTGTTCCATGAGCTTTAATGATAGGAGCTGGAGGCTAGGCGGGTTTCTCTGCCCTTAGCCAGTGGACTCCTGGCTGGTCCACCAAAATATGTTACCAGTTGAAGGTGTCCAGGTTCTTGGCGTCTGGAACAAAGAACTTCATCATAATCATCTGTAATGGTCAGAAAGGGGAAACAACTCTGATGCTCTCCAACAAGTGAAAGGTATACAAGCCATAGTATATCCATACCATAAAATCCTCACTGCCCAGGAACAACTTCCAGGGTTCCCAAATCCTTCATATCCCACCAGGAATTTTCTGTAAAATAAGTCTTAATTTCGATTTATTTCAGTAACAAATGGGCGTAAGGGTGAAGTGGCAGCTGGGGTGGAAAGAAATTTTTACTCTTGACTCCTCTAGCAGGGGCAGCTGGCTTCATGGGCATGTGATGGGTGCAGTTTGTTGCACATGGTTCCCATTCTCAGAGGGGTCTGGTGGTTGGTTTATCACTCTACAATCCTCTTCATGAAATTCTTAAGGTGTTATTTTTCAACATGTGGTTGGCAGAGGTGATGTCCTGGGGTGTGTTCATGGAAATTTTGTGATCCAGCAGCAGTACCCAATGGCACTGGCACTGGGCCCTGGGCACAGCATGCAGGTGCATAGTGATTGGCCTGGCTACCTGGCATGCACACACAGGATTGAGGGTGCCCCGGGAACCACTGGGCTTAGTGTGTGATCCAGATGGGACCTGGAACTATATTGGCAATGAGAACAGTGACAGTAGCTGCAAGGTATCTGTACCTCGTATCTTGGGAAAACAGGGGACCCAGGCGGTGTTGGGAACCATGGGAAACCAACTTGCCTGTTAATCCCCCAAGAGAGCAACTCCTTGCAGCTTCTGCACAAATATTCCCTAGTTTAGTGTTGGGACAGTTACTCTCTGTGCTCAACCAGTGAACTTTGTCAGTAAATTATTGAAAAATAAACTTACATACACATAGACATTGCAATAAAGCATATCAGGAAGTTAGTTGAATTAGAAATTATTCAAGGAGTTTACGGTCTTCAGTTTTGAAAACTGTTGAAACATTCCAAATCATATATCCACAGGCTTACAAAGAAAATTAACTTGAATATTGTAGCATTTGCAGTAAACCGAAAATAACTCTATTGTCATATAAAGCTTGAGATAAACAGATTACCAATAAAAAATAATATGAAAAATTGATTTTCTTGTAATGAAGGATATAGTGATAGAATACATAAACATGTTTTGAATTATATACAAATCACGAAGCCACTTTCAGTTTCTTTTATAATCTCCACAAATTATAAGAAATGTCAGAGAAAACACTAAAATGCCACTGAATAGCTTTTTATTTAAAATCAAATCCAAATGAATTAAAATTCTAATTAAATTTAGATAATTAAAAATTTAAAAAGGAAAAATAATTATTTAAAAATTAAGTCAAAATTTGTTTTTATTTTAAATCATTTAATTTAAATAATTTAAATGATTTAAAATTATGTAAACATTTTTAAAAACATTTCATCTGAATTTTAAAATTTAGATAAAACCAAAGAAACTAATTTTTATGAAGAGTTAAATCTTTTCAGAAAAAGTATTTTGTGAATTATCAGCTCTAGATGCCTAAAATTTATCTTCTTCTTCTTATTATTATTTTTGAGATAGTCTTGCTCTATCGCTCAGGCTGGTGTGCAGTGGCGCTATCTCAGCTCACTGCAACCTCCACCTCCTGGGTTCAAGTGATTCTCCTGCCTCAGCCCCCCAAGTAGCTGGGACTACAGGCCTGTGCCACCATGCCTGGCTAATTTTTGTATTTTCAGTAGAGACGGGGTTTCACCATGTTGGCCAGGCTAGTCTCAAACTCGTGGACTCAAGCGATCCGGTTGCCTCGTGCCCAGCCAAATTTATCTTTCAAAATTATTTACCTAATTTTTTTCAAAGTAATGTATGAGAAATGTATCCCAATATTTTCACAGTCTGTAAAATGTTCATAATAGCTCCAGCAACAGTTGGGTCAGCAAAAAGATTCTTCTTAAAATTAAAAAACACAAGAAATTGCAATGCATTTGCAAGAATGGCTGACATCTTTTTCAATTGTATTGATTGAAAATGAGCTGGCTAAAAGTTTACATTTTTATGATTTAATCAATAAAGTTGCAGAAATGTGAGTCAGGAAAATCTTATAATCATTGAGAAGTCCCATTAATAAAGTATGTTTATTGTATTATATGCAATTATGACACTCATTCTTTTTATATTTTATAATTATATAGTGTTACTCATATATTATTACTACCCTTGTTATACTTTATAAGTAATAAAATATTGTTAAAGGAAAATGTTTTATACTTTAGTACCTTTGGCAGCATGTTCTTCCTACCCTTTGAATGAAAGGCCCGTTTTCATTGTTCACTGGGCCCAGCAAACTACGTAGCTAGTGCTGGACAGCAAGATTTAGTAAAGAAGTTCATCTCCAGAAGATTTCTCCTCGAATCCTTACTATTCTGTAGATGAAAAATAAAAATGGCATGTATTTATGGTGTACAACATAATGTTTTGATATAAGTATATATTGTTGAATGGCTAATTCTAGCTAATTAGCATATCTATTACCTCACGTTTCTCTTTTTTTTTTTGTGGTCAGAACACTTAAAATCCATTCTCTTAGACAACTTCAAGTATTCAATGCATTGCTATTAATAAGTACAGTTACCAAGTTGTACAAGGATCTCTTGAACTTATTCCTGCTGTCTAACTGAAATTTTGTATCCTTTGACCATTACCTCTAATCCTCCCCACCCTGAGCCTCTGGTAACCACCATTCTACTCACTGCTTCTATGAATTCAGCCTTTTTAGGTTCCACACATAAGTGAGATTATACAGTCTATGTCTTTTTGTGTCTGGTTTATTTCATTTAACATAATGTCCTTTAGGCTCATCCACATTGCTTTAAATGACAGGATTTCCTTCTTTTGCAAGGCTTGAATAGTATTCCATTGCAGGCATATATTTTATATATATATATACACATACATACCACATTTTCTTGATCCACTTATCCGTTGATGGATACTTTGGTTGATTCTGTATCTTGGCTATTGTGAATAATGTTGCAATGAGCATGGGAGTGTAGAGATCTCTTTGACAGGATGATTTCATTTCCTCTGGATATATACCCAGTAATGGGATTGCTGGATCATATAGTAGTCCTATTTTTGATTTTTGGAGGAACTCCATACCATTTTTCATAATAGCTGCAGTAATTTACATTTCCACCAACAGTGCACAAGGGTTCCCTTTCCTCTGCATACTTGCCAACACCTATCTTTCATCTTTTTGATAACAAGATGGAATCCTTACTTTTATTTTATTTTATTTTTTATTTTTTTGAGATGGAGTCTCACTCTGTCGCCCAGCCTGGGGTGCAGTGGCGCGATCCTGGCTCACTGCAAGCTCCGCCTCCTGGGTTCACGCCATTCTCCTGCAACAGCCTCCCATGTAGCTGGAACTACAGGTGCCCGCCACCACGCCCGGTTAATTTTTTGTGTTTTTAGTAGAGACGGGGTTTCACCGTGTTAGCCAGGATGGTCTGGATCTCCTCACCTCGTGATCCGCCCGCCTCGGCCTCCCAAAGTGCTGGGATTACAGGCTTGAGCCACCACGCCCGGCTGGAATCCTTACTCTTTGCAACTTAAACTGACAGGTGATTTGGTCAATTAGAAACAAAAATCTTTCCTGTTTCAGATTATTTATTTCTCTTTCAGTATCCAGAACAACACAAACACCGAATGTGTTTTTGTTTTACCATGAATTATTAGCATGGGTCCTGGCCTCTCGGCCATCTGTTCCTCCTACCTTCCTGCTTTTGGAAATAAGGAGGTCATCTATGGTGAAGCCAGTTCCATGATGTGTGGAACACAAGGTTACTACTTTTAAGAATAATTTTTCATAGCTTTCCTTCAATTTGATACTTTCCCATTGATTTCCAGTTTGTAAGTCTAGCTATTTGACTTCATCCTGAGCGTATCTTGGTCAGCCTGAGTAAACAACGACAAGAGGCTCAGGTGTTCTGGTGGCATCCAGTTTGAAGTCTGGAAGATGTATGTCTGGACAGCTGTGTGCAAAACCTTCTGTACATGAAGATCAGCATATCCCCAAATGATATGATAAGTAAAACTAGAAGAATAATGAAGAAAAATGATAGGCTCATGGAAGGGAATAAACAAGGTATGCCTCTGGTAAATAACTCCCTGAAGGACTCTTAGAAAAGACTTACTGGTTAATTGAATCAATCCATCATCCTTGGGGTGACAGCACCAAATTTGCAATCTTTTTTGGGAGTTGTTTTATTCCTTTCCAATACAGTTTAAATTCATAGAATAAGCAGTTAAAATATACCTGTTTTATTATTAAGGTGTCACATTATGAAGGTACTTTCATTATAGAAAATGCTCACATTAATTTTAATAACAATTTAGAACGAGTAAGAGCATCAACATGTGGTTTGTAAAAGGATTTTTTCTCTCTGAATTTGTCTTACAGAAATTAACTTTTGTTATTTTAAAATTTTAAGCGCGTTTGCTTCTAAACTCCGTAATAATTAAGGATTTTTAAAAAATAACCGTCATTATAAAAATCCGCCTTTATCCCTTTTAGGAGGAACTCAGCTTGTCCTTTTTGCTGTCGTGGGTAGTCATGTCTCCTAACATTGTGCAGATTTCAGTGGGAGATGTGATCCTTGAATGTATTATCTAGTTCAAGTTTTGTTGAATTTAAAGTCATAAAATACATGTATGTTTTATGCATTTGGCCCTCGCAACTATCAGAATTGTTTCAAGATGCTCGCATATTGTAAAATGGACATTGTGTATTAATCACAGACTTTGTTCTTTCCTTTCTTGGAGTAGGTGGAAGATAGGCATAAATAAAAGGAAAGGAGCATCGGGCAATGGATCCTAAGCAAAGATTTGCATGTGACAAGAATAATTGGAATTTTACAATGTAAGGATATTCATGTAAAAGCTTCCTAAGTACAAGTGTTGAGTGCTAAAATTTTACCAAAGACAGATGAAACATCTGAAGAAATATTTTCTTGAAGAGTATTGGAAATAGTCAACACGAGACTGCTTATGTAATCTTAATCTCTCTAGTATTAGTTACATCTAAGTGTACTATAAATGAAATAACAGAAAAACATATAGCCCTGAAATTGAACACATAAGTGTCTTACTAATGTATAAGAACACATCATATCTACATGTTTGCATATTAATTTGGATTATGTTTTAAAAAACTATGATATAATAAAATATATTTAACATTGATACTACACTGAACCTGATACATAATAATTCAGAAATATTTTATGATTTAATACTGTTTTAGGGCCTTCCTTATCAAAGTTTATTTGAATTTATAAAACTCAGGGTCAGTTGATAGAGTCCGGGATTTGTTTTATTCTATTCTGACCAGAGTATACATCCTAAAATTTGCTGTGCAATGGTGAGTTATTTGCATTTTCAGGACACAAGCTAATATTGAATAGTTCCTTAACTGCCTTAGTAGGTTTTATTTTATGGGTTTGAATTATGAATTGGTTTGGATCTCAAAAGTTTGTTCTAAAATGTGACCTGTTTAAAATGAGTTTGTATTTCTGAATTAAAATGGTCTGCTCATTATAGTAGAGTGAAATGTATCAGATGTATAGCAGAGTGAAATGTATCAGAGGTTATATTTTTTAACAGTTAACAGATGCAGATCCTGGTTCCACAGGATTTTACCAAACTCACGATCTATTTAATTGAGAACTCCAGAAGAAAGAATCCTTTCTTTACAGTATATATACATATCGTTGATCTATCAGTTTTGTCCTTTTTATGCAACTACATTGTTGTGTGCATTTCACATCACAGTGTGAAGAAACATCCTGACAGTTATTCACAGTGACTTCAATGAACACCATATCAGTATACTTTTTACACAGGGGTCAAAAGTAAAAGCCAGCTTGATCATTTACAAGGCTTTCACCATGCAGCTGAGACGTCAAGGACTACAAGTTGATCTTCAGCTTCTTAAAATATGGCCTCGAAGCCTTTCGTGTCTTCAGTCAGCTCCAGCATTTTGACTGATGGGAGCTGGTGTGTGTCTGTGTGCAGTGGGAGAAAGGACATAATTCTGAACCTGACACAGCCTGCACCTGGAGCAGCCTGGGCCTGCTGCCCTCAATTCTTTGGGTGCATATAATCAACCTCATCTGAAACATTGTTTGTACAATCGCTAATGCCAGTGGCTAATCTTTTCTATTTGCCTGCTTTATCCCAATACTGTCTTCTATTGAGGTGAATATCAATATTTGAATAACAATAACAAAAGATTCTGTAATCAAAGTGGAAATAAATGAGTATTTTAGATTATTTTAAATAATTCGGCCTGTAAAAATAAAAAGAAAAACTCTGCCTATAATTTAACCAAGATTTAAAAAAATAGTGACCTAACCCTCTGTCAACTATTAGCTTGATGGTAACTCTAAATCCCAGATAGAAGGTGGGGTGGGGGAAAGTTCTCCAAATGACAAGTCTATTGCAGGCAGTCTTCTAAAAGAACCCTCAGTGTTAGCAGATAATGAAAGTACATGTTACCTATGACTGAGCAGAAATGATGCCATGACCTGGCAATTTCTTTTCACTGCTGACATATCCCTGCACTGCACAAAATATCAGTGTTGCCTTCATGTACATTTAATAGAGTTTCTCTGTCAATGACATAAGCAAATACACCATGAGAAGCAGCAGGGGTTTTCAGGGATGGCTCAGAAACTTAAGCATTTTTCCATTTATTTTTAAAATGCAAATTACACGAGTAAGTCAAAAAAATCACTCTGTTAAAAATACATTCAGAATTAACAAATGCAAAAAAAAGGACACATCAGGATCATAACTCTTGCCTTCTGAATATTAGGTTTATAACAAAAGCTCAGCCTAGAAAAATAGCATTCTTCACCGGATTTTGAGGAGGATACAGCTGTACAACTGTAGATGTTTTCCCAGATATAATCACACTACTGTGCTTACTACTCCCATAAAAGACCTGTCCACCTATTACTTTTTAGTAGTCAACTACTGTTTTTTAAAATTTTGGTGGTGATGATAGTCATGATTTGGTGAAAACTTGGCTGTAACTGAAAGCAGGAATATGAGGGCTTATTTTCTGTAGCCATATACATGTAGTATAAGGTGAAATGTCACCACAGCATGAACGTACAGTGAAACCTCATTTTAATAGTCACATTAAAAGTCACATTAGAATAGTTTGTGGCATGTATAGTATTTATATTTTAGGAATCAAAGGACAATACATTGGTAAATATTTTTCTCATACATTAAACATGCACGTCACTATAAAAGCGTCTTATGAGGTTTCACTGACATGTTCGCAATTGTTTATTTTATACATGTATGTATGGACAAACACACAACCCACTGAGGAAATTCAAGCATGAGTGCTGGAATCTTTTTTTATAGTTTATGTTCCAATGATAACTCTTTGTTCCTCTATCATTTTCAAATGTTTCTGTGTGTGTATATTACAGACATCCATGCAAACACAGTAATGGAACTGGTGTATGTAGATCTGAATGGGCTAAGGTCCAAAGTAGTTTAATCCAATAACTGAAACTTCATAGAAATCAAAGAAAAAACTTGCTCCATGCCAATTTATAACTTCTGAATTTCACTGCACTAAAGAATGGTGTGTTAGTTTCAAAAAATTGAGTTTAATGTCTCAGGTGTATCCAAGAAAAGATACGACTCATCTGAGTTCCTGATAAGCCTGAGCTAATTATGTTTTCCACTAATGAAAACCAAATAATGCTTTAAAATATAGAACAAAATTTCCTAGGAGTTCAGAATATTCCATAAACACATTGACCTACTATTAAGTTTCCAAAGGCATCTTGTTGCCAACTACGTTAACAGCACAGTTTTTTTCTGCCACAATAATACAGGAGGATTGAAATACACTCTAACACACAACAGATCCCCCAAATACCACAAAAAGATCTCAAATATTTCACCAAGGTAACTATTGCTCCCCCCACCCACCCAAAAATAATCTTGTACGCTGAAGTTAGAAAAAAAAGTTCACCTACGTAGAGTCTTCAATTTGAATTAGATATAAAAGAGTAAACATAGCTAATACATATTCAGTTGGCCTCTGTTGATAGAAATCCACAGCTGTTTCTGTGTTAGTAAAAGACAATTGTAGATACTTATAAAAGCACCTAGAGTGCAATAAATAAAATCAGCGAGTTAAGCCATTTCTGCTTTCTGCTTCCAGTAGATTAGTGAGTTTAGTAGATTAATGTTTTACTCTGTCCCATCCCCAACCCCATCAGAAGACCATATTTTAGAATTACAAAGATGACAAATATTGTTATTGTTACTTGTCTCTTTTGGGCCACCATGGAGGCTCTATGGTAAAGCACTTTGCTGACAGCTGGCACTTTTCTTATACAGACACACTGGAGCTGCTGAGCTATTCAGTCTTGTTCCTTGACATGAAACACACAGGCTTGAACTCATTCAGAATTAATAGCAGTGTGTTAGCCTAAAGGAAGTGACTTGGGGCTGTCTGCACTGAGATTCTTGGGCACACAACATAGGTGGGTTAAGGCAAGTATGTACGGTACAGCCTTTAGGGCAAACAATCTGCCATTTCGGACTTCGGGTACAAGGTCATCATGACATGTTTTGTTTGTTTTTGCAATTACATTGCCTAAGTAGCCGTGGTGCTGTCAAAATGTGTGGAGTGCAGAAGACAGAGCTCTCAAACTAATGTGCCTTGGATGACTTCCCAGCTCACAGAGGCCGACCGGCTGGGCTGCAGAGGAGTTAGCAATGGCCAGCAACCGTTGGGCATCAACACATCTCCTTTTGAACTTTCCAAAGGCCTGGGAGAAAGGAGCCTGCTTTCAGGAAATCCAAGATGGGCGTGTCCTGCATGTTTGTCTGTCTCAGTTAGAAAGAGGAGGTCAAGTGGAATTGGTGTGTGCGTGCTCACGTGTGTGTGTGTGCGTGTGTGTGTGTGCGTGTGTGTGTGTCAGTGTTGTATGTAGAGGCTTTGCATTTGTTTTGTTAATACGTATATGTATTTAAACTCGGTTGCTTCTTGCTCTTCATAAAATGCAGGAGGCCACTGCGAAAAAAGTTCTTTGAAAGGTTCGTGGGCTGACATACTGAAGTCATCTGTATTATTTTGACCTAAGAGAGAGAAAAGATGTTTTTAGTCAAGGGAGAAAGCGACGGGTGCCTATTGCTCACCACCTTCTCTCACCTTTCCAAGCACAAGAGCAAACAAACAAACAAACAAAAAAGAAGCCCAAATTGGGTTTTAAATAATTTTCCTCCTTTTTTTAAATTCATTGCAACTGCATGGATAGAGAGGCCAGTTTTGGTCATTTAGAATCTATTTCCAGGGACAACTGAAATGAATATGTACTTCTGTACAATTAGGCTGCCAAAAAGAATGCAATGTTTTCAAATGTTGTCTGATATACTATAGGATATTCTTATATTGCTGGAAGCCCAATCAGATCTCTACTTGCTCTGACAGTCACTTAGGTCCCTGGTAGTCAAAGCAGCTATTTTGTTAAAAACTTAAGCTGTAGACATGGGATTTTTTTTTTTTTTTTTTTTTTTTTTTTTGGACAGAGTCTAGCTCTGTCACCCAGGCTGGAGTGCAGACATGGGATTTTTTCTGTGCAGCAACTTGGTTGCTATTGGTTTGTTTCAACAACATTTACCAAACTGTAAGAAAAATATAATTAATATAATTAAAAATCTTTCATTTTTAGATTAGTTATACATAATCTGAAAAATTACAAACCAAGAACAGTCACGCAACTTAAGAGGACTGTCTATTCGTTGTTTGCAAGAACTAAAACAGCTGTGACTGTAGGTCAGCAGTGTTTTCAAAGCTTTGTCCAGGATCTTGGCCACAGAAGATTTGCTGGGAACAGTGGGAGCCCCACAGCTAAAAGTGCATATTGCTTTTCAACATTTGTTTTCCTTCCAAGGAACAGCTTTTGTTTCCATTTGCTATATAATATTGTTAGGGTGTTTGAACTGGCCCCTGAAGTTAAATTACTCTTACTTTACAAGACATATTTATGGCAGGTTGACAGAAGGTACACGCTAAATGATAAAGACATAGGAGATGCTAAGTTCTCTGCCTCTCAGTAGGGGATGAGGTTTATAGGTGTGTCAGTTTTGGTTTTTCACTAGATTTTCAATAAACAGTGGCTCTCAGATTATTGGTTTTGTGGGCTATGAAGTTGAAAAGGCCCTTCATTTAACAGTGCATAATGTAAAATAAAAAAGAAATAAACAGAATGCAGAAAAGGGAGAGAGGCACAGCCGTGTATGGAAATGTGGCAGCTAAGTTAGTGGTAAGAATACAAACAAGCCAATTAAAAATCAGAATGTAATACCAGGTCAAACTCACAGTCTATTTAAGAATTTGGAAAGAACACTGACTGAAGGGGTCAGGAAAACCCGCAGATAATCATGGCTGCACCACTAACAAGTTGTGTGACTTTTGTTTTTGTTTTTTTGGGTTGAGTTTCCTCATCTGTAAAATAAAACCTTACTGTACTGGGTCCAAGGTCTCCTATGGGATGTTTTGTGGAAGGGATGATTGGAGTATTTTGACTAGTAATTTTTAAATGTACCTTAAGTATACAAAACTTCCTAAATCAGAATTCCATTAAACATTTCATGACCAGTGAGACTTGAAAGTTCTGATACAATTTTACCACTCTCATGCAGGAAAGAGGAAAACAATATATTTTTTATAACTTTTAATTGGCATTTAAAGTGCTCTGTGGAACAAAATCATGGGAAGTTTTGTCCTCATGGAATTTAATTCTGGACAAAGGTATCTATCTTTGTAGAGTCTCTTCTTTAAAGCCCATTAGAATTATAAATGCTTGATTTGAATTTAATATATTAAATTGCATATAACTAGCATTCTCATGTTTATCTTTAGATAAGAGATTACATCTAATTTATTACAGCTTGATAATATTAATTGATCACTCATATTGGCCAATACAATAAAATATTATGTAATAATATTAGTAGCAAACAATTACAAACCTTCTAGATATTTTATTCTATTTTTTTTTTTTTTGAGACAGAACCTCGCTTTGTCACCCAGGCTGGAGTGCAGTGGCATGATCTTGGCTCACTGCAACCTCTGCCTCCCAGGTTCCACAGATTCTCCTGCCTCAGCCTCCCAAGTAACTGGAATTATAGGTGTGCACCACCACACCTGGCTAATTTTTGTATTTTTAGTAGAGATGGGGTTTCTCCATGTTGGCCAGGCTGGTCTCGAACTCCTGACCTCGGGTGATCCACCCACCTCAGCCTCCCAAAGTGCTAGGATTACAGGCGTGAACCACCGTGCCCGGCCATATTCTACTCTTGAGCACAAATATATTGATATATGTTACCTGAGTTTATATTATACATTAGCAGTCCTCAACCTTTTTGGCACCAGAGACTGCTTTTGTGGAAGACAATTTTCCCATAGCCCAGGGTTGGGGGGAATGGTTTTAGGATGAAACTGTTCCATCTCAGATCATCAGGCATTAGATTCTCATAAGGATCACAAAACCTAGATCCCTCACACATGCAGTTCACAATAAGGTTCACACTGCTATGAGAATCTAATGCTGCTCCTAATCAGACAGGAGGCAGAGCTTAGGCAATAATGTTCCCTCACCTGCTGCTCACCTCCTGCTCTGTGCTCAGCTCCTAACAGGCCATGGGCCAGGACTATTCATGGCCCAGAGGACCGCTGTTATATATAATATACCATTTACAGAGGAGATCTTTTAGGAATGACTTATAGTATATATTACTTCTGACTTGATACAGCCTTTTCATGAGTGATGTTTATTAACATAAGCATTATTCTACCACTATGAATTATGTTTATTAAGCACTTACTATGTGACATGTCCTGTGTTTCATGTGCTTTAAATATATATTCTTTCGTATAATTTCAGAGCAATCAGATAAAGTCTGTATGCTGTCTCTATTTTGCAGGTGAGGAAACTTAGGCTTGGTAAAATTAAATAGAGTTATTCAAACAAAGTTACATGCCCGTGGTCGCAGGGAATTTAATCTCAGACAATATGCCTTCAGTAGGTCATCTTAACCACTATTCCTGATTGGTCTACCTTTTTAAATAGAACACTTTAGAGAATGTTACATAAAATATTGAAAAGAATGATAAGGAGTGTCAAGGATTGATCATGTTTTATTGTTTTTGTAGCTATCAAGAATCTTTCTGGGGGGATAGGGAAGGTTTGGCATGCATAGCAAACAACTGTAGTACATGGTGAAAGAAATAAAAGAGAAATATTAGAGGAGAAAAGATTAAGAAATGCTTCATGAAGGAATATATCTTAAGAAAATTCAAAGGATAGTGGGGTTTCAAAGAGTGGAATTTGGAAAAAGGATGGTGTTTGTTGTCTAGAGAACAGCATGAACAATTGGAAAAATACATATATTTGGATAAGGCAAGAGTTCTACTTTGGCTAGAAAAAAGTGGCTAAGGGGAGCTATCAGACTGTTTATGCTCTCAATAGATTATAAACTTCAGGAGGACAGGGCTAGTTCTTATTCATTACTACATTTTCCTAATATATCCAGCATCATCTGCATAGGGTTGGGACTCAGACGTTATTAAGAGTTGAAGATAAGAGATACTGTTTCAACAGTAGGTAATAGGGACTCCTTGATAGCTTTGAAGCAGGGAAGTGAAATCATCAGCGCAGTGCTTTAGGATAGTTAATTTGGCAGCCATATGGAGGATACATTGGAGGTTCTGAAATAAGGAAGAGACCGAAAAACTTAACAGGTCATACACTGCATGAATTAGGGCAGTGGTTGTGGGGATGTAAAAGAGGAAATGTGTAATACACTGTTTATAGACGCAATGCTTTGAATGAAGCAAAATTTTGGTTGACTTCTTAACTGCTGAAGTCTGTTTTGTGGGTGCTATTAGCAAATGATTTCAGAGAACTACAAGTGACACAAAGAAAAAGGCAGGCACAGTGCAAGATTATTCTTTTTTAAAAAAGAAGCTGAAAAGAGGGATGTTTAAAGATTAATTTCTTTGGAGGAGCAGTACTTACTCCCAAACTCCATTTATTATCCTATACACTAAAGATATTAAAAGGTAAAATGATTCAATGGTGGAGGACAACGACAACAAACACATATCTTCAAAGAGAAGTTCACATTTTAAAATGAATTGGAATCTTACTTTCTATTTTGATCTTCGCTTGCAATTCAGCATATCACTTGATGCTGATATATAGAATTTGTTATCAGTTGTTATCCAAGGGAATTTGCCTAAACACAGATATAAAAATCAGGCTCTGATTGTATGTCTGCTCTCTTGAGTGCTAGAGTTAAGGGTTCGATAAGTTTCAGTGTTAATGTTCCAGTCATTTTCACTTTTACATCAGAAAAATGATAGAGAAAGTGTATTACTCAGTTTTTTATTTTTTTAACACTACATATAACTTGGGTGAACCTATTATTTATCATCTAAATGAGAACTCTTTTGAGAATAATAATTATGCCAGGACAACCACTGTAAACTGAAACCAGAACATGTGGTTTATACATAATTACATATAACTGCCTACATTGTTATATAATTTTCAAAAACTACAACTTTTTGGCAACTCAAAGAAGTGGTAGATAATTAACACAGGCTTTTGAGCCATGTAGGTGATACTTATGTAAGACTAAAGGTCACTTTAGAAAAGACATTTCTTATAAGTCAAATAAGAAAAATTCATGGAAAAATGTTATTGAAACTATCCCAGTCAAAACAGTATTAATAGAAAAAATACTGGAAGTATGTAACTGAACAAAAGCTGCATGCCATTGATTTTGTATCATGATACAGTTACTTGATTGTCTTTAGTACCCCAGAAGAACACCTTCTAAGTAAAATACTTACATGTACATAGGCTGTAGTTGTAAATGAGATGTCTTCTGAGGCCCTTGATAGCCATAAGAGTCAAAGCCACCTATGAAATCAACTGAAAAGGGACAATTGTCTTCATTAGTTAGCTTTTCAGAAGAGATAAACATCCTTGATTGATCAAGGCCCCACACAGATTACTAATAAACCTTTTATTAGTAATAATCTATTAAACTTTTAAAAGTAACTAATTGCTAAGAAAAAAGAAATGGAAGAAATGATAGTTCCTTCAAGGTAGTGATTCCGCTGCCTCCCTCCCCCACCACTCATTGTAAGATTCAATTATTGCTTTACAAGAATCTATTCACTTGGTAGAAAAAAAATGATGTACTATTTTCAAATAACCAAGACCTAATTGGAGTAATAGAGTTAATTTACACAATGGAGATGCTATATGCCTTTTTGGTTAGTGTAGATTTTCTGTGACATGCTACAAAATGTTATAGCATCTAAATACAAACAATGACCACTCAAGTGCATGTATCTATCAGCAATCGCAGCACTAGTAATAATATTACATGTTATGGTTATCAAGCACACGGTACTATGGTGGAGGTCATGTAAATTAACTCAACATTGCTGTCCCTGCCAAATGTGGTTTACGATCTGAAACAATCAGAGGTAAACATGTGGAACGGTCTAACCAAATATTCAGATTCAATACATACTTAGCGATGTAAGATACAATAAGATATAATAAGAGTTACTGTGGCAGATTATATTTTCCAAACTGGCAGCAAGAGTATCTCCTATGTTACATGTTTTTACAATATGACTTTGACATTCCTCCTATACAATGGTTTGAGTATGTCTCTTCCTCTTGAACATGGGTAGCCCTTTCTGGCAGCTTTGACTATGCTATAAATGACACTATGGGGATTCTAAGGGTAGATCATAAAAGTATCATGCACTTTTCTCTTGCTCTTTTGGGATGTTCTCTCTTGGAACACAGCCATGATGCCACAAGGAAGCCCAAGCTAGCCTGCATGGAGAGATCAATGAAGGACCAATGGATAAGTGTTTCAGTAACAATACAACTAACGTATCAGCTGATAGCCAGTATCCAAACCCAGGTGTGGGAAATAAAATACCTTTAAATCAGGGGTGTCTTTTGGCTTCCCTGGGCCACATTGGAAGAAGAACTGTCTTGGGTCACACATAAAATACACTAATACTAACGATAGCTGGTGAGCTAAAAAAAATGCCAAAAAATGTCACAATGTTTTAAGAAAGTTTACAGATTTGTTTTAGGACTCATTCAAAGCTGTCCTGGGCTGCATATGGTCTGTGGGCTGTGGGTCGGACAAGTTTCCTTCAAATGATTCTAGACCCTCACTGTTGAGTCAGTTCAGTCTTGGTATCTTCCCAGCTCAGGTTTCTGACGTCAGACAACAGAGGCAAGCCATCCCCTCTGTGCCTGTCTGAGTTATTAACCCACAGAACCTATGAGCGTAATAAATGGTTGCTTTATACCACTAAGTTTTGGCAGCAATGGTAACCGGAACAGTCAAGTCTAAAAGTACTGTGAAAAAGTTTAGTTTTTGTTTTTTCTTTTTCATTTGTGAATAAAGAGGTTTTAGAGTGGGGATAAAAGAAACAAAAGAACACAAGGTCAACAAAATAAGAGAAAGGAGAAAGAAAGTCAAATAGAGATAAGCAGAATGCCCTAGGACACCCATTCCTTTTTTTCTAGCATCTCCTTCTATTGGCTTACTTTGTCTAGTTATTCTCTTACTAATATTTGGGGTGCTACAGACAGAAACTGAAGCAGGGTGCAAAGTAACATAAAGTCCATGATGTCTGTGTAGTGGAGAAATCCTTTGTTTTCTCTTACAAAAAGACCTTATTTTTTTAGAGCAGTTTTAGGTTCACAGAAAAATGGAGCAGAAAGTACAGATAATTCCTGTATATTTCCTGCCCTGACACAAACACAACATCCCCCACTATCAATACCCTACACTAGAATGGTACATTTATTACAATCAGTGAACCTACACTGACACATTGTCATCATCCAAAGTCCATAGTTTACATTAATGTTTATTCTTGGTGGTGTACATTTTATGGGTTTTGATAAATGCATGACATGAATCTACCATTAGAGTATCATAATAGTTTCACTGACCTAAAATTCCCCTGTGCTCCTTCTAATCATCACTTCCTCCCCCAACCCCTGGCAATCACTGATCTTTTTGCTGTCTTTATAATTTTGCCTTCTACAGAATGTCATGTCATTGGACTCACACAGCATGTAGCCCTTTCTGGCTGGCTGCTTTCACCTAGTAATATGCATTTAAGATTCCACCAGGACTTTTCATGACTTGATAGTGCATTTCTTTTCTCATGGGAAACCCTTTTACTGAGGCAGAATGTCTCTTCTCATCCAAAGTGGAATGGTATAATGACAAAAACAGAGACCCTGATATTAGAAGGACCAGGGTTTAATTCTGCTTTTCCCTTTGCCACCTATGTGACCTTGGATAAACAACTTAACATCTCTTAAAATAGGAATTATCATATTTATCTCATACAATTTGTATGAGAATAAAGTGAGGAGTGTAGAGTCCTGGATGAGACATATGGTGTAAAAGAAGAAAATTAAGAGCCTCTCAAAAAATTCAAGATTTCTTTATAATTCTAAGCCATTCAGCATAGCAGAAAGAGAAGACAGAAAATTCTTAATTTAGGACAACTATAGAACCATAGCCAGTATTTTACAGGAAATGGATCAAAAGAGTGTGATCCTCTTTTGTCTTCTACATTGTACCTTAGCTAATACAAACAGTGCCAGAAGAACTATGTAATAATTACACAGTGACTCTATTTAAAGTTTGCACTTAAAAAAATTATTGACTGGGTGCAGTGGCTCATGCCTGTAATCCCAGCACTTTGGGAGGCCGAGGCGAATGGGTCACCTAAGGTCAGCAGTTCAAGACCAGCCTGGCCAACTTGGTGAAACCCTGTCTCTACTAAAAATACAAAAATTAGCTGGGCATGATGGCTCGCGTCTGTAATCCCAGCTACTCGGGAGGCTCAGGAGAATTGCTTGAACTCCAGAGGCAGAAGTTGCAGTGAGCTGAGATCATGCCATTGCACTCCAGCTGGGTGACAAGAGGGAAACTCTGTCTCAAATATATATATATAGTTTAAGACTGGGGATTTGTTGCAGATAGTGTCTACATTTCTGTTTATCTGGAAGGGCTATTGTTGACAATGAGACTAAATTAATGACTAGTTTTCTAAGAGGTATTCACCGAGTTAGAGCTTCACTGCTCTGAGCTTCTCTCTTAGTAAGATGGTCTCTACCATGGTGGTGGAGAGTGGGTTACAATAGATCAAGATCATGGCAGACAGAAACAGTTAAGGTCTCCACTGAAATTGAGATCCAAGTCAAACTCAGGTTTATTAGTATTTTTACTGCTACTGCTGTTGTTGTTATTATCATTGTGTTAGTTTTGAAATATTTATTCACTTGTTTACAGGGATTTAGGGGGGATGGCAGAAAAAAACAAAACAAAACAAAAAAACAGATGATAATTACGAACCAAAGATCTTTGGATGAACCAAGGGATAATGTGAAGAAAATAAGATGAATCTTCAAGCCCAATGGATAGAATTAGGTCCAAAAATGGAAAGCAAAGCTTGAGTCAGAAGCAATGTAGACCTTCCAAAGACATGAGAAAAGGGAAATGAGGGTGTCCTGAGTCTGTGGTGCGAATGGAGCTTGAGTGGCCTGGGGCTTGCTCTTATTAACCATGATCTGTATGCTGTGTAGGTGGAGAGAGATGGCTTACAACTCCCAGATTAGGGAGGACAGCACTAAAGCTCTGATGGAAGGACTGTGATCATTCTGATTATTCGGACCATGCTGATGGCCTAGGTATGGAAGAAATTCCAACAGAAGGTGACCCAGAACCAAGATGAGAAAAGAAGCAGCTCTGAATGTAACCAGGCTGGATTTTTACCATTTCACTTGTGAGGGGGCATTCAAATTTAAATCAGGAGCAGAGGGCATATTTTCTATAGTTTATTTTACCTACATGCTTGAGTTCACAGCCAAGGAGATGGTGTACAGCAAATTTTCATGTGCACTTCTTCTCAGAAATTGTTTGGATGTCTTCCTAAAGACCCCAGAGAGAGGAATAGGAGATCAACTGGATCCAACCACTCATTATAGTTAAGATTATGGGGGTCAGCACAGGGAGACTTGATTCTTCTCACCTTTTACAGAAGGGTTCTTCAACCACATATGGAACTTTTTGGGGTGCCATGTAGATAGATAGAGAGGTAGAGGTGTTTTTTTCCTCTCAAAAATGGAATTAGTGGGGTTAGCTTACATTTTTAAGATACCCTTAATACCACTTTGTTCTGTTTTCAGTTTCTTTTACATAATGACATTTATTCAGGCTCTAAAGAGACTACTCATATTCTAAAACTTTTCTGAGCAATAAGGGTCATAAAATATTTGACAGATTTTTGTCCAAGTAATTTGGATGGCAGCTAGATGTTTGGGTCGTAACTTATCCCTGCATTATTTAGAAAAGAGTAACTTCTATCAATCAAGAATCTCCTTACATCCTTAAAAATAAACTACATTCCCCCAAATTGCAAAATACTTAATAGTTCATGAAGCCCTTTCAAGTGATATCATTTATCTTCACAAAATTACTTTGAGGTTGGTAAGAATAATTATCTTAATTTTACAAATCAATACAGATTTATTGAGTTTTATCCTGAGGCCACACAACATTTGAGGATGAGAGTAGAAACCAGGTATTCTATTTCCTTTGTACGTATATTGAAAAAGAGATTTCTGCATTTGACTTATGCCATTCTAGTACATTTTTCGAATGTTATCTACAGTGATCAAAAGCATCAAATCACGTTTTTATGTTCTTTCTAAGTTATTAATTTAACAAAAGTCTTAAGTAGTTGCTTTGAGTTCCCCTTTTGTTATTTGTTCTCCAGCATCTTTTACTCTGTTCTTTCTAGAAAATTTGCTCTTTATCTTCTTCCCATCTAATACTGTAAGAATCTACAGTATTAGATTATTCTTTGATTTAATATTGTAGAAATATTTGGATGTAAACAATGACTTATCAGAAATTACCTTTGCTGAATTTGCCAGTGATAGTTGCCAATGTGGTATTTTGGTTTTTGTTTTTGTAATGTATCTTTAAGAGGGTAGCATCCTTCAAGGTTTAGTTCACGCGCTCTGTGTCTGATAATTTATACAGGACACCAAATATGCATTTAAGCCATCCTTTCTTCTGAAAATTATTTATATTCTCATCCCCATCTTGTAGGACTGATAACGATGACGATTTTTAAAGTTATGAGAGATGTTTTCTTTCATGTGACTTGGCATATTGTCTGTGTAACTTCAATGCTTAACAGAAAATGTGAAAGACAGACAGGAAGTACTAAAAGCCTGAATTAGAATTAGGAGAATGAGAAAGGAAAGATGTCAATGAATTTGAGATGAATGGACAAAGAGGTAGAAAACATAGTTCATGGCAAGTTTTTTGAACATGGGGGAAAGGGAGGAAAAGAAAAGGTTCAAAGTTGAGTCTCAGAAATTTGTTTGCCGGGGGCATATTGCTGCTTTTAAAGAAAAAAACAGTGTCAAAAGGGAGTTGGTGTTTGGCTTTCTTTTAGAAATGTAGTATTTAAGTTATAAGTGGTACATCTAAGTGAAGAGATGCTTGGTATGCTTGGGACAGGTATGCTTGGGAAAAGGGAAATGTAACTGTAATTAGTGCAAGGGAAATTGGGGACTTGCTGGGATGTTAGAGATGAATTTCTTTCTCCTCACTCAGCTTTATTTTGCTTCATTGCAACCTATTTCTACCTGATGTATAAATCTGCTTGCTTATTTGTTGATTTCCTCCACTACTGTAATACAAGCTACAAGAGATTTACTGCTTTCTACTGTTTACCATGCTAGCCTCAGAACCCAGAACAGTGTCTGGCTCATGGAAGACACTCAATAGGTATTTACCAAATAAACTCTTACACCCTTTAGGCTGTAAAGGAAAATAAGGCAACTGATCGGAGCATGGAAGATGCTAGAAAAACTTCCAAGTGAAATTTGGCTGACTGCCAAGGCCTTGAATGATATAATAAAGACTTTTTATAGACAATCTACAAAGTTGTTACCTGGTGCCGTGAGATACACAACAGAAACTTTTTGGATACCAGTAGGAAGAAACCACCACTACATCCTCTTTGGCCAAAAGGAGTGGAAGGAAAGAGGTTAGGACATGCATTCGCATCAAAAGGACTCCAGTGAGATGGTCATTCATTGATGAATGCTATTGAGTGTTACAAATCTTGGTAATTGGTAGGAAGAACATTGTTTTCCTTCTGGCCAGTTTATAAAACCCTAAACAGAGGCACACGACTGCACTGAAGGTGGGAAAAAAAGGTACTTTCTTAATCTCTGCCGTTTTGGAGGGATTTGCATTTGGTTCTCTGAAGACAACTCAGGATTTTTTTTTTTTTTAAAGAGCTATACTGAGGTATAATTGACATGCAAAACACTGCACATATTTAATGTGTGCAATTTGATAAGTTTGGACCTGTGCATACCTGTGAAACCTTTACCACAATCAAGGTAATAATATATCCATCACCTCCAAAAGACAACTTAGAATGCTATCATTTTCTTTGCAAGTGTATTTTCTTTTTGCCTTCATTTTCTTATCTACAGTGTGGGTATGTTTACATCTATTGACCTATGGGTGGGGGCAGTAGATGTACTGTAATAATTGCAGGTGCAATTATTTTAAATTTGTTAAGTGCCATATCAATTTAATAACTATGATTTAATAACATTAATGATAGTGGAATTTAGAAATTACCAAGTAAGATAAAAAAGCTTTTTGAATAAATATTCTTTGTAATATATATTTCCTGTTGTGAGCCTCTCTTTTATTTAAACCTTTTAATCCTGAACACTGAGTTCAGCAAACTTAAAACTGTTTTATTAAATACATGTTGGCAATGAGGTATTGTAATATAAAATTATCCCTTGGTGATTAATGACAAAGCCACTATTCAACATACTCCCTTTTGAAGACAGAGCTGTAAAAAACCATGACGGGAAAATTTAAAAGGCAGTTCATAGGAAGCTAAGCCTAAATATTTAGAATAACTCATTGAAAGACACTAAAATGTTTGATGTCTTTCAGTGAGTTTTTCTAAATACAAAGGAAATTAATAGGGCCTATGAAAATAGAGCATCTTTCCATTATTTCCATAGGTATAAATTCCAAGGGTACTTAGCTCCAGTAATACAAAAGAAACATAAAACATATCCAACCTTAAGCCAAATTGAAAAGAACCACTTTTTTCCCACTAAGCTCTAGTTGGTGGCAGGAATTCAAGCTGACCGTGTGAGCTTGAGGTGTTCGGTCTGGGCTAAAATCTCGGGATGGACTCTGAGCTATTTTTTTTTCCTGATAAGGAAAACACAATCCTTTATAGGAAGAGGTATTTTAGCCTGTTGTTGCCTGAAAGGTCACTAAAGTGTTATACCACAGAAGGTTTTTAGCAGGCGAAGCACACGTGGAATGAAATTAGAGTTATTAGCTAAATCACCGCCGATGCTTTGCTTCCTAACCTTGTTCATCAAATATGTTTTCTCAGGGTTTTAGTGCCTTATTTTTCAGTTTCCTTCTTACTTGTATCAGAAACAGATCTTTAATATTTGAAGCTTGGTAACACATTCACACATGCTAAACAATGAAAGTGAAAAGCAATAGGTATAATAGTATCATAATAAATAAAGTATATCGTTAGTTGAAAAATCACTTTAAGCTTTTGGTTCTAAAGGCCTAATAAAAAATGAAATATAAGTTCCACTTGATAAACTATTTTGTGTTGTTTTTCTTGTTCATATCTGCTACTTCTCAGTGAGGGCAGTGCCTTAGGTGAGATTATAAGAAACACATGATGGTTTTCTGCTGAGACTCGGATCTTTTTATCAGGTAGTCTTTTAATAATATAATGCCCGTACTTGATATATCATAATGCCACTACTTGATACATCATTGTAGAATCTGTTTGGTAGCATCAAGATGGGGGGATTTGGAGTCAGAAGACCTGTGCTCCGGTTGTGCCTTTACTTCTTACCAGCATTGGACCTATAAGTAGGTCAAAATTGCTCTGAGCCTTAATTTCTTCCTCTGTAAAGTGAGGATAATAAAGCAATTTCAGCTTCGAAGGGTTATTGAGAGAATCAGGTGTCATATGTGTGTAATACGTAGAAGCATGTATATTAAAAATACACTATGAATAGGATTGGGATCTCATCTCTTTTTAAAAAGGATTTATACAAAAGGAATGATTGGAATTATGCTTTAAAATGCACATTTAGGCTCTTTACTGAGACAATTAGCATTTCCAAGGGTAGGAGAATAGATGGAATAAGGCTCAAACGAGAGAATTTTGTATTAGAATTTACTAAAATTTTGTATAGAGTGACAAAAGTGTAGAAGACATCCACAGAAGCCGAGGAGACCAGAGGGAGGTCTATGGAGAGCCTTTAAATGCCCACTTAGTTAATTGTGATTTGACAAGCAACAGGAATAGCCTGTGTGACATAATGCAGAAGAAAAATAAGTTAATTTATATTTTTTAAAAATTACGTAGAACTGAATTTCCATATTTCAAATTCTTTTGGAAATGGCCTTGTATATTATGAGAAAGAACACAAATAATTTGGGGCTAGCCTTGTCTGTGGTCTATGAGGCTTTGCTGCATATGTGGGCAAAAGGAACTGTCCAATGAATGGTCAAGAATGAAGATCCTGAGAGCTCAGTGTCCTGGATCAGGCAAAACGACAGGCCAAAGCTTGGAGGATGGATTACTTTGTAGAGGAGAAGCTTACCTGTTCCTCTCAGGTTTGGGCAGGGTTGCAAGAAGACAAAAGAATAATTGCCAGTAGAGATTTGTTGAGGTTCTTGAGGGAAAATCAAAGAAGTTTCTGTTTGATAGATTTGACTTTTTCAGGTTTCAGTACTTGGTTTAAGGATCCTGGAAAGGTGTGGAACAGGTCCCGTGGCCAGAGTGCCGCTTTGTCAAACGCAGATGAATGAAAGCATGGTTGAGCTGGAGACAATACCCAGCTGAGTGTAGCAAGTACACATTTGCTGTTGGGTTTAGTTACTTTCTCCAGCAATGAGCAATCACCCAGGATTAGAAGTGGAGAAATTGAATCTGGGCATTGTCAGGAACAGATGTTGAAAATCCAAGCGTAAAGGATGTACAAGCAAGGAAGGAAACCAAGGATGCTGACAAGAACACTGCTGCCTTTGCTAATCCTGGAGATAGATAATGAGTAGGAAGACCCAAAGCATGAGAAAAACATAGGTTCAGGTGGAGGGAAGCTTCCAAATAAGGGTGAAGAAAACTTTTTCCAAGAGGGAGGCAGGAGAACAAGGAAAAAGAATAGGTAGGTGTTTACAGTCAGGCAGAAAATTCAGAACTGGACATCTTAGAGAAGCCTCTTTCCACCAAAATGAAGGTGATCCATGATGAAGGGAATGAAGGTGGCAGATGAAGGGAGTAGTGATGAGGGAGATGAGAACTAACAGGGTGGAGAAACTATAAAGCTAGAGTCAGAAAATTATGAATCTGATATCTTTTGAGGCTTTCAGTAAATGTAGAGAAGCATGTAATGAAGATTATGATGAAATAACTAAGGCAGCTTCCCCTTAAATGTGCCTGGGCTCACTTTGTGCCATGCCATTTGGATGGATTAGATTTTCCAGTCTTCATTTTGTTTTCCCCTGTTAGAATTGCTTTCAATTATATACGACATGTCTTTCAGATTTCAGAAATTGGAAGGAGCAGTTATTACAAGCTATAGGTGAGCTCTTTAGACATGATTGGGTATGTCTTCTCAGCTGACATCCAGAATATATTTAGAATCCACAGCCCATTTAAATGTAGGAATTTTAATTAGGGTTGTGGGTACATTAACATATGCATATTTAGGGAAATAAAAAATAAAACATGCGTGCTGTAATTACCTATTAGAGACATATTCTTTACCTCGTAATCTTTGCTAACATATTCTTTGTATCATTTTACTGTCTCCAGAAATGAAAATCACAAAACTCCTGAGCCTAAATTAATCATCTCCTTAGAACAACAGTAGCAATTTCAGGAAAGAGAATGTCCCACAGTTACTCTAACATTTTTATTGGTATTTGGGAAAGCTGAAACTAGATTTCCTATATCGAGTTCATGAAAAGAACTTAAGATCATTCCTGTGTGACTTATGGTGTACTTTTGGTCAATATCGATCCAAAAAGTAGTGCCTTTTAAAAAAGGCATGCCTGTCTTTGCTAAGTGCTACATCTAATTTATCCCTTAGGTTTCAGCTGAATCATCATGTCTTCAGTGAAGAATTCCCTTATCTTCTAAATGCATGAGTTCTTCTTGGGATCATTCCCATGGCACCTCCATCCCCTTTCCTTGTGTGAACTTTCATCACACTTTACTATAATTTCTCTTTCTCTTGTAAATTGTGTGACGGATTGTGGGCGCCATAAAGGCAAAGATGGTATCTGTTTGGTTCCCTGCTTTATCCCTAGTGACAACACATAGCCTACCACCCAGTAGTTGCTCAATAAATATTTGTTAAAAGAATCTGTCTCAGGTATCGCAGTGAAGTGACATGGAAAGTATTCTTCGAATCTTGACATCGATGTTCTGCTCCCAGTTCTGCCTCTAAATGATTGTTTAACTTTGAGCAAGTCAATTTGAGTGTCCCTTTCCTTAAATGTAAAATTAGGGGATTACAGTAGGTGACCACTAATACTCTTCATAACTTTATGATTATACACAATTCCATATTTCTGGGATTAGTTCACACACGAATGTTAGCAATATAATATTTAAAATGAGCAAATCCACAAAGGCAAAATGAATGGAAAAAAATCAGTGCAAAGGAGTTATTACCATCTGCTTGTTACTATTATGCATTGATTTTACTAAGTGAGTTTCCAGAAAGATTAGTTGCTGAAAATGGAAATTGGAAATTGAGGCATGAATGGGAAAACAGAATGATGAAAAAGTTGGGGACTTGGAGAGGAGAGTCGGGTTGACTGGTTTGGAGCCAACAGAAATACTGTCCCCTGTTCCATTTAATTCAATGGTGAAGGTGTATGGATGTGTGACTATGTGCTTCCCTTTGCAGTGCCACATTTGGGAATTCCTTTAACATCAGCTTCATTAGTTACAAAGGCAGCAATCCATATCCAATTTTCATTTTGTAGCAGGATTGTTAATGTATAAACTACACTCTTTGTTGAAAATATTTGCAATTAATCCTATAAACAAACAAACAAACAAGCAAATGCAAATGTTACACTGCCTGCCCCTGCCAACCCCGCTGACTCTGAGGTCTGGTCACCATTTATTATACTCAAAAATGAATTGAAATCCCCACTTTGACCCTAACCTAATTTTCAAGTGATAATAGGCATGGATTCCCAGAAGCACTTTATGCCTCTTGATAGTAACATCCTAATTTCCTTTCCCGGTAAATGTTTTAAGTAAGATTTTAGCACCAAAGGAAATTAAACTTTAAGTTAATCGTAATTATAAAATGCCATCACTGATTTTTGTCTTCAGCCTAATTACTTTCTATTATTTAAACAAACCGCACCTCCTGTGAGTTTTAAGTTTGTTTCTCTTTCATTTCCTGACACACAAGGCCAACCAATCATAGCGGAGGCCTCCCTGAGTATCTTCTGCCAGAGCAGCCTCATTTAAATGTCACATAGGATTGAGGGTTTGTCTCCAGCTCACTTATTTCCAAGGCGCTCTTTCAGTAGCTAGGTGTAAGGCTGCTTCGCTCAGATGTTTTCGTTCTGCATACCTGGTGGCCATCCTTAGAGATCTAGTGTTTCCTAGTCCTCCTGCTGTTAAGAAGGAGACCTCTGAGCCCAGCCTTCTGTTTCTATGAGATGCCACTTCTAAAACTAAAGCAGAACTGGGCATAAGGAAGTGGGCAACGGCCAACATCATTCATCAAGAGTCTAACTTTGAATGTCATCTTCTCAGCTTGTCTCTGATTTGGAGGGCTTTTAAAGAGACTTCATTTTCCTGTGCCAGCTCTTTGTCTTGCTCTCATTTGTTCTTTGGAGATGGAACTAAAGGATCCCAGCGACTTCATTTTGTGAGCGTGTATGTCAACATTCTGCTGCAAGAATCACCTCACTTTTCTGCTACTTGAATGTTTTCTTTCTCATGTCATTATCCATGAGAAATTAGAGATAGATGGTGAGGAAGCTAGTCCACGACACCCACTGCTGGCAGGCTGTGGGGGTCTGCACCACTGGAAGAAGCAGAGTCAGCAAAATCAAAAGTTTCTGTTCATTCATTTCTATAAATGTCACTACTTGCTCCTCCTTTAAGTCACATGCTTTCTTTTTTATTAAGGCTATTAAAACAACATCAGTATTCTTCATCTGCTGGATAACTTCAGTTCACCCTGTCAGAAATATTCTTTGCATAAAAAATACCTCTTTTGTTACACCCCAGTTAAAGGCCCTCCTTTGCTTATCTGAATATTGTTACCTCTATATTGTTTTGTAGAAACAAAGCTCTGATTGTTCCTAATTAACAGAGGAGAGAGAATGAATCAGATTCTTTCCCCTCATATTCTTGACTTGGAAATATCAGATCTATTTAAAGATGAACATTGTGTGTGTGTGTGTGTGTGTGTGTGTGTACGAGTGAAAAGCAATATAGTATAATGGAGGAGATACGATATTATGAGAAAAGAGAGAAAATAAGAAGTGAATGTTGAAGAATCAGACTCAGTTTTGACCTGAATATATAATTTTAAAAATATAGCTTATGTGTTTTCTGTTAGATGATCACAAGAGGGAGCAATTTAATGGAAGGCTGAAAAACAAACCAGTGTTCACCAATCTGGGGAGACAATGTGAAAATTATTACATGTATCACTGTTGGAGAATGCTGTTGTCACTAATAGGAACTTGAATTTGATTGACAGGAGAAAAATTCATAGGTACCATCTGTCTCAGGTGTTGATCACTTAGTTTTATATATAGCAGCACATCTTTCTTCCTCTTGTTTAGAAAATGATAGGCACTTTATTCAAATTACTTATTCATTTACTTAGAATACATTGAATTCTAAGGAGATGTCATATTTCCTTGGCAGTTTCCATATAGGTCAAGAAATGTTTGTGGAGATCTAATTGATTCATTCATTTATTTTTCAAATACTTCCTGAGTCCTTTTCTAGGTTGGGGATATGGTAGATGCTAAGCATACAGTAGGGAACAAGACAGGGGTGAATCCTGATGATGTCTCCTATTATTCTTCCATCCTGAGTGAGTGAGTGTGTACTGCATTTGAATGTTGGAAGGTCATGAATGAGTTAGTGACTTTGAGCAAGTCATTTGATCTTCCTTGGCCTATAAAATTAAAGTGCTGAAATAGAGCAGTTGGCTGGTTTCCATCATTTTAAACCCTGTACAACTCATAATTCAAAACAAATCATAAACAGAACAAACAGATATAAAATTAAATAAATGCAGAACTTCTGTGCTTTGGTTTGGGGGGAATGGTAAGGAAAGGTGAAAGATGACACCTTTTTTCACCTTGGCCCCACTGGGATTCTGTAGGCACAGTGAGAGATTAGTGGAGTGCAAAGCCTGGGTCTGCAGGCTTTGTGATCCTGTTCAGAGATGAGAAAATAAATACCAAGTTTTGGTTTAGTGGGAAACTGGCAGATGTGGAGAAAATGTGTTCACTCAGTCACCATCAAATTCATAAGACAAATGTTATAAAGAGAAGATAAATTAGTAAGATACTAAGATTATGTTACATTTTATTTGATTGCTTCAGAATGATGCCAGATAAGTAAAATAAACATATTCTCACAACTTTGCCTGTCAACCTGGCAGCCAGGAACTTGGCAACTTTTCTGAACTTCTTATCATCCCCTCTTAGGTTATGTTTGGAGAGTGATTTATAAACGTGAAAGAAAGCTCAGACTACCAAACAGAATGCATGAAATAGCCCTAACGATCAGATGGGAGGAATGCAGTTAGATGATAGATAGATAGATAGATAGATAGATAGATAGATAGATAAGAAGAAAGGAAGAAAAGAAGAGAGAATGAAAGGAAGGAAAAAGGGAAAGAAGGAAGGAAGGAAAGAAGGAAGGAAGGAAGGAAGGAAGGAAGGAAGGAAGGAAGGAAGGAAGGAAGGAAGGAAGGAAGGAAGGAAGGAAAGAAGGAAAGAAGGAAGGCAGGCAGGCACATAATATACCAAAATTTGAACTGAGTATCAGAACCCAGAATTATGAGGTTATTTTAATTTTCCTTTTTTATTTATCTGTATTGTCTATGCTTTCTGCGTTCCCTTATAGACAGGAAGTAACAGATTTTTTTTCAAGGGGAAATAGTTCTCCCTGCTCCCATGTTTACCCACCCCCATGGTTGAGAGTGTAAGATTGTGCTCAGAGAACTGCATTCAAATTCAATGATCCTGACAAACTGGAGAAATGATAAAAACATACAGAATGGAATTCAATACACAGACGTGTAGGCCAGCAGGTTTTAGAAGAAAAATCAAACAAAAATAACAGAAAATTATTAGCCCCAGAGAAGTGAATAATTTCCTGTGGTTTTCTTTTCAAATGAAAGATTCAATAAATCAATTGTGACTTTTATCCCAAGGCCAGTTGATTTTGAGGAATTCGGGACAGGTTTTGACACATTTGTGCTTGGCTGGTGTAAATGTGCATGTGTCTAACTCCAAGTTTAAGCATCTTGAATTCATTTTTCAGCATTGCTTTCAAAATAAGTCCCTTAGGATATTATTTTTTAAATGATATTCCATGTCTCTTTCCAGATGATTTCAACATTTAACAACATTTGCAAATACACTGAATCTCTTTCAGCAAAGAGAATGACTGCTTAGTAAAATGAACCCATTTGCTAGAAGACCAACATTTAGTTTTAGTTTAACTATTAAACCAATGATTTATAAGAACACATAATAAAAATTGAGAAGTCATATGATTTTTTTTTTTTTTTTTTTTTTTTGCTATCATGGATTAGCAATATTTGCAATGGCTGCATGGCTTCCTTTTAATCGTCACATCTAACAATGCTAATTAAGCACCGAGGACAATTTCTGGTTCCATCACTGTGAGTGGGCATCTGACTGCAGTGGGGAAAACCCGAGGATGAAGTGAGACAGAAGAGCTACATTTATAATAAAAGGCACACCCGACCAGGAATCTCCAAACATTTTCTTTCTTTCACAGAATAGTGTAGAAGAGAACAAGCAGAGGGGAATAGAAGACGGGAGGCCATAAGGAAAACTCTGCATGGCTGGTGACAGATGAGACAGCAGAGAGCCCTGCCACAAAGACAGCACAGCCAGATGCCTGCTTTCCTGGAGAAAGCCTTTTCTCCCAAGATGTATCACTGCCTTTTCATGAACAAATATATAAAAGTACGTTGTGAAGGTAGCCCACTCAAATAGGGTTCTAAGGTCAAGCCACATCCTCTAGAGCAGGGGCCTCAGCTTTCATCCTGGTGAGAAGCTACTCATCTAGAGGCGGATCACCCCACAGCAGGAGATGCTGAGCGGGAATTCCTGCCTGGTGGCAGTGAGTATGGAGCTGACTTGGCAGCAATACAGCCCTGAAGCCTCTTACCCACAGGCATCTGATGGGCCAGTGAGCTGCATCTATCCTCAATCTGTGCCGTACATATATTTTCAAATGTCCAGGACACACGTGGAGTGTGTGTGCATGTGTGTGTATTTGGATGTGGACTGAATTATGATCCTCCTCAAATTCATATGTTGAAGGTCTAACTCCTAATATGCCTGACTGTACTTGGAAATTGGCCCTTTGAAGAGGTAATGAAGGTTAAATGGGGTCATAAGGATAGGGCCCCAATCCAACAGAAAGTGCCGTCTACAAGACAAAGACAGAGGCCTCAGGATAAACCAAACCTGAGGTTTCTAACACCTAGACTTTGGAAAGCAAATTGCTGTTGTTTAAGCCACTATGTCTGTTGTATGTTTTTATGGCATCCGTAGCTGACTAACTCATGGCGGAAGGAGTGTCACATCTAATTTGGGATCTCTGCTCTGAGGGTGGCTGTCATCTCCTGGTAGGCACAGCAGATGGCAGTGGTGCCCTGTGAGTCTGCACAACCCTCTGGCCTGCCAAGCTGTGGCTCCGGCTTAGATAACGAAAGGGTTAGAGATGTAAACTTCAAGGTCCAGATTTTTTTTCAATGGAAAAAAACAAAAACCCTTGCAATATAGTGTCTACTATGATCTAAATGTTAGTGTCCCTCCCCAATTCGTATTTTGAAACATAATCACCAACATAATGGTGTTAGGAGGTAGGGCCTGTAGGAAGTGGTTATGTCACGACACTGGAGCCCTCAGAAATGGGATTATTAACCTTTTAAAAGAGGCCCCAGAGGGCTGCCTTGCCCCTTTTCACATGTGAGGTTACAGCAAGAAGGTATCACCTATGAGCAAGGAAACCAGCCCTCACTAGAAGCCATATCTTCTGGTGCCTTGATGGACTTTCCAGCCTGTAAACTGTGAGAAATAAATTTCTGTCATTTATAAGACACCCTACTTATAATATTTTGCTATAGTACCCCAAGGGAACTAAAACAGTATCTCTACAAATATTAATCAAACTGGACTCTAGAAGAGTAATGAGATACTGCTTAAAAGGATACATAAGGGAAAAAATTCTCAGGTGTTTGATGTTCATGAGCCTCTCTGTTTCAAAGACGATTTACTGCTATTTCATTGCGTGTAGGCTCGAGTCTTTGCGCATTGAGCTCAAACCCTCTCCATTGCTTCCTGGAGGTTTCTACCTCTTTCCTCTGAAGTTTCCTGGATACACCTGTTGCTGTGAGGCTGAGGTATCAGAACTGAGCACATAACTGATTAGCTTCATGTAGACTTCAAGAATATTTTATCCAGTTGCCATCATTGGGCCCTTATCTCCACAGTCGTTCTAAGCACTAGCTACCGAACCAAAGCTGTCCTCTGTTCCTTATAAGGCTCTTAATAATGGAAACTTAACCAATTTGGCAAGCAGGTAGCTAGCACCTACTCCTGACACTATGCTTCATTGCGAATAATGATGCGTTATTGCAAATCCACAGTGGGTAAAAATAGGCACATAGGGACCCTCTCAGTGTTTGCATGTACATTAAACCCCTCCCAAGTTTCAGGGTTTGTTTGAGAGTGGTTTTATTTTAACCTTTCACCAAACTTTTTAAGGATCGGGATAATTTTTATAATATAATTACCAAAATTACACAGAAAAGTCAAACCTAGTTTACTCGATGGATTGGAAGTCATATGTCCAGGCAGTGTCTGAGGATGGACATCAGGCAAGTGATCATATATGGAGAATATCAACCCAAAGCACTGTAACCAAAAGATACTCATAACTGTCTAGGTGTGAATGACTACAAGTAAATGAACCTAACCGAAAGTCACCGAAGACCACTGGACAGAGAGCCAGTCCAAATGAGCATGTCCTCCCACCTGTTTACTAGTCCCATGAACATCTGAGATAAGCGTCAGTCTACTTGTATATAAAAATTTTAAAAAGAGTTCATATTTTGCCCACTGAGCAATAAGACTAACATGATAAAACTTGTCTTTGAGAAGTCTACTTGTGTTTTGGATTAATAAAGGCAGATGTGGTGTTGTGGTCAAGATACACATAAAGACATATATGTTATTTTTTGGAGTCTTTTGGGGGAAAAAGCTTATTAGATGCTTGAGAGATAACTTGATCTTCCAACAGATATTGGTGACTTTGAATCTCCTTGAATTTACATCGCTTTGGCCAAAACTTGGTTTAGCGCAGAATTCCCTTAGAAGAATTCTCCGGAATATTAAGTGCTTTTTTATAGAGGCGGCCGGCGGCGGGGAGTGGGGTTGGTGAAAAACAGGAGTCCTGTGTTCAAATATTTTGGGAGACTTGCATTAATAATACTTTTAATTTCTATAAATTGATGCTTTAACATCTACAAAATGACCACTAGCTGTTTCCAAGTAAGCCCTGACTCACCTCCAAAAAACATATGAAGACTTTAGATAGCCCTAAACCTATGCGTTAACAGTCACAGTGGACATGAATTTCATGGGGCACCACTTTGTAACACAGTTAACCTGTCCTAATAAACCTTCCTACCCTGCCTCATCCATTTCTTCTTGTAGGACTCGAACTAAAGGTTCGGCTCTCTCTCTGCCTCCTGACTGACCCCACTCCTGCCACTGTGGGGCATATGGTATTCTCCCGGGGGAACTGTGGGTATAATCAAGCTGTAGAACTCTTTCTGGTTCTTCTCTTTGATCTGTGTCTGGCCTCAAGGTAATATAGTTAAAACAAAACTGTGGGTTAGAAAAAAAAAATGGACATACTTCTTTCTGGCAGTACTCTTAGAAATGTTAATATATAAATGTGCATTCTAAATTTTCAGTGTCAACCTTACTTGGCTTTGGAATTTTTTTTTTTTTCTTTTTTTTGAGCAGTATGTCTTGTGGAACTAGCATTTCTGAGATCTCCTTTGAGAGGTGCTATTCTGCCGAAATGCTGATTATGCATGTAGGAGACATGGTATGTCAGTAAGTATTGTCTGAAGATAAAAATGCACTGGTATCGTTGTGAAATGAAATCAAACAACATAGCCCAGAGAAAGCCCAACTTCCATATGAAAATTAACTGGGGACTTCCCCTCCATCAGGGATTTGGCACACAGACACTGAATGGTAATATCTCAACGAACTTACATAGTGTATGTGGTCCACGCATTTTAAAATCCATATATATTTTGCCCTTTCTAATCTTTGAATAAATCTTTTCTGTATAAGGCAAGTGCTTACTGGATGTCTTCTCTAATATAGGCGCTAGGCACTTCAAACTCAACCTGTGCAAACTGAACTAGTGATCTTATTCCCACTTTTCTTCCCAAGTGGCAATTCCATCTACCCATTCACTTGCATCAGACACCCAGGAATCTAACAGTCTCCTCCTTTTCCCTTATCACAGTACCCACCACTGCCCACTAATCATGTCATTTTGGCATGTCTCATGGCACACCTATCCTCTCTATCTCCAATACCGATCCTTGTCCAGATTCACATTATCTCATGTCTCACTTTCATGGTGTCTTAACTAGTTCTCTTCCCTAATCTTTCCCCCTCTTGAGTCTCTTCTTTATAATGATGCTAATGTATTTTTTCTAAAGAACGTTTTTGATTGTGTTATTCTCTTTTATAAGCTATCTGCCCTTTGATCTGTGATTGTATTATATAGAGCTCAAACTCCTTAATTTTTCATACCCACTTTTCTACTATCTCATTCATACATGTTTTTCCAATTTTCTCCAGCTGTCTACCTGTAGCACAGGAAACAAATTCAGTCACATTAATCTGGCCGTGATGTGCTTTTTCACCTTTTGCCTGGGACCACCCCTCGCTTCCATACCGGCAACACAGTAAAGATCTATTCATCTTTTGAGATCAAGCTCAAAAGTGTTCTCTATGACCCTTCTCCTGATCTCTTTCTTCTCTTTACCCACAGCATGCACTACAGAGTTTCATACTTGTTTGCTCATATGTTTGTTTTACCTACTAGTTGGCAAGTTCCTAGAGGTAAAATATTATGTGTGAATCATCCTAAAATCTCCAAAGGCTCACATAGCACTTAAAACACTAAGGAATATTTTATAAATGCTTATTTAGTGAAAGGACCATTTTTCCTTTTATATATGAAATAAATTATAAACTATATACTTCTGATTTTATATCATGTATGAGTATGATTGAAAAGTGCCTCTTCTAAATTAATCACTTGATATTGCCTCTTCCTTTCTAGTATAATTGGAAAGGGAAGAAGAAACATATATTTATCTTTGGATGTTTTCCTCAAATCATCATATTCTCACCTTCCTCTTTCCTTACTGTTTCAAACACCCAATATTATAAATATTTTTTGAAACCAAGAAAAATGATTCCCAATTCTGATTTTTCCTCTGAGTAAATGTAACTACATGGGCAATTATCCATTATAGTACCCACAGAGAATAGAAGTACTTTCCCCAGTTCTCCTATTTTAGATCCTTAGAGGCAGGGATGGAATAAAACCTTCTACCCTCCATGTTTTGGAAAGCAGACAATGACAGAGCCCTGGGAGGATTGTAAGAGTGTACTGTGATCTAAACTCTGGATCAAGCAATACGTCTCAATGTTGAGCCTTTGACATAGTTAGAGTTCTAGTCATTTGTATCAAATAGTAGGAACGAAAAGGACAGATGGACATTTGATTTCCTAAAGACAATTCTCTGAATTAATCTGAAGTCAGTTTCCATAAGAATCTTAGCAACTACTACAAATTGTTGATTTTGGGGATTTGTAGTCTTGGGTGAAACTGGTTAGTTATCAATACCTAACAAAGGGATCATAAAAAGAGAACGGTCAAGTTAGCCACATTTTAAAATCATTTCCATCTCCAATCTCCCCTCTCTGTTCCCTACTAGAATTTTTTATAAGAGGAAAGGATTTTTAAAAGCCCTTCAAAGAAAAGAAAGAAGTTATGTTTTCAAAATGGGTGCTTCTCCATTCTTCACTTTGCTGGATACTGTTATGATAAACACTTTGGTCTGATGGGCACAAAAGGCTTATTCTCCATTCTAATGCTGTGTTGTGGGATCTTGTCTGAGGAATAGGAAGGCTATGTAGGAGACAGTAAAGAAGATGCTTTGAATTTGAAAGAAACAGAATAGAGCTTTAATACTTACAGCTGTCCTCTTCTTCAGTTATACATTTCACAACATAACAGGCGTAGATGAAACCTGCCAGCTGAAACAAAACAGAGATGCTTTAGACATCAGACAAAGGCACCAAAACCAGACCTCACTGGGGAGTGACTTTTCAAAGTTAGGCAGTTTACAACCAGACTTAGGGCTCCAACATGGCTCATTGGACTGGATCTTGACTCCAGTGTGGACTCCTGATTCAAATGATGCTCATCTGTGTTGTAAATAAACATATCACTCTGTTTTTCTCCGACCTGTGTTTACGTGTAAGATTTGTTAATTGCCAAGCAATCTAAAACAAATTATTTTCAGTACTGAAAAAGACTTATGACGATTCACTAGTGGATTAACATTTGCATTTGTGCCAATCAACTTTTAGTTTACTTTTCATTAGCTCAGTACCTAAGATTCTAAAACATGGACTCTCACAGACCATCAGAAAAATGCTTTGAGGGAAAAACATTAAGGTGATTCTGTGGTTTGTTGCATGGGCTCTTTGTAAGTAAGGAAGACTCAGATCTGTAACAGGAACCAGAGCATACTGAGTATGATTAAGACAATATGCTACAGAGAAGTGATGAGATGGACACCTATAAGTAGGGAGTATCATCAAAATGCATTGAATATGGCATTACACACATCACATTCTCTTTTCTGAAACACTACAAAAAGGTCTGTGTGCTTGTAAAGTAGCACAACAAAGTCATTTGATCTCTCTATTTTTTCAGATTGGGTGTTTTTGTATTCCTTCCTACTAGTACAATATTTATTTAGTCAATTTATGAACACTAATCAAAAGAAACAAATATAATTTCTGGATAAGTAGAAGACTATTTGTTTTCTTTTTTTGCAAATTGATCTAGTTTGGAGGAATCCTTAAAGGTATGTCCTTAAAACAGTGATGAAGATTATTCACAACAACGTTTCAGACAGACATTGATCTGGCTGAGGACCGACCCCACACAATAATATTTAGTGTGGGGAAGAAAACATTAGGAAAAGCTGCAGTCTTCAATCAGGAAGTGAAAGCACGGGAAAAAAAGGAACTACCGCGACAAGCCTAATGAAGTTGTTTTTCATTAGGTGACAGATAGTGATCTTCTGGAGGATGTGAGGGGAACATCTTAAGTCAAAGGCTACACTAATAGGTATTTAATGAGCGCAGAACTATTAGGAGACAAAGCGGTCTCTGGTGAAAAGAAACTTTCAAGTCCCTAATTTGGACTTGAGAGAGAAAGCACATTCTGGCAGATTCTAGTTATCTTCCAAAAAGAACTGGCATAGGATAAAACAGCAGTCATTCCTGGACAATAGAGGAAGCAGCAGTGACCACATTTGGGGAGGCAGAGTTGAAGGAAAAAGACTTATGTAACACTTCATACACTTTTGTTTTTAGATCCTGGAGGAGAGGGAATGGATACTCTCGGCCCTCTCTACCCCCAACTGTAGTATCTGCACCAGTATACAACATAGAGAGTCAAAAATAAATACCACTGATGCTATATCAGAAGACTGAGTTTTCTTTTTAAGAAATATTTTAGAAAACTCATCAAATCAGCATGTTTCTCTTTGAATTATATGTTGCTATTGGCAATAAGATAGTGATAGTAAGAACCACTTCTTTATATAATAGAATCATCAAGGTCTTTGTTTTTATGGGACTTATTTTTAAAGTTCAGAGTACTAATTAAAAACCAATGTCTCCTATTTGGCTTTAGCAAAGATTTTGATTTATCCAAACTCAAATCACATAGTGATTTGAGGATTTCATGAGTACTGGAAAAATAGAGACTATACTAACACATCTTGATCTTTCATCCAACAGGACCCATGAAAATGCTCTTTTTATGGAGTGAGCCAGTCCCATGGGTGCTTAACATTGGTACTTGGATCTGGCTGTGTCTAAGTAAAGAGCCTATGGGTGTGGTTAAATCTCCTTGGTATTGCTTATAGCTTCACTTCTTCCTCCACATTGAGTTCTTACTGTATGTCGCTAAATGTTACAGGTTTATCAGTAGTTTTCCTCTTCTTTTCAGTGTTAAATGCTTATTAAATTATTTGTAAAGCAATTTGTCCTAATTACAAACTGTTTTAAAAAAATTCTTACTCATCACTTCATTTCTTTGAAATGAATATCTAGGTAATAAGCATCGATACATTCTGAGATTCATGGCCAATAAGTTTAAACTTCTCATTAAAGTGTCAGTAGATTCTTGATTATTAAGTGTACTCTCCCAGAATGCAGCTAAGGCACTGCATTCTGCTTACCAATGATCTTTTAATTATATTCATTTTCATTCTTTAACTATCTGGGGAGCTCCTTTGATATAAAAGTAAATCCCGCTGCATTTTTTACAAAAGCTTGCTGATTAAGAGAACTTTAGCTTTTAAATTGGTCACCTCTAACTACAAATGGAAATTTGTGTTCCCCAAATTAATCAAGATTCATAAACTCTGCTATCTTCCAATTTCTCTATACAGTACACATTTCTAATTTAATTTTACCTCCCCAGTGGCAATTTATAAAATTTACCTATAGAGAGGGGTTTCAAATTATTTCTAACAATTCTGAATGTCTCTGATATGGTTTGGCTGTGTTCCCAAATCTCATATTGAATTGTAGTTCCCATAATCCCCAGGGGTTGTGGGAGGGACCCAGTGGCAGGTAACTGAATCATGGGAGAAGTTACCTTCATGCTGTTCTCATGATAGTATGTGAGTTCTCAAAAGATCTGATGGTTTTATAATGAACTTTTCCCTCCTTTGCTTCTTCTCCTTGCTGCCACCATGTGAAGCCACATATAGTGGCTTTTCTTCTCCTTGCTGCCACCATTTGAAGAAGGTCTTTGCTTCCCCTTCTGTCTTGATTGTAAATGTCCTGAGGCCTTCCCAGCCATGCTGAACTGTGAGTCAATTTAACTTCTTTCCTTTTTAAATTACCTAGTCTAGGGTATGTCTTTATGAGCAGTGTGAGAACAGAAGAATCCAATCTCCTGTAATATGCAACTCTGCTAATTGCTACCTGGGCTACAATGATAAACTAAAGCAGAGTTCTAGTCACCACTGACATTTTGGGTTTGGAATACTTTTCTATTGAGGCTGTTATGTGTCGTCAATGTTTAAACAATAACATCCTACAATCAAGACTGTCAACAATTGAAGCAATAAAAATATTTCTAGACATTGTCACATGTCCTCTAAAAGGCAAAATTTCCCCTGGTTAGAGCTGCTGTTTGAGATATAGTCCTAGCTTTAAGGAGTTTGCAATTTTGTAGCAGGTATATATATAACTGTAATTTGAAGTAGATTTAGGTAAATCTTCAGCAAGAAGGAAGAAAATCGTACCTCTAATAAGTGACAACAAACAGTAGACTGGATACTTTCATGTGTTAGCCCATTAAGCCTCACAAACACCCTCGGAAGAGCATTATATATATTTTTGCAGATGACAGGCAAAATGGGATTTGCTTTTCCAGAGTGAGATTATCAAGCAGGAAAGACATGGGTTGTGTTTAGGTAAGAGGCAGTAGTTAAATCTGATGAGAGTTTGGGGACTTCATACTAGAGCAATGGAAATTAGAGCTGTGAAGACCAGATTAGGGTCATAATCAGTGGGCCTCCAGTGTGCCAAATTGCCAATGGAACTATGCCATTTTTCTATGAAAATTTTCTATGAAAATTTGTATGGTGTGCTGAAGGAGCACACCATACAAAAGTATAACATTTTTCATGGGCCCAAATCTTTCCTGATGCGATACTTGATTTCCTTTCTAGCCTCATTCCTCACCAGTCCTTGTCAGAACTGATGTCAGTAGAAAGCTGTTGGTAGCTTGCTGACATCTATCAGGTGGCTTTCCTTCTCTGTTCCTTAACTCATTTCCCCAGTCTGCCAACAAAGAATGCTAACGCCCTCTACCTTTTCCTTCCCGTCCCTACTCAGCCTTGCACCTCCAGTAATGAGTAATTCTAACTCATTCTTTTTTTACGTTTGTTTTTGAAAACAGAATTCTGAGTTGCTAAGCTGGATATAAAGCTTTACACAGCAGTACTGCCTGCTTACTTCCCAGGTCTTCTTTTTTAATTTTTTATTTCACTTTTATTTTAAGTTCTAGGGTTCATATGTAGGTTTGTTATACAGGTAAAGTTGTGTCATGGGAGTTTGTTGTACAGATTATTTCATCTCCCAGGTATTAAGCTGGCCTTAAAGAATGAGTTAATACCCACCAGGAAAAACAACGAATGGATACTAACTCATTCTTTAAGGCTGAATAAAGGTGCTGTTTCCTCCAAGAACTGGTAATCCATTCTCAGAGTAGGTTGGTGCTTGGCACTTTTGAGATAGACCTTGAGAGGTGGGAGGGCTTGAAAGGGAATAAAGAGGGGAACAGAGAGATGGAGAGTACATCTTCCAAGCAGAGCTCAGACTAGAGCTGTTAAGAAATAGATACATTTAGGGAGGAGGAAGTGGCCCAGTTCAGAGAAGCTTGGGGTGTATAAAGGGAAGTAACGGGTCACAAAGCAGATAATAGAAGCTCATGTTGGTAGAGTAGATGTTAGTATCTGAAAGTAAAAGAAAATAATTTTATTTTGTTCCTTATGTGAAGATGCTAAGAATAATAATGGAAGGGATCTGTGGCACTATCTTAGGCAAACAAACAATTATCCGCTAGTGAAAGAAACAAAATATTCTAGTGTTTCAGTCTTTGTCATTCAAAGCAGAGCTAAGTATAATTTTTTAAAATTTTTATTTATCTTTTCACCTTCGTATATCTAATGTGATTTGTTCACTTCTAATTCACCTGATAAGGAATTACATATCATCTTGATATTAGTACTGACTGGAAGGAAGTATTTTCTCTCTATAACTAAATCAGATTAAAATTCTTTTTTATATCCACAAACCAAATTATGATTGTATGTCTCAGAAATTCACTTAGAAGCTAATAGAAAAAATGAAATCAAAGCCTTTTGGTAAGTATTTTAAAAGATTTAATTGTTATAATTGAAAATATAGCAACCTTAGTGTTTAATCTATTACATTCTAGATTTCCGCTTCTGGGAAGTTGGAGTAATGGGAGGGATACCTTTCCCTATCTTTCCTATTAAATACAATTAAAAACCCTGAACATTATATATATATAACAAACACAGGAAGACTGATGCAGACCAACTATGGTCTTTGGTACTTAAGAAAGTACATGAGGGTGAATTCCATTATTAGTATTACTATTATTATTATTATTTCATATACACCAGACTTACTTGGAGCTGAAGAAGCCTATAACTCTGAAATGCTAACAGGTACAGATTTTTTAAAAGCCCCAGTAAACGCTTGCTGTCTCTAGCCAAAAGACCAGAGAAAAGGGAAAACGCAGCCCACCAAGACAGAAAGTTTTACAATGATAGTACCTCTTTGTTTCAGCCAACACCATAGAAAACAAAACAAAACAAAACAAAAACACAAAAATTGTAGCCCCACTCCCCAACCACAGCAACAAAGAGTGGGGAGCCAAGACTTCCCCACTGCCTCATGGGTAATCCAGGCTTTTAGCCACACTCTCCAGTAACGAGGCAGACGCTCTCTTTTCTCCACTGGGGTGTTGTCAGTGGAAGCTTAGTAGAAGATGAGGACTTTTACCAACGCCCAGCAGTACTGAGGCCTGTCTGCCACCCCCGTGGCATCAGTGAAAGCCACCTTGGAGCAGTAATAAGGCTCTTGCCAGATATGGAGGTATCACTGAGAGGCTAGTGGGGAGCAGGACCTTCCACAGCTTCCCAGACTTAATGAAAAGCCCTTCCCACATTGAGTCTCAATGGAGGCTAAGTGGGAACCCTGGACTTCTATCCCCACTTGGCAGAAATAAGTCAGCATCCCTCCTTCTCCTATCAAAACAGCATCAGAGGAATCAACTAAAATGAAAGGTTTAATTAAGATTTAGGGTCTCATAGCATAATACCCAAAATGTCCACGTTTCAATTAAAAATTACTAAAAATACCAACAATGAGGATGTCCTCAAACTGAGTGAAAGGACAGCCAATGTAACCTAACCACAGAGGTGATAGAGATGTTAAGATTTTCTGGCAAATATTTTAGAGTAGACATCGAAAAAATGCTCCAATAAGCAATTACAAACATGCTTGAAATAAATTAAAAAATTAGAAGGTCTCAGCAAAGACACAGAATATGTGAGGAAGAACCAAACTGAAAATTTAGAACTGAAAAATGTAGAGAACACAGAGGAAAGAATCAGTGAACTTGAAGACTGAACAACAGAAATTACCTAAACTAAGCAACAGAGACAAAGTAAACTGGAAAACATGCACAGAGTCTCAGGGACTCATGGAAATATCAAAAGACCTAACTTTTTTCTCCCCCCACTGCAGTCCTGAAAGGAAAGGAGAAAGAGATCAGCACTGAAAAAGCCTTCAAAGAAATAATGACTGAAAACTTCTGAAATTTGGCAAAGGACATAAACTTACTAATTCAAAAAGCTTAGTGAACCGCAAACAGTATAAATCTAAAGAAATTCACGCCACAATGCATGACAGTCAAACTTAGGAAAGCCAAAAACAAATATCTTGAAAGCAGAAACAGGGAAACATTTATGTACAGCCATTCTGGAAAACAGTTTGGAGGTTTCTTTACAAACTAAACATGCAACTACCATATGATCTAGCAATTGCACTCCTGCCCAGGAGTGCAATTTTGTCTCAGAGAAATAAAAACATGTTCCAACAAAAACCTGTACACTAATATGTATAACATCGCTATTCATAATAGGCCCAAGGTGGATGCAACCCCAATGTTGTTCTGTGGGTTAATAGTTAAACAAACTGTGGTACATCCATACCATGAAATATTATTCAGCAAGAAAAAGGAACGGATGACTGATACATACAACAACCTGCATGAATTTCCATAGAATTGAGGTTTGTGAAAAAAGCCAACTCAAAAAGGTTGTATGTTATGTGATTCTAGTTATAGAACATTCTTGACATAATAAAATTGTAGAAATAGAGAACAGGTTGGTGGTTGCCGGGGACTAAGGAAGGTGGGTTATGAAGTAAGTGAATGTGGCCATAAAAGGCAACGTATGGGATCTCTGTGGTGACAAAACTTTCTGTGTCTTGACTGTATCAATATCCAGATCCTAAAAGTGAAGCTGTACTGATTTTTGCAATGTAATAATATTTGAAGAAACTGGGTAAAGTGTACACAGAATTTTTCATTTTATTTCATATAATTGCATGTGATCCATATTTATCTCACAATAAAAAGTTTACTTGAAAAATACTACATTTTAGGGTACTTTTATTTATGTTTAAAAACCTTCATATTATAATTTATAAATTATAAGTATATCTAAACCAACTAGATTGTTTTCTTAAATATATCTAAACCAAGTAGCTTGTTTTCTTAAGTACAAAGACACATTTTAATTTTGTGCCTTTATGCCAACATGATTAGAAATGAGGAGTAGCAACATGACTTTTGTATCCACAATTATCTCACATTCCACATAAATTGGTTGTATGTTTTATTTAAATTAAATAATCTAATTTTATTCTGAATTCATAATTCATAGGCTCTAAGCCCATGCTTTTTGTAATAGGAATTTGAACAGAAGGATATTATGCACACACAAAGTATAATTTTAAGTTGCAGCTGATTTTTACTTGCTCTTTTTCATCTTATTCCATCTACATAATTTGAGATTGCTTCAGCAAAGGATTCAAATGTGATTACATCAGCGTTATTAATGAAGGTCTTTATACGAAGTATTTTATTATGTGGGCTGGTATATCATCTCTATTGTTTACCAGATGATTCTTATCTCATACTAATCCACTGGCTGGACTATTGTGGAGCACACTGCAAATTTTCTCTGCTACGAATAATCCAGGTGCAGTTATCAACCCACAATAACACATGGAGGATTGCCTCCAGGGCTATTGTGAATGTTCACAGCCTACTGGGTCAGAAAAGCTTTTCAGAGGATCAGAAACATATCTTAATACCAGCCTTTAGGTATTCTGCTGCATCATCAAGCATGACTGTATTAAACACTTTTTAAAAGATTAAATAAAATCAGACATACATGCAAACTTATATTATCTACTTTAAGTTGGGAAATAGACTGAACTAAATGACAACACTGGCTTACCCAATTATTCCTGTTATGAAATAGTCTCTGGAGACTGGTAGATTTCTTCAGTCCAAACTTATCAAAAAGTTACCCTAGTTCAAAGGAGTCTGGTGTATTAGTAAACTGGGCAGAGCAGAAGAAATTCAGGCAGGACAAAAGATGGCTAATAATATTCAAATGTCATCATGGTTAATACCTCTCTCAGGGTTTAAATATGAGATTCATTTTTAAAAATGTATTGAGAGCAGTAGTTCAACCATTCTATACATGTGCCGGTTGGGAGATGATCAAAGAAATGGCTAATCTAGTGCAATAGAACTGCCATGAAATTGCCTTCTGGTTTAGAGATAAGAGCCATAGGGGAGTCCTTAACCAAAACTATTCATTGAAAATAATTGGGAAATGTAAAAAGCAACTATCAATAATACCATACTATTTTAATGGTGAAGTTGAGTTTAAGATTGTATGTTTGTAATGTGCAAAAGGAACTCTGATTTATTCATAATGAATCATTTGAAGCAGAAAGTACAATTTTTAAATATTCTGTAAAATGTACACAATTAATACTGTCCTACAGAATTTTGGAACAAAATCACTACGTAGTTCTTTGGGGAGCAAATGGTACAAGTAGCATAATTTTTGCTCAGAGATAATAGGGTACCAATAGCAAAATTAACTGTACAAAAGGTAAGGTATTTGTAAAAACAAATTAGCCCGTATTGGATATTCTCTAACATTAGTAGACAAGGCTAAAGAAGGATCCTTGTATTTCATTGGAAGGAGTATGCTGCCCCAGTGATGGCAATGGGAATACAAGGCCAGATTTCTCTGTAGAGACTAGGAGAGAAGATTATTTGTATTAAAATACTTAGTTGCAAAAATAACTGGCATTAAATAGATGCGTTTGGAAAAAGAAAGGGGCTAAAACTATGTTAACATTTCCTTCTTTTTAGAGGTACTACATTGGAAGATAAGGAAAGTGTGGAATATACAATGCAGCTGAGACTTCAGCACATATCCAATGATCAAAAATAATGCACTGATTAATATTATATAAAAATGATGTCAGTAGTACTCTCACTGCACTAAAAAAGAAAAAGTGAAACACAATGGAAACATCAGGACAAACCAGCTAGAGAGAAAAATGACTTTAAAATGTTATTGTAAACTCAGATGTATTATTAGGGTTTTGAAAATATAGTTAAGTAGGAACCTTACAGCAATTGGTCCCTTTCCCATGACATTTGTGGGAATAAGCTTTATGCTTATGAAAAGGTATTTTATGTGGCACCCAATAAAGTGTGCCTCTGAAGCAAAATACTTGTTGCAGTATGTGGCAAGGAAGATGAATGGGAGTGAAGACAGGAGAAGAAAAAGAACCCTCCTGGGGAATAAGATGTGGATTGGGGAAGACACAAATTTGAAGACCAGTTTTTTCCCCAAAGCAATTTTAAAAAGGCACGATACTGAATCGAAGTGTCACTTAAAAGGCCCGTCAAGTCTATCCATGTGTAGCAGTATAATCTAGTTGGATTGAATAACTTTGGAGTCAGAACTTGGCTATAATTGGTGTTCTTCAGTGACCCTTTCTTCCTTTCCATCTGAGTTACCTTCTTTTCAGTATAAATCTTAGATTGTCTTCTTTCTACATAGCTCATAGCCAATGCAAGGGTGAAACAGAATGTCATAAACCTCAGAATGAAGGGATTTCATTAATTACTAGCAATACCATTATTACCAATGGAGAATATATAACCTAGGACAAATTGCAATTGTATTTCTGTGCATTACTTTTTGTTTTAGTGCTTAAACCTCAAAACCAGCCAAATCATCTAACCAACCCTCACATCCTGGTAAGAGCTGGGAGGTAGAAAAGGAAATGCCAGTGATTACTATTTAAAGTAGTATCTGCCATTACTATTCACTATACTCTGGGCATGTGGTAACATCTTTACAGCCATTCTGCTATCCATTCTTTCCAAAATGAAGGAGACAATTTCTGTTATCATCTATTATGTATAAATGAAAAAACCGAGGCTTAGAGAAGTTAGATAGTTCTGTCCCAAGATTCAGACATAATGAGAAGACTTGATTCATGCCTACGGACCCTAAATCCTATGCTTCTCATTTTCACACAGTCTTCTTAGTTTATCCAAAAGGCAAAACTGACAATACTCTCAAGCAAAGAGAACATAAGATTCTAAAAATCAGAGTGAATTCACATTCACTTAAAAAAAAAAAGTTAAAATTAAGTTCACCTAGTTTTCCAAGTTGGAAATCTGGATACAGAAGTTACTGCTGAGCTTTGAATTAGCAGAGCTTGGAAATCATCAAGAAACAAAGTGGCTACCAGATAAACCACACAGGAGTTTAATACTACTTGTGGGAAACCTGGAACATGTAGGAGAAGGCATGTGCTCCTCCCACTCGTTTAATTACCATTTCAGTGGTTCCGACTCATTATGATTTTATAGTTCTCCTCTGAATTGCTTACACGTGCTTCTACACACCAGCGTGGGCTTCTTATATTAGACATATATTGGTGAGCCACTAATTATCTTCAGTTTACTGCTGGTGAGCAAGGTGAGCCTCGCATTAGCTGGAGAGTCAGATGGAGGGATGGTTCTAAGAGCTTGAAAATCTAAACATAGCTCTTTTTGCTCATAAGATAAAGACATGATAGCAAAGTATCGAAGGACATTCATGATTTGGCTCAAGCCTATGCTTTCAGTCCCAACACTTGTGGCTCCCCTTTGCTCTTCCATATTAAATGTCTGGCTGTTCCTCTACTATATATGCCATGCTGTTTGATATCTTTGTGTTTTTGAATAAGGCATTTCTCTGTCCGACAGACATTTATTACCATATAGTGAATGCCTACATGAAACATGAGCTACTTCAAGGTTACTCCTCAGGGAAATATTTTCTAAACATCAAAAAGCACAGATTGGCATTCCTCACTCTCTGTGCTCTTATAGCACCCTGTCCAATATCTATATTGCACAACTTAATTCATTTTTGCATATTAATTCTTAAACTGGACTATCAGCATTCTCTAGAGTAACCAAGAATATTTCTACTACCCCAGAAAGTTCCTTCTTGGCCTTTCATCCTCACCACTCTCCCAACCCTTACACCACCCACCAGACCACACCTGTTCTAATTTTGATAAACATAGAATACTTTTGCTGGGTCTTGAACTTCATACAATAGAATCTTATTGCTTGGTGTCTGGCTTCTTTCACTGAGCATAATATAATATTTTTAAGATTAATCCAAGCTACTGCATCTATCAGTAATTCATTGTTTTATTTCCAACTGGCATTCTACAAGTATGTGAATATAATTTTATCAGCTAACTTTTGATACATAACACACAAAACCAAAATTTAGTGGCTTAAAGTAACATCCATTCATTTCTGCTCATTGTTTTTTGGGTCAACATTTTGGATTGAGTTCAGCTGGGCAGTTCTTTTGCTGAATTTGGTTGGGCTCACTCATGCGTTTGTGATTGACTGTAAATTAGCTAGGTAGCACTTTTTTTCTGGGGCTTGGCTTATTGTTAGGTGGGGGTGATGAAGTCAAATAAATGGACCACATATTTGTGGTCTCACATATCTAATCATTCATCAGAACAATCTGGTCTTGTTCACACAGGTGTGGCAGGTTTAAAGAGCAATAATAGTAAGGTGCACTTCTCAGGTCTCTGTATTATGTTTGCTATCATCTCAATGTCAAAATCAGTTGGAGGCCATTATAGCAAAACTCTTCCATGATGCCACAATTTATTTACTTACTCATCTGCTAAAGGACATTAGTCTCTCAAGGATTAACTGGTTTTTATTTTCAGTTACTTCCAATCTTATATCTTGAATCAACTCATTTAAATAATTTTGCTTTAGGATTTCATGATTACATAATGACAGGAGGACTTCCTTCCCTCCCTTCCCTCCTTCCCTCCTTCCTTCCTTCCTTCCTTCCCTCCCTCCCTCCCTCCCTCCCTCCCTCCCTCCCTCCCTCCCTCCCTTCCTTCCTTCCTTCCTTCCTTCCTTCCTTCCTTCCTTCCTTCCTTCCTTCCTCCCTCCCTCCCTCCCTTCCTTCTGCCTTCCTTTCTCTCTCTCTCTCTGTCTCTCTCTCTTTCTCTTTCTCTCTTTCTTTCCTTGTTGGAGTCAGGCTCTGTCACCCAGGCTGGAATGCAGTGGCACAATCTCGGCTCACTGCAACTCCGTCTCTGGGGCTCAACTCTGCCTCTGGGGCTCAACTGATTCTCCCACATCTCAAAACCTCCCAGGTATCTGGGATTACAAGCCTGCGCCACCACGCCTGGCTAACTTTTGTATAATTTTTTAGTAGGGACGAAGTTTCGCCATGTTGGCCAGGCTGGTCTTAAGTTCCTGACAATATATTTCATCCAGTTTATGGGCCCAAGATGAAGATTAAAAAGAATCATAACTATGAATGCACTGAGCTCCCAGGAGAAGCAAAAAATGTATTAATTCTCCTCATTTGTAAATGTTCATCGGTTTTTGACTCTATTCAGCCATTCCTACAAGAAGGAAGGTAGTCCTTCATATCTTTTTTTCTTCCTAGTATATGTATTAATTGGCTCAAGTGGTTTCTGATTTTTTCTTTTTTTTCTTTAAGTAGGCAGAGGTTGAGAACGGTTAGCTAATTTAGAGATTTTTTGGAGTCAACTTCTAAAAGAGAAGTTTAAATATGCGGATTGGAATTGCTTCTCTTACTACTCAAATTTTAAAAGTCCTTTAAGAGTTATTCACCTATTCTTTATTAGTAAATATCACTCATATTTCTGAACTTGAATTTTCCTTATATTTATATCAAACTAATTCTATCCAGATCATCAGTTCTTACTTTCTCTTTTAAATTATTATATCATTAACATTTTCTCATTATACACTTGCCAAAAAACATCAAGGAGAATACAACATTGATGACTCTATTAAAGAAACAGAAGAGTAGGAGAAGAAAAATAATTTGATAATTTGTCAAATATCAAAAGGGAGACTGTTGAGAATTGCCCCCATGCAGAGCTTTTTTTTTGAACTATTATCTAAAAATTTCTATCAAGTGCTGTAAGAACCATGTTTTCATTCCTTAAACTTGGCATTTTAGTATCTCCATTGACTTGTAGTTTTTTTTCCCTTAACTTCTGGGAAATATGCTTTCCATTCCATTATATTTCTGACTATATTTGAAAAGATACAAAGGCATGAGCTTGTTATAACCACAGCATCAGAGCTCGGGGAAGAGCAAGCTGTTTGTATTTTTTTCTTGTCTTTAAAGATGCCATCATTATCACTTGTTCTCCCAGAAAAGTGAAGTTTGATGACAATCTGTTTATCTCCTCACTGTACCTTAATGACTTCAAAATTGTTGAAACCTCATTACTGGATGTCATCTCTGTGTATGTGTGTGTGTATGTGTGTGTGTGTGTGTGTGTGTGTGTGTGTGTGTGCGCGCGCGCGAATGTGAGTTGTAATAAAGCGAGAAATACTGAGTATGAAATGACATTGTGCCGATTTTTATGGTCTTTTATGAAGGATGGCTGAATTCTATAATTAGCCCCAGTCTGCTTCTGCAGGTCAATTTTCTAAAATTAGACAATGTAAGAGAAATTTTTTATACCTCACTTCTTCCCTCCACTATGAAAAGTCCTCAGCTAGAATTTATTTGTGACTATGATTCCTTCTAAATCCCTTTCTTTAGATAATTCTGACTCCCAATGACTTGTAACTTCACTATTCCAAGTTATATATAATTTTCAACCTTCACAGCTGCCTAAAAGGCAGGCAGACTTTGCTGTTCCTCATCTCTGATGAATGTATTCAATCTGAGAATATTAGTGAATAATAATAATTAACATTAGTATAGTACTCATTCTGTGCTAAGCACTGTTTATGCATAAATTCTTACTCCTCACAATCACTTTATGAGATAGGAATAATTATTATATTCTCCTTATAGATGAGGGATTGGGGGCATAGAGAAGTTAAAAGGCTTCTTCAAAGTCACCTACTAATAGGTAGTGGAGCTGAGATTCAAACCCAGGGTGACTGACTCCAGAATCCATGTTCTTAACCACTCTACTGTCTGCCAGTCAAGCTCAGGATGTAAAAGGCTACATTCTCCCTGGCATCCATGGGCGACAGCTCTTTAGAATATACGCTTCATAGACTGAAATTTCTTCCTTTATATGTAGCTGATTAGGAAAGTAAACATAAATAAATACACAAAAGCGTAACTGTCCATCTGCACTTTAATATTATTTATTTATTAAAAACCTGAATTATAGAGAATAAATTCTCATATTTAAATCTTTAGAAAATACTAAAAAATCTGATCACAGGACCATATATTACCTTGAATATATTTTATTTTAAAGAGGTAAAAATTTTAGGTTGAAACCAACTATTTCTCTTTATTAATGATAATATAACACTTAAACCATTAATCTAAATTGCGTATCTATAACTAAGATAAAATATGCTATGACTAAGATGAATATAGACACTCAGCAATAGAAAAATGAGACCTTTTAATTCTGCTAAATGTAAGTAATTGATAAAAGACTACTGGGCACAAAAATACATGAATAATTGTCAATTTAGAATGTCTATAATTTGAAGCATAATACTCCAGCAATTGTTAAAGAAAAAAACAGTAGAAACTATACTTTTATCTCTTAGAAAATACTGTATACAAGAAAGATGTGATGAAAATTAAGGTGTACAATAAGGGGGTTCAAGTTATATTGAAGTGGAAGTGTGGATGAATACAAGACTATAGCAAAAACAAAATGCACCACCCTACCCTCAAGAGCTTTAGCTATTTGTAAGGCAAAGGCATCCTACCCTCTCACCTCCCAAACACATACACATATCACATGCTATTTGGAATTAGGTGGAATGATGGTGGACTGGAATGATGATGCACTTCCTCACGACCTTTCTGTGGCCATGGTTCCTGTCCTTGATCTTCTAAAGCAGTGTATTGAGTGATTGGAGTGTGAATGAAAATGAGAGGTGAAGGGATCCACTTCCTACTCTGAGTTCTTCTAGTCTAGAATTTCTGCTGTTTTCAAACTCAAAAGTCAGTCTCAAGCAAGGTATTGTCAGCAAAAAGCCAGTGTAGGGTACAATAAACCCAAGGTCTATTCAGTGCTAAACTGTTGAGTAGAAATATAAAGTTCATAGTTATGAAAAATGTCCAGGGAGGCTTAATGAATAACCAAGCTAAATTAGTTTTAATCATTGCTTACAGGATGGACAGTATGAACACAGATCACTACATATTCTTTCAGAACAAAAAGTCCTCTAATCCAAACTGCAATTGGATTTAGGAGGCAAAGGTTTGCTTTCGTTTCTGCCAGAGCTGCCAGCCTCAGGGAAAAGGAGCCGTGTACTGAAGCTGGCACAGGAGTGGGGTACTTCCACATTACCAGATCCTCTTATGCTGTACCATGACAAACTTTTATTGCTGCCCTTGGCTTTGACCCTTTGGATCCTTTGGATACTATTGGTATTGCAGTAGCTTGACTTCTCTAAAAGAACAGAAATGTTCAGGATAGTAAAAGAAAAAAAATCATTATTTCAATTAAACCAGTGTCAAGAGGGTTCTGAAGCTGTCCAGTGCAGTAAACGTGACTGATAGTTCGGCTCCTCTGCAGTGTTATCATAACTAAGACGGTAGGGTCACTGATCACATAGAGTGCAAGCTTGATGTTGCAGGCATTTTCCCATTTCACAGATAATGTTCTCTTTATAGTCACATGCAGTTACAATTCACTTTTACATGATAAATTGCAAAGTTTTACTTATATATGACTATGTCCTATTCGAAGAGTTTTTGAAAGAAAACGAAATGGGATTAAATAAACAGAAATATTGTAATGTTCTGTGGAGGTCAAAATCTCCTATATAATTAATTCAGAACTTGAATATACTACTTGGAGACGACTTCAATTTATAATGTAGGTTTTGTTGTTGTTTTTGTTGTTGTTGTTGTTTTTAAAGCTGTCCTGTATCAACTTCTTAAGAAAAACCATTAATTCAATGAATGAAAACAGAAAGTCCTTTGAGGAGACTAAAGGCTGGCTTCATCCCAAGAAAGCTGCAAAAGAAGTTCAGAATGGCTTGGCCCAATCGGCCTCCGGAAAAAGTGGCAGATGCAAAACTCACTTCTGAGTTCCACATTTGCCTGTCTCAAATATCGTCTGAATATCTGCTTTTTTCCTCACTCCCAGTCTAATGAATACCCAATAGTTCAAAAGCCTGTTGTTAAAGGAAATGAAGCATTGTCCTTCCATGGAAGTAAAAAATGTGCTCAAATTATTTGATTATCAAATATTGACTGTGCCTCTTCCATACCCTATGTCCAAGTGTTGTGAGAGCGCAGATGGTTTGGAGGTCAGGAAATTAAACCTTTTTCTTCTCTTCTCTCTAGAATTGGAGAGTTTATTTTTAAAAAAATCATTACATTCATTGACAGTATCTTTGGTGCTTGTATCTTTGGACAACAATAGTCAAAGCTTGCAGTCCAAAGCTGTCCAAAGATACTGTCAAAGATACAAGATGCTGACAGTATCTTTTTTTTTTTTTTTTTTTGATATGAAGTTTCACTCTTCTAGCCCATGCTGGGGTGCAATAGTGTGATCTCAGCTCACTGCAACCTCCACCTCCCGGGTTCAAGCAATTCTCCTGCCTCAGCCTCACAAGTAGCTGGGATTACAGGTGCACACCAGCATGCCCAGATAACTTTAGCATTTTTAGTAGAGACAGTGTTTCATCATGTTGGCCAGACGGGTCTCGAACTTCAAACCTTGGGTGATCTGCCTGCCTCAGCCTCCCAAAGTGCTCGAATTACAGGCGTGAGCCACTGCGCCCAGCCAAGGTGTTGACAGTATCTTTGGACATACTTGTGTGTCTGACTGCCCACCAGACATCTCCCCTCAGAAGTCTTAGTAGACATTTCAAACTTACTATGTGTAAACTACACTCCTGCTCTTCTCCCTAATACCTTACCATACCTAACTGTACCCACAGCTGTTCTGTTTCAGGTAATGACAATGGCATCCTTCCAGATGTTAAGTCCCAAGCTTGTGGACTCATCCTTGACTCTTCTTTTTCTGACATTATAGAACCAATCTGTCAGAAAATACTGTAAGATTTGCCTTCAAGGTATACTCAGAGTCTGACCATTTTTAACCATCTGCAGTGCTCTCTCTCAGGTCCAAGTTGCCATTTCTTTCACCTAGATCACTACAATAGCCTCCTAACTCATCTCCCCACTTGCAACAATTCAGCTTTACTCATAGTCTACTTGTAGCACAGCAGCCAGCCTGATTATCTAAGAATGTAAGTCTGATCCTGTCACTCTTTTGTTCAAAATCTTCCATGACTCTCCAATCTACTCCCAGTAAAGGCCAGTGTCATTACAGAGGCTTCCAAATGTGACATAATGTGTCTCCCCATTACCTCTTTGACTCAATCTCCTCCCCTTGTTCTCCTACTCACTGTCCTCTAGCTATCATGAGCTTCCTTATTATTACTTGAAAATACAAGCCCATGGCGGCTTTTAGGCATGAAATATTCTCTCAGTATCTCTTTCAACTCTTGTTCAAATGTCACTTCAGTGAGGTTTACTTTGATCACTCTATTTTAAATTGCACCTTTCTTGGCACTCACACTACTTCTAACCCCACTCTATTATTTTTTCCATAGTAATTTAATCTGATACATGAAAAAGTCCTTTTTATTGTGTTTCTGAAGCTAATGTGGTTAACCTGGGTAATTTTGGCACTAATAATCTGGATAGAAATTGATGGGTCTAGTCCCTCTTCGAGAAACTGAATATAACTTGTAATTTTTACCTGGTATTCTACTTAGAAAAATTCTCCCAAATTTTTCCCGCTCTCAAATTTACCTCCATCGCTATCCAGCCTGCAGGCCTTTAAACCCATCTCCAAGGGTAAAGACTTTAACCTCTGAGCCATAGCTGATCTTTCATTCTGGTCCGAATGTTGTGTCCTTCTGTTCCTTTTCTTCATCAATTACCTTTTTTCCCATTCTACCATTCCTTTCCCTTCAGAAAAAAAGAAATGCAGATCTTAAAAGGACCTCCAGTTACCCCACCACCACTCCCACCTCTTCTCTCTCCCTCCTCTTTCTCCTTCCCATTTGCTGCCTGGCTTGTTGAAGGGTTATTCTATGCTTTCTCTCATGTGTCTTTTATTCCACAATCCAGAGTGATTAGGCCTCCACTTTCTCTTCTATCTTAAAATGGTTCTCACTAGGAGGATGTCCAATGACATTCAGGATACTAAATCCACAGAAAGTGTTCAGACTTGACTTGACTTGGCTTCGCCAAGTTCCAACACCACTAAAAAGCCTCTGGAGTCTTGAAGTTCTCACATCCCTCAGCCTTAGTAGCAATAGTCTCTTCTGTTTTTTTCTCCCATCTACTTATGAATTTTAGTCTTATTTTTGTTTTTCTTTTTTTCTTTCTTTTAGATTCAGGGGATATGTGTGCTTGTTTGTTACATGCCTATATTGCCTACTAGTAGGGATTGGGCTTTTAGTGCACCTATTACTCAAAGAGTAAACATTATACCTGATACATGATTTTTCAACCTTTGCTCCTCTCTTACCCTTCCTGCTTTTGGATACCACAGTGTCTGAGTTTTTACGTTAACAGAACTTTAAGTAATTGTGATCCCTAAGTTGTCTCCTAAGCCCTCTTCGCTTCTTCCTTTACCTATTTCTCTATTCGTTCCACAACTTTCACTGTATATGGACTTAGCCTCCTGGAAGTCATTGGAGATCATTTTAGTGAGATCAGTAATTAACACAGAGGAGGTGAGGAAGCCGGATTGCTCTAAGTTATGAAATGAAAAGCATGTGAAAAGCAAGTGTAAAATAATCCTTTAAAATCCTGGCTGCAAATGGGAAGGAGATTCCCCAAATCCACATGTGCTGCTGAGATCTCCCTTCAGTGCTCCAGGCTCTAATGTGCAGCTGCCCCCTGGGCATCTTCACTTGGAAAAACTCTGCGTGTCTCAAACTCATCATGTACAGCACAGAGTCTGCTTCCCCCTCAGCTCTGGCCCTCCTCTCTTGCTCTCTGTCACAGGGAATGGCACCATTGACTATTCCATTGGATTATCCTGAATCTCAGAGGTCATCATTGACAGTGTCTACACCTATACTTCCACCTACCAAGCTCCAAGTTTCTACAACTAACACTATAAACTCAATTATTTCCTTTCCAACCTCATTGCCATGGCCTCAGTCTGGCAGAGTGTATGGTAAGAGGTTGCCAATTCATTTTTCACAATGCTTCTGAGTGATCTTTCTAAAAATGCAATTCTATTATGCCATTATTCTTTAAATAATATCTTTCTCACTTTTTCACGACAAAATTCAAATTATTTTACTTGGCATATGTGACATTTTCAAAATTTGCCTCCTGACTTTCACACCCATTATATTTCTATTGCACTGTATGTTCTAGTCTCATTGAGCTGCTTACAGTATTCATAAATGCCATTGTCTCTAGCAACTCCTCTAACATCTAACAGCCCTTGCCCCTGCTGTTGCATGAAGGAGAACCACTGTATTCACCTAGAGAACTCTTCTGGTTTCTTCCAAACTCAGCTTAAGTATCACCTCCTCAGTTTTAGCTGGGTGTTTTTACTCTATGAAATAAACTTTTTTAAAAAAAATTTGGATTCAGATTTCATTAATTTCAAAATTGATTCATGCTCACTATAGAAAAAGTAGAAAGAGAAAAAGAGAAATTACTCATAATTTTGCCATTTACTTAATTTCTGTTAATACACCATAATCTACATATAAAAACACAATTTTGTGAAAAAGTTAAATTCCATTATATTATATATGCTGCTTAAATCTACTGTTGTCCCTTAGCAAAATATCATGTTACAATGACAATAATAGAACTCTCAATCATTTTTTGTAATGCTTACATATATTTCCTTATATTGATACAACAAAATTCACTTAATCTCCTATTTTCAGGTAGCTTCAAATTTTTCTATAAAAGACATATCCTAGGAAAACACACCTGTTGCTTCAATTATCATTTTTTTTTGAGGGTATATTATCCCAGATGGAATTGCTGGGTCATGGACACTTCAAAACATTTCATATATTATGCAAAATGTTTCTTAATTCTTCTATAAACAGTGTGAATCTCTGTGTTAAACATAGCCTAAACTAAATAAGACATATCCACAACACTTTTTGGTCTACTTCAAAGGTACAGATTCTCTAAAATGTATTATGGTGAAGAAACTGTCTTAGGCAATACACCTATTTTTGTTAGCTCTCGTTGAGATTAGGAGTAAGGACTTTTGGACTGGTTAAGATACTCATGGAATTAGGATATGCAGGGAAATCTCACAGGAGGTTCTGAGATGCTTTATAAACACAAACTTGCAATTTCCAGTAGCTGTTAATTAATGGTGAGGTCAGCTCTTCCTAGATTTCCTCTTATTCTCTTTTCTTTACAATTTTCTGCTTTTCCTGATATGGCAAAGGAAGATGAACTGTGCATGTGGGTTTTTTTGGGTATTATTTTAGTTATAGGGATGATACAGTGTATGCTTGGAAAGAAAGCTCTCATGAGGGCAGCAGATAGAAAACAAGTAAGAATCACTGGGCTAGTGCGAAAGTACCTGTCACTCCTCTGGAGCCTTAATAGTATTTTAAGCGGCCTCTGGTGCACTTAAAACAGTCAGATCATAAGAAGTGAAATAATGAATCAGAGCGTGGTTAACAAGAGAAGGCAGACTTCAGGTAGTAAAAAGAAAAGGCGAAAAAACTAAAATAAGAGAATAGAGTAAATTAAAATGTGTAAATCACATAATGAAATCTTGAAATAGATGACATGCAGAGGCAGTTAAAATAAAAGATATTGTCAACCTAAAAGAGACAGACAAATTCCTTAATATCTCTCTCCAGGAAGCCAAATTTGCTGGGGAAATGGAAATGGGATTTGAAGATGTTTTTCAGCACATTGTACCTAGATACACAGTAAGAATTTTGCTAAGAGATTAGTGAAGTTTTATCACCTCCCTTTTCAGAAAGGCTGAAATGAGTGTAAGGGTGTGAATGGAGACTAACAGACAGGAAACGGAAAATTCCCAAGGGGAAGACTGTCTGACATGAGGGAAACCAAGTCCAGTAGGAAAAGGGCTGGAGTTGCATCTAGGAACGGGTGATACCAAAAACATATTGCAAGATTTAGTCAGGCAGTTTTAAATTTAAAACGTGATGTTTTCATATTTTTAAAGTAACTTTTAGTTGGTTAATGTTTTCCTTTTCTCCTGTTAAAGCCAATATGTACTCTATTTTCTCTAACCCCTATTGAAGCTGACTGCTCTCATTTGAGGGAGCTATTGAAGTGCTGACAGACTCTGTCTCTAGAGAGGGCCACTACCTGCCTGCAACCAAGTCGAAGATAATAAAGGAAAAGAGATTAACTCTTGAATTTCCAGAAGAAGGTGCGACATATGAAACGATACACACTATTCCTTCCTCTTCCACATTCCTCTACCTAAAACAAAAATGTCAATCTAGAGCGTGCTACAGGGACCTAAAAATGATCTTCTCAAGTTATGAATCTTCATGTTAGGTTTAGGATTAAGGGCTTGCTTTTTAAAAGCAAATAGGTCTTGAAGTTGCCAGGTAAACCCATCAATCACTTGTAATGAATCGAGCAAACTCAAATGTAGTGAATACATATTAATTCCTTTACTGACTGATGTGCCTCTACTAGAACAGTAAGTAAGAGGAATCAGTAAAATGTAGGAGCATATCTTTGAGGTGCATTGCTTGAAACAGGGAAAACAATCTTCCTCGTGAGGAGACATGGAGAATTATGAGTTCTTTTATAATCTTTCAAAGTTAATCTAGTTGATATTTCCACCCTATGGATGAATAAAAGAAATCCCAGTAAACAGGCATGCAAAAACTATCATTCCTCCCTGTCTGAATTCTTCATTAATAAGAGGAACTACAGAAACAGAGGGTGGGGGGGTGCAGGAACAAAAACACATACAGTATGTGTGAGTTCTGTTCTGTGGAATTATTTTAGTACTAAACATTCAAAACATTGCTTCCCTTGTTTTGTCTTTGGGGAATGCTGCAGAATGGTTTAATCATCTGGCTTTGGTTCTGACTGCCTAGGGCATCTGTAGCCTTTCTTATCATTAAGTATCACCGAGTGTCACCTTTCCCAGACAACTATAGGATCAGGATAAGAAAAATTGTTTCTTTATGCTGTAGATCTAACAAAACCACAGGCTGCTCATAGCCCACCAAATGAATGGCTAGCATTTACAATCGACCTGAATTAAATGAAGCAGTTGATTATAAATGCTAGACACTCAATTTAGAAACTGTGGCTTAAAGAAAGAAACAACATGTGACTATAGATTGTTCATTCTGCATGAGAGGAAAAATGTGATGTTATGACCAGAATAAAGTATTTTCTGAGGGGTGAATGAATTCCAATGATTGTGGTGACCCAAAACAGCTTTGTAAATGTGACACTATAAAGTGGGTATTTAAATGGTGTTTCCATCAATATTTCTGTCCCTGGAAAGAAACACAACCCCGGAACAGGCAAAGTATAAATTTCTCTTTCATATATTTTACTATAGTATATAAATTACTAAAATACTGCTGGTAAGATGGAGAAAATCAAACAAATGTTTTTTTTTTTTTTTCCCAAGGTACAAAAATTTTGAATATATGAATTAAACAATTCCTATGAATAATTAGACAATTCCTATACCTAGGAAATGCTTGAGAGTATGTTTTTGGTGACTGATGTCTGTTTATAGCTACATCAATAGTGTTGTACATACAGGTTATGATATTGCATTTTTAGCTTAGGAAACTCTGTAAGATTAGGATGGTGTAATTCGTTATTTTTCTGATAATGAAGGTTAGGTGCCTGAGCTCTCAAATAGCAGAAGGATCTTTCACAGAATGGCCAGTGAGTGCTGCTGAGATGACAGATTAGATTGATGTTTTGCTGTAGAGGTAAGAACTTAGCTGAGATGGCTGTTCAGCACTCTCAGAGGAAAAATTCATTATATTTCCACACTGATAGAAGTGGAGAGCTTGTACATGGTTTCCTTTGCAATAAGGTTGGATATAGAAGCTTAATAAAAATTTAAATGGTTCCATCCTGGTTTGTTACATTCAATACTTTCGCACGTTGTAGTAATATACCATCTGCAAATTATATAAATTTACATAGTTTATTAAGACATCTCCTTGAATCAAAATGATTAGTGTTTTAAATGTTTTGGACTCTTTCCTATCTCTAGAATGAGGATGTAAACATTCTGTTTATTTTACTTTTAATGGTCTTTCAATAATTAACATGACTTTAGCTTTAATTTAATTATTAAATTATAAATTTAATATAATTTAACATAACTTTAATATAAAGCCATTGTCACATGATATGATGTAAAATATCAAAAGTCAGGTAAATATGTTGGGAATCTGCTGTGTGCTGTGCATAGCATCATGTGCTGAAATGTAGTGGTGCCAGAAGAGAAATCTGTTCTGCCAGAGACTGTACTTTAGTGGGAGGCACCAGACGAAAATAAAAGTAAAAAATGAATGGACCGATAAATAAATGGGCAAGTGCAGTGTGGATCAGCTAAAACGGAAGCAGAAAACCACAGCCTTATTGGCCTCAGCATGGATGCAGGACCACCAGAGTGTTGAAAGGAGAGAACAACAGTGAAAGATATCAAGATCTGCCTATAAAATTTTCTCAAATCCTTGTCTGACTCCTTAACTGCATATGTGCTTATGAGGTCCTGAAGTGTCCAGGGAGAAAAAAAATAACTGAAGGCTATAAAGAGCTGAGCAGATATTTTAACTGAAAAGATAAGAAAGTCTGGAGTTTAAGACCTGCCAAGCTAATTTAAAGCTTGGTAAATACTCAGACTTTCCCACCTTAAGAGTAAAGGTAGCGGCCTAGGACTAAGAGATTTTCTCAGGATTAGGAGGCAAAACAAAATAGTCCCACTTTCATAAAGAAGAAAACCAAACCTCTACAAATTTATAGTTATCTGCCAGTCATTTAAAACTTTTTGGTGAAAAATAACTCAACTTTCAGGGAAAATTAATAAAATCCCAAGATTTCACAAAATATTATTTATAGTATCTAGTATAAATCAGAAATTGCTAGGCATAGGACGAAATAGAAAAGCTAAGAAAGACAAAAATAGGGCCGGGTGCGGTGGCTCATGCCTGTAATCCCAGCACTTTGAGAGGCTGAAGTGGGCAGATCACGACGTCAGGAGTTTGAAACCAGCCTGGCCAACGTGGTGAAACCCTATCTCCACTAAAAATACAAAAAATTAGCAGGGCGTGGTGGCGGATGCCTGTAATCCCAGGTACTTGGGAGGCGGAGGCAAGAGAATTGCTTGAACCAGGGAAGCGGGGGTTGCAGTGAGCCAAGATGGCGCCGCTGCACTCCAGCCTGGGAAAGAAGAGCAAAACTACGTTTAAAAAAAAAAAAAGACAGCTCAAAGGAGGAAAACACTCAAAGATCTCTCAATCACTCAGTCATCTCAAAAGTCTCCTCAGTCATCTGTGATTTCAATTGCTTTGCCTAAAATTTTTAAACTCTTCATTCTGTTATAATTCTTCGGATTGAGAAGACTCCATAGAGAGAGTGAGTTTAGGAAAAGCACATACTCAAGAGCCTAGCTTTTCTTCGTGCTAATATTCTATCATGCCAGAAACTGTGTCAGCAGGTATGTAAGCAAACAGTGACTATCTGTGCTTTTGCAGACTCTCCAATCTGAGCCATGTGTTTTCTGAGTATGAAATCCCTTGCAGGGGTTGGGGAAACGGAGCACTAAGGGTCAGCAAGAATCTTTCATCTGAAACGTAAAGGAATGATGAGGTTTTACACAAAATACAGCAATGATTTTGTGAGTAGGCAACAGAGAGGGTGTGTGGGAGGGACAAGTGGCTGGGAATTTTTAAGTTTCAGAGGAAGGTGGTGTTTGTGAGCTGGTCTGAGTGCCACACCCTGAGGACTTCTTATCCTTGTACCCACTCTTACAAGGCAACCATAGGTCCTCTTCCTCTCATTTTGGATTCAGGACCCAGAAAGTAGAATTCATCTCGACAGTCTCAAAAGTCCTAAAAGGCACTTTAAACAAGTGTCTTAGAGAACACTTTACAGTCTCCTATAAGTCTAGAGCTTGAGTTTGCAGCCGTCTCCTCATGGAAAGGTAGTACCTTGGTGCCAATATGAAATCAACTGAAAGCTCAGTTATTACATTTAGTGTGTTTTATAAAATAAAGACCCATTATCTTAGTTGTGTCTTGTGAAACATTCTGATGGGGAAAGAAAAAGCCAAGGTGAAATGTAGAATGCAAAACATGAAAAATAGCAAATATCTAGATAGTTTACAAAAATTTAATTTTGTTTTAGACGTGTAGCAGAATAGAGACAGTTTTATATAAATACAGAAAAGAGTCAGGTATTGTTCCCCAGAGTCCCTGAACAGGACCAATTTCAGAACCTCTCAGCTCCTATGATGTCTGATCTGTAATTCAATTGGCACAGTGATAATGGAATCTCACAGTTAGCACCTGCTTTGTGTAGTGCTATAGTTTAATTTAATGAGATTAAAGAGGACTCTTCAGTTTTTAGAGATTCAGGGTGGTGTTACACAATAGGAGGAACTTCTGCAGAGAATTTCAGTATCTACCAAGGAGGCTGGGGAAGATGAGGCATTAACGCTTGTGCATGTTCTTATTCTCCATGAGGCCTTCCACACTATTTCAAAAACAACTTAAGAGGAGTGTGACCTTATCTCAGCCTGAGCCTCTTTGGCAGGAATAAAGGCTGGAGAAGATAATTTAATTGGCAGGACATAAGAGGATCCAGTGTGACTCTATGAAATGGTATCCAAGTCACACAGGCATCTTTCAGGACAGAAGTGCTGTGCAGCAGCTTGATAAAACCAGGGACTGAACAGAGCCAAGAAAGAGCAAAACACACATTTCCTTCTTCATTGTTGAGGTCTCTCTGTAAATGCAGTGAAATCACTAAAGGAGGCTTTAAATATTGTTGGAAAAACTGGTCAGGGTCTCATTTGATAAAGCCATTGGAATTTCAGCTGGCTATTCATTGAGACTCTATTCTTACAGAACGGAGAGAAGCAGCTGCTTCCACTGCAACATGCTTTGATTGCATTCTTCTAAGCACAGGTCATTTCAAAAGAATGTTACATGTTTCAGTGAGATCCAAATATCCAAATATTTAAGAAAATAATGATTATAGTTAGTACTTAATACAGTAGCTTCCATCTGATGGGCTTAGATATTATTTCATTATCTTTTAAAATATTATCCAGAGAGTGCTTAAGTGGAAACAATATATTTATGTTTTAAATCTAGTGGAACTAATATAAGAACACGCCAAAAAGTTGAGAGCATTTAGGCATCCTTTTGATAAGTTCATTTGATATCTGGATTTCACCTTAAAGTAACACAAATCAAGAGAATGAATAAGTTTTTTTTTTTTTCCATTAACATTTAATTGATAAAATTTTCCTCGGGATGCTTTACTCCTCTCAACCTGATTTCCTCCTGCCTGTTCTGACTCCAGGGTAAACGAAATAAAAGAATCCATTTATAGTCAACTTCAAGTGATAAGAAGCCATCTAGGAAGGCTCAGAGGTATCGACTCAAAGAAATATGATAAATAGAGAAATAGATGGTTTAGTATTCAAAGCAAAAGCCTGAACACAGGTTTCTTAAAGCAAGGAGTGATAACACAAGGCAGTTCTCCCTCCACCCCCAGACTGGAGTAATACTATAGACTCCTTCTAAGTTGTGGATTCTTAACCATTTTTATCCCATAGACTCTTCTGCCTGTTTCTTGTAGCTTATGGGCTGCTTCTCAGGATAGTTTTTCAATGCATAAAACTAAATTCAACCAGTAAGATGAAACCAATTCTCCAGAATTACAGTAATCAAAAATCATAACATTAACAAATATTATATTATTGGTGAATTTTTATTACCAATAAATAATGAGATCTGTCATCAGGTTTGATAACCCCCATAATTTTAAATTAGTGATAAGCATTAAAAAAATTTCAAGGTTTTCACAGTAATCGTAATGACCTATAAAAACGTCTGCTTGTGTTGCCAATTTACTTTAAAGAGAAATGTTATATTTCAGTTAGAAGTTACTGAAAATAAAATATGTAATTATTTTCTCACCTCTGCTCAAGAACCCCATGTTAAGAACCTACAAGCTAAAAAAATTAGTTTCTTCCACTCCTCAGAATAAGTTCGTAGTTATCTAAAGAGCCAAAGACTATAGTTGGAGAAATACTGATACAAGTAATGCAAGAGTATCAGACTTTGTGAAGGGTGATCATGACACCAAAGCAAACCATTGGTTTAGGCCCTCAAGAATATGTATATGAGAATTTCAGCTATGTTTGGGGTCCAGTTATGAAATAGGAAATGTTGAAACATTCGAGGAAAGGAAATGCTTTATAATACAGACAACTGTTAATATAGAGTTTGTTTTATTTTTTAATTATATACACTTTAACTGACAAATAAAAACAGTATCTGTGAATGTTGTTTAAAACAATATTTTAAAATATGTCTGTGGAATGGCTAAATCAATCTAGTTAACATATTCATTACCTTATATACTTATTTTTCATGTTGAGAACATTTAAAATCTGCTCTTTCAGCAGTAGTCAAGTATACAACCCTTTATCAACTATAGTGATAAGCGTTGGATTTGTGTCCCCACCCATATCTCATGTTGAATTGTAATCCCAATGGTGAAGGTGGGGCCTGGTGGGAGATGATTGGATTATGGGGGCAGATTGCCCCCTTCGTGCTGTTCTCTTGTGAGATGTGGTTTTTTAAAAGTGTGGCACCTCCCTGCATCTCTTGCTCCTGTTCCAGCTGTGTAAGAAGTGCCTCATTCCCTCTTTGCCTCTGTCATGGCTGGCAATTTCCTGAGGCCTCCCCAGAAGTAGAAGCTGCTATGCTTCCTGTACAGCCTGCAGAACTGTGAGCCAATTAAACCTCTTTTCTTTATATATGACCCAGTCTCACATATTTCTTTATAGCAGTGCGAGAACTAATATTATACATATAGTCACCATGTTGTACAATAGAGCTTTTGAATTTATTCCTCCTGTCTAACTAAAAGTTTGAATGTTTTGACTAAACATCTCCCCAGTCACTCTGCTTTACCCCAACTCCATTTTACTCTCTGCTTCTATAAGTTCAACTTTTTTAGATTCTACATATAAGTGAGATGTGGTGTTTGACTTTCTGTGCCTGGCCTATTACACTTAGCATAATGTTCTTGCTTACCCATTTTCAACACTGAACAGGACCTGTAAACAAAAGAACTATCAAGAGCACTTTGACTTTAATTCTTCCCTGTCACTGACAGAATAAAATCCAAATTCCTCAGCTTTACAGTGAAGTTCTGCTTATCTTTTCTAGTCTGAAATCCCTCTAGACTTCTTCTTACCCAGGGGCACCCCTGCTCCTGCTCCTGCAAACCAACACTCTCCGATAGTCAACATTCCAGCCAGATCAATTCTCTATTCTTTAATGAGTCCTTTGTGTTCCTGCCACTGGGATGTGTGCAATTTATTCCCTTCACCTTTTCTCCAATTTCACTGCAGAAATCCTATCCTTTGAAGTCAAATTGTATCCTCTTGTGGTCTAGCTCATATCTTATTTCTTTCAAAAACAAAATAACAATCAAATATCTAACCAACTAAAGCAAAAAGCATCGTATTTATCATAACCTAACCTTTAGAGTTTATCACATTTTTCATAACTTACTTTGAATTCTATACTTTTATGACTAAACTTTTCTCTCTTGTGAAATATTTATAAAGTGAATTGTGCCCCTCCCAACTTTTAAATTCCAATGTGGAAGTCCTCAGCCCAGTACCTCAGAATATGACTACATTCAGAGATGTGTTCTCTAAAGGAGTAATTAAGTTAAAATAAGGCCCTTAGGGAGGGTCCTAACCCCATCTGACCAATGTCCTTATGAGAAGAGAAAATTTGGATGAACAAAAAGACATCAGGGATGGGTTCACACAGAGAAAACATGACATGAGGACACAGAAAGAAGGTGGCCACCTGCAAGCCACAGAGAGAACCCTCAGGAGAAGCCAGACCTGCCAACACTTTGATCTTGGACTTCCAGTCTCCAGAACTGTGAGAAAATAAATATCTGTTGTTTAAGCCACCTAGTTTGTGGTATTTTGTTATAGCAACCCTTGGTAAATTAATATGAGCTATGAACTCTTATACACCAAAAATCTAATAATTACTTCTAAATATAACAACGGAAAGGTGTGAGAGAACCAGGAAGTGAGATAAACAAGGGAGAAAGAGAGGGGTAAGGAGATAACGGACACCGAAATGGAGATTTTGGGGTATACATCTGCACATTTTGGAGACATATTTCTCCTTCCTATTTCTGTTTCTCCAGAATTCATAATGTGATAACAAAAGGATTTATAATGAAAAATGCAACAGAATGGGTTACTAATATAAGATTTTAACTGCATTTTTCCCACTCAGATTGTTAATAGACCTTATGTGGTTATCATAACAATGATAAATGTTGAATGAAAAAGAAAAGAGAAGGTTATGTTAGAGGATGTCAAAGAAAACAAAGTAAGGAAGGGAAAAAATGTTTGAAAGCATATTCTCCGAAGGTAATGTAAAGGAGAATTAGGAGCTGTTTGGCATTACAGTATTCTATTTGTCAAGATACAAGCTATGTGGTATAGAAATATGTGATATTATGCAATCTAGAGAAAAGTGTCCATGAGAGCCAATGGGTGAAAGCCCACTGATAAGGAGCAGAAAGAGGTGATTAGAGAACAAATGAGTGGCATCTTCATCTTTCTCATTCTGGCAGACAGCCTTAGAGATAATAGAAGTTAAAAAGAAACATGGTATGAAGTAATAGCATCATCTGAGTATAAATGGGATTATCAAGGTCAGGGATGGCCAAGTAATTTGAAGACCATCTAACTAGCCACCCCCCTCCCCGCACCTTCACATGTGGTAACTATCTGAACTATCTGTTCTGAAGCTGCAATAAGGAAAACAATAAAGCATTAGCATGATAATATAGCACATATTGTAATTAATAACAAGGGGTCTGAAAGTCGGTTACTATAAGGAATTTGTTCTGTTACCAGCTTTTTCACATTGTAGTAAAGGGAAATTTATAAGGGGCTAAATTGGCAATACACTCTTATATTGGATTAACATAACCCTTGTATGTTTACTGATGATTCAGACATGAGAGAAGGAACTGAGGGCAGGGCACTGCATTGTTGTCAATATTTCATTTATTTATTAAGGCAAAAAAATGTTTACTGGGTGCCTGCTCTGTGCCAGGAACCATTCTGTGTAGTTGGATACAATAATGAAGAAGGCAGACAAAAATCCGTGGCTCATTCTCAAGGTACGTTGATACTCTTTGTTGGATTAGACATATACTCAGACAATTTGAGTAGGAGGATCAAGATTTCAGGGTGAAGTGAGTGCTTTGAATAACTCATTGCTATTGCAGATGTGCACAGATAGCCTCAAACAGCTTTCTAAGATTTTCCCAAGCAGTGGCTATTAATATGAACTTATCATAATATTTAAGACATCATTCTTTACCTGAATGATGAAAGTGACACTTACTAACTTACTAACTGCAGGAGACACTTATTAACGCCAAACTCCTAAACAGCAAAAAAAAAAAAAAAAAAAAAAAAAAAAAATCTGGTATTGGCCACAGGGCCACAGTTCCCACTGACCCAGAGTGGACTGAGGAAAGATTGTTCTGGATGCTCCTGGAGGCTTTTTAAAAATTTATTATTTATTTATTTTTTTTAGCAGAGTAGAGGGAATCTGGCTCAAGAAAAGATGCCCTTTTTTTAAACTTTTATTTTATGTTCAGGGGTAGGTGTGCAGGGTAGAGAGAAAAATTATATAGATAAGCTTGTGTCGGTGGGGCAGGGGGAGGGGGTTGCTGTACAGATTATTTCATCACCCAGGTACTAAGCCTAATACTCAATAGTTACTTTTTTTCGGTTCCTCTCTCTCCTCCCATTTTCCCACTTCAAGTAGACTCCAGTGTCTATTGTTCCCTTCTTTGTATCCATGAATTCTCATCATTTAGCTCCCACTTATAAGTGAGAACATGTGATGTTTGGTTTTCTGTTCCTGCCTTAGTTTGCTAAGGATAATGGCCTCCATGATCTCATTCTTTTTTATGAAGCTGCCCATTTTTAACAGGGTCATTCTCTGAGTGGAAGCTTTCACTGTTACACAGTCAACTAGGTGTTCCCTGTTCCATTCACATCTCCTGAGATTATGCAAAATGGCAAGAGGAGAGTGTCCCCTTTTATTCTCGTGCCTCTGTCCACCTTTGTCTAAGCGTGCCACTCTGTGGGCTAATGAGGCGCATGGATCATGTGTCCTCTGCCACTTCTCTGCTTGTGAATTTTTTCTCCCATAAGCAGTATTTTACTTTTACTATCATGCTTTCAACACTTCTCATTAGGCTCCACCTCCCAATGCTGTTGCATTGGGAAATATATTTCCAACACATGAATGTTGGGGGAGACATTTAGACCATTGCAGTATATTAGTGATAAGTGTGATGGAGGAAAATAAGGCAGGAAAGGGAGATAGGGTGTGTGTGTGTGTGTGTGTGTGTGTGTGTGTGTCTGCTGCCATTTCAGACAGGGTGACTAGGGGGCAGACTTCCTTGAGAAAGTACGGTGTGGACAAAAACCTAAACAAAGTGAGGAGAGAACACAGAGGGTTTCTGAGAGAAGGATGAGCATTTCTGGTGTAGATCATTTGAAATATTAAGTGTTAAATTAATACTTTATATAATATATTTACAGACTAGATCCTTCAGTTCATATTTACTAACTTAAAAGAATTTTCTAAACTCTTGATAAGAACTGGTAGCTTAGAAAAATTTGTCAAAGCATGTTAGAATATGAGATTCAAGAATGTTTTGACCTCACTTATGCAATCCTATTGTAAAGTTAGTAGCATTGTGCTTGGCACATACATATGCTGTCTACTTGATTAGTCTTTGTGGAAAACAAGATTAAATAGGTGATCCGCCACCATGTGTCTGGCCCTGTTCTGGTGGCTGCAGGAGATGTTCTGTTACTCTCTAGGGCTAATGCTAGGGGCATGCCCAATAAAATCAACATGATACAAGGTACAATACACATGGCAGAAATGAATAATGTTAAGGAAGTGAAATAGGATATATGACTGAAACATTGGAAAAGTTATTTTTACAGTAGGTAATATTTAAAATCATTCTAAAGGATAGGTTCCTCATAAAGGAAATTGAAAAAATGCCCTTGAGAGGAGACGATACCAGACAATGTGAGGAAATATAAGATGTTCAATTTTGCTAGAAGATGGGGTTTATGTCAGAGAATAGAAAGCGACGTAGCTGGGGAGAGAGGTTGGAGCTATATTGTACAAGGCTTTGAATTCTGGGCTGAGGTATTTGTAGTTCATTGAATGGACAGTGAGGAACCATTGAATGTTTTATAAAAGAGAGAAAAATAACCCAATAGAAGCTGTAACTTAAGCAGAATTCCCTGGCAGAATGGATAGTGTAGGAGACAGAGAGATTAATCAATGAGGCTCTGCAACTGGGGTCAGGTGGGAACGGCAGCCTAATCAAGCAGTGGCTTCTGGAGTGTCTTTGTTGATATCTTAGTCTGTTCAGGCTGCTATAGCAAAAATACCACAGACTGGCTGCATTTAGCAACAGACACTTATTTCTCACAGTTATGCAGGCTGGGAAGTCCAAGATTAAGGTACTGGTAGATTCCACATCTGGTGGGGTCCTCTTCCTGGCTCATAGAGGACTGTCTTCTATCTGTGCCCTCACGTGGCAGAAGGGGCAAGAGAACTTTCTAAAATCTCTTCTTATGAAGGTTTTAATCACCTCCGATAAGCCCCACCTCCTAATCACACTGGGGGATAGGATTTTAACATATGAAGTTTGAGGAGACACAAGCAAACATTGAGTTCTACAGCTGTTTGTAACAGGAAAGTCAAGGGGGAGTCAAGCATGGAGTAGAGGGAGGGATCTGGGGCTGCTGATAGCATTTCAGGTTGTTAGAACTGGAGTCTAAAGCTGAGTCTTCTCTCAAAACATTAAGAAAATAATTGAGCTTTGTATAACACAGTAGTAATACAACAAATGAAAAAACTTGGGGATAATATGCAAACATTCTCTTGTCAATTTAATTCACTGAACTGGAATGCCTACACAAAGGAACTCAGATTCTATAAGTATTCACAGCTTTGTTCTCTTATGTTTTTCTATCTTCCCTTAATAAAGAGAACCTCATAAAGAGACAATACTGTATTTGTTAATGGTGTGAACCTGGGAGGCAGAGCTTGCAGTGAGCCAAGATTGCGCCACTGCACTCCAGCCTGGGCGACAGAGCAAGACTCCATCTCAAAAACAAAAACAAAAACAAAAACAAAAAACACTTAATAAACATGGTGTTGACACATATTGAAGTGGGAGTTAATTTATTCTTAATCTCAATAATATTGACTTTCCTATTTGAGTCCATTCTGTTTTTTAAGACTATTTGGGTCTGTTTAATTTAGTGTCCCGGCATATTTTATAGTTCAAATATAACAAGTCACTCCTTATTAGATTGGCTCATTTCTGGACAACCTTACACAAACATATATGTCTCAGGAAGCTCCACCACACTGGGACAATTATCTTTTAATGACTACAGCCTGTTCTGTTTGGCTTCTTTGGAAAACATAACATGTATCTTAAAGAAGCCTGTTTTAATTATACAGACATGCATCAATTGGTCTAATCTTAGATGAAACATCTTTTCATTGTCATATGTGCTCTTGTCATTGACGAGCCACAACTTTATAAGTGCATGTATCTGGTTTGATATCTGATCATGTTTAGTTGGATAAAATGTAAGTGATATCTTTTGACTCCTTCACAAGGTACACACATCTAGTAAATTTGGGAAAAAATGAGAACAGGGATCCAGTAAGTAATAATATGAATCAATATAGGAGAGTGACAGGAATGTTGAAGCGTGCAGAGAGAAATAACAGCAAGGCAAATGAGGCCTGTCAATGACCAAACAAATCTATATCTGTTTAACAAAGGAAATGTAGGAAAAAATGTAGAGAATGAATAGAAGATCACATCAGAGGACAGATAAACAAATGATGTTTCAAATACATATTTTAAAGCTGACAAGGGATAAAATGTCCTTTAACATAAAATTTCAGTTTAATAGCAGCAGAGTTGCTCTTTGCTAATAAAAAGGGCGACAGTGGAGAGAACAGAATAAAAGACTGCAAATGAATACACAGAGTTCTAACAATGTCACTAAAAGTTTCTTCCTGTGGGTTTTGTACAAAACTTAGATGTAAAGTAGAAAAAACTAAAATGAAGCAAATAACGTATTTTGGGAAACCTGTAAAAAAAGACTGAAAACTATTTGAGAGTCATATTAAATACTAAAATAAAAGCAAATGTTTTCTAACACTTAAATATGTTTTATAGATTAAAGAAATAAAAATAAATAAAATGCTTCCATGATATATAAAATGAAGGAAGACTAATGACATGAGAGAACTAAAGATAAAGATGAGGAAGGAAGGGTTTTCAATAGTCTTAAAAAGCACCAGAACTGCTGGTTTAATTAATGATATCTTTTGAATCTACTATGAATTTCATCATTTTGCTTCTGTTTTTTTCATTGTAAGTTGCCTTTTTCCTATTTTTAAAAATTTATTTATTTATTTATTTATGTAGAGACAGGATCTTGTTATGTCACCCAGGCTAGTCTTGAACTCCTGGCCTCAAGTGATCCTCCTCCTAGGCCTCCCAAAGTTCTAGGATTACAGAAACAAGTCGCTGTGCCCAGCTTGCCTATGTAAATATTCTTTCAATATCCAGCAGTGTGGAGGATTAGTGCTCTTGAGTTTGGGTATTTGCAGTCCTGGTCATAGTGGAAGGGTAAGGGAAGTCCTAGAAAGATCTTAATCTTTCCTCCCTCTTCCAAAACAAACAAACAAACAAAAACCAAATGGGTTCACACCTGTGTCTAAAAAGCCCAGTGTTGAAAGCAGAAGGAAACTTTATTTAAACCACTGCTTTACTTTCACAGTTAGGGATGAGGAAGGGGCCTCAGGCAGCCAGTTTTTTGGGAAGGTGTTTTATCCAGAAACTTTGGAATAAAACAAGGTAGAAGATCTTGGACAAGACACCTAAACCACTGTTCATTTTGCTTATTTATTTATTTATTTATTTATGTAAAAAATATCTTTGTAATTAGTACACTGAAAGACAGTTATAAATGAGTTCATGGAAACTAAGGTAATATACCAAATGTGGTAGTCTTGAGCATTCATTCATTCATTCATTTAATAAGTATTGTCTGTGCGAGACATTGGGTTAGGTACTAGGCATGAAAAGGTAGAAAAGACACAATCTTTAGCCAGAGTGCATTTCAAAGAGAATGGAAAATTATATCAAATTTAACATTTTCATTTAAAAATGTTTAAAACATTTTTTTTTTTTTTTTTTTTTTTGAGATGGAGTCTCGTTCTGTCGCCCAGGCTGGAGTGCAGTGGCTGGATCTCAGCTCACTACAAGCTCCGCCTCCCGGGTTCATGCCATTCTCCTGCCTCAGCCTCCCAAGTAGCTGGGACTACAGGCACCCGCCACCTCGCCCAGCTAGTTTTTTGTATATTTTGGTAGAGACGGGGTTTCACCGTGTTAGCCAGGATGGTCTCAATCTCCTGACCTCGTGATCCGCCCGTCTCGGCCTCCCAAAGTGCTGGGATTACAGGCTTGAGCCACCGCCCCCGGCCTAAAAAATTTTTTAAACTATTAAGTTCAGGGGTACATATGCAGGTTTGTTACATAGGTCAACTTGTGTCATGGGGGTTTGTCATACAGATTATTTCATCACCCAGGTATCATTAAGCCTAGTGCCCATTAGTTATTTTTTCTGATCCTCTCCCTTCTCCTGACTTCTGCTCTCTGGTAGGCCCCAGTGTGTGTTGCTCCCCTCTATGTGTCCGTGTGTTCTCATCATTTAGTTCCCACTTATAAGTGAGCAAATGTGGTATTTGATTTTCTGTTCCTGTGTTAGTTTACTAAGGATAATGGCCTACAGCTCCATCCATGTCCCTACAGAGGACATAATCTCATTCTTTTTTATGGCTGCATAGTATTCCACAGTACATGTGATGGTTAATATTATATGTCAACTTGATTGGATTGAAGGATGCCTAGAAAGCTGGTAAAGTACTGTTTCTGGGTATGTCTGTGAGGGTGTTGCCAGAGAAAATTGACATTTGAGTCCGTGGAGTAGGAGAGGAAGACTCACCCTCAACATGGTTGGGCACCATGCAATCAGCTGCCAGTATGGCTAGAACAAAGCAGGTGGAAGAAGGTGGGATAAGTTGGCTTGCTGAGTCCTTTGGCTTTCATCTTTCTCCCATATTGGATGCCTCCTTCCGTTCTTCCTGCCTTCAGACATCAGACTCCAGGTTCTTCAGCCTTTGGACTCAGGTGGTTTGCATGGGGCTCTCGGGCCTTCAGCTACAGTCTGAAGGCTGCACTGTTGGTTTCCCTGCTTTGGAGGCTTTTGAACCCGGACTGAGCCACTGCTGGCTTCTTCCCTAGCTTGCAGATGGCCTATCATGGGACTTCTCCTTGTGATCCTGTGAGCCAATTCTCCCTAATAAATTCCCTTTCATATACACATATATCTTGTTAGTTGTGTCCCTCTGGAGAATCTTAACTATCACAGTGTATTTGTGCCACATTTTCTTTCTCCGCTCTATCATTGATGGGCATTTCAGTTGATTCCATGTCTTTGCTATTGTGACTAGTGTTGCAATGACATGTGTGCACATGTGTCTTTATGACAGAATGATTTCTATTCCTTTGGGTGTATACTCAGTAATGGGCTTTCTGTATTGAATAGTATTTCTGTCTTTAGGTCTTTGAGGAATTGCCACACTGTCTTCCACAATAGTTGAATTAATTTACACTCCCACCAAGTGTATAAGCATTCCTTTTTCTCCACAGCCTCTCCAGCATCTGTTATTTTTTGAGCTTTCAGTAATAGCCATTCTGACTGGTGTGAGATGGTATCTCATTGTAGCTTTGATTTGCATTCCTCTAATGATAAATGATGTTGAACTTTTTTTCCATACGATTGTTGGTCACATGTATGTCTTCTCATGTGGCCAACAATCATATGGGAAAAAAAAAAGTGTCCGTTCATGTCGTTTGCCCACTTTTCTATGGGGTTAACATGAAAATGTTTACCCCAGCATTTACTCAGTGACCAACAGATACAAGATTCTCAACAAAGTCTAATTTAATTAATTAAAGGATGTGATGAACTCGAATAAGACAAGGAATTCAGTTTGCTGTTAGCATTCTTCAGAACTTTGTTTACTATATTGAGTTTTACATTAACTATGTTTACATCCATAAATACCAACTGAAGTAATTGCAAATGACTTCAGGTTTCCAGGTTCTCAGGTAAGAGTCTCAATCGTCATAGTACACAATTGCAAACTCAGTTAATTGGAACCTGCTACTAATGCAGGTGCAATGCAGAAGGGATTGAACAAGTGCTTTGAAAATTGAGCCTTTGAGGAGCTTACTAAAATAGACTCATGAAAATTAAAGCCAAGAAAGATCTGATTGTTCTACATAATTCATCCCTTGAGGACTAGTATGAGATTGTCTTTTACAGCCTATTTTTCCATATATTTCCCCACGTAAAGTTTGAATCACTCAAACAAAAGGACTTCTAATACTTCCATTGGGACAATTTTATAAAAGACCTCTTTATTAGGGAGTGTTTCGTGATATACATCATGAATTTTTCTGTGCTTAATTTCATCCCATTAACCCCAATTACACCTCCCTGGGGCAACAATAAACAATTCTAGCTTCTCTTCTGAAGTCATACTCTTCAGAGACTCCTCATTCTTTCCTGGTGTGATGTAGTCCAGCTGTGCACCTCAGTTCCTTTATTCTGAGTTCAGGAGCCAATCATGGCCATCTAATCACTTTTATTTCCTTTCTTTGAGCAACTGCCAATCTGTTAAGAATTTTGACTCTTGATATAAATCCTCATATGCTTCATGTCCATTGTGGTCCATGCATATGAACCCTGATTATATAATAAGCCATTTTTCTCCAGGTGAAATGGTAATATGAGTATGAAAAAAGAATCTTAGTGTAAATGGCATGCATAAAAAGCTAAACCGACAGAAATCACATTCTCGTTAGGATTTTCATCTTGCTGAATACAATTTTATGCTAAAGAGATTATCTTAGGAGGTTTTGTCTGCAGTACTGTTATTGTACTGGTTGATTTATAATCATAGTGTGCAGTTTTGCAAAGCTGCATCTTTCATTCAGAAAGAGATTTTGCTCTACAGACAAGGTGACATGAAACACTTGCCCTTCTAAAAGAGGATTAGAGACTTTTACATTTTAAAGCCCATTTTGGTACAATCACTAACATGAAGCCAGTTTCCAATTTCATATAAAAAAGATCTCTGAGGAGATATCCAGCTTAATTAACTGAGAAACGAGGAATATGACAGAATTTCACACTGATAAAGTGTGACTTACTGTAAAGAACCTAACCTCACCTGACCTCTTCAGTGAAAACTGGCTTAAGAAAAGTGTTTAAAAATTATGCCTGAACACAAGCATTCAGAGCCAAGTGGACAAGAAAGAGAGGGAAGAATGATATAAAATTTGGATGTTTTTTGTTCCTTTTGTTGATGTGTAGTCTATGAGGCATTTGAAATATTTTCTGCATATATGTCAGATTCATTTCACAAGCATAATTCCATAAATACAAAGTATTTCAAAAATACAATTCATTCATTTCACAAGCAGAATTCATTTCTTCCTACACTGGATGCATACTTAGATATATATTCTTTGTTTAACCATCTTTGTAGAATGAGCATAGAAGTGTACCTATGAGCTCTGCTGACCTACCCAGAAGTCTAGCCAAGTTATCTGGTTACAAATAACCAGATAATTGTGGGACTGTCATCCTGTGAAATTAGTTGCTTATTGTAAATGCTTACACTCCCCAAACATGCAGGCATGTGTGTACACACACACACACACACACATTTTGATAACTAGAAACCCATCATTTTGATAACCAGAAAGTTTAATCATGTTCAGAATAGAGAAAATAACAAAGACAGGATAGGAGTAAGAAGGAAGAAAGAAAGCTTGAAGAAAATAAGATACCCTAGGAAGAAAAGAAGCAAATAATGTTGCTCTTATTACTTCTCACTTTTTACTTAATGCCTAAAGTATGTTTTAGGGGATTGCAGAACCAAGAGCTTGGATAAAAGTGAAGAGTAAAGGAAAAAGCATGTCTAAAATATTAGGATTTTAAAATTATTCTGGAGAATGTCTGAGGTTAATCACAATGCTCCACCAAGAGCAATAGTTAAGTTATTCCTTAGATATGGAATAACATAATCCTTCTATGTTAGCCCCTTCTGACAGAATCGTAAGGAAGGGATAGTATGGGCCATGGGTGGGATTGTAACCTCCACTGCCTTTTAATTGTTAGTAAAATGTGAAATGAAAAGTAAAGCTTCACATTTTCTAAAGCAGTAATACTTTCTGAAATACAGACACTTGTACATATATATTGTATGAAACCAGATTGAGATCTCTGGGTTTTTGCTTGGTTGGTTGGTTGCTTGAGTCAAGGTCTTGCTCTGTCACCCAGGCTAGAGTGCAGTGGTGCGACCACAGCTCACTGCAGCCTCAATTTCCCAGGACCAAGAGTTCCTCCCACCTCAGTTTCCCATACAGCTGGGACTACAGGTACTTATTTATTTATTTATTGAGATGAGGTCTCACTATGTTACTCAGGTTGGTCTCCAACTCCTGGGCTCAAGCAATCCTCCTGCCTTAGCCTCCTAAAGTGTTGGGATTATAGGGTTGAGTCATGCTGCCTGGCCTAAACCTGTCTTTTAATGTAAATTTCCTTAATACATAAGGATTTGGAGATATATCCACTCTACCACAGCCAAGGGCTAGTTCAGTGCAATTTGCTTATGAATAGACCTGCTGAGCTGCACTATGATAAACAGCTCCCTTTAAATAATTTGTTCTCCTATAACTACCCTGTTTTTCAAGGGACATCTCGGAAATCCATCCTTTCTGATCCAGAAATACACACTTAGGTTTCCACCCATCAAGAGGACCTTAACATTCCCCTCTGGTTGACTAAAGTTTAAGACAGGCAGGCTTCTTGACTCTAGGCTCCTAACCCCAGTTTTGTTTAAGCATTTACTTTAGAAAGCCTGTATTTGTAGATCCTTTCTCTGTCCTTTGGGGAAGTAAATCTTTTTAAAGGCCTCTTGCCAGTTTTACAACCAAGGAATGTCTTTCTTAAGGACCCGGAGACCATTCTCTGAAATGTAATCATCAATAAAGATAGTGACCCTATCTCCCAATTTCTATGGGAGGATAGGAGCCTAACATCATTAGGTGCCTTGCTCCAAGTTGTAAAACTACCTCTTCTCAAGAAGGTTCCAAAAATTTAACTTTACCTTTGCATAAGGCCAATTAGCAAACACAGGTGGTTTTGACACTACAAAGTCTAAGATATTTCTTACTGTATTTAGGTCAGCTGTTGAAACTTTCCTGTGTGATCATTTTGCTTTCTAAGAAGCAGCTCTTGCTCTATCCAGAAACCCTAAATATTAGGTTTTTTCCGAAAATCATAGTAGCATTTTTGATTATTCTGTTGAACTGCACCAAAGGGTCACAATGTATAGAATGCAAATGTTTTGCTTGAGTGAAGGTAGCAAAGAAATGAAAGACACAACCTTTTAGGAATTTAACATAGTTATAGGAATAAAAATGTAAATGAGCAGATATTATGTGAACAAGGCAGCCAAAGAGATAAAAAGACAAAACAACACAGCCAGAATGATATACTTACACAATTGGTATATTTAAAGTAAATTAAGCATATGTATTATTTGTTGGTTACTATGCTAGATTTATCTCACATCCATCCATCCATCCATCTCTTCCTCCAGACTTGGGAATGACTAATTTGTACCTTTGCCAGGTGCTATGGCTAAAATGATAAACAAGACATTCTTTCACTCAAGAAGTTTATAAGGTATTAGAGGACACAGGTAGGTATAGACATTGCCCACTAAAGTGTGATAGTGCTAAATATACACAGTTATGGAAGACTCAAGGTTGAGAATCTTACTTTACCTGATGGATCTGGGCAATGTGACAGAAGTGGTGAACGTAAGCCTGGAGGAAAAATGAGGTTCTCTAGGGCAAAAGAATAACTAACATTTAGTAAATGTCCATTATATGACAGATATTGTGTTATACGCTTTCATGTGTATTATTTCAAAGCCTCAAAATATTCTTGCAAATTAGGTTTTAATAATCCCATTTTGCTCCCCAGGCAAAGGAGCTTCTGAAAGTCTCAGGCCTAGTAAGTATCAGAGTGACTAGTTCAAATACAAATCAAAATGGTTTCCAAGCTGATGCTATTTCAATTATATCACATGTCCCCAAAGAGAAATTTCATCCAAGCCGAAAGGAAGTTCCATTGAAGCAGAAAGAAGAGCATGTGCAAAGATAAGCATAAGTGGCACAGAATTTTGCAAGTATTTTGGTGTATTGTAGGTAATGAAGGAGAAATAGTGGTAAATGGGGTTATAAAATACAGTTAGATCAAATTATGAAGAATCAGATTTGTCAAACAAAATAAATGGGATTTAATATTTTAGTCTGGATTTTTGATCTACATTTTTAGAATTTTATGCAGAGAATTGGGGCATGAGTTGACTATGGTAGAAATCTGGAGGGTGCACTGGGATTGAGACAGCATGCGGCGGACTATCAAAGACCAGATGAACAAAATAAACAAAGTACAAAGTACTTTCCCAGTATGACAATGCACACAGTGTGACTCTACCATAATATCTCTTAGAGCCTTGTCCTGAATGCTTATATAAGATTAGGACCTTATACAAGGATAAAGTTAAAAACATATATTTATAATTTTCTTTTTTACCCTAGGATAAATTTATAAATCTCCTGTTGAGATAGGCAGGGTGAGGTCCCCAAATACGTCCATCTCCTAGTCCCTAGAACCCGTGAACCTGTTACATAACATAGCTAAAGGAACTTCGCAGATATGAATAAGGTTATAGATCTTGAGATGGGGATATTATCCTGGATTATACAGATGGACTCTGTTTAGTCACAGGAGCTCTTAAAAGCAGAGACGCTTTCCCAGCTTGGGTCAGAGAGATTCATCATGAGAAGATCTCCACTAGTTGTTGCTGGATTTGAAGATGGAGGAAGTCTCAAGCTAAGAGACCTGGTGGCCACTAGAAGCTGGGAACAGCCCTCAGCTGATAGCAAGGAAATGAGGACTCAGTAACACAACCTCAAAGAACTGAATTCTTTCGACAACCTGAATACCAATGAAATGAATTTTCTCCTAGAGCCTCTGGAAAAGAATGCAGCCCTGATAACAGCGTAATTTCAGCTCAGTGAGACTGTGTTAGACTTCTGACCTACAGAAGTTGTGAGACAATAAATTTTTGTTTTAAACCACTAAGTTTATGGTTCCTTTTATAGCAGCAATAGAAAACGAATATACTTGCACAGGTTTTTTTTGTTGTTGTTTGTTTGTTTTTAAATTAGAAGTTAATATCAGAGCCAGGGAAAGTAGCAAATGGTTCTCAAATAGTTTTAAGAAAGGATTTAATCAACATTTTCACACAAACTCGGTAAACCAAATGGATAAACTAGAGAAACCTACAGATAAAGACACAAAACCCAGTGTCTTTAGCACTCTGAATAGCAGAAAACAAGACGATAGATCTGCACTTTATGTTGAAATTGTTATAACTTTCTCCATGTTTATTTATGGTATTTTATCTTGCTTTGTCTGAAAAGTGATTGGCACTGATACTCTTGAACTGTAAAAAAAGAAATCTTTGTGATCACCTTTGTGGGAAGCTAGGGAGACAATGTTCTATTCTGTATTTTGAAGTTCTTTGGGACAAGCAGGTGGCAGTTACCACCAAAGGCGAGAAAAGCATCTGTACCCTTGGAATCTGGGGCAAAGGAATCAGGAGAGCATGGGAGCTTTCCTGATGTAAGAAGGGTGCCTGTAGGTGTTAAGAGCAGAAAGCCTTATGCTCTTTTGTGCTTCACTTATTCATTCACTCATTCATCCAATAAATACTGAGTGCCTCCAATGTTAAGTGCTGGCTTACCCATTACAGAACTCCCAGTCTAATGGGGCTGTGTAAATAAACAGTTGCATTGTGTAAAATGCTGAGATAAAGCTTTACAGGATAATTGTTGATATGGTGCTAAGACAAAGTGCTTGTGTACATGTTGTGGCCTTGTTGTTCTGCAACAATACTTGTACAGAGTTAAATATTAAGAAACTTTCATGGCAAATTGCGGAGTGATTTTCTTGACTGTTGAATATAGTAATCACAAAGTGGGCTTAGTTTTTTCATGTTTTTATTTCACTTTTGTGATAATTTGTTTTTATTATATTTTTCGAAAACATTGATTGTGATGGACTGGCAAAAAAAATTGTTTGTAACATTTAAAAGAAGTGCTAAGACTATATCATGAGGAAATATAAGGAAGAAAGGGAAGTCAGGAGTATCCTATTTCAATTTTTGCTTTGAATTGAGTGTTTTATATTTTATTGAGGCACATTATTAAAAAAAAAAGAATATTTTTGAGGGAAGCAAATGCCCCTCATCTGTTTGCATATAGGCCGCCCTCCTCCATTTCTCCCGTGGGCCCAGTTCTTTGGAGAAACTTACATATGGCAGAAATGTATGCAACTATTCATCCCATCAATGAAAGATTTTAAAGTAATTCCTAACTGTTTAAGCAACACCCACACATGGGCTAAGCAAGTTTGCTTCTTCGCCCTCTGTACTTGGAGCTTGTGCTAATTTTCCTGGCACATTTACAGCTCTGGCTTCAGCATAACTTCTCTCCTTCACACTAAGCTGTTCTCTGATAAGGTGCAGCTGGGGAAATCCATCGCTCTGTGGACCAGTCAAGTTTTCACATCAGTTAAGTTAATTGACAGAAGGCTTAACATATTTCTTAATTATGGCTGCGAAGTCATTACTAGAAGAATCCCCCAAATCATGGAAAAACAGTGTTTTCTGATTAATTGGTTCTGAAAATGGTTCAGTGAAACTGCAACATACACCTGATGGAATTAGAAGAAAGGACAAGGACAGCTCAGGAGAGACTCACAGAGTGAGAAAAGACCCGAGGGTAGTTAGGGACCAGGAAAGAATTGTGACCCCATCTCTGGCCTTATTCAGCATCACTCAGCTTGGGTGACTGTGTCCTGCAAACCTTATGGGGCTGTGATTAAAGAAATATTGAATATTATCTTTGAAATGGTTTTGAGAATTTAATATCATAAACAGATACAAGATAATAATTCATAAAGAATAATAGCCAGTCCCGTCAGAGAAATGCAAATCAAAACCATAATGAGATACCATCTCACACCAGTTAGAATGGCGATCATTAAAAAGTCAGGAAACAACAGGTGCTGGAGAGGATGTGGAGAAATAGGAACACTTTTACCCTGTTGGTGGGATTGTAAACTGGTTCAACCACTGTGGAAAACAGTATGGCGATTCCTCAAGGATCTAGAACTAGAAATACCATATGACCCAGCCATCCCATTACTGGGTATATACCCAAAGGATTATAAATCATGCTGCTATAAAGACACCTACACACGTATGTTTATTGTGGCACTATTCACAATAGCAAAGACTTGGAACCAACCCAAATGTCCATCAGTGACAGACTGGATTAAGAAAATGTGGCACATACACACCATGGAATACTATGCAGCCATAAAAAAGGATGAGATCGTGTCCTTTGTAGGTACATGGATGCAGCTGGAAACCATCATTCTTAGCAAACTATCACAAGAACAGAAAACCAAACACCGCATGTTCTCACTCATAGGTGGGAATTGAACAATGAGATCACTCAGACTCTGGAAGGGGAACATCACACACCGGGGCCTATCATGGGGAGGGGGGTGGGAGGGATAGCACTGGGAGTTATACCTGATGTAAATGACGAGTTGATGGGTGCTGACGAGTTGATGGGTGCAGCACACCAACATGGTACAAGTATACATATGTAACAAACCTGCAAGTTGTGCACATGTACCCTAGAACTTAAAGTATAATTAAAAAAAAAAAAAAGAATAATGGCCAGTCTTTCGTGGTTTTTAAAAAATACCTAGTAGGCTTAATCCATATGGGATAACTTTTGTTGCTACAAATGCTTAAATTAGTCTTTGTTTTCTTTGGATAAAATAGTGTTAATAGTACATTATTGATTCATAAAATTATAGAAGTGAAAGTGACCTTAGGAGGTGATCTGGTTCAATGTTCTCATTTTATGGATAAGAAAGCTGAGACTCTGTAAGATGAAGTGACGTCCCATAGGTCACTTAGCTTATTGATGGTAGAAGCAAGTCTGGAAGTTTTTACATTTCTTGGCTTTGAAAAATTTCTTTGTGTGATCATGGAAGTAATAAATGCTCATTGTAGAAAACTTGGGACATACTAAAGGTATAAAATAAATGAAAATCCTACATAATTCCACAATTCAGAGATAAACATTCTTGATGATGTTTTACTGTATATCAGTACAGATAAATATTTTCCTCTAAAACTGAGATCTCATTTCATAGATAGCTTGATATCCTCTTCTTTTATTCAACATAAGTGTGTCAAAAAATTTATGCTGTGATTAAAAACTTCTCCTGCCATGATTTTAAGAACTGAATTATATTCTATATCAATGTGGTACAATAAATATAAACATGTTTGGTCACTGGTAAAAGTGAAGACTTTTAGCTCTTTGTACTCCTCTTTAAACTAGTCTGTTCCTTTTCTTTTGTCTGTTTTTCTAATATTTGATAATATGATTCTCAGTGATTTAAAATGTTCCTTACTTATTAAAAGTACTAATTTTCTTTTGTCCTGCCCTCATAAGTAGAGTGTTAAAACGTGTTTACTTTTATTGTAATTTGGAATAATCATTATGAAGTTCAGTTCTTACCATGCACTATATTATGGGTTAAGTAACTGGCCCAACCCAATATAACATGGCTCTGAGACAGATCTGTCATCAAAAAGCAGGGGTGCCACCTCAAAACCTACCTCACACTGCTTTTCTGTAGAGTTGATATCTGAAAAGTGTGGCTTATTTCCAAATTGTTACACAGGTAATGAATTACAATATCTGAGATTGCTTACATTTCATTTTGATTCTCACTGATACCTGAAACTGAAAACATCCCCCATTGTTCTATCTGGCCTTTGACATTCAGTTAATAATTCTTGGCCTTTTAAAAAAATGTATGCCATAGGAGGTCTCAAGATTAATGAACAACTTAATAACATATGTATTGTTATTATTTTTGGTAAGTAGGCAATCTTACAGAATGAGGATATTTACATGGATTTGCACACTAAGGATATGTCTGATCTTCGAAACATAACAATGTCTAAAGAATACACAGAAACACAACTGAGAAATAACAGTAACATTCATACTGTTTTTGGACATGTGAACATTTTCCTTATGTAAGTCTTTATAATTATTCTAGATTTGGTGGTTAAATAGAGATCTCAGCGAATGGTTTTAAAAATAATATTTAAAAGAAAGGGCATGTAAAATAACTTGGACTTCTGTAATGTTTTTATTTCATAATAATTTTTGTTTAGAAAAAAGACAATTTAAAATTATTACAGATTCGTATGTCGAAATATAAGGAGATTTTCGAAAATCTGTGATACATACAAAATTTCCACTAATGGGAAATATTCTAAATATTAAATTCATCCTTACATAAAACTGAAGTCTGAGAGATTCTGTCATTTTAGATAGTAAAATGTGAACATTAAAATCCCACCAGGTAACAGACAAATTGTATGCTTCTAAGTGTTTGCACATCTACTCTGATACATTCATTTTTAAAGCTTTTCTGTAAAGTCTTCTTTAACTTCAAATATGTTAGAATATTTACATATTCCATCATCCATTTTCCCATTTTGATCTAGTTTTGATTAAATTCCTTCCTTTGGGAAATGGCCATATCTTTTTGAAGTAACTGAACATTTTATAGTATCCTGCATTAGACTAATTTATCTTTTCCACCATAGTACTAGGATGTCCGAAGAAAATTAACTGGAAAGAAAATCAGAAGAGAATCCAAAGATCTCCTCGCAATTTGAAAGTGGCTGGCATTTTATGGGCTTGATGGAATCTTTGTTAATTGTATAAGACATTTGCCCTTTACTGGAAAATGGAGTTAGCACATAGCCAAGGATGACATCTCACCTATTTGAACTTTACCATTTTGAAGATGTTTCTTGGAAAACATTTTAGTTCTATGCTTCTAAATGGACAGCATCTATCTCTTCATTACTGATAGAAAATGCTGATGAAAAGATGTGTTGGAAAATATCTCTGCTAAAATCTCTGTATTCCATGATCATGACCCTTGCTAACTCAGTACGAAGGACTTGCATCACCATTTAAACAATGAATGAGGCCCACGCACGACCCCAAATGCACAAAATAGAATAGATGTAACAAATGCTACTTCCTTTCAAAGTGGTTAGGAATTAAATTTTAAATTATAAGCTTTATGGAAATGTCTGATGTTCACTACATGGGGATAAAAGTAGGATCTCGCCCCACCCCGCCTCCAAGTTTGAGGGAAAATCGAAAACAAATAAATAGATGTGGACCTACTTATTATTGTTCTTTAACAGAGAAGCAGAGGAGATTTGGGAAGTCACAAGTTCAATCAAAGTCATTTGGATGAACGAGGAAGAAAGCATTATGAGAATGTAAGTAACCCGAAAAGTTATATTCAATCACTGTCATCAGTCACTCAGGTGATCTTATAAACTAAATCCACCTTCCTTTTCCTCCAAATAAATAAAAACAAAAGGCCAGAAAGAGTAAGATATTGTTCATGTTTCTCCAGTGTGTAAGTATGGAAGCCAGGGAGTTATGTGTGTTTGCAACTAAAACTATTATTCAGGTTTATCTTTGCAGTAGTGAGGGATGTATCAGGCTATGCTGTTTTAATATCATCAGCCATTAATCAAAGTAACCATCATGCTCTGTTTCCAAGCTTATCCCTAAAGAAAACAGAACAGAAAAAAATGAAACAAAAATTTTCTTGCTGTAACTTGCTCTTTATGTAGATTGTTTCTAATTTTGAAAACGTAGCTGATCACAATTATTTTGTCTGCTGGGTAGTTTTTATTTTGTTTATTAGAAATTAATAATTTGGTCATGGTTCATAGTTTTATAAATTAATAAATTGTCATTTATTCTACAGCAAACTCTTCTAGCCTTTGTATGTATCAATAAATTTAGTGAATCTCTTGACCCTGATTTTCTCTGGCAAACTTGAGTATCTTGGAACTTGGAAACGTGAATAGCAAATAGTCGACTGTGATAACAGATGATAACTTTCTCTTTGAAGGTTGGGAGCAGTGAACTTACCAACAATACCTCTAGCTTTTCTAATTTCAACACACCTATTAAAGGTCATGGAATTCACAGGAGAGAAACAGGAAAGAGACAGAAACAGCTGCCTGAAGCTTTGCACGTATCTCAAAGAGAGGGATATCGTGTTATCATCACAGTTCACTATTTGCTGTTAAGGTTTCCACGTTTCCAGATATTCAGGTTTGCCAGACGAAATCAGGGTCAGGAGATTCACTAAATTCATTGACATAGACCAAAGCCAGAAGAGTTCACTGTAGAACAAATGGCAATTTATTAATTTAAAAATATTAATAATGTTCAATTTATTCATTATTAAAGTACTAACTTTAATGATGGACTACATGGAGAGGCTAGGATTTTAACTCATTCCACACATAACATCTAAATTCTTAAGTAATTCATCATTAATATCAAAAACACATTGAGGGTTTACCACATTTTTTGTTTGTATAGTGGCTTACTGAATCTCAAAAAAATCTCCTGACGTAGGAATTATGTGTTCCTACAGGTCAGGACACTGGTTTTTACAGTGGTTAGGCAAGCTCCCAAAACCACACAGCAAGCGAGGGGCAGAGATACAGTTTGTCCCAGGTGATCTGACACCAGCGTCTGTACTTTCAACCACTATCCCCTGCCTCTATGATGCCACAGTGTCCATTTAGTTGATGGCCTACAATGTGCTGGACACCCTGCCAGATGCTGATCATGGAGCTGTGAAAGAGATTAATAACATCATTGTCCTTGTGAATTTCAGGCTAACATTTCTGAATGCTGAAGGAATTCATTTTTGAGTGAATTATAATTTTAATGTTTTGATCTTATTATGTTATAAAATCTCCATCATCTTTTAAGAAAGCAATTGCCCTGTGATTTTAAAATCTGATCATCTTCCAGGAAACAGAGCTCCAGGGCTCACACAGACCCAAGACTTGGATGATGTCGTAGGTAAGGGCGTGATGGCAGGGAGTGAAAAAGGACTCACCTGGGATCTGTAGTGTAACTTGCTAGGGAGTGACTGTTTCCTGAGGACACAATATGTTTGTGACAGAAGAAATGAGGTTAAGGAAATTGAATTGTATTGGTAAGGGTCCTCTAGAGAAACAGAACCAAAAAGAGAACCAATATATATTTATTATGAGAATTGGCTCATGCAATTATAGAGGCCAAGATTCTCACCATTGGCTGTCTGCAATTCAGAGAACCAGGGAAGCCAGTGATGTCATTCAGTCTGAGTTCTGAGAATCTGGGGTGGGGGGTGATGGTGGTGGTGAGAATGTGTCACTGGTGTAAGGTCCAGAGTCCAAAGCCCTAAGAAACAAGAGCTTCTATGTCCACGGGCGGGAGAAGATGAAGTCTTGGCTTCAGAGGAGAGAGAGAATTTGCCCTTCCTCTGCCTTTTGTTCTTTTCAGGCTCTCAGTGGCTTGGATGATGCCAGCCCTCATTGGTGAGGGTGAACCTTCTTTACTCAGTTTATTGATTCAAGTAATAATCTTTTCTGGAGACATACCCAGAAATAATGTTTTTACCAGCTATCTGGGTACCCTGTAACCCAGTCAAATAGTGCAAAATTAACCAGCACATTACCTAAATGACAAAATCAGAGCCAAAGGCACATGTGATTCAGAGAAGTTATTGTTTGCTTCATGTTATGGGTAGCTATGACTTGGGATATGAGAAACGTAGAGTTGTTGGAGGCAACATCCCAGCCTTGACACTGACCTGTTGGAATCTGAACATTCCACACTTTTGTTGTTTTGTTGTTAAATAACATGAGAGAATGAATTTCCCTAGGCCTCTACTCTTCACTGATAAAGTTAAACCAGTACCATTTCCCTATTAATGGACTCAACTTTCTTATTATAAAGCATTTATATTTATGATTTGTATTCTAAGGGGAATCAAAGTGGCTTGCATGTTGAAACCCATGATTAGGATAATAAAAAGAGACCAAAAGACACATAAATGCAGTGGGTTGTGATGGATTACTGAAGTCAATTATAAAGCAGTCTGCCTTCACAAATTGCAATATGAGGGTACAATACAGAACCATCATCACAACAATCACAGTAGCCACCTTCAGCTGCTTTTGCCCTGAGGTTAAGTGGAAGTTCAGCTCCTCATTTTCTATTCTTACCTGACTTAGTGTTTTAGTCAGAGATAAGCACTCCCTGTGTTTCTATCTGACAGCCCTCATATTTTGATAGCGGGTAAGTCAGAGGCTGTGTAGTATTTGTGATTCACATCAGTATTATTTCCAGCATTCATCTTCAATACTCATACATCTTGAGTTGTTGTTTCTATAAAATCAAAAACCACTTCTACTGGATTTCTACATTCATTTCAAATGAATATTCATTGAAAACATAGAATCATTTTCTTTTAATGTTGCTATTCACTCTCATAATTCTTAGTAATATCTAAATATTGATTAATCCCAAATTTCTGTCTCCAGTGCTGATCTCCCCTGAACTCACATCAATGTATCCACTTGCCTAATTGGCATTTCTGCTTGGTTATGTAGTAGACATCTAACTTAATAGGTTCAACACAGAATCACTGATTTTCTTCCTCTAACTACACTCCTTCACGGTGTCCCCATCTTGGTGAGTAGCGTCACTATTCACCTGTTGTCCATTTGGGACTTCTCCTTGATTTCTGTCTTTCTTGTATACTTATTTTGAGCATATCTCAAGATATATCCAGAATCGGAATTATTTTTTATCTATTTTTTCTGCTTTGCCACCATAGTCTAAGATACCATCTTTTCTCAACTAAAGGATTCAAAGCTTCCAAACTGGTCTTTCTATGGAATTCCATGGTGAGTTCCTACCGTCAGTTCTTTGCACAATAGCTCAAAGTCCTTAAAACTTTTCCTAATATATAATTAGATCAAATAAAACTCTTTATTACAACCTTTACTGTCCTTGATCTGACTTCTTCTCCAAATGTATTCTCTACTGTGCTCCTTCTCTCTCATTCCTCTTCACATACACTAGCTGTCTTATAGTTTCTTAGAATGGCAAACTCACTGCCACTGGAGAACTTTGCCATTGCTATCCTATTTTCCTGGAATGTTCCTCCCATGGATATTAACATGGTTGACTTTATCACTTCATTTAGGTCCTGGCACAAATGTCATTTTATCAGAGATGCCGTCCCTGCCCTTCCAGATCTAAATTGCCCATTCAACCCTTTTCCTTCTCTGTTTCTGTACCATGCTCAGTTTTTTTATAGCACCTGTCACCACACACACACACACACACACACACACACGTATATATATATGTTACTTTTCTGTCTCCTTCGCTGAAATATGAGCTCCATGAGGGAAGAGTCTTTGTCTTCTTCTCTGATGGGTCCATTGGACCTCAAACAGAGTTTTGCATTTAGTAGACACTCAGAAAGTATTTGTGAACTACAAACATACATACATAAATTATCTGGGGGAAGGTTATATGGCTATGAACTAACCATGTCTTTATTCCTGGCTCCTCACCATTAGACTTCCTTCCCTAGTTAATACCATACTTAAACCGTACATTTCAGTCATAGTAGTGAGATGATGGAAAGAAAAAAAAACAGGGGCAACCAACTTTTAGTTATTTTGAATGAGAAGTTTTGAGTGAAGACTAGGAGAAAAGCAATTGATTTTTGTGCACAAATGGAAGCACCAGCCATTAACTAAGTGTCTCTCCAGGCCCCTTTGTCTCAGATGAAACAGCTGGAGGGGCACTCCCAACACCAGAGAGCATTTAAACCTTTCCCATGCTTTGCTCACTGCCCAGCACAGTCCATCTCTTTCTACCTTCCCCCTGCCAGAACATACGGATTGTGAGGGAGCTACTCAGAAATCATGAAGTTTCTTTAGGTGCCCTATAAATCTGGGATAAAAGGAAGCAGGAACACATGGGCTCTTTCTGAATCATGAAGTGTGTTGCATTTCTGCTGGCCTAGGCATTAGGTTGATGTAGTGCTCACTCTTCATCTTTGTTTGTGACCCTGTTGAAAATTGTGTAAGCTTATCCCTTCTTCAAGATGTGTATGGTGCCTCTTCCTTCTCTTTCATGCACTCAACCCAGTCAACTAAGCCACATGCCTTCCATTATCCCAAGGGACATGCTATAATGATAACAGACTATGTAACCCCGAGCTGGCTCCAATCTTTATCCGGTCACATCTCATGATGATCACACTGTAGAAGGGTCATTGGTTCAAAGACAATAGTTTCTGACACATGTGTGTGTTCCATAAGTTACCTGTGGGTCACTTCCTAGTTGTTGTGAAGAATGGTGTGCACGCATGCATACAAAAACAAACACACACAGAGTAAGACAGAGTCTCTAATCTCCTATGATTCATTTCTGCCCATGGTGGGTGATATTGGCTGCCACTGTTTCAAGAATCAAGATCTAGAAAGGTGTAGTTATGTCTTTATACATTTTTCAATGGTCTATGAGAGCTAATGAATGTTAAACAAATGTGGTCGAACCTTGAACTTGGATCTTATAAAAGAATCCTGGTTCCATATTTATCTCCATCCATATTGTATTTTATATTGGCATTAGAACAATTAGAATCAACTTTGAATATTGAAAAAGTAACAGTAGTATTGCTTATCTTGAACAGTTGGCTTAACTAATTTTTTTGCTTTATTTTCCAAAATGCATTATGCCTATGGTAGTTATATGCATTATCTATAAATAAAATTTTAAGAGAATATATTAAATACCCTTATAGATGAATTAGAGTTAAAAATCATAGCTTGAAGGTAAAATTTACTGGAAATAATTGGGAAATAATTTATTAAGGATAACAAAGAAAATAATTGCTAATGTCTGTAATACATTGCAGGTTGTGAATCACTTTCTCATATAATATGTCCTTTAGTTCTTATAACAATGTTATAACATTTATGGTGAGCTCTATTTCATGATGAAGAAAATGAAATTGAAAGAGATTGATTTTCCCCAAATGACTCTCAGAATCAGGAACCCAGCCAAGGTCTTCTGGTAACTACTCTTTATACTCCCATGGTCTAAGTGAAAAGAGGTTACAAGCATATTAAAAGATTCATGATGCATAAGTAAGAGCAGTGTAAAATATTGGTAAATAGTATAGCAACAGTCCCATAGTCTAGGTGAAAATAAGTTGCATGCATATTAAAAAGTTCATGACACATAATTAAGAGCAGTGTAAAATATTGTTAAATAGTATAGCAATAATTTCCATTGTTTTTCCACTTGTAGGCAGAAAAATACAATATTGCATTTTCAAGCAAATGTTATAATTTTGCTTTGTGGAATAAAGATAAAGAATGTATATTTTAAAAAGCTATACATTAATGAACCACTCCTTGGACATAAAAATTATATCATTTTAAAAGTTATTTTTATTGTTTCTATGTTTTATTTCATTATCTAAGAAATAGAACTATGCTCATACTATCTTGGCTTATTTATTTAGATTGCTCATGTAACAAAACTTTTAAAATTGCAGTCAATTTTGCCAAACATAGAAAAAAATTAGTTAAGTGTGTTGTTCAATGTAGGTAATATTATTGTTACTTTTTAAATATTCTAAGTTGATACTAATTTATCTAATGCCAATATAAAATAGAATATGGATGGAGACAAATATAGAACCAGGATTCTTCTACAGGGTCCAAGTTCAGGGTTAGGCCACATTTGTTTAATGCTCATTAGCTCTCATAGACCATTTGAACCTTAAATCACGTTTTATTTTATTGTTACCATTTCCCTTGAAGTATTTATTACCTCAGATATTTCCATTACCCTGCGCTTTCTTTATGTTTGTTCCTATTGTTACTTATTATGGTCTCATAATGCCATTGGGATTTGATCTGTGGAATGGCTTCTTTAACTCAATTAAATATATCTGACTGTATGAAGTTCTAAGTTCCAAGGGTTTATTTTTAACCATGACAAGATGACACATTATAATAGCTTTTTAGCTAACCTAGATTGGAAGATACTATCTGACAGAGAAACTGTCATTGGCTGATGGGTGTGGATAACTGTAACTGAGAATGTATCATGCTGTCAGACTCAAACAATTGGTTTGCTGCTGCTATAAATGTGGGTTATGAGTGAAGATCAGAATTTTTTTTCTCAGGAGGCCTCCTCTTACCTGCTCTTCCTTATACATTTTCACACAGTTGTAGCAATTGTGGAATTTTTGAGAACAGATAGTTGTGAAAGTGTCAGTACACAGTTTCAAATGATTCTTACCAAGTTTAATAATACATTTGGCTAACTTCCACAAAGACTGGGGAGTAATAATTTCTTAGGTAACTCAGAAATTTGAAGCTTATATTGTAGAATCCTTTTATCTTTCAATGTTTTGTTAATTCTGATCTATTAAAAAATTTGATGTTTTTCAACGCTTCACTATATTTCTTTGCAGAGTACATTTAAACTTAATGGGAAAAAATGCTAAACAGCTTCACTGTGAATGGAAAAATCATGCTAATTCTGGTCTCCAGGCCCCTAGGCATCTAACTGCCACCTCCATCACATCCTGGACTATATTTTTGTTCTTTAGGAGCCCATAAGATCTTCTTTAAATGATTTCACCACACTTGATCTCCTCCATCAAAGAACACCTGTAATTTTCTCTACCAAGCATTTGGCATGGAATCATATCCTGCCTTCTAGGGTTACTTAGCTGCATTGTATCTGGATTATGCTTCTGAAGACCATGAAACTCTATTCTTGTTTTTCATGTACCCACATCATCCCTTAGCATAATGCATCATAGCTGCTCAGTTACTACTTGAGTAAATTATAATATCTGTTTCTTCTTATGCTTAAGCTAGTCAAGTAGCAATAAGAAACATAGATTGAGTACTTCCAAACAGAGTGAGTTTATAACTTGAATTCTCTCATGAGAATTTGAAAACTACCAGCACAGCATTAAGGAAGGACAGAATTCCTGATGTAGGAACTTAGGGAAAGAAAAGGTAACTCTGGGGGCCTTTGCTGGTAACTCTCATTGTGATTCTGAACAACTTTATCTGCATATTCATCTCTGCTTGTTCTTCTGTAAAATGAGGAGGTTGGTTTAGAGCCTTTTAAGTTCTTTCTACAAATTTGGGAGTATTTTAATTAAAATATTGTATAGAATATCTTTTCTATACTTTTGCAGATATTATTTCAAGGTGAACAAAAATCAGAAGAAATAACAAAAGTATATGCAATTATTCAGGCAACCTCAGTTCTAGACCCAAAGAAGCTTATGTGGAAATGTGCAGAAAACAGTTAAAGAGTAGTATCCCGGATGGTAGGGCAGCCAGGGTTGGCTGTGCAATAGCGCGAGAAAGAAAGGATCATTCAGTCAATAACTCTGCACAGTAGGCTGTGCTTAGCTTGGAAGCTGTTCTATTCCTGCCAAAAGTCATAATCACACTGAAATCCATCCATTCTCCCTTGTAGGCAGGGCTGGCTTCATGGGTGTGTGATATGCAATCACACAAGGCCTCTCACTCAGAAGGGACCAGTACTTGGCTTAATATGCTGTTGCCATAATCTTGGAATTCTTAATACTTTTTGAACAAGGGGCTCTGCATTTGCATTTTGCCCTGGGCTCTGTAAATTAGATAACTGGTCTCTCCTGCAAATTAGAACAAGACTGACTGGAGATGAGAGAATAGAGAGAGCAGACACAGATCACCTGAGAAGACATCTAGACTGAAACAGTCATTTTTCAGAGTACACTCTGCATAGTTAGGTGTCTGCAGAAGTCTTGACAGTAGTTAGTGGCAAAGGATGACCAGAACTGTTAAAATACAGTTGGAGAAGAACCAGCAGAGCTTCCTAATATGAACCATTGCAGAAGAAAGGACAGCAAATGCTTGACAATTAAAATGAAATCTCAGTTTCAAGAAAGTATTTTAATGTATGACAACATGTTATGTAGACAGGATATAGAAGAACAGCCAATAAGTGAAAGAGAAAGAGAAAAAACTAGGATGCTGAAAAAAGATTTTACCAGATAAATATACATAATCACTATATTTTTCTAATAAATAAAATGCATGAGCCATATTATATAATTGTATATTAACTCAGCTTTGGGTATTTACATGTAGCTACTCATATATGTTTGTCTACAATGCATATATATATGTGTGTGTGTATGTATATCCATATATACACATAAAGTAAGGATAGCTAAATCTCCTCCCGCAGCCCCCATCACCATTTCACAGAGTGAATTCAGTGATCACATCGCTCTAGCTATGTGATTAATAGCCTTGTGATTTTAGGTCTGACTTCTCTAGGCCTGGGCTTCCTCATCCATATTATAAACAATTAAATTAAATCTGTCAGGTTTTTTACATATTTAAAGTTTTCTCTTTCTCTGAAGAAGAGAATAAAATAGTAATCTAGTCTCTTTCCAAATGTTGGTATTATTAAAAATAAGAATTCTGTTACAGGAATATAGAAAGTTGTCATCTTAAGGTCAACCTGTCTAACTTCAGGCTGGTAATGACAGAGTATGAACTTGGCTTCTGGGCTAATGTTCCTCACAGGTATTGGAGAGCTCCCTCCTTAAATGTATGTACACAGCCAATGGCTGTTGAAAAGTCGTATGTCATATTTCTCTTTTCTGCTTTGACTTTGCTCTCCTGTGATCTTTCTTTAATACAAAGAAACTTACATGTTTACACAATTAGGTTTCTATAGCAGTGTGTATTTTATGCTCTATGAATACTTTCCGTACAGTACATTTGCATCCTTGTAATTTTTGTTCACTTTTAATAACCTCTCTGCAATTCCTTCCTAAATTATGCCCTCTAAAATATGTTCCTATTGCACTTTAAGAGTTTTTCTTCACCCATTACAAAGACATCTCATGCTTTACTTTCATTGTGCTTGTGAATTTGGACCATTTTCAACTTGAATGGGATATTTTTATCTGAAGTACAATAAAATGTTTGTGTGTTTTCTCTGTTGAAGGAAACAAATAGAATATGAATCTCATGAGTCTATTCTCTTACAAATTGCAATACTACTGAACAGTGCAGCTTTTATCTGATTTGACTCTGTAACATTTTATTTGCATATATTTCAGAGTGCTATGTAGCAACTGCATTGATTAGGGAGAGACGTATATCTGTTCCTCCTTCCTTGAAAAATTAATAACAAAATCTCTCTCTCTCTTTCTCTCTTTATATATATGCAACACTCACACATACATAATACATACATATACATATATATGTACACACACAAACATATAAACACGCATATAAACATATATTTTCACATATTTTTATATATGTTATGCAAATTCTGGTCTTCTCTATAGATAGAGAACTGAAGGAAGGAGGTATGTCATGGTTCTATTATTTAACACTGTACCAGGCACATAGTAGAAACAATAAATGTTTAGTGAATGAATAAATGAAGTGAAGAAGCTGTGATCAGATACTTAATCTTATCTTTTAACAAGTTAATACAGAATGGAATTTTGGCAATACTTAAACTTGTCATTTTAAACTACTTGTGATACCCTATACAGTCCTCTGATTTTTAAATCTTAATATCACCTGTTTAATCTCCCACTAACATCCTCATTGAAAACAACTAAATGTCAAATAGATAAGCATGTATGAAATGCCTACCAAGAGCAAGCAAATACGGGAGGGTAGAGGAACAGAGCTCTTCTTTTTTTTAAAGCTCTTATAGTTTTCTGTGAGGAAAGGAAACATAATGAAAAAACAAATAATCAAATGGTTCTATGTGACATGGATCAAGTGAATGACCCACTTGAAAATCAAGGGCTTTAAATATTCAGAGCAAGAGGTTTGCAGCCATTGATGAAGCTTCATGGAGGAAGCACAACTCTTTCTTCTGAGAGAATAGGATGTTTAAATAAATCTCAAAACCAAACAGAAATAAACATAACCCCAAACCTTAGCGTGGAGAGTTTTCAAAAACAGGCTGTGGCATTTAAATTTTATTCTCCAGGCAATGGAAAGGCACTAAGCCTTTTTGAACAGGGTGGTAAGATGCAATTCAAAGGTGAAATACCACTGAGGTGAGGAAACCCTCACGAGATTGTTATAATACTTATAACATGAGCATAAGGTGTACACTCTGAAGAGAAAATTAACTGATAGAACCTGATGAATGGGTGAAGACAATGGAGAACCAGAAATACAAAGATTTCAGACATGTCACCAATGATTCCAATCTGAAATAACCGAGGAAGTCTAAAGAAGGTTATGTGACTGAAGACCGAATAAATGGCTCTTGTGAGTGGGTATGAGCTGGTTTCAGCACACAGCTGCTAGGGTATGTCCATGTTTAAGACACATGTGGAGAAAAATGTACCATCAAATGAGAAGGAAATAGTTAGACAGGTATTAGGAAAGGCAGGACAGGGAATTATCATAAGTGAAATAATAAGAAAGATTTTTTAAGAGGATAGTTTAGGCTTTCTGTCATTTATACCTAAGTTACATCTACTATTAACAGCACAGTCATGCTCTCTAGAAAAACTAGTCTGCTATAGACATATCTTGGAGATATTGCAGGTTCTGTTTTAGACCATGCAATAAAGTGCATATAATAATAAAGTTAATCATACAAAATTTTTGGTTTCCTAGTGCATATGGAAGTTATGTTTATACTATACTGTAGTCAATTAAGTGTACAATTATTATGTCTAAATACAGTATGTTTACATTATACTGTAGTCAATTAAGTATTATATCTAAAAAACAATGTATATTCCTTAGTTAGAAATGCTTTATTGCTAAAAATGCTAATGATCATCTGAGCCTTTGGCAAGTTATAATATTTTTGTTGGTGGAGGGTCCTCCCTTGATGTTGATGGTTGCTGACTGATCAAGGTAATGGTTGCTGAAGGTTGGTGTAGTTGTGGGTGTTTCTTAAAATAAGACAACAATGAAGTTTGCTACATTGCTTGACTCTCCTGCCATGAAAGACTTCTCAATAGCATGTGATGCTTTTTGATAGTATTTTACCCATAGTAGAACTTCTTTCAAAATTGGGGTCAATCCACTTAAACTCTACAGCTGCTTTATCAATTAAGTTTATAAAAGCTTCTAAATCCTTTGTTGTCATTTCAATAATGTTCACAAGATCTTCACCTGAATTAGATTCCATTTCAAGAAATCACTTTCTTTACTTATCCATAAGAAGCAGTTCTTCAACTGTTAAAAGTTTGATCATGAGATTGAAGCAATCCAGTCACATCTTCAGGTTCCACTTCTAATTCTAGTTCTCTTGCTATTTATACCACATCTGCAACTACCTCCTCCCAGACTGTATTAGTTTGTTCTCACACTGCTAATAAAGAAATACCCGAGACTGAGTAACTGATAAAGGAAAGAGGTTTAATTGATAAAGGAAAGAGGTTTAATTGACTCACAGTTCTGCATGGCTGGGGAGGCCTCAGGAAATTTACAACAATGGTGGAAGGGGAAGCCAACATGCTCTTCTTCACATGGTGGCAGCACAGAGAATTGCCAAGCAAAAGAGGGAAAAACCCTGTATAAAACCCTCAGATCTTGTGAGAACGCACTGTCATGAGAACAGCAGGAGGGTAACTGCCACCATGATTCAATTACCTCCCACTGGGTCCCTCCCACAACACATGGGGATCATGTGAACTACAATTTAAGTAGAGATTTGGATGGGGACAAATCCAATCCATATCATTCTGTCCCTGGCCCCTCCCAAATCTCATATCCTCACATTTCAAAACACAATCGTGCCCTTCCAACAATCCTCCAAAGTCTTAACTCATTCCAGCATTAACTCAAAAGTTCAAGTTAAAAGTCTCATCTGAGACAAGGTGAGTCCCTTCTGTCTCTGAGCCTGTAAAATCAAAAGCAAGTTAATTGCTTCCTAGATACAATGGAGGTACTGGCATTGGGTAAATACACCCATTAAAAATGGGAGAAATTGGCCAAAAAAGGGGGTACAGGCCCCATGCAAGTCCAAAATCCAATAGGGCAGTCATTACACCTTAAAGTTCCAAAAAGATCTCCCTTGACTCTATGTCTCACATCCAGGTCATGCTGATGCAAGAGGTGGACTCCCATGGCTTTGGGATGCTCTGCTCCTGTGGCTTTGCAGGGTACATCCTCTCTCCTGGTTGCTTTCATGGGCTGGCATTGAGTTCTGTGGTTTTTCCAGGTGCACAGTGCAAGCTGTAAGTGGATCTACCATTCTGGAGTCTGGAGGATGGTGGCTCTTTTCTCACAGCTGCACTAGGCAGTGCCCCAGTGGGGAATCTGTGTGGGTGCTCTGATCCCACATTTCCCCTCTGCACTGCCCTAGCTGAGGTTCTCCATGAAGTCTCTGCCCATGCAGCAGACTTCTGCCTGGACATCTAGGCATTTCTACACATCCTTTGAAATCTAGGTGGAGGTTCTCAAACCTCAGTTCTTGTCTTCTGCATATCTTCAGCAGGCACAACACCTTGTGGAAGCTGCCAGGGCTTAGGGCTTGCACCCTCTTAATCAACAACTTGAGCTGTACCTTGGCCCCTGTCAGCCTTGGCTAGAGCAGCTGGGACACAAGGCACCAAGTCCCCAGGATGCACACAGCATGGGAGGCCCTGGACCCAGCCTGGGAAACCATTTTTCCTTCCTTGGCCTCCAGGTCTATGATGGGAGGGGCTGCTGCAAAGGTCTCTGGCATGCCCTGGAGACATTTTCCCCATTGTCTTGGTGATTAACATTGGATCCTTGTTTCTTATGCAATTTCTGAAGCTGGCTTGAATTTCTCTTCAGAAAATGGGTTTTCCTTTTCTATTGCATCATCAGCCTGCAGATTTTCCAAACTTTTATGCTCTGCTTCCTCTTGAATGCTTTGCCACGTAGAAATTTCTTCTGCCAGATACCCTAAGTCATCTCTCTCAAGTTCAAAGTTTCACTGATCTCTAGGGCACAGGCAAAAAGTTGCCAGTCTCTTTGCTGAAGCATAACAAGAGTTACCTTTGCTGCACTTCCCAACAAGTTCCTCATTGCCATCTGAGACCACGTCAGCCTGGACCTTATTGTCCATTCAGTATCAGCATTTTGGTCAAAGCTATTCAACAAGTCTCAAGGAAGTTCCAAACTTTCCCACGTCTGTCTTCTGAGCCCTCCAAGTCTCTAGGACGTTTCAAACTTTCTTACATTTTCTTGTCTTCTTCTGAGCCCTCCAAATTGTTCCAACCTCTGCCTGTTTACCCAGTTCCAATGTCACTTCCACATTTTGGAGCATCTTCATAGCAGCACTCCTGGTACCAGTTTACTGTATTAATGACATACTAGAGACTGGGTAATTTATAAAGGAAAGAGGTTTAATTGACTCACAGTTCCACCTGGCTGGGGAGATCTCAGGAAGCTTACAATCATGGCAGATGGGGAAGCAAACATGTCCCTCTTCACATGGTGGCAGCAAGGAGAAGTGCCAAGCAAAATGGGGTTTTAAACGTGCCCTTTAAAACCATCAAATCATGTGAGAACTCACTGACTTATCACAAGAATAGCAGCATGGGGGTAACCATCCCTGTGATTCAATTATCTCCCACCACATCCTTCCCATGACACATGGGGATTATGAAAACTACAATTCAAGATGAGATTTGGGTGGCTACACAGCCAAACCATATCAATGACTAAAGCCTTAAACCCCTCAAATTCATCCATGATGGCTGGGATCAACTTCTTTCAAACTTCTATTAATGTTGAAACTTTGACCTTCCCTCATGAACCCTGAATATTCTTAATGGCACTAGAATAAAAAGGAAAACCTTCCTTCGCAGAAGGTTTTCAATTTACTTTGCCTAAATCCTTCAGATAAATTATTGTCTATGCAACCTATAACTCATAAAATGTGTTTTTAGGTCGGGCGCGGTGGCTCATACCTGTAATCCCAGCACTTTGGGAGGCCAAGGCGGGCGGATCACAAGGTCAGGAGATCAAGATCATCCTGGCCAACACTACTGGCCCGTCTCTACTAAAAATACAAAAAAATTAGCCTGGCGTGGTGGTGTGCACCTGTAGTCCCAGCTACTCGGGAGGCTGAGGCAGGAGAATGGCGTCAACACGGGAGGCAGAGCTTGCAGTGAGCCAAGATCGCGCCACTGCACTCCAGCCTGGGTGACAGTGTGAGACTCTGTCTCAAAAAAAAAAAAATGTATTTTTTAAAAATAAAAAGAGGTGCAGGTTGAATTACTCCTTGATCCATGGGCTGTAGAATGGATGTTGTGTTAGCAGGCATAAAAACAACATTAATTTCCATTAACATCTCCATCAGAGCTCTTGTGTTAATAGGAACCTTGTAAATGAGCAAAATATTTTGAAAGGAATCCTTTTTTCTGAGCAGTAAGTCACAATAGTGGGCTTAAAATATTTAGTAAACTGCTGTAAACAGATGTGCTGTCATTCAGGCTTTGTTGTTGCATTTATAGAGCATAGGCAGAGTAGATTTAGCATGATTCTTAAGATCCTTAGGACTTTTGAAATGGTAAATGAGTCTTTTCTTCAACTTGAAGTCACCAGCTGCATTAGCCTCTAACAAGAGTCAGCCTATCCTTTGAAGCTTTGAAGCCAGGCATTGACTTCTGTCTAGCTATGAAAGTTCTATTTGGCATCTTATTCTAATATAAAGCTGTTGTATCTAATTAAAAAATCTGTTGTTCAGGGTAGCCACCTTCATCAATGATCTTAGCTAGATCTTCTGGATGACTGGCTGCAGCTTCTATATCAGCACTTGCTGCTTCACTTTACACTTTCATGTTATAGAAATGGTTTGTTGCCTTAAACCTCATGAACTAACTTCTGCTAGTTTCCAACTTTTCTTCTGCAGCTTCCTCACCTCTCTCAGCCTTCATACAATTGAAGAGAGTTAGTTCTTTGCTTTAGATTATGCTTTGGCTTTGGGGAATTTTGTGGCTGTTTTGATCTATCCAGACCACTCAATACCTACAATAAGGATGTTTCTCTTTGTTATCATTTATATGTTTATTGGAGTAGCATTTTTTAGTTTCCTTCAAGAACTTTCCCTTTGCATTGACAACTTGGCTAATTGTTTAGGGCAAGAGGCCTAGCTTTCATCCTGTCTTGACTTTTGACATGCCTTCTTCCTCACTAAGCTGAATCATTTCTAGCTTTCGATTTAAAGTGAGAGACATTTGGCTCTACCTTTCACTTGAATACTTAGAGGCCATTGTAGGGTTACTAATTGGCCTAATTTCAATATTGTTGTGCATGAAAGAATAGGGAGGTCTAAAGAAAGGGAGAGAGATGGGGGAATGGCCAGCCAATTGAGCAGTCGTAACACATATAACATTATTGATTAAGTTCTCCATCTTATATGGATGTGAATTGTGGCACCCCTGAAACATCAAAAATCACTGATCACAGGTCACCATAACAGACACAATAACAATGAAATGAAATAGGTGTAAATATTGTGAGAATTACCCAAATGTGACACAGAGACATGAAGTGAGCATATGTTATTGGAAAAATGGTGCAGATACCCTTGCTTAACTCAGAGTTGCCACAAACCATCAATTTGCAGAAACCAAAATTACTGTAAAGCCCAATAGAGTAAAGCCCAATAAAACAAGATATGTCTATATTTGTTTCTCTCAATCTACCACTACTTTTATTTTTTAAACTCTTTACTTGATAATAAAATCATAATTTTTCAACAAATGAAATTTATAAAGTGATTATTCTGTCCTCAAAATATTTGCAGTTTTTTTTCCATTTATTCTTCATACTAACCTTATTGATGAGTGATTATGATTACCTCTACTTTATAGTTGAAAATACTGGGGTAGAGAGAATTTATATAATATACCCATGTTGGCAGAGCCAAGATTCAAATAAAAGTCTGTTTAACTCAAACTGAGAAGCCTACAGAGATGAGAGAGGTAAGAACCAAGTAGATCTGGGCAGCTGCAAGTGCCACTCTCTTCTCATTGAATGTTGTGCAGAAATGAAATTCCTGAGTTATAAATCTTACCATTTTTAAGGGAATTCAGATTTTAAGGTTAATTCTTCATTTTTAAATATTTTCTCATATTTTTCAATGTTTCACAAATCAAAAAAACAGTGAGTATGGACCATTAAAGTCTGTACTATAATGGTGATGACATTTAACCTTTCTAGAGCAGTAGAGAAGGTGAGAGGAATAAGGATAAAGGAAACTTTGCAGAGATTTTAAATACACCATGTGAAGTCTTTTCAAAAGTCTAAAAGAGAACTTCAACGAAAAATGTATCAAGCACATGCTATTGTAAAGTACATTATGATTTTTTCCAGGTATGGCGTCATAAGCTGTAATGACCTTTTATCTATTATCTGCCATTTTGGACCCACTTCAGTTCTATTTAACAAACATTTATGGAATGTTACCCATTTACTCTGTGCCTTGAACTAGGTAGTGTCTGTTGTTTTCCTGTTACTAATTTTCTTAACATTCCACCCACCCTCTTTTCTTTCCACTACCTACTCTCGGAGTGTTTGTCAATTAAGGTCTCTTAGGAAGTATCTTCTGGAAGTTCTCCAGTGTCAGTCTTTTTTGTCCTGGCTTATAGGATTTCTGGGCTCTGCCAGGGAGATTGTGGAATTCACCAACAAGGTAATCTGGGATCAGATTTTGAAGAGTAATGATAAAGAATTTAGGTAGTAAGGGACCATTTAAGGATTTTAAGCAAAGAAGAAACATGGTGAGAACTACACTTAAAGAGATGACTCTGGGTCACTTTGCGAAATACAGTGAACTATAGATAAGGCTGAAGGCAAGGTCCCAGTCCCGAAGCCATGATAATAATTCAGAGGGAGATAATTAAAAGCCCAACAGAGATAATAGCAAATAGGTTCATGATTTAAGATCTTTTTGTAAATATAATTTATATACTTGTTGGATATGAATAATAAGGGTTATAATCCAATATTTACTTATTTTCTTGAACATATGATTTCCACTTTGGCCAATAGGGCTCTTTCAGTCCGCTCCTGTTTTTTAGTTTTTGTTTTGACATACCCCCATCATTGTGTGTGTGTGTGTGTGTATGTGTGTGTGTGTGTTTCCTCATTTTCTGGTATTATAAGATACTCCCAGCTGATCTTACGTATTTCCTGCTCTAGTCCTAGAAAGAGTTATTTTTCCAAGATGCCCCTTATTGAAGAGTGGTGTTAGAAACCAAAAACTGGGTGTTAGACGTGCCCATTGCTACTGAGGTGTCATTGTTTTAGGCCCTGTCAACGGACAGTGCAAGAAAATATGTGTGTGTATACTAACCTATGGGTACATGTATGTATGCTTGTATATACACATATGTACTGTGTGCTTATACATGTGTATATTTCTGTGTAAATATATATATTTACATATGTAACTATATGTATCTATAATCAGCTAAATATGAACTCATACTAATGTCCCCAATTCTAATCCATTATCCCATGGATCATTCTGGCTTTCTCTTCTTCAACCTCCCACTAAATCAGTGAAAAAATTGGGCTTTTAGCATTCTCCATCCATTTACTTAATTGTTCAATTACAGTGCAGTTGTACAGCAGTATCAGAATTGCTAACATTGCTAACATGGAACAATACTTATCAACTAGAGTACAGTGCTTATGTAGAGTTTCGTTTTCCTTTAGTCTTACAGACTACTAATTTCCAAAATTACTTAGGTCAGAACGTTTTCTGCTCACCCTCTTTAGTTAAGTTGTTTCATATATCTGTAATACAGTTAGATTATCTTGTCACAGTCTGCATTATTTACTGGGCTCTTACAACCTCCTAAATGATATTATTAAAAAGAATTCATACATTAAGGCTTACTCTTTATGCTGTAATATTCTGTGGATTTTGATAAATGCATAATTTCATGTATCCACCATTATAGTATTATACAGAATAGTTTCACCACCCTAAAACATCCCCTGTAATTTACCTATTCAATCTTCCTCTCCTCAGCCCTCGTTCCTGGTAACCACTGATATATAGTTTTGCTTTGTTCAGAATACCACAGAAATGTAATCATAAAGTCTAGAAACATTTCTGACTGACTTCTTTCAGTTGACATATGCACTTAAGGTCCATCCACTTTTTTTGTTTAATTTCCTTGTATTATCAAATAATATTTCTTTCTATAGATGTATCACAGTGTATCCACTAACCTACTCAAGAACATCTTGGTTACTTCCAATTTTTGGCAATTAAGACATACATAAACATTAGCAAGAAGATTTGTATATGGATATAAGCTTTCAAATCAGTTGGGTTAATATCTAGTAGAATGATTGCTAGAACATGAAGTAAAATTATGTTTAGTTTTCTAAGAAACCGTCAACTGTCATTCTAAGTGACTAAACTAGTTTGCATTCCAACCAGCAATAAATAAGAGTACCTCCTATTTTTTCACATCTATGACAGTATTGGGATTGTCTTTTTTAAACAATTTCAGCCATTATGGGATGAATAGTAATTATTTTAACCTTTAAAATAATAGTTACGATAAATTGAAACAGAATGCATACTTGCAAATCTTTTTTTTTTTTTTTTTGAGATGGAGTTTCATTCTTGTTCCCCAGGCTGGAGTGCAATGGCGTGAACTTGGCTTGCTGTAACCTCTGCCTACTGGGTTCAAGCGATTCTCCAGTCTCAGTCCCCTGAGTAGCTGGGAATACAGGTGCCTGCCACCACACCAAGCTGATTTTTGTATTTTTAGTAGAGATGGGTTTCACCATATTGGCTAGGCTGGTCTCGAACTCATGATCTCAGGTTATCCACCCTCCTTGGCCTACCAAAGTGGGCATGAGCCACTGCACCGGGCCAATATTTGTAAATCTTTCCATTCTGGTCAATCAAATGTTGGGTTATTTTCCAAGTTGAAAACCACATTAACACATTTAATTTTACAGCATTTTAAATTATATCTAAAGTTTAAATATACTGATGTAAGGGACCACTAGTGTAAATACACTGATATAAGGGACCAGTAGTATAAATACTTCAAAGGGGGATAATCTAAATATGAATTGTGTTTGGCTTAAAATGCATTTTATGATTTCTTTTGTGATGGCAAACTTACTACTATAATTACGGTAGATTTAAGAGTTATATGTACATATTGCCAAAACAACTGGTGGGAAGCAGTGCAATTTTTATTATGGGTTCTTAATGTATACTAATGAGAGTGTGTATTACTACTTTAATTTAATTTACTAGTTTTATCTTAACTTCCTGATTTGGCATTGTGTAGCTTCAGGTTCAGGCAAAATTAAAATAGTGTTTTTTTGTTTTTTTTTAAATTTTTACATTCTTTCTACAAATCAGTTAACAGGAGGATATGGTGTGATGGCTGGCATGTGAGGTTGAAGAAACTACCTTGGATTAAAGAGGTTCCAAAGACACCAATACGCAAAAAAAAAAAAAAAAAAAAAAAAAACCCAAAAAGTTGATTACATTGGATTTCTTATGTAAATATACTAACAAAAAGCTAAAGCTGAAGTAGATGCTAAATAAATTAAATTTCTGTTGAGCAAACATATTGGTGACTTTTAAGAGCTAGCTCTCTTTGTAATAGATGTAATTCCATGATATATTGTCTTCAACTTATTTGATGATAGAAGTTTTTTTATTTCAATAATTTGTTTTTGTCATTACTATATTCTTAAACATTTAGGATACTGGAAATATAAGATCCTGTTGAGTGGTTTATATAGATGATTTTTTATGATAATGAAATTATTCCTGATGTAACAATTTTTATTTTCATACAATGCAAATTTCAAATAAAACAGAGAATAATGTAAATATTACTTCATTGTATTTAGTGCTACTCATTTGAAAGAGAAAATTAGATATTAAAGTCAGAAGATTCCCAGATGATCTATTAGATATTAACATTTATTTTAATTTATTATATTATTATTTATTAAATATTAAATTATTAATTTAATATTTAAATTATATATTAAATTATATAAATTTATTTTATATATTATATATTAAATTATATAAATTTATTTTATATATTATATATTAAATTATATATATTTATTATAATGTTATATTAAATTATATAAATTTATTATATTATATATAATTTATTATATTATTATATATGAACATTTATTTTAATTTATATTATATTTATTATATTATTTATTTATTTTAATTTATTATATCATTATAAATTATTTAATTTATAATATTATGTTATTATAAATATTATAATACTATATATCATTATTATTATATTATTATTGAGAGTGTTTCACTTTCACTTCAGCTCAGTGCATTATCTCTACCTTATTACATAGCTCTTCTTTCTGGGGAGGTATTGTTTCAATCATGGAACTTTGTTAATGATATGTGGATTGCCTGCAACTATTGCCCTAACCCTAAGTGTTATTTTTCAACATCTGGAAATCATGGTTCATAAAGTGAAATAATAGTTTGAAAAATAAATGTCATATGTAAGGCAGCAATTTATGTAGAGTGAAAGTCAGTAGCTAGGGTGAGAACTAGCTAGTAAAATGCTTTCTCCTCCAAGAAGAATTAAATGACTACTGGGAATCCTAACACAAGGATCTTGACATTGTGATCTACTTGCCTGTCTATTGTCTTCTCCATATTCCCAAACCAAGCACTCTAAAAAGTCAAGAACCACTACAATCCATGTTTTGAATGAAGAAATTCCTCAACATTTCAAAAAATTGAGCCAGTTTATAAACTCTTTTTATCAGAAATATATACACATTTAAAGCCACATTCTAACGTGGATAATTCTGACAATGATCCCCTGAGATGAGGGAACTCATGACACTTTTACTCAATGCCAGTTTGTTCCTGATTGCATTCTTCCTGTAGGACTCAGGGGCAATAATCAAATACTGTCAGTTTTCTGGTACTTATGCAGGGTAAATATGTGAGTAGATCAGACTTTCAGAAAACCTTTCATGATTAATAAGTAAAAAAATGTCATCTTAAAACCACTCAGCAGTTTTCCTGAGACCAAACTTGCATTACAGCCTGAGAATGGATTTATGTATCTAAATGCAAAAAAAAGAAAAAAAAAAAAAAAGAAAAAAAAAAATGAAACCATACCGGTACTAGAAGAAAACATAGTAACTTGTTCTTTAACACAGTTGTAGGGAAAAGCTTCCTCTGACTCAAAATTCCAGAAGTGATAGTAAAAACAGATTAATAACTTCGGCTAAACAAAATTAAATTTTTCCTCAAAATTAAGAACACCATAACCAGCCGGGTGTGGTGGCTCATGCCTGTAATCCCAGAACTTTGGGAGGTCGAGGTGGGCGGATCACGAGGTGAAGTGGGCGGATCACGAGGTCAGGCGATCAAGACCATCCTGGCTAATACAGTGAAAGCCTGTCTCTACAAAAAAATAAAAATACAAAAATTAGCTGGTCATGGTGGCGGGTGCTGTAGTCCCAGCTACTCGGGAGGCTGAGGCAGGAGAATTGCTTGAACCGGGGAGGTGTAGGTTGCAGTGAGCCGAGATTGTGCCACAGCACTCCAGCCTGGACAACAGAGCAAGACTCCATCTCAAAAAAAGAAAAAAAAGAACACCATAACCAAAGAGAAAAGATCATGGGAAAACTGGGTAAAAATGTTTACAACATTTATGACTGACAGGGGATTAATATTCACAATATAAAGAGTTATTAAAAATTGAGGGTATACTCCACCCAGTTTCTCCCAAAAGTAGCATTGCAAAACAATTGTAAAATATCACAACCGGGATATCACCATCCATATAATCTTATTCAGATTTCATCAGTTCTATTTGTACTTATTTGAGTTACTGTTTCTTTAAGAGTGTAACCACAGAAAAAGTAAATTATTGAATTTCACTCTCTATAAAATGGGGAGTAATGATATAAACCTACCTAGGTTCTTGTAAAGATTAAGTGAGCTAATGTTTACCACAGTACTTGGCATATAGTGACCATTTATTAATGGAATCATCCCATGTTTCCTGCTATCACTGTGATCCATCTTCTGTCCTTATTTGCCTCTTAGCCTTAGCCTTAGCCTTTGCTAACTTCCCTGGGATTTCACCAAACCCAGTCGTATTCTTCAGCTTCTGTAAGAGCCCATATCTCTATTCTTTACTCTTTTCTATGGCACCTAATATGTACAAATGGTCTCTTCTTATTTGCAATCCCCAGAAATAAACTAGAATTGAAGGTAGCTATTCCCACTCAAAAGGTAAAGGAAGGGCTGGAGAAGATGGAGCTTCTTTCTGATGAAGTCATAGCAGGCAAAGATGATTTTTTTCTCATCTCTATTTTAAAGTTCTATGGAATTGGCATGAGAAATGCTTTAATAAATGGAGGTAAGGTCATATGATACTGCACTATTAGAATGATAATCCATTTACATGAAGGCTAAGTAAAGCAGGCTTTTAGAGTCTTGCCTGAGATCCATTTATTATATTCATTCTGAAACCAATATTAATTTAGCACTTACTATGTGTTCATTTTCATATGCACATTTAACAAGGACTTTATAGATACTGTTATGTAGACACTACTAATAGTTGATAGACACTGCCTATTAATATTTAGATTGTTATGTGGAGACAGAATAATAGTTCAAGATAGCTCCTTAGAAGAAAAGTGAGCAGATGAGTAGCAATAGCTATGATAAAGTGTATAAACTAAGTCTCTATTTTCATGAAGCTTCCACATTCATTTTTATTTGGAATATTGTTCTGGAGTTTAAACAACTGATCCCACTTTCAGAATATTACCCCATTGTATTATTTGGAATACTCTTGCTTTAAAGGAAATGTAATGGCCAAGTTTGGGTAATAAGGGAAAAACAACTTGGTATATGATATTTAGGGGAAGACAGGATAAAACTAAAGATTCTTTCTCTAAAAGATCTTCAGTTTTAAAGATAGAACAGGGCTTAGGAATATTCCAGGATGATAAGACCCAAATAACTCAACGACTTAAAAATAGTATAAGGGGCTGGGTGCCATGGCTCACATCTATAATCTCAGTGCTTTGGGAAGCCAAGGTGGGAGGATTGCTTGAACCCAGGAGTTTGATGCTGCAGTGAAATATGATCATGCCACTGCACTCCAGCCTAGGTGACAAATGAGACCCCATTTCAAAAAAAAGGCCAAAAGAAAAGCCAGTTTTCTAGTATCTAAATTGTAACTTAAGAGTGGGATATATGTGATAGAGGACATGAGAAGTGAGAAGACATTCGAGGTAATTCAAAGCAGCTACTTAACATGATGGTTCATTTGAAAAGAAATGCTGATACCAGCAAGGGGCCTAAGTCAAAATCTGAGGAAGGAAGAAAGGGGCAAGTCAGATTTCCCTAGTAGACACTAGGTAAACTTAGCTGAGCTGTTGAAAAGGATACACAATAAATCATTGCAGCTTTATGAGATCTCTTGCCCTTAGGAGGATAAAATAGTGATTAAAAGGGATCAACTCAACTTGGAGGTAGAAGAATTTAGGGTAAATTATCCAGAAGAAAAAGAAAACTAAGGCCAAGGTATGGGAACATATTCATGGGCCAAAGGGACATATTTAAACCTGGATGGAACTAATCCAGCAAACTGGGCTTAATTCATTTATGCATTTAGAGTTTGAGTCTTTTTACATGCAATAAACTGTGCTAAAGATTGAAGAGATGTACCTATTAATAAAACATAATCCTCATCCTTAATTCTTATATTATTAATAAACTATTCCCTATCTTTGAAACAATGTTGAAGTTGTTATATCACTAAAACTCATTCTATCCTTTATTCTAGGAGATTACCTATGTACTCCTTTACACCATAGTGAAAAGTAGGTGAGTATCTTACCTGTGTGAGTTGTACGGCAGTGGACTGAATTAGAACAAAGGGAAGAAGCAATGAAGGCACGCAGGTCACCCAGAATAATCCGTAGTGGGAGAAATCACTTTAATTTTACCCTTGGGTGGAAGCACTGAATGGTGAAAAAGAGATATATTCTAGTGAAGATATAATAACTTAAAATAGCTATTCTTTAAATACCCTGTGAGAGCAAACTTTTATACATTGACTGTAAAGCCATGATGGACAAGTTGGGGTGCCATCTCGTACTGTGCTCTGGTTTGTCTCAGTGGTTGCTTTTGGTCAGGAAATTACTCATTATATTTTAAAAGGAACGTAGGGGCTTAGAATTTAAAACTCTCTAGAATAACAGACCGTTTAGCTGGAATGATATAAACTGGAAGAAAAGGCAGCCATTCTTCCTTGCTGCCTTGGTGTTGGCTCACTGGATTCCATAGTTCAGTGACTTATATCTGGACATTATGAAACTTTATCACAAAGAGTTTTATTCTGCTTTAAACCTGCAGATGCAAAGTAATTTAGTTCATATGCTGCAGTGATGCAAATCAAAACCCATAATATTTTTATTAATTGCTGAAAGCAGACAGGGTTTCAGAAGCATAAAAATACCAGCACAGAACTATAGAAACACAAAATGTAAAGAGTAGGATTGGAGAGATGCCCAGCATTTTGGAAGTAAAAGGTCTGCTTATACATGATTTTATAAATCTAGTTTTGCTGAAGCAGAATCAGCACAAGTAGTTTAAAATTTTAAAAATTCTTTGGCATAAGCTAAAGCTTCTTAATTCAAATCTTGACATTAAGCACCTTTTAACTTGTTTCTTACTTACAGTAAAAACTGATTTTATTCCTGTTCAGTTGACATTCCTACCCGCTGTCATTTTGGGCACAATTTCATTTTGTTCCCTAAGGTCTTCTCTCATAATAAACTGGAACCTTCCCAAATAGCTAAGGTCTAAGACACTATCTACTCACAGAAAATAAACAGTGTCTAGCACAGTAGTCAATCTAAAAGATTCAAATAATCATAAAATAACTGAAATGCCAATGTCAACTTTTACTCTTCAAAAGAAGGGAAATGAATAAAAATAAAAATGTTTGTCAGTGCAGCAGTGAGGCCGATATCATTATATATGTGATATTCACCCCTGCCATTGAACACAATGAAAGTGCTTATTGTTTCCCATCAATTCAGTGATGATAATGGTAACGTTCAGCACCATGATGTGAACTGTCACTGTGTGGCTTGGGACTTAGTTATATTTGCAAAATTATACATCTAGAGGTAACAAGTTGCTAGCTGTTTCTACATAATCTTAGTTTATATATTCAGATGCAAAGTGACAGTTGTTATGTCAACTATTCTATTCTATATGGTATCTGTATGATTCTCTGCAAATTTTCTTTCTTATCTTGAGGTACTTTCACATCATATCCATCCAATATGGTAGGCTGTATAGCAAAACACCATCTCAGGCATCCACTAACACAATGTGAGGCCCAATCTCTAGAGCTTTAGATTCAGGAATCTAGATGTTCCTCATGTGTTTTTGAAGTGATTCTAAGGCATATCTGCAAACTACACCTTGAAAGACTCTAAAATAGTAGGTCTAAAAATGAGCCGCTGCTTCACATTTTTTAGGATGGTTACAACAACAACAACAACAACAAAAAAAAAACCAGAAAGTCACGTGTTGACAAAGACGTGGAGAAATTGAGACCCTTGCGCCCTGTTTGCAGGAATGTAAAATGGGGCGGTAGCTATGGAAAACAGTATAGCAGTTCCTTAAACCAGGGGTCCCCCTTCCCCAGGGAACTGGTCTGCGGCCTGTTAGGAAGTGTGCCTCAGAGCAGGAGGGGAGCAGCAGGCAAGGGAGCATTACATTACAACCTGAGCTCTGCCTCCTGTCGGATCAGTGGCAGAATTAGGTTCTCACAGGAGCATGGACCCTGTTGTGAACTGCGATGCACGTGATCTAGGTTGCATGCTCCTTAAGAGACTCTAATGCCTGACGATCCAAGGTGGAACAATTTCATCTCCAAACTATTACCCCCCATTCCTTCCCTTGCCCCATGTCTGTCCTGTCTGTGCAAAAATTGTCTTCCATGAAACTGGTCCCTGTTGCCAAAAAGTTTGAGGACTGCTGCCTTAAACTATTAAAAATAAAATGCTGTATCATCTAGCAATTCCACTTTTGGATATATATCCAGAAGAACTGAAAGTAGAGCCTTGAAGAGGTATTTTTGAACCCATGTTCGTAGAAGCATTATTCACAATAGCCAAAAGGTGAAAGCAACTTAAGTGTCTATCAACAGATGAATGGATAAAGAATTTCTGTTATACAATGAAACATTATTTAGCCTTAAAAACAAAGGAAATTCTGACACATGCTACAACATTGATAAACCTTGAAAACATTTTGCTAAGTGAAGTAAGCCAGTCACAAAAAGATAAGTACTGTCTGATTCCACTCACATTAGGTACCTTGAGTAGTCAAAATCATAGAGGAGAAAGTAGAACAGTGGCTGCCAGGGGCTGGGGAGAGGTCATAATGAAGAGCTGTTAGTTTATGGACATAGAATTTCAGTTTTACAGACAAAAAAAGTTCTGGAGGTTGGTTGTGTAACAATGTGAATGTACTTAATACTACTTAATACTACTGATGTACACTTAAAAATAGATTAAAAGGTAAATTTTATGCTATGTATATTTTACTACAGTTAAAAAAAAATAGCTGCTGCTGGGGCCATTGGTGACAGTACATTGAGGCACTAATGGATGAACAGGCCATTGCACTATTCTCAAAAAACATTGCCTGTGAAAGGAAGCCGGGATGCATGGCAGTTTGAAGGTTGACAAAGAGAAAAAGACTTCTTGGAATGACTTGAAAAAGACTCTAAACTGAAGGAAAGAACTCAATGGAGAGAGAAGTGTTGATAATGCAAGCCATTTAAATATTATATTAAAATAAATATGTTTGTAATTCACAAGTAAAACTTGGCACCCAGTGGGTTCTCAGTATCTTGAGTCCTTCAGTGTACACTCTGCATCAGAAAGTGAATTTGTTGAAATGTCTGATGGACTGTAACTTTTCATATTTCTAAGCCATGTTAGTGAAAGTGGGTAGGTATCATGGTTAAAAGTCCTTCTTATCTGGCTGGAACTATGCTAGCCCTGAAACACTGAATGCTTTGTTGGAAGTTTTCAGAAATGCCAAATGTAAAAGAGGTTCACATCATTGTTTTTGTACAGCACACCCTTATTCATGACATGGGTTATCACATTGATTCTATAACTAAAATGGCCACCAGTATTTCAAAATATAATAATCTTGGCAACCTCACTATACTGCTGAGGATAAGGAAGACTGATTTTAATACTGGGACCTAGATTTAATTATGTCATCTTCAGAGACTAGAAATATTCTCATACTGAATCCTGTAGATTCTCCCATTCTTTTCTCCAAATGGAACCACCTGGCTCCTGGGCTTCTCTGGACCCTGCAGAGATGTGGTCACTAGGACTGAGGTGTTGCCCAGTCCCACAATGCAGGTTTGCAACCCCCATGTGGCTATCTGAATCTCCAGTATATTTTAGATAGAGAATATCCAAATAGGGCTCTATGCTTCAGCACCATTGGGACATAGAGAAATAAATTTCATTTTAAGTATGACACGTATTTCCATGAAAAATTTCAAAACATGCTTGAAACAGGACTGAGTAATATTTGAAAGGTAGCAATTCAGATTTTCAACGTGCCAAATGAGCTTATTTCTGTGTGTATTTAAATCATTTAAATCATGCAAATATCTTTTTCCAATTATAATTTATTCTACTTAATTTACCACATGTTAAAATTCATCGACCATCCTAATACTCAGCAAAAAGGAAAACAACAAACTTGTCAATTGCGGGTAAAGGTGAGGTGTCCCCAGTGAGTCTAGTGAATCGTAAAGAGGACTGAAGTTTCCTGACAGCTATGTGGGTCTTTGCTAGAAGTCTACACGCTCTTCCCATCTATGACTATAGAAGTGTCTGACATATGGTCTTTGTGCTGCTTAATTACACATTTCTTTTCCACTCCAGTTAACATATTTCACTTATTTGTCATTTCTAATATTTTAGCTAAAATTATACCATTTTTCTTCCTTTCAGTTTGACTGATAGCATGAATCTTGATTGCCAGGAAAAAAAAAAAAGATTCAGTCCTCTAAAGAAAGAATGAGGATCTAATCAGCAAAAGTCCTGAAAGAATCTGACATTCTCTTTGGGGGATGATTGGCTGCCCAAAAAAGGGAGCATGTGTGAGAAACTTCCTTGAGTCTCTGCTATTTGATTAACTTGTAAAGGCTAAAATCAACTGACAAATTCAATTATACATTCAAATTATATTTCTAAATTGGCTTAATTTTTTAAAGTGATGAATGAACTCTAGGAGAAAAATTCCATTACAATACGAACAAGCAGAAATAAGTCACACCATTAATACTATGCCTGTGCACACAAACTTCCCTAATTTTTTTTTGATTAGCAGGATCATTTTAATGAACACAAATATCTGGCATATAGGTCAGCCATGGTATTTACTTTCTAGGAGAAGAAAGCTGTTTAGGGTGCAGGAGAGAATAAAAGAAAGATGTCTTTGGCAAAGTAAAACAAACCAAAACAAAACAAAAGAAAAAAAAAACCTGCTTCCTTTGGGACTGTTTCTATGCTAGCAAAGCAGACCATAATAAAGAAAGCTATTTGATATTTGTCTACAGAATGTTTCTAAAGGTATAGAATTTGCTAATGACTGCCTGGTAGGAGCAATTCAGGAAGAAGTCATTGCTGATTGCAAAAGACATTTCTGAATTAGAGTCCTACGTAGTCACATAGTGATAAGTAACATGTTGCTAAACATTTGCCCCCTCTAGAGACTTAATGTACCATAGTCAGAAAAAAAAAAGAGAAACATTCCCTATATATTCTACTATTAAAGTTTGAACCAGTGTCAGCACTTGACTACAGTAAATCTCAGTTTTATGGAATAGGTTGGGACAGAACTGTTACATAAAAATGGATTGTTACCACAAAATGGAAATTTGCAATTTATCCTAAGAATATTATGGAAAAACACAGTCTATTTGACTAATGATAGATGATAAATCATACCAACGTTTTTCCTTTTTTCTTTTATATCAATAAATTAGCAGACAGAAAAACTCAATGAAAATTATACTTAAACTCATAAGTATTAAGTCTTCTTTACTAGTCAGTCACCTTCATTTGATAAAAATGACGTTAAATTGAATTTTTTCTCGGTTAACAAATATTATGAATTGTAGTTCATTATTTTTTTATTACTCAAATTTTACCTGGATTGTTTAGATATTGAAATTGACTTAGAAAGGAAGCACTCCCAACCTGCCATCTCTAAGGTAGCTGCGAAGATAGACACAGGACAGAAGGTTCAGAAGATTTTTTAGTATTCTGCATAAGCATCACTTTCAAGCACTTAACTTTCTGCCAGCACGTGTTGCAAATGAGAAAAGAGAGGCTCAGAGAAGTTAGGCAGATGCATAATCACACAGTAAGTGTGGTGAGCCTGGAGTTTGACTGTGTGTAGACTGTGTAGTTGCAAAGATTGTGAATTTTTTCATAGGAAATTCTATGCGGAATATTAATCTTAGAAATATTAAAAGACAGTGAACAAAAAGTTGTACACAAATGTTCATAGTCACATTATTCCTAATAGACAAAAAGTGGGAGTAACCCAAGTGACCATCAACTGGTGAACAGAGAAGCAAAATGTGGCACATTCATACAATGGAACTCGTTTGGCAATAAAAAGGAATGAAATACTGATGCATGCTATGACATGAATGAACTTTGAAAATATGCTAAATAAAAGAAGCCAATCACAAAAGGCAACATGTTGTGTGATTGCACTCAGATGAAAAGCACAGAATAGGGAAATCTATATATAAAGAAAGATGTGTAGTTGCCAGGGGATGGGAGAAGGGACAGATGGGGAGAGATGGCGAATGGGTACAGGGTTTCTCTTTAGAGAAATAAAAATGTTCTAAACTTAGATTGTTGTGATAGTTGCACAATTGTGATTATACTAAAAATTCATTGAATTCAACCTTTATTTGGGTGAATTTCATAGTATGTGAATTATATCTTGGTAAGATGTTAAAAAAGACAATGTGCAATGATTCTGTCGTTACATCACAGTGACCTCGTCTTTTTTCTTCATTTTGTTCTGTTAACTAGATGAGCCCTCAGAGATAAAATCATTTGACTCAGGGTTTTCTTGTGAATATGCCTGGGGATAACACCTCCTCCAGAATAGCAACTATTCTGCTCCCTTTCATTCTCTTGTTTTATGGAAAATATCCAGGAGAATAGGCATAGTGACCCACCAATGGGCAGAACCAGAGTGGGCTAAACTCTCAAGCTTATGAATCTTCAGAACACACAATTCATTCATTAAAGGAGGCCTTTAATGGTGGAATTACAGTCATCTTAGATGGAGAGATTTGCTTTTTAATATAATGGCTGAACTAGTGTTATTCCTTTCAAAATAGTTACAAAGGGATGGTTTTTACATACTCTGAAAATATGTCTACTCATGTTAAGGCTTACTATTGTTATAATTACTGTTATTGTCATTCTGGAATTATTTTTAAAAGTTTTAAAACTTTTTCTGGAATAATGATACAAATTATTTGGGGACAAATTTTGTTTTTTAGTTATGCCGAAAGTTATTTGAACTCAACACAAATGAACATGACCGGTAATCACACTGAGTAATGCCACTGGGATTCAACCATTGATACCTACCTGGGTTCTTTCAAAGGGAAATTTTAAATTATCTGGAGTAATTGTTGTGTAATTTATTTGATATTTCACATATATTTATTGAGTATCACTAATTGTCTTAGACAGTGAGAAAATGTTACATATATAAAGTGACAGCTATGAAGAGGAGAGTAATTAACATTTAATAGTGCTACAATTTACAGAATAATTTTACATAATTTATCTTAGAACATTATTCTCAGAACTCTAATTTTTTTAAATCCCATTTTAACTGAACATGAGGTTCACTTATACAAATAGTGAGAAAGTGTCAAAGCGGGGCTCAAAGCTAGTTGTGTGTACTGTAGTTCTGGATCATCTTTTTAATTAGAATATTGTCCGCAGTAAAATTTTATAAAAGAACACTTGCTTACAAACACCTACACATATGTGATGGCATTTATTCATTCTTTGACTCTTTCAACAAGTATTTGTTGAAAGTCTACCATATGCTAGACATTGTTCTAGGTGTTGGAATTCTGCAGAAAACAAAACAGACACAATTTTCCTGCCCTCATGGAGTTATCCCCTAGCAGGGAAGATGACTATAGACTAGAAAAATTAGTGAACTATATAGTATGAAGATGATTATAAACAAGAAAAATTAGTCAACTATACAGTATATTAGATGACATAAGTGCAATGGAGAAAAATAAAGCAAGAAGTGAGAGAGAAAGCTGTGGGGGTTAATCAGGAGAAGAGGGTTCTAGTCAGTAGGAAGGGCAGGTGCTAAGCCCTAAGACTGGAGTGTTCTTGGCATAGTCAAGAAAAAGTGGTTAGAGGGATAAAAGGGGCCAGATTATATGTTGTGCTGAATTCGCCTTTAACTAAGTGATATTAGGAGCCACTGTAGGCTTCTGGGAGAAGGGATGTCATGAAGCTCATGTTGATTGTTGTGCAGCTGTGTTTAGCTGATGTTGGGCAAGGGCATGTTTCCTAAAGGTCCATCTCATCACTCTGTGATCTCAATCGATATTCTCAGACTCTGACTGTTTTTAGTGCTCCCCATACCACATCTTGGAAACAGATGTCTCTTGCTTTGCTTATTTATAACGGCCTTTTTAGATTCCATGGGTGTTCCCATAGAGGGCAGGTAAAAACTTGTTTGGGAACCCCAAAAACTAAAGTGGCAACTACCCTGTAATTCTTATAGTTGGTGGGTGCAGTAGGCATGCACAGAACTGAGAGGAACGTCTATTATCTAAAAATTATGTTCTGAACCTTGAACCCTGGTCACAAAGCAAGATGAGATCTTAATTATACAGGTCTCCAAATAATTTTACCATTGTGTGTAATTTCTCTGTGTGTTCTTTTAATAAATAACTTTTCTTGTCAATAGACTTTAAATCTCTGGGTTCAGAGCCTATTGTTATGAAAAGAGGGAACAAAAATAAGCTTTATCAAGCTGATAGGAAAGTACCAAAGAACACCCCAAACATGGGGCTTTACCTTTAGACATTGCTCTTATTCTGGAGTGAAAATGTGTAGTGGAGTGATTTCACCTGTGCCTCCTTCAACACCCACATTTCCTTAACTCTAGTCAAAAAGTGGCACTAAAGTATTCACTTTAGTCAGAATCTAGATGTTATATTTTCCCTTTGGTTTGGGTATGTGGAGGAGGAAGAGGAAGAGTGAAGGAGGATAAAGAAAAAGAAGAAGTAGAAACCAGGTAGCAGTTTTGTGGAGTTGGGCAGAGGCAGTGACAGGGAGCAGGAATTGATGGGATGGTCCATGGTCTTCTGCAGCTGCTAGCAATGTACATCGTGGCCCTTGATTCTCCCAGCTCGTCCACCTCAGTGACTCCCACCTGGCCATATTGCCGGCTGCTTTGGGTGAGACTGTTCTATGGTGTCAAACCAACCTGGTTTCAGAAGGGGCATGGATTCTTCCCAGATTTGCTTACAGAGTGATCAGGGAAGAATGACTCACAGAGCAGAGCTCAAGGCTAAGTCTAGTTCTAGCCCCACAGTGAGGGGAGAGGAGAAGGGGACATGAAGATACCACATCAGAAGAAGTGTGAACAATGAGGTCCTGGAGCAGCCTTTCACCTTAATCTCCCATGCCAACACTTTCTCCTAATATGTGGTCAAGCGTCATGTTTGGGATGGCAAGCCACAAGATCCCTCAAGCTTTGTCACACCTTGATGTGGAGCATGAAGGGAGATTCCATCGCTGATTTTCATCCTTAGCAGCTACAAGTTAGGGAAGATAACCAGTGTGATCTGGCTAGAAGAGAAAATGGAGAAAATGTCTGTATTCTAGAGGGCTCCAGAGAGGAATTGCCACAAGGGGTAATGGAATGAAATCTACCTCTTCCCAGCATTTTCAGGGAGTGGGTGGCATTTATAGGGTTAAACCATAATGATTTCTGTGACCCAGGTGCTCAGCACTCTCTGAATCATTCTCATGGTTTCTGGGACAGCCTGCAAGGCTCCTCTGACATGAATAAATGCCTACTGCCATCACTGGGCTCTGGTTCTCCCAGTTTAAATGAGGAGTCTCCCATTACTCAGTCAGGCATACCTGCTTCTTGCTTCAGAGCCTCCGTTTCTTGGAAATAGCCTGTCAGGTCCCATCTGCTTCATGGAGCTGCCAGTCCCCTGAGAGGAGGACCTACACTCTGATCTCCTGTCAGATGCTAGAAACCCAGAAGGGAATAGCCCTTCCAATCTGCCAGAAATTGCTTTTGTGATATCAAGGCCTGCCTCGGGGAACCACAATATACTATGCTCAGATGAAAATTGTATCTGTAAGTACACCACTTTCTTCTTTAGAGAGCCGGCGAAACTTCTCTTACTTTCATTTGTAGGGAAGGCTGCAAAGGCTTTAAATGTATAGCCCTTAATAAGTAGGATTCTGCCACACACAAATATTGCTTTCCTATACCTGGCAGGTGTGGAGAAGGCCCAAGAATAGACAAAAGGCTTTTCACCAGCAAAAAATGAAAGTTAAACTTCCATGTCAGCTCCAAGCATGAAGTGGATTGTAGCAGGTGCAATTAATTGCCATCACATTTATTGGAACCTTGAAAATAATTAGTAAGTGTCCTAGTTGATGTGACAGATTCATTAATCATTTCATATATTCTTGCAAATTGATTTATCAATCAAATAGCTACCTCTGGTTGAATAACTCATGACTGTGCTTTATGGCTGTATTCATAACGCTCGTCTGTTTTTAAAGAGAACTGGGAAGCTTTAGCTTAATTTAGAGCCCTCAGCTCCAATGTTTATATAGATTACATCTGAATCTCTGGAAGTTAGAGTCACTGCAGCAAGATAAGGGGTGCACAAAGCACATATTTAAAAGGCTGGAAACAATGCGTTAGGGTCAGGTATACATATCCCATAGGGGTAGAAATTACACCAACAGAAAGGACACATCCAGGAGAATGTCTTAAGGATGCTGCAGTCAGATCTAGGAACAGTTAGACTTTGTCCAAACCGATTTTAAATTTGCTAGATGAGCAAATAAACTTCTTGGAGATAAAAACTACTGAAGGTAGTTTAATCACCCCTGACCCCATAGCATCTCTGACAGGTGGCCAGACAACATTTCCTTGAATGCTTGCATTGATAGAGTGATCACTTCTATTGTATTTTGGAATGGTTCTGATAATTCAAAATATTTCTTAGAGTGAATTTCTGCCTCTTTTTTTACCCTCCTACTTGTAGAGTTATAGAGAATAAACTTATTTCTCTTCTAAAAGATTGCTTTTCTAACATGTGAAGACAGCCTCCCTAACACCCTAAGTTTTCTCAAAGCAATGATTTTTATGTACAATGGCTCTAAAACCTTTCTTCCACCTCGATTTTTTGGGTGCATTTTCATTTCCTAAAATGAAACCACAATGCTACAAATATGGAAATGTAAGTTCTACCCCAGCTCTACCCCCTCCATTATTTGGAATTCTTAGATCCTTTAATGCAACTTTAAGCTTGTGTTGTCTTTATTGGAAGGTTTCAGCACAGTGTTGACTGATAGTGGGCTTGCCGTCAACTAGAAATCTCTAAAGCTTTATCTTCCAATGTCTGTTAAATCATACCACCCTACTCTGTACTGTAATTCAGGCCATTCTTATAGGCTTTCTTAGGAAGGAACCAAGTTTATTGCTGGTTTATTATGGTGATTAAGAAAAATATTTTATGGATTTGAATATTTGCTCCTCTACTTGATAGCTATGACCAGGTACAAAGAATTTAATCTTGTTGAGTCTCAATTTCTTCATCTGTGTAACAGGAAGCACAGTAATACTTGTATCATAGGATTGCTGTGAAGATTAATGAGTTATGTAACGTGTTTTTCTGTGGTGCTTTATATGTAGACAACATTCCATAAGTGTACACTATTATTATTATTTTAAATGTTTACTCTGTCATTCAACATATTAGTTTTGCTCTCCTTTCATCTGTACTATTTCTGTATATAAGGCAGAGATAAATATTTTGAATATAACTGAAAATAAAAAGCTCTATAATTTAAGACCTAAGCCTCTTTTCACTATGTAACATAAAACCTGATCTCTATTATATAGTGAGATGCAATGTTATTCTGCTTAAGAAATAGAGCTTCTTAAAATAAAACCAAGTATATATAAAGAAAATGTCCTTTAATGCATTCAGTCTGTTTTATTTATTTTAGTTTTTCAGTTGGGCTGTCATTACATGCCAGATTAAGCGCTGGAGTCAAATGACCATCAGGTACCATGTTGTTGTGGCATCCATGTTCTAAGTGCCTTGCTGCTCTGTGACCACTTATTTATATTGAGACTTTTCTACCTGCTTTCACATCTTTTATTCCTGGATTCAGCTCTTTGAGTCTGCCCTCTCTGGAACTTCTCAGTTTATTCATTTTGTTCTCTAAATTTTCTAGATTTTCTGATAGCTCTGCCTGGACTTTGGGCTATTCAATCTTTTTTTTTTTTTTTTTTTTTTAGGACCTCCATTGAGCAAGAAACTGTCTCAGCTGACATAGAATCATATTTCAGCCAGGATGAAATGCTGCTTATTGTAATTCAATATATAATAACAGCAATTAAAAGCCCTTTAATCAGATAGGTTTGGATTTGAACTAGAACTTTCTCATTTATTAGGAGTAATCTTGGCTAAGGACCTGCCTAAGGCTCATTTCTTCATCTGCAAAATAGAGATAATAATATTACGTAGACCTCACAGGCTTGTTGTAATAATAAAGTGAAGTAAAGACTTACAAGATGTTTAGACAATTGTTGAGTGTTATTATTAACTATCATTCAATTCAATTAAAACAAGTGGATATCCTCCTAGGTACTAGATACTGGAACAAACCAATGGACAAACCAAATGTGGTTCTTGCTTTCAGGAACTTAAGCTCTGGAGATCCTATGATCATTATCATTATGATCACCATGGTTGTCATAGTCATCATAGCCTTATCTTTGTTGTCATCATCATCAATGTCTCAAAAAACATAATGGTCGCCAATAGTATGTGTGGAGGATTTGTAGGTCCCTCAATTTGCTGAAGCCCACATTCTCTCTAGGCTTTCCTCTGCTGCTTCAGAGCTCTTCATGCTACTTCTTTGACTGTCTGTTTTAAAATAACATGTGCTTAATTGAGTTATTTCCATAAACTCTTTTCTAACCCTTACTATTTTGAGCCTTAGCGACTGTTATCTCCACTAGGTGCTCAAAATTCAGGGTTTAATAGTATGTCTTATGATTTTACTGTGACTCTATAAAAAAACTTGTTCCCTTCAGAAAGCTTGTTTTTATAGTTTTTGAAAATCAGGACCTAATTTGCCTGTTTCTAGTCTTCCAATGACTCCATCTTCATAATTCCCCAAATGCTACTGATAACATCTCAACCATCTTATTCACAAGCTTTTTAAATACCCTGGGATGCAATTTTTTCAAACAGGAGACTTGCATCCATGGCAGGGACTCTTCTTTTCTCCACTTAGGGTTCAAGTCTTTCTTACCAATGTTCACTATCCCTACATCAGTCTGTGACAGATAAAAACAAGAAAGCAGCTGGGAATTTCTGCATTTTCTGTGTCATACCATATCATTTTATAAGCCATCTAACAGCAGATTATTCCTCTCTTATTTGTATCTTGTTCTGAACACACTGAAAAGTCATTTTTATTATTCTATTTATTTTTCACAGGCCTCAGCTTGCACTGCTTAATAATAACTAAAGGACTCCCAATCTTTTATATGTATTCCTTTTCATTAAGAGCTTATAGAAAACTCTGTGCATCCAGATTCATTTATCTACTTAGTTATTTCTTCCTAGTACTATTTATCAAATTTGTCTTTGTGTGATCATGATCTTATTCTCAGGAGCATCTAGTTTCTTTCCAAGCCATATTCCTTTTAAGAGTTTTGGCCATTGGATGACTTCTATCTTTTAGCACAAACTTTTTTGTTTTTTTTTAAAGAAAAAAGGGTAGATTTGTAATTACATAAATTATGTCTTCCCATGGCCATTATAAGTATTAAATAAATATATTCACAGGAACTTTCCATTTTTCCATTTTCCTGTTAATTGGTTTTTCTTGGGTGGTAAAAATTAAATGCAGATAGCACTCCCTCTGTTGTTTCCATTTCCTGCTGAAGGGTAAAATCAGGAAGTTAAGTAGAGAGTGTATTAGATGCTCTGGTTCTATCAGGATATAAATTATAGTAGCTTTTCAGATAATGAAAGTCTCTCAGAATTAAGGTACATTGCCTTTAATTGGTGTTAGGATAATCCGAACATCCAACCAGGAGGGTGTGCCATACGCACGTCTCTCTCTCTCTTTCTGTCTCTTTCTCACTCCTCTCTCTCTCACTTTTTGTTTCCAGTTAAACATTGTCTATTATTTTCTCCCAGTAGGGTTGTGGTTTTTCCTTATAGGTATATATTTGTGACATATGCTCTTCTCCAACATGTTTTATTATTATTATTATTTGGAACAAGTTAATCTTCCACTGCTATTCAGAAGTTATGAGCCATTTTGGTCTATCTCGGGTATAAGTACTTGTGGGATTTTAATTGTAATCCTGTACTTAAATTTCAACTTACATTGTTTATTTAGTTGCTGTGAATTTGAGTATAGAAATTATAATATTTGTGACCAATGCTCTCTCTCTATTTCTTCTTTCTATAGTCTTTTCTGAATTTTTTTCTAGGAAGTACTTAACAGAGTGTCTGTTACATGGTATTGTTTTAAGAAATGTTTAATGAATATATTAATTTTTATTCTTCAGTCTCTGACACATTGCTAATTGGTTTTACCTCCGTGCATTTTTTCTTTCAATCAACGTGTTAGTGAGCCTTTTCTTATACATAGTACTTTTGTCATTGTGAATTGCCGTTGGGCCTTTCTCATGATCTAAACCAATGTTTTTCCAGAACTCCCATTTTTGTATACATGCAATCATGATTCTGGAAAACAAATACTGCTCTTCAGTACCATTAATTTAGTTAGTTCTTTATTTCTATTTTTAATTTTTTTCTAGAGACATACATTTCAGATGGCAGACATACATGAAAAAGCCTTTTTAGGTCCTATGTGACACTGCATTTACTAACCACATATTCCAGATCTCCACTGGCATATTCCAGATTCACGCACAAACTGGCACAAATCCCTATCTGTTGATAAATTTTATATTTCTTGGCAGATTCTCAATTATGTCTCACACTTGTATTCTGAGAAGATCGTTTATTTCCTAACAGAGACGTCATAGTCAGCACAGAGTCACTTCGTTACTTCTTAGCAAAAGGCATTAACCTTTATGACTAGGCTTATGCTCATGGGACTAATAAGTGTTTCCCACACACTTGTCAGAGCTTCCAGTGTTTAGTCTGTACAATCTTCTGGGTATCCTTTTTTCCTTCTCTTGTTTTCTTGTCTATAGTACCACAGACTAAAAAGTACAGTTGAATGCATGGATTAATGTAATGATTGAAACATTATATGAAAATCAAGAAATGTGTGAATTAAATAGCCAAACTGAATATCAGAATTTTGTGCTCTATACAAACATCATAGGCAACTTCCAAAGTTGGCCAAGTAAGGAAACATGCTAAGCGGTAATCAGTACTCATGATTTAAAGTTTATGTTGATTATCTAAGGTCTGGAAGAAATTTTCTCATGTAGGTCTTTTTTTTTGTTTGTTTTATTCTTTTGGTCTTTTCCACTTTACAGGACATATTATACCTACTTTTGAAAATTCCCACAGTAAACCCAGTCAGAAGAAATCTTGAAGGATCATTGGTTTGTTCCAGATAGCAGTTTTTGTCTTTTGGTGACAATACATTTGTAAAAGGTTTATGACTTTGCTGACAAAGTACTGGCTGAATCTGAATTTAAATACACCCAGTAGAATGATGGAGACAAGTAGTAATGCCCTTTTTCTGCATGCAACATTTACTCTATCCAGCACATGAGCTCAAGATGACTTTTTAAGCCCACGGAGCTTATTTTTAATTTGTTTTCAAATAAAAATGTTATCATGTGAATAAAGCAGTGAGCCAAATTTAACTTTATGAAACCATATATTTAAGGCATATATTCTATTTGGAAAATTACCCACATAGCATTGAAATAATGTCACTGTAGTTTCAATGCTACGTTTGCATTTTTAATGACTAGAGAGGCTCTGATTGCCTTTAGGACACGGAATTGTAATGACCGATGTCAGGGCATTTGCGCTGGCAGTTGAGCTTTCAAAATTTTACATTTTGTAACTCTCAGAAGGCTAATAAGCATTGATCATTTAATGGAGAAAGAACAATACTAGCATCAAGGTGGGGAAATGGGGAGTGTGATGAGTATAGAAGTGAGAAACAAACATCATGAGACTATTTCTTTTCTCCCCCTCCTCTACGCTTTCTTGGCTACAAATTGCCTTCTTCTGACACTTTACCTAAACCCTGTAATGTATCTAAAAAAGCCCCATTAAGAAAGAAAATGAAAACAGTGTTGGCAAGAATTTGCTGGTGGTTCATCTCAGCCAGATATGGAATTCATGGAGACAATTCACAATGCTTACTAATCATTCAAGTCAACATAAATGTCTTTTTGCTGTTTGTCCTTATATTTAACTGTAAATATATCACACTCCAAAAAGTTTTGGATTTATGATTTATAAGGTTTCATATTTATGATTTATAAGGTTGGCATTTTGATGATATTCAAAATATGATCTATTTATCCACACAAAAAAATGAGTATCAAATATTCAAAAAGGATTCTAATAGAGTTGGAATGCTTCTCGTGCCTGGTTTTGATATTTTGTCATTTTCATCATGCATATTTGATAGGCAAATATGTATATATAGCAGTATTTGAAATTGCTGTATCTGTCAGTTCAATGTAACCCAACTTCAAACTATTCTCCCATGAGGAATGTTTTGAATATACCAATAGTTCAAATTGTAGCCTTGTCCAAAGTCTTTGAATCTCCATAGTTCTCCTTTGTGGGCTGACTGTAGTTCCAGAGGTTAGCACAAATGCCCAGCCCAACCTGGGATGGAGGGACAGGACTAATCTCACTCTCAGAATATCCTAAAAATTTGTGATGTCTTTATTAAAATATGTTCTGTTAGGCCATGCAATAATCTTGATAAATAAAAAAATGAAGTGATTGATCCTCGAGGCAGAACTGGTTCTGACCAAAAATAGTTCCGAAAAATTTCTAGGTTCTTAATGTAAAAAATAACAAGACTCAAACTTTGGTAATGACACAAAGAAGAGAAACGCATGTAAATGTATGTACTCTCCTGTTGATTAGAAAAATAAAATTTTCTTTATATCTATTGTCATGCTTCTTTTTCTCCTGAGAAACAATTATTATGTCAGTGTTACAGGTAATAGATCCCAGTTAACTAATTTTATCACTTACTTCTCTGCTTCCTTTAATTAGTTATTTTTCAGTTTATTATTTATTGTGCCAGTTTGTATTGTTTGATTTTTATAAAGCTATATCAACATTTTAGTTGACAGAGAACAAATCACAAAAATAGATACATAATACTCTTCTGAGTATTTTTCAACATTATGTGTAAAACTCATATGGACAGATGTTTAAGTTGAGCAGCTCAAACAAAGAAAGTCACCATTAATTGTCCCTAAGAAAGACTTTGTAAGATCACACAATTTAACATCCTTTCTTACAGTATTACAACAGAAATTATCAAATAAAGAAAAGTTAGGGTAAAACATTATAAAAAAGAAATAAAATTCCAAAGTTTTAGCTCAGTTTTTTATATATATGTGATCCTGTGTGTGTGTGTGTGTGTGTGTGTGTGTGTATCTCCTTAGATTTGTCAACAAGAATTTTTATGCCAAAAATTCTAGATGATCACAGTCTATGAATAAATAAAATATTTTATAATAAGCTTAGTTTTGGAAGTGTAAGAGGACTTAGTCTCCAAAGTTTCAAAATTCTAGAGCATTATTTTAAAATGTTCTAATTACAATATTTATGTGTGTGTGTATTTTTTATATACACACATACATACAAATTGTCTCTTTCATGACGAGTGTGTGTGTGTATGTATCTCCTCAGTTTTGTCAACTAGAATTTTTATGCCAAAAATTCTAGATGATCACCGTCTATGAATAAATAAAATATTTTATAATAAGCTTAGTTTTGGAAGTGTTACAGAACATTTCTCCAAAGTTTCAAAATTCTAGAGCATTATTTTAAAAGGTTCTAGTTACAATATTTATGTGTGTGTATGCATTTTCTATATACACACATACACAGAAATTGTCTCTTTCATGATGAGTGTGTGTGTATGTGTGTGTGTGTGTGTGTGAGGAAAGAGATAATTTCTATATGAAGAGCCTAGTATATTCCTTTTTATTGGAATTTAAGGAAAGCACCCTAATCTATTATCTGAGGTTGGAAAATGAGCTTCTGTATTAGGGCACTCAATTTTTTTAGGTGTATTTTTCTCTAGGTTCATGTCAGAAATTTTATGTTCCTCTTGCTCTAAATGCTTATAAGTTAGCCTCTAGGCTACAGTCAGTGAGCTGGCCAGTAACTGTTTTGGAGGCACAACTTCCTGTCTTTGGTCTAAATTATTAGTTCATTTTTGAAGAAGGCTGGTATATACTGTTACCCATTTGCAAACTGAGGTTTGTAATCTGACATTTACAAGGGACTGAACTGTGTTTTGGACATAAAGTCTTCTACCTGTGACTATAATAAACTTCTCAGTTGTTATGAACCTCTTGCTTTTGGCAAAAATTGCTGATGTAACTCAACACTTTGAGTTTTCATTAATGAGATTCTGAGTGAACAGAAGTAATACTAATCAATTCAGAGGGAAGTGTATTTTTAAATGTTCTTTCCCACATCTTGGTGAGATCCTATTAAAATATTTAATGCATGAGTTATTTTCCCTTGTGACTTCTATGATTTTGTCTGATTTTTCATCTAATTCCCATAATGTTCATGTGTAGAACAATAATTAGAGTCACTCACTTAAAGAGTGAAAACAGGTTATTCTGAATATTAGTAATGAGGTGTGTTGGAAGTCATCAAAATGTGAAATTAAAAATACATCGATGAATCATCTTTATAAATACACACTTCTTTATGTATTTTTTCTGAGCAGAGAATTCTGCTGGATTCTAAATCTTACTTAACCGAAAGAAAGAAAAAGAAAAGGAAACTTAATTGTTCCTCCATTTGTTTGTTGACAAAAATAATGATTTCTCCCATTCCACATGCTCTTCTCAATGTGATCTTGCCACCCTTCCCATCAGAATGTAGAGTCTAATTTCACATTACAAGAATCTGTGACTTCCAAGGTGTATTAGTCCATTTTTGCATTGCTATAAAGAAATACCTGAAACTGGGTAATTTATAAAGAAAATAGGTTTCATTGGCTCACAGCTCTGCAGGCTGCACAGGAAGCATGATGCTGGCATCTTCTCTGCTTCTGGGGAGACCTCAGGAAACTTACAATCATGGTGGAAGGCAAAGGAAAGCAGGCATGTCTTACATGGCAGGAGCAGTAGCAAGAGAGTGCTCCACACTTTTAAAAAACAGATCTCATGAGAACTCTCTATTATAAGAACAGCACCAAAGGAATGGTGCTAAACCATTTATGAGAAACTGCCTCCATAATCCAATCACCTCCCACCAGGCCCCACCTCCAACACTGGGGATTACAATTTGACATGAGATTTGGGCAGGGACAGAGATCCAAACCATATAACAAGGCTGGTTCATAAAGGTCTTGCAGCCTCCTCTTGGGTCACTAGGAAGACAGTTTCCTGGGTTGCCCTCCCCCTCCAAACTGAGCTGCCATGCTATGAGAAACTGAAGTACATGGCAGGGCCATCAGGAGGCACCCTGGTTCACATTCCAGCTAAGCTCCAGCAGTGGCTAGCATCAACCGTGAGCCACCTTGAATGCTCAGTCCACGTGACTTCCCCTCAGGTCCAGACATCACGTGACTGAGTTCCCCAAGCCACAGCCACATAGCCAAGCTTGGTTAACCTACAGAACTCTGAGAGGTAGTTAATAAATTATTGCTTTAAGCCACTAAGCTTTGGGGTGGATCCACGACTACAGCTAACTAGATTGCAATCTCATTTTACAGATAGGGAAGGTGAAGGACCAAAAGGTTAAATAATTTGCCCAAAGCCCTACAGTTAATAAGTGGAATTGCTAGACCTGGATCACAAGTAATTTAACTCTCAACCTTTACCCTGCACTAACCTCTACACCCCTCTAGAGAACATTCTGTGTTATTACTGGCAGTGACAAAACTATGGGATGCATAAATGAATCCATAAATGGATGCATAAATGATCCACCTTCTGTGGAAATTCTCTTTTTCCTAAATAACTTCCCCCTACGTTTCGTACATTGACATTGACTTTTTCCCACTGAAACTTTGGAGTTGGACAGGGAAATTAAAATGGCAAATCCGATATAGCTTTGAAAAACACAATACATAAATTACAATCACATTAAGATGATTATGGCATAGGAATGACAGTCAAAGGTAATGAGAAAAGGACTTCTTTTCTAGAGAGCAAAGCAATTATCCTGCAAGATGGTAAGTTGGCTGTAAATCTAAGATACACTGCCTGCCTACTTATGCAGAACTGGTGTTGCTATGTCATTGTTATGTTACTTAATGATACCAATTATTTAAAAATTAAGCACAGGGTACTTCATGACATGATATTTATTATATTCAAGTGGAGCTGATTTCAAATTTTCTTCAGGGTAACACAGACTTTCACTACTCCTTCCCAAGCCTTTCATATTTTCCCTGGAGCTGTACATTTTTTTATGCTAACACTTTTAGTGGAGATTTCTAACGTAAAAAATTAAAAAGGTCAATTTTATGATGAAGCACAGTAGCTTATATATTTTAAATGGCACCCCAGACTCAAGAAGCTAATTGCTTTTTCATAGCACAACACTCTGAAGTGCCCACACTGCAAACCGGCTTAGATAAAAAAAAAAGGCTGCATCTTTCTCTTCTGTTTCAAGGTCCGCTGGGACTTCCAGAGACAAGTGATGCTATAAAGAAAAATAGAAATCACCTGGAGCCTGGGAAAATAATAATGAAGTAAGACTACAATTATGCCAGTCTGAATCCATCTGTCTCTGTGTGTTTGCTCCATGTTTCATCACCTGTTCAGTCACAGGTGTACTTTTAATGAAGTCAGAGATTGTACAACCCCATCGAACCACGACTTCTGAATGTAAGATACACACCATCCTTGCTGACTCATTTAGACAGACCAGCCGCCAAAATGAATTTCAAGTCTATGTGGTACCAGTGTGTAAGATACAGGAGTTTTAATGGCAGGACTAAATGAAACTCTGGATTCTTCTGTGGGAAAATATTCTAGGACGTACATCTTTTGCTGATCCCTGTTAGTACACAGTAGAAATATTACTGAATGTTTGCTTTATAGGAATAATAAAATTTAGCATTTGAAGCAGACACAATATAGACTGGAAAAGTTAGCTGAAGTGCTACAAATAAAAAAAATGCCTATTAACCTAAACTTATTTTGCAGGCTGAAATTCGGCATCAGTTTCTGCTGGAGTTTATAAAAGCATAGCTTATACAGAGTAAATATTAAATTGTCATAATGTTTATCATTTAGGAGAGCTCTAGTGTGATAAAGACACAGGAATGTACTCATAACTGCAATATGAGAAATTAATAGATGTTTTATATGAAGAAACAAATAATGATGAAAATCTTAGAATATAAGTTAGGTATTACACCGTTAATGAGCCACTAGAGTAAAAATCTGTTGAGTAACCAAGGATTAAGCCAGAAACATCATCATCTAATTAATTTAATTGTGTTTTTCAACACAAGACATTTTTTCCTTCTTCTTCTGATTCCCACATCGCACCCCACCACTATTGTCCTCATATTCATTACCTTCACATTCTGAAAATTTGGTTGATTTGTTTCGGCTATTTTAAGACCTAGGGATTCTGCAGATGCCCAGGTTATGTGTTCTGACTCTTAGACCATTAACGATTATATTGCACTTTAATTTTTAAAAGTTTTTCAAGATTTAAAGAAAACCCCGGAGAAAAACAATTAATATTATGATTTTTATTTTATAATGGAGGTAACAAAAGCTACATGCAAATAACTCACTGAAGGTCATGCAGGGAGTCAATAGAAAAAAATCCGTCTTTTAGTTTTCTTTGCTATTGAGGCACTTATTAAATACCAAGTGAGCTTGTTTGGAACTCCTATTCATACAAGTGTCAAACAAATAACAGGAGCCTAAATAAGCACTAATTGTTTCAACTGCGGAACAAGTTCCCTAAATTCTGTTATTTCAATCTTCTTGACCTATACTTATTTTCCTGCAAGAAAAAAAATAGATCCTTTTACTTTTTTGTAAATTTATGCAATCAAGCACAGAAAACAACATGTCAATTGGGTTTGATTCTCTAGAAGACACTTAAACACGGTCGAGGTTTCAGCAATTTAACTTGTCGGGGTGACACAGAGAGCTAAGTTATGAGGGATTTATGTTTTCCCATGATGATAGCGCAATAAAGGCCAGCTATGAAGCAATATCAGGCATATAAGAGCAACATCCATTTTTTGTCTGGTAGACAGCAAATCTGGAGGCCTGTTTTCAATCCTGTAAGTTTCAGGGCACGGGAGGTAGCTTGTGGCAGGGAGAAAACTCTGAAGCAAAACTAGTTTGTATGTGGCCCTTTTGGGGCTTGGAAAATGATGCCCCCCAAAAATGCACTTAGGCACGCTGAGTACTTTTAATGAAAGGAAATTAGAAGACCTCAGAAGCAGCCTCAGAAGCAAACTCTCTCTCTCTGACCTTCTCCTTTCCTCCTGTCTCCCACTTCACTTTCTCATGGAAAATGATTCAAACAAGCCAGAATTCATCTTCTCCAAGGTGGGTCGTGAAAACTAGAACCCCTCTCCTCTAAAGCGAGAAATCCAATCTAGAAAGATCACTCTTTTCCTTCTCCCTGAGAAGACTCTCACAGGGGTCCTCCCTCCTACCTGGGAGGACGAAATGCTACACAGAGAGACCAAGAAGAATCTGAACAGACAGATGGGTTTCCCCTCCCAGTCTATTGCCATTAGATCCCACCATTATGTCCAATCACATGTCTACAGGCCGTCCATTCTTCAAGGAACCTAAGCATAAAAACATTTTCCCCTGCATCTTTGGGTCTTCATTTTTGAATGCCATTGTGCTACATAAAATTTTGCTTAAATAAATTTGTTATGCATTTCTCTTGTTAACCAGTCTTTAGAGGAGTGTGGGCCATGGCCCTTATAATGGGTGAGAAAAGATAGCACATCTTTCCATTCCTGCAGCCTTCCTTCCTATATGAACCTATGTGTTCTTCGAACCCTCCCACTTTAGCAGAGTTTGCGTTCCATTTCCTTTTTCACTTAAGGTAATATGAAAATGAAATATTTTTAATGCAACATGGTCCTCTGAAAATAAATGTCCTTTCAAGTCACAAAGCAGATTTCTTCATATCTGCCAGAACTCTCAGCTTAAAATAGACATGGCTTAAAATTTGGTTACTCAGGCTACTGTTATCAATATGAGACCATTGCATTACGTGAATGCACAGAACAATATTTAACCTTCATAAAGCTCTCAGAATCAAATCAATAAGTGGAGTTCATGGAAAATTCTTGCAGGAGAGTTATGAGATCTTTAAAATATTTGTCTGAGATTCATTCTATTGTCCTGGTAAGACTAGATTTGCCCTAGGAAACCCTTAAATGAGTTTAGATGGCTGGTGTTCTGAGCTGGTCAATCTCTCTGACATGTATGTTTGTATCTAAATCTTCTGCAGTCTAAAGTATTTTCAGAAGCAGAGGCAGAGAAGGTTGTTTATTAATCCCTGATGGACCACAAGGTATCATCCATATTGTAAATCTGTTTGGGGGTTCTACTTTTTATTTTCTGGGTAGGCTACAGTAGCAGTAAATCCTATTTACCTAGTTAAAGACAAATGAAGACATTAAAGGAAACAAAGAACAGTTTTTCCATGCACTACTGAAAAAAACACTATCCAGTTAAAAAAAAAAAGAGGAAGAGGAAGAAGAGATGTTTAAGGGCATATATTACATATTATAAAGGTACTACTAGAGTTTGAAAAACAAAACAAACAAAGTCAATAATTCCATAACAAAAGAAAACAAAACCTTCCATCACCTATTCATGCACTTTTAGGTAAAACAAAACTGAAATATTTTTGTTAATTTTACTGGCACTCTTAGCTGACTGTGCAAATATAGTCTTCACTTCTGTCAATAAATATTCATGTTAATTTTCTAGGTAAAAAATCAATTTCATGCTAGCAGGAATGCTTCAGAAAGTGACTAGATTAAACTATGGCTTCCAGCTACATGTTTCTAGCACCAAAAATAACCATATGGCACTGAATGTGTGCAGGTCACTCTGGAGATTTACTGTAATTATGCCATGTTGCGCTTATTGTTATGGATTCAACAGCCTTTCTTGCCTCTCTACCTGCTTTGTTCAAGAGCAGCTGCTGGATTCAAGCTGTTGTCTGTTTCCAGCACAGAGGCTGAATGAAGAAATGCTTTCTAGGGAAGTCATATTCCAAAGCAGGAATGGCAACAATAAATGGATTTAATGGGGGAACATAAAGTTCACTGGGCAAAAGTCTCATAATCAGCCGGTGCTAATTTACTGCTGCTGGTTCCAGTTGGTAAATAACACTGCCTATGCAATTTATGCAAAGTTGAAAGGGTTGGGGGGTGGATTTAATGAACAGAAGAACTGAATACTGCTTTGCAGAGTGCCTGATTGTGATGGTTTCATTAAAGCGACTGCATGAGTGAGCCTCAAGTACTATTCCTACTCACCATATGTGCCAGGACAATAGAATCATGAATGCCAGGGTGCAGAACATTCCATTATTTTCTGTTGAAGATAATACTCAGTACATATATATATACACACACACACACACACACACACACACACAGACTTGTTTAATTAAATACTCTATGTTAAATATTCATATGTGCAAACGTGCTTTTAAACAAATGCCTTAAACACTTGGAATGGGGGTGTACAAGATGCAAATTTAAGGTAATTGACTTGGGTTACTGATTTTTATGGCAACGACAGCTTTTTAAAAAATGTGTTTTACAAATTATATTAAAAATGGACCTTTATTTTTCTTACAGTTTCCAAGCAAGTAGGCAGGACTGAAACAGATGCAATTTAGAGGACTTTATATTGTATACTGTGTCCCCTTGGATTCATAAGGTGCATTTTCTCCATGGGTCCTAAGACAGGAAGAGTCTAACTAACTGGCGATATAAAGTACAATGTGCTAGTGCATCCACATCCAGCATCTGGAACCTCTTTGGCTTCCTCTGGTATGACACTCCCTATGCTCCCGCCACACAAATGTCAAACTGTCTTTGACTGAAATGCCTGCCCTTTCCCTTCTCCCCTTCACCTACTACTCTGAATAACTCCTTCTCAGCCTTCAAGGCTCAGACAGAAGTACCTCACCTTCACCTTGCCTTCTCTCATCTTTCAAGGGTGAGTTAAGTGTTCCTTATTTAAGTCACCTTATTATCTGGGCCTTTATCGATAACACTATCTATCACATCACCGTGGAATATTTGGCCTAAATGCCTCTCTCTAACCTACAGTAAACAGTCATAAATCATTTAACCATGGTTCTGAGAAATGTGTTCATAGGTAATTTTGTCAGTGTGTGAACATCACAGAGTGTACTTACACAAACCTTGATGGTATAGGCCAGCACACACCTAAACTATGTGGTATAGCCTATCACTCCTAGACTACAAACTTGTGCAAAATGTTACTGTACTGAATGATGTAGGTAATTGTAACACAATGGTATTTGTGTAGTTAAACATTTCTAAACCTAGAAAAAGTTCAGGGAAAAACAAAACAGTGTTATAATCTACGGGACCAACATTGTATATGTGGTCTGTGGTTGACCAAAATGTCATGTGGCTCATAAATGTACTCCCCAAGGCAGGAGAATTCTATACAAATGACCCTGTTTTTACTCAGCACACTTCCAAATGGATAATTTTAAAGAATGTGATTTGAGATAGAAGTTCAGTGTAAATACTGGCTAGATCAGGTTTCCTTAACATCTGCATTATGGTGTGTAATGCTCAGTGATGCGTTCAAATTATACTAAATGCTCCAACAATAAGTTGGGTATTTAAAACCATAAAAATGTTTCCTATGTCAAATGCATAGTTCGTCTTGTGATACTACTGGAGGTGGCATCACATAACTGACTTTTTCATGTTACATTTTTTTTTGAAACGGAGTCTTGCTCTGTCACCTAGGCTGGGTGTGCAGTGGCACGATCTCAGCTCACTGCAACCTCCGCCTCCCAGGTTCAAGTGATTCTCCTGCCTCAGCCTCCCGAGTTGCTGGGACAACAGGCGCCCACAACCACACCTGGTTAATTTTTTGTATTTTTAGTAGAGGTGGGGTTTCACTGTGTTAGCCAGGATGGTTTGGATCTCCTGACCTTGTGATCCGCCCACCTCAGCCTCCCAAATTGCTGCGATTACAGGTGTGAGCCACTGTACCCGGCCCTTATGTTACATAATTTTTATATGTGAAGTGATAATAACCTTCATTAAAATAATAAAACTTCTGAGTGACTGTGAGAAAAATAACTACCTTATTTAAAGGCAATTTATTTTGTGCTCATTTATCTTACAGAACTTTGTTTACTTTTATATAACAAAATGGGAGGGTGAGAAATAGTGTTTTTATGAGAATACTTTGTCTCAATGATTTTTGTATCATCTACAAACTCTGATGCCAATTTATGAAAAATTGCATGAGAAAATTTTTGAGAAATTGCTGAGAAAAACAGCAAAATTATTTTTGTTTATTACTTTCATCTTACTTTTAGCCCTCATGAAAATATTTATTTAAAAAATAGTAGTGGAGTACTTCTTTTCTGATGCATTGTGAATTATAGATTATGAGTTCTAATAGGAGTTAAACCAGTATTTAAACAAAGGTAAAACATATTAATACATGCAGTAATACATTTTATAATAGAAGTGATTTTAGGTACTTTTAATAGAAAGATAGCTAAATATTCAGTTTTATTCAAATATCGCACTTCATATTTTTACCCTTTACCAAAATATAACTTAATGCACTTTTATAATTTGATGATTATGAAGCAATCACAGTGTACTGACATAGAAGAGAAGTTAGAAAGAAGTGATGTGATTTTCTTAAGACCTATCTTAAAAAAAAAAACTATATTGTAAAGTACATTTCAGTTTATTACCATGCGTTTGTTTCTTTATTAATTTCCTGGCTATGCTTATTCTGTGTTGTAGTAGGAGGTGGTGTGATAGAGGGCCTCACCTGTTACCAATAAGGTGAAATCTTGGAATGGAAAAATCAAATAGGTCATTTTTTTTCCTAAGGATAATGCTGGGTATATGACGTTTTCCATTCTTATTTGGCCAGAGTAGACTTTTAAAGAGTTATAAATGAAAGTAAACTTGGATAATTCAGAAGAAAAATAAAAATATAAAGCTGTAAATTAATTTGGGAACTAGTGGCTATTCAACCTGACAATAAAAGTGGAGACAACACAGGGGGTAATGGACCTTAGTCTGCCTGAACTCTCCACAGAGGAACTCATCCGAAGAGCCAAAAAATCAATTATGAAGAATTTGAATTTTGTACAGTAGTGACAGGGAGCAAACACAGGGTTTGAGGACTGGCAGGCAATAAAGCTGGTTTTGGCAGCAGTATTTTCTGCTGATTAGAAAGGACATAGACTGAGAGTGCTGGGGTTAAATGGAAATTAGGTTGAAGTGGTCCAGGAGTATAGTGATTAGAGCAGAGATTGCCATCTGGTCAATGGGAATAAAGAGGTAATTTTTAGTTTTCTTTGCCGAAGTGATCCAGGATTGCTGAACAATTCAAATGTGGCACAGGAAAATAATGGAGGTAAAAACAAGTGTAATGACATGCTTGGAATGAAAGCAGTGTTTTCTATAGCGTAATTTGGAAAGCATAGGTGGAGATAAAACAGAAATATAAAAAGTTACAACTTTTAACCTCCTGCCTTCCTTGCATCCTTTTTTTCCCCGTCCTTTCTTCTTCATTCCTTCTTTCCTACAAATCTTAAACACTTATTCCAGGCACACTGAAAAGTTGGGAGGGTGGATTGGAGAGAATGGATAACAGATCCTAAATATTTAATTCTAATATGACAGGCAAAAGAAAGCCATGTGACAAAATAAATACAGTGCTTTTGGAGGAAAAGTGTGACTTTAATGTGTGGAATAACAGAACAGAAGAGGGAGGAAGTATATTCAATAGAATTGAGGAGAAAGCTGCTATGCTATTCAGGTGAGATGGATGAGACAGCAGTGGTGGCAATAGGGAGTAAGATTCCATCTGAGATACAGTGTAGAGAAAGAATATGTACTAGAGCCAAACTTTAGCAAAAAAGGACATGAAAAGAACAATTTCTTCAATGAGTAAAAAATCCTGAGACATTAAACTAGAAATGTAAGATAAATTGTTCAACTTGATAAAGAATATCTAGAAAAATCTACATCATATTTAATGGTGAGAAACTATAAAATTCCTAAAATCAGGAATATAAATATGTCCCCTTTCAACACTTTTTTTCAACATTTTATTGGAAGTCATAGTTAATGAAATGAGACAAGGAAAGGAAATTGAAGGTATGCTGATTGAGAAGGAAGAAATAAAACTGTCTTTGCAAATGATATGATTCTCTATGTAGAAATCTATGTAGAAATCTATGTAGAAATCTCTATGTAGAAATCTGAAGAAATCAGCAAAAAACTTTGGGAACTCATAGCAATTGTAGCAAGGTTGCAGGATACAAGATTAATAAACAAAAGTCAATTGTTTTCCCATATACCAGCAATTAACAAATAAAATTTGAAATTAAAAGCACAATACTATTCACACTGGCAACACAAAAATGAAATACATAGGAATAAAGCTACAAAAATATGTACAAGATCTATATGAGAAAAATTACAAAACTCTGTTAAAATGTCAAAGAACTAAATAAATGGAGACATATACCATGTTCATGGATAAGATTATTCAATATTTCAAGATATCTGTTCTTCTGAACTTGATCTACAAATTCAATGCAATTCAAATAGAAATGCCAGCACATTATTTTGTGAATATCAATAAACAGATTCAAATCTTTATATGGAGAGGCAAAGACTCTGAATAGACAACACAATATTGGAGGAAAAGACCAAAGTTGGAGCATTGACTAACCTCAAAACTTACTCTCATTAATTAAGATAGTGCGGTACTAGTGAAAGATTAGATAAGTTGATCAATGGAACAGAATAGAGAGTACAGAAATAGAGCCACATAATATAGTCAAACTAATATTTGTTACAGAAACAAAGACAAAGCAATAGAGGAAAAATAGTCTTTTCCACAAATGGATTTGGAACAATTGAACATCCACATGAATCCAGAATGAATTTAAACATAGACCTTGTACTTTTCACAAAAATTAACTCAAAATAAATCAAGATTTAAATGTAAAAATGCAAAACTATAAAGCTTCTAGAAGGCGACATAAGAGAAAATCTAGATGACATTGGTTTGGTGATGACTTTTTAGATATGACACCATCTTTGCACAATCTATGAAAGAAAGAATTAACAAGATGCTTTTCATTAAAATTAAAACTTTTTGCTCTGTGAAAAACACTGTCAAGAGAATGAAAAGAAAAGCAACAGTAGGGGAGAAAACATTTGCCAAAGACATATATGACAAAGGACTGCAATCCAAAAAACACAGGGAACCCTTAAAACTCAATAAAAATGGGCCACAGATTTTAGCAGACACCTCACCAAAGAAGACATCCAGATGTCAAATAAGTAGATATAAAAAGGTGTCCAACATCATATGTCATCAGGGAGATGTAGATTAAAACAAAAATAAGATAGCTCTACACACTTTTTACAATGCCCAAAATCCAAAACAGTGACAGCATCAAATGCTGGCAAGGATGTGGAGGAAGAGGAACTATCATCGATTGCCAGTGAAAATGCAAAATGGTATAGCAATTTTGGAAGACAGTTTGGCAGTTTCTTAGAAACACTAAATATACTCTTACCAAATGACCTAGCAATTGTGCTCCTTGGTATTTACTCAAATGAGTTGAAAACTTAAGTCCACACAACAATCTGTGCACAGACCTTTATAGCAGCTTTATTCATAATTGCCCAAATTTGGAAGCAACCAAGTTGTCTTTTAGGAGTTAAGTGGATATATAAACTGTGGTTCATCCAGATAATGGATTATTGCTCAATGATACAAAGAAATGAATTATCAAGACATGAAAAGATATGGAGAAAAGTTACATGTACATTACTGAGTAAAAGAAGCCAATGTGAAAAGACAACATATAATTTCAACTATATGACATTCTGGAAAAGACGTAAGTATATAGAGAATAAAAGGATCAATAGCTGCTGGGGCTAGAAAGCAGGGAGGGAGGGCTGGGCAGACATATCATGGTGAATTTTTAGGTCAGTGAAAATACCATATATGATGCTACAATGGTAGATACATGTTATTATTATAAACCAAAAGAATGTACAACACTAACAGTGAATCACAATGTAAACTACAGACTCTGGGTGATAATGATGTCTCAGTGTAGATTGTAACAAATGTATCGCTCTGGTGGAGGATGCTGATAACCGGGGAGGCTGTGCATGTGGAGGGGCAGGGGCACTTGGGAACTCTCTGTACCTTTCTTTCAATTTTGCTATTAACCTAAAATGGCTCTAAAAAAGTATTTAATAAGAAAAAACAGGCCTGGGAGAACCAGAAAAAGGAATGGCTCAAAAAGATACATTCAGATTTCAAGACAGAATAGAGGATACAAATATAAAATCTGGTGAGGTAAAGCACTGAATGTGGTAAAGGATTAACACTTAGTTATACTGTTATATTTGTTAATGCTTGGAGAACAGCAGAAAAAATAAATAAATTAACAGAAACTCAGTGACATCATTAAATTGGGGAGATTAGAAATGTTTTATATCCAAATGACACTCATCCTCAGGGTAGAAAAAAATTGACCTGTGATGAATAATGATGGTTAGTAAATTGTTTTTCAAAAGCATAATAGCTGGTTGCTGGAAGCAAAAAATGAAGAAGAATTAATCAGTGATAAAGGGCAGGATGTTTAAATAAATGGAAGTTCTATCAGATCCTGTGGCAGACAGACCCTAGGAGGGCCCCCATGATCCCTCTCTCTAGTATTGCATACTTTATAAGTATGGGCATTGTATTAGGGTTCTCTAGAGGGATGGAACTAATAGAACAGAATATATATAAATATCATATATATATATGAGCTTATTAAGTATTAACTTTCGTGATCACAAGGTCCCACAATAAGCTGTCTGCATGCTCAAGGAGCAAGAAGAGCCAATTTAGGTCTCAAAACTGAAGAACTTGGAGTCTGATGTTCAAGGGCAGGAAGTATCCAGCATAGGAGAAAGATGTAGGCTGGAAGGCTAGGCCAGTCTTGCTTTTTCAGGTTTTTGTACCTGCTTTCTATTTGCTAGCAGCTTATTAGATGGTGCCCATCAGATAAAGGGTGTGTCTGCCTTTTCCAGTCTACTGACTCAAATGTTAATCTCCTTTGGCAACACCCTTACAGACACACCCAGGATCGATACTTTGTATCCTTCAAGCCAGTCAAGTTGACAGTATTAACCATCACAGATATGGCCTTATGACTTGGTTCTAACCAACAGAATACAGAAAGGGGATAAGATGTATGTGATGCATGTACAGGATTATCTGCATAAGATTATGATATGGTTTTGATCTGTGTCCCTGCCCAAATATCATGTCAAATTGTAATTCTCAATGTTGGAGGTGAGGCCTGGTAGGAGGTGACTGGATCATGGTGGCGGTTTCTCATGAATGATTTAGTGCTGTCCCCCTAGTGCTGTCCTTGTGAGAGTTCTCATGAGATCTGGTTGTATAAGGTGTGTAGCACCCCTCCCCCTTCCGCCTGCTCTGGTCATGTGAGGTGTTTGCTCCCTTTTTGCCTTCTGCCATGATCATAAATTTCCTGAGGCCTTTCCAGAAGCTGAGCAGAAGCTATCATGCTTCCTGCACAGTCTGTGGAACCGTGAGCCAGTTAAACCTTTTTTCTTTATAAATTACCCAGCCTCAGGTCTTTCCTTATAGCAGTCAGAGAACAGACTAATACAGGTCGTATTTAAGGCCTGCCTTTCAGGAGTCTTTCCTTTGCTTGCAGATGTCAAGAAACGAGCTGCAATGTTGTGGAGTGCCTATGTTAGGAAGTCTACAAGACAATGAACTATGGGTAGCCTCTAGGAGCTGAGAAAGTCCACTGGTTGACAGCCAACCAGAAATCAGAGCCCTCAGTCCTACAGGCACACAGAACTGAATTCGGCCAAGGATCTCAGAGAGCTTGGAATTTAATCCTTCCCCAGCCAAGCCTCAGCTGAGAACACAGCCCTGGCCAAAACTTTGATTATCATCTTGTGAGAAACACTGAAGCACAGAATTCAGCTAAGCTGGGCTTGAAATTCTTTTCCGTAGAAACTGTGAGATAATGAATGTGTGTTGTTTTAAGCTGCTAAGTTACTCTTAATCAATACAGCAGCAATAGATAACTCATACAAACATGAAGATATGGTGAAGAAGTTTCTAGCCTAGTAAAAGCGGAACTGAATTTTCGTAGTCAAGGTATTTTTATCATTCTGAGTCTTAATTTGCTTTATTCATAAAATGAGAAAATTGGACTAGAATGTCTCTCATGCCTTTTCTGACCAGAATTGGATCTAGATGAAGGGTTCTTAGGATAGAATTTCATAATATAGCCAATATAGGAATTTTTTTCATTGTGCATTTTATCATGTGCTAGACACAAAGATAATTACTTTTTCATTAACTATCACATTGATGTCTCAAAATTCTTTATTGTTATTCTTATAAAAATACCAAGGTTGGAGGATTTTCTTTGTACAACTTCTTGAAAATAATCTCACATATAATATCATTGGCAAATTGTTAGTGGTCAGTCTTGAGCAGTGAAAAATGGATCAAATTTTGAGAAACCACTACATTAAGCAATTACATTTCAAATTTAATGCATCCTTCACTACTAATTGTAGTTATTCTATGCCTTTTTAGTTTAAAGTAGAATTGTTCACCTTTCCACGAAAAATTAAAATAGGTAGAATTTTTTTTTAATGTAGGACTCAGTTTTCTATAGTGACCTTCCACGTTTACTTCAAGTCACTTGTGTATCGTATGAGAAATATCTCAAATTCCTACTTACTGAATTTGTCAGTTTCTGATCCTCAGAAGTGGATTTAAAATATATAAACAAGTGCATAACGTGCAGGTTTGTTACATATGTATACTTGTGCCATGTTGGCGTGCTGCACCCATCAACTCGTCATTTACATCAGGTTATGCACATGTACCCTAGAACTTAAAGTATAATAATAATAATAATAAAAATACATAAACAAATGACTTTCAATACCATGTGATAAGTGCAAAAATAGTAGTATGAATATATTTCTGTGAGAGCCCAATATATAAAGTAACTAACTTTACCCAGGAAGTCAGGGAAGATTTTATCAATAAGAGCTGATCTTATAGGATAGATAAGAATCTTTCTGATAAGGAAACAAGAAGGAGGACTAGGATAGCATTTTAGAACAGGAAAAGCATGTTCACATTTCAGAATTCCCAAAGGGCAGGGAATGGAATGCCTGGGGCTGAGTGTTAGGTATTTGGGGGTTAGGGTGGTTTGCTATTTTTATTGGTATTTCTCTATTTACTTACTTGGCATTCAAATGTAGTAAGCACTCAATGAATTCCAGTTAAGTGACTGAATGGCTGAACTAATGAATGAGGCTGCAGCGATAGATGGCAAACATTGTGTAAAGACTCTACGTCAGATTAAGGAACTTATGCTTTCATCCTCTTGGCTAGAAGAAACCCATTACCATGGTTAAATTTGTCAGATTTTAATGGGTTTTTATATGTTTTATGAGACTTCTCTCTATTCACTCCCCCGACCCCAGCAAATGTTTTAGAATAATATGTAGTAGAAATTGTTTACTAATGTTTTGCTTTTGCTAAGTCAGTGGACATTAAAGTTTAATTTGTATCAGAATTGTCTGGAAGAGTTGTTTAAAAATATTGCTGAACTGCATCACACAGTTTCTGATAGGAGTCTGGGGTAGAGCCTGAGAATTTGTATTTTTAGCAATATCCTTGGTGCTGCTGTTGCTCCTGGTCTAAGAACTACACTTTAACAACTCCCTATTTACTAAACTCCACTACAAGTCATTAGGCTGTTAACTGCTGTTATGTCTTTTAAAAAATGGAAAATAGCTTCAACAGATTCATGCAAACACAGAATTTCAAGCAGACATGTATTTATTTTCCTATTGCCTTTGAGGATACCAGATTGCAGGTGTAACCAATTTTATGGAATTGGTACGTGCCTAAAACTATTGTATGTCAAATTCCATTTTATATTACTAAGAAAAAAATCTTTAGCTGAATCTTCAAGAAAGAATTAATTTAATGATGTAAATGCTCACCCCTAATTTACTGGTTTTGATGTGTTGTTATTATTTTGAAACTTAACGGTTTCTTATGAGGACTCACATATAACGAACCTGTTCTCCTTTAGAAATCCAGTGAGACTTATTGGTTTGCAGGGAGCCTCAACCTTCCACAATATGCTGAATCCTGTACACACTAGCCAGAACCATGTGGGCTCACCATTACTGCCAAGTCCCAAATCTCTCTGCATAGTGATGTTTTTCCTAGTTGCTGTCCCTTTTGTCTCTGCTTTTGAAGCCAATGCTTATGCTTGAGTGAGTGAATAGAGAGGTTGCTGTTGGCTCTTCATGTGCTAAGGCAGGGTTGGGGGGATCAAACAAGGTGCTTGCACAGTGGTCAAGCACGCACCCTGGAGGCTGATGAAAACATGTGACGTGCTGCTTAGCCTTGCGGAATGTTCTCCTCTATATGGGGTTTCTATTTCTCTGAGCCCTTCACATGGACTCTACTTGGTAGATGCATTATCAGACTCCCTTATTCTAGTAAACTGTGTGCAGAAAAAGCAACTTCTCTGAGTGGAGGAGATTTTGACATGTGGGCAGCAGAGAAATAACGTAGGAATTTAAATCTGGCCAAGGAGATCATTTAGATAAACACAGACGATTGACAACACATAGAAATAGAAAGAAAGTCTCCTTAAAAAGACCCTAATGGCACCACATAGACTTACCTTGTTGCCCACAAGAACGGAGTTTTCTGTTCTCCATGGTTACATTTAAAGGGTTGAGAATCTGTGATCCTTTTTCTGCTAACGGGATGTGATTGAAATAGTGACTTAACACTTTCTACTCATGGTTCATGTTGTTTCAGTTAGTGGCACCGGTGATATTCACCTGTCAAGTATTTACTTATGTTTGTTACAAACGTGTTTGAGTACGAGGGTGGGTGGAAAACCAAGCCTAATCTTGATCCAAGAACAGTGTGTATTTTCTTTATTTAGAGAGTTGAAAATTTATCATGACATATGCTGGCTGCACAGTCAAAACTTATCACTGCCCACGACTTCGGAAGCATGACAGGAGAGCTGTGGGAGCCACTTCCTCATCAGCTGTGGTTTGATATGTCAAGTACAGAACTTGAGTAAAGCAAAAAGGTAATCTTTTTAGCTGGGCCTTCCATATGTAGGGTGATTGAAGAGATTCTGTTAATCTCTACTCATAAAATAAAAAAGGCATTGTTTTATAGTTTATAATTCTCTGATGAGTTTTTTAAGTTCCAATATATCAATCTTAATATTACAGAACATTAATTGATACTTTCCTGAAATGTAGATCAAGTGGAAAAAATTTACTCAAGTCCAGCACATTTTGTTTATATTTTATCACAAATATTGGTAGTATTTTCCCTCTGGATTGAAGTTGATGCTAGATACGATTTTACTTACACAATTCTTTTTGAGACTTAATACTGAGTTCAAATAATGATATCTTGTAGTTATGAGTTCTTACCAAAACACTGGCTCTACTGTCAGTACTTCACATCACAAAATCTAAAAGCTAATAAAATATTTGTAATCTTATGCTCCTACTCAAACATTGTGACCCTTCTATAGAATATGAATGTTTTAACAGACTAATACAATGACCATTTTCAAGTATATAGTGCCAGCATCTTTTTCAGATAGGCTGTTTGAAGTTTTCTAACTTATGACTACAAGGTCTTCCTTTCTGTACTGGGTACTAGTCATTAAAATTTGGTAGTTCTCTGATCATAGCTCTCTGGCTGTTTAAAGATCAGCTATTTCATGATCATTTATTTGTCCCCTAAATCTGTTCACCATTTCATTTAACTGTGTTACTAATAATTTTTATTTGTAAAAAAAAAAAATTTTTTACTTATGAAAATGAAAAGCTTGGATTTATATATGTTCAGAAATTTTTTGGAACTTGAAGCAAATCTCTGATTCTTTGAAAAATATGCACATTGCATTTTTATCCCTAGTATTTGCTCTACTCTTTCTATTTTTCTGACCTATCTCTTGCGTTTCCTATAAAATTTTCTTCTCCCGCTATTCCTTTCTTTCATGGTTTCTCTGCAAGTTTGCTTCACTGGTGCTCAAGGTATCAGTTCTGCATTTAAATGATCTCTTACATTTTTATTTCTGTTTCTGGTTTCCCACCTGTTTATAGGTGAGGGTGCTTAGAAGGATAGAATTATCAGAAACATAGAAGATTTTCTCACATAGAAGCCAGTAAGATCCTGTATTATATCCAATTTTAGATTTCCCAAACATTCACTTTCTCTATCCCCATATGTCTCAATCTCCAATCTTCATTCCTATCTATAGCAGCAGAGCATATATACTATGCATATACTTTGGCAACAAGCAAAATAACCAGAATGGTATAAAAATAAATAATCACCGCTCTAAAAATTACATCATTCTGCAGCAAGCATAAGTCAAAGGCTACGAAGATATTTATCTGAAAATAGCAATTAAGTAACAAGATTAACCATACACCAAGATAATACATCAAGCTATTATTCTCTGCACTTAGAGATTTTGGACAACATATAATTTATATTCAATCAGGGGTTTGTTTGTTTTAATAACATTTACCCCCAAAGAAGTGGAAGACAGATGGTGTGATTTATATCAAAGAAGATGATATTCTTAGCGAGAGGTAGAAAGGATAGAAAAAAGATGTTTAAAAAAGTTAAAATAAATTCCTGATGTTTTATAGATGGACTTGAAATTAAATCTGTAAGTAGAGCTCTAGGTTATATTTCTTAGAATGCTAATAAAATAATATGTGAACACTAGAGTCAATACAATGATGTGGGAAGAATATAGATCTGTAAAGTGCTTGTACTCCTAACCCTGGAAGGATTCAGCTGTATGACTCAGTGTTCTCATCTATAAAACAAAGAAATTATACTAAATAATCTCTATGGACTGTTCTCAGTTTTTGAATCTTGAAAGTAATATTTAGAATAGGATTAACTAGAGTCATTTATCATATGCTACTATCTAGTTGCATATTTTGACTTGTTTTTTAATTTATATATTAAGAAAAGTACAAAGTAAAAGTATATTTTAATTATACCTATTTGTTCCTTTCTTTCTCATTTATTTTATTAATATTATTTAATTAAAGTTAGGTATCTCATCGCACATTTAAGGGAAAGGACGGTCACTTTAAAATTTGTTTACAATTCTGTCTCAGCACAACTATTATCTGCAGCGGTCAAGTAATTTGTTCTATTTAAACTTTATTTTGTCCATTGAGAGTATGAAGTAAAAGCCAGAAAAAATCCTGGGATGTCTTGTAATTCCCTTATTTGTAAAGATGATTTTTCATATGCATACATATAGTATTTGAACTAATAAATATATTTTAATTTGTATGTTCATTCAGGGAGAGCCACCTGATAGCCAAATACCACTAAGACATAAAATCTAAAACTTTGGTTCCTGTATGTAGGAACTCTGACATTTATGCCAGTTCCTAGGTGGACTGTAAAGACTGATGCAAAAAATTTATTCTGAGGTAAACATTTTTAAAACGAGAGTGTTCTATGTTAAAAGACTCTCAACCAGCTTTGAATGAGTTCATCAGAAGCAATCTAATTATTTGCCACTAAAATGAGATGTCAATTCCACTCATAGATATATACTGATTCTGTCTTTGACTCATCAAATCATCATGAACTGCCACAGCATCTCTTGGCTTCTCCTTTATAAAGATGAAGGAACACTTTGAGGAGGTCTGCAGTAAATCTTTAAGGGAAACACATTCCTTAAATTTTAAACATTATTATTGATTTATTCTTTCTTAAGGTCCCATATTCAAATAGCCATCAAGTTTTGGTTCTTCCTTAGGTTACTTTATAGCCAGATTATTATGAAGCAATTTTCAGTATAGTAGAAACAGCAATTTGTTATTATTGCTTAATAGAAACTATAGCACATAAGAGAATTATAAGAAAATTTTGGTGGCTCAGTGTAATAAATAAACAACAATACCTCTTGCTTTCTTATCTATTTAGATGCTTACAGTGGTTTCTGTTATCTTTCATATTACCTTTAAAAATTTTGCCTAAATTTCAGATTCATTTATCAACTGACAACTTTGAATAGCCCAACTCTCATGTTAAAATCCTGAATGCTCACTACTTCTATTTTTTCCATATAACTCTGCCTAGTTCCTGTCACACATTATTAACAATAATTATAACAAAACAAATAATATTTACTGAAGACTTATTCTGTGAAAAAAATAAAGAATTTTAAAAACCATTATTTATTTTATTCTCACACACAAAATCCAATAAATTAGGGATAGAGACATCATCGAATGGTAGAATAAAAATTCTCAGGCCCTCCTTCCTCTGTGGAGAAAATGACTAATACATGGATCCATTCTTTTTGTGAGTAATCCACAAACCAGTTAAGAGACTACTAAACCCCAGGTGATTGCAAAACTAGTTGCATCAAAGCCAGTAAAAATCGATTGCGTTCATTCATCACAGTCCTTCCACTTGGCTCAGTATAGTATGATTGGGAAAACACTTCCAGCTCCTGGCTTCTTCCTAGGTAGGGAAGAAGAAATCTGAAATATGTCCAACATTCATACTTTTTGGGGGGCTTCCCAAGGCACTGGTTTCTGTCTTGTCTAAATGCAAGTACTGACAGAAAAGGGCACCAATTTGAGTGTCACTGAAACAAAAGTGATGCTTAGGACTAGCACGCACTTATGCATCATAGTCCCACCCTTCTCCCTGGTTCACGGTACAATAGGCAAGATAAAACCCCAAGACACGGCTTCTTCCAGGGGAAGGAAAGAGTTGAAATGTGTTTTCAATATTCAGGATTATTTTTTGGGAGTGGGCTGTCCAAGGGACTGGCTTCTCTCTTGACTGTCTTGGAATCCTAATGAGACTTAGTATACTCGAGAAGCCTGTGGGCCACAGAGAATAAAACAGATCTAGGCATCTGGTGATCACTCTGGAGAACCTTCAGTACTTCTGACATGTACCAAGGGCATGAAAGAACACAAATTGCTGGAAAAAAATGAAACTGGTAAATCACTCTGATTTGAAATTTATACACACTAGTCCAGGGAAGATTCATCCATAGAAAAGGCTTGAGAAGTTGTCAGAGTCTATAGGTGGGTTGATTAATGAAGATCTTTCCCTGTACAAAGTCAGTTTTTAAAGTTTGGAAGAAGTGGCTACTTTGACAAATGTGTGAATCCAAGCAAAAGTTACAAGGCACATAAAGAAACAGGGATACATGGCACAATCCAAAGAGCAAAAGAAAATTTCCAAAAATGAACCCCAAACTACATATATAAAATTTCTGACAAAGAATTCAAAATAACTGTCATAAAGATGCTCAATATTTCAGGAGAACAATGGGTGAACAAAATTAGATTATTAACAAAGAGATGAAAACTATTAAAAATAACCAAGTGAATTTTAGACCTGAAGCATACAATAACTGAATTGAAAAATTCACTAGAGAGCTTCAACAGCAGACTTAATCAGGTGTGAGAAAAATCAGCAAACTCAAAGAGTGGTTATTTGAAATTACCCAGAAAGAGGGGAAAATAAAGAAAGAATGAAGAAAGTTGAAGAAAGCTTAAGGAACTTATGGCACATCATTAAGTGAACCAATGTACACATTATGAGAGTTTCAGGAGTAGAATATAGAGAGAAAGGACAAGTAAGCTTATATGAAAAAATAATGCCCCCACACTCCCTAAATCTAGGTAAGGAAATGGACACCTAGATTCAAAAAGTTCCAACTACAATTAATGTAAATCCACATTGAGACGCATGATAATTAAATGGTCAAAAGTCAAATGAAGACAGAATTTTGAAAGTAGCAAGAAAAAAAAGACATCACATACAAGGTAGTCTCTATAAGACTGTAAGTGGATTTCTAAAAAATATCTTGCAACTCAGAAGGGAGTGGGATAATATATTCAAACTGCTGAAAGAACAAAAAACATTACCAGTGAAAAATACTAAATCTGACGAAATTGTCTTTCAAAAAATGAAGGAAAAAGAAGACATTCATGGGTAAAGAAAAACTGAAGGAGTTTATTGCCACTAGACCTGCCTTAAAAAGAAAGGTTAAAGGAAGTCCTTCTAGTAGAAATGAAAGAGTCCTAGATAACAACACAAAAGCATATGAAAATAGAAAGATCATGGGTAAATGTAAGTACATAGATAAATACAGAATACTGTAAAACTGTAATGGTGGTACATTAATCAATTTTAATTCTGACATAGAAGTAAAATACAAAATTACAAAAATAACTATTACTATAAAAATACATTAATAGATATACAGTATAAAAAGATGTAATTTATGGCATCAGTAACATAATGTGTATGTGACAAAAAAGTAGTTTTTGTATTTGATTGAAGTTGTGATTAGTTTATAATAGATTGTTTTACCTATATGATGTTTTAAATAAATCTTACAGTAACCATACAGAAAAAACTATTGAAGACACACAAAGGAGAAATAAAGTATGTCACCGAAAAAAAGTCAATGAAACATAAAGATAGACTGTAAGAGAGAAAAAGGATGAGAAAAACCTACAAGACCAAGAGAAAACAATTAACAAAATGGCAATAGTAAGCCCTTCCCTTTCAGCAATTACTTTAAATATAAATAGATTAAACTCCTTTTTGAAAAGATGGGAAATGATAGAATGAATAAAAACACAAGATCTGTTGTGTTTATGGTGGCTCACGTCTGTAATCCCAGCACTTTGGAGGGCCGAGGAGGGTGGATAACTTGAGGTCAGCAGTGCGAGACCAGCCTGGCCAACATGGTGAAACCCCGTCTCTGCTAAAAAGACAAAAATAAGGTGGGTGTGGTCACATGTACCTGCAATCCCAGCTACTTGGGAGGCTGAGGCAGGAGAATCACTTGAACCTGGGAGGCAGAGGTTGCAGTAAGCCGAGATCACGCCACTGGACTCCAGCCTGGATGACAGAGCGAGACACTGTCCCCTACTCCAAAACAACAACAACAACAACAGCAACAACAACAAACCCCACAAGATCCAACTTAATGCTGGATCTTGAGATAACAAGAGACTTATTTTAGGTTTAAATATTCACATGGGCTAAATGTGAAAGGATGGAAATAGATACTCCATGTAAATGTTAACCAAAAAAGAGTAGGGGTGGGCCATACTTATAGAATACAAAATAGACTTTAAATAAATTGTCACAAGAAGGCTAGTTGTGGTGGCTCATGCCCATAATCCCAGCACTTTGGGAGACTAAGGTGGGAGATATTTTCAGCTCAAGATTTTGAGGCTGCAGTAAGCTATGATTGTGCCACTGCATGCTAGGTTGGGTGACAGAGTGAGACTCTGTCTCTAAAAATAAATAAATAATAAAGAGTCACAAGAGACAAAGAAGGACTATATAGTGACAATAGGGTGAACTCATGAGGAAGATATAACAATTATAAATATCTATGCATCCAACATCAGAGCACTCAAATATATGAAGCAGTTACTGACGAACTGAAGGAAGAAATAAACAGCAATTAAATGACAGTAGGAGATTTCAATACCCCATATTCAATAATGGATAGAACACCCAGATAGAAAGTTGATAAGAAAAAGAGGACTAGAACAACAATATAGACAAAATGTAGCTAAAAGACATATACAGGACATTCTGTCCAACAGCAACAGAACATACATTCTTCTCAAGCACACACAGAACATTCTCCAAATGAATCACGTTAGGTCACAAATAATTCATGACAAATTTAAGAAGATTGAAATCATACCAAAAATATTTTCTGGCCACAATGGAATGAAGCTAGAAATCAATAGCAGAAGAAACAGGAGAATTCACAAATAAGTGAGAATTAAGCAATACATTCTTGAACAACCAACAGGACAAAGAAGAAATCAAAAGGGAAATTAGAAAATGTTTTGAGAAACAAAAATAAAAACAAAATATATCAACACTATGAGATGCAGCTAAGTAGTATGAAGAAAGCAGTTTACAGTGGTAAATGCATACTGGAAAAAGAAGAAAGATATCAAACAAACAATGTAACTCGACAACTCAAAGAACCAGAAAAAGAAGGAAAAAATAAATCCAAAGTGAGCAGAAGGAAGGAAATACAAATATTAAATGAGATAGAGAATGGAAAAAAATATTAAAAAAACAAAAAACCTAAGAATTGTTTTTGGAAAAGATCAACAATATTAACAAATATTTACTTAGGATAAAAAAGAAAAAAGATAGAAGACTCAAATAAAATCAGAAATGAAAATGGAGACATTATGAGTGTGATGGAAATACAAAGGATTATAAAAGACTACCATGAATAATTATACAGCAACAAATTAGATAACTTGGAAGACATGAATAAATTCCTAAAAATATATAATCTACCAAGACTTAATCATCAAGAAATAGAAAATCTGAACTGAACAATAACTCATAAGGAGAAGAATTAGTAATTTAAAACCTCCGAACAAATAAAAGTCCAAGAACAAGCAGTTTCACTAATTAACTCTACCAAACATTTAAGGAACTATTCATGCCAATGCTTCTCAAACTTTTTCAAAGGAAAATAAAGAAGAGAGAACACTTACAAGCTCATTTTGTATGGCCAACATTGTCCTGATATCAAAACCACAAAAAACACTACAAGAAATAAAACTATAAGTCAATATACCTGATGAACATAGATGTAAACATCTTCAACAAATACTAGCAAATTAACTTAACAACACCTTAACAGGACCATAGGCTATAATCAACTAGAATTTATCCCTGGGATGTAAAGATGGTTCAACATACAAAAATCAATTAATGTAACATACCACATTAACAGAATGAAGGAATTTTAAAATCTCATGATCAGATCAATTGATGCAGAAAAAAGCATTTGACAAAATTCACCTCTTTTTCATGATAAAAACACTTAACAAACTATGAATAGAAGGAAAATTATGCCAGTATAACAAGAACCATATGTGAAAAGCTCACTTACAGCTAACCTCATGCATAATGGTGAAAAATGGAAAGTTTTTTTCCCGAAGACCAGTAACAAGGCAAGTATGCCCACCTTGCCACTTTTATTCAACATTGTACTGGAAGTCCTCACCAAGATAAATTAGGCAAGAGAAAGAAATATAAGGCATCCAAATCAGAAAAGAAGAAAGAAGAATATCTCTGTTCTCAGATGACACAATCTGTATAACCCATATCAAACAGTAAAGGTCTCACAAAAAAAATGTTAGAAACAAATTCACAAACATTGCAGGATATTAAACCAACATACAAAAATCAGCTGTATTTCTATACATTAACAGCAAATAATCTGAAAAAGAAATTAAGAATATCTCACTTATAATCATATCTAAAAGAATAAAATACTTAAGAATAAACTTAACAAAGGATATGAAAGACTTGTACCCTGAAAAATATAAAACATTACTAAGTAATTAAAGAAGATACAAATAAATGGAAAGACATTCATGTTCATGAATTGAAAGAACTTACTATTCTTAAAAATGTTAATACTACCAGAAACAATTTACAGATTCAATGAAATCCCTATCAAAAACACAATGGCTCTTTTTCACAGAAATAGAAAAAATATTCTAATAATCATATGAAACCACCAAAGACAATCTTGAGAAAGAAAAACAAAGCAGAAGCCTCACATGTCCTGACTTCAAAACATATTACAAAGCTACAATAATCAAAACAGTATGGTACTGGCATAAAGACAGACACATGTAGACTAATGAAACAGAGTAGAGAGCCCCCAAATAAGCCAGAGAAACTGATGCGTATACATTCAAATGATTTTTGACAAGGTTGTCAAGACTACACAATGGTGAAAGGATAGTCTCCGCAACAAATGATGTTAAGAAAAGTAAATATCCACATGCAAAAGAAAGAAACTGAAGTAATATAACATATATGAAAACCAAATCAAAATGGAATAAAGGCTTAAGAAGCTGTAAAACTCCTAGAAGATACATAGGTGGAAAACTTCATAGCATTGGTTTTGGTAATGATTTCTTTGATATGAGATCAAAAGCACAAGCAACCACAAAAAATAGACAAATTAGACTTTAAAATAAAAGGTTCTGCACAGCAAAGGAAATAATCAACAGAGTGAAAAGGCAACCTAGGGAATAGTGGAAAATATTAGTAAACCATATATCTGATAATAGGTTAATATTTAAAATATATAAGAAACCTCTATAACATAATAGTGGGAAAAAAACCCAATTAAAAAATGGGCAAAGAACTTTAGTAAATATTTCTTCAAAAAAGACATTCAAATGGCCAACAGGTATATGAAAAAAGTTCAACATCACTAATCATCAGGGAAATACAAATAAAAACCACAATGAGATATCACCTCATACTTGTTAGGATGGCCATTATTAAACAACAACAACAACCACCAAACAGAAAATAACAAGTGCTGGCAATGATGTGGAGAAACTGGAACCCTAGTGTACTGATGCTTGAAATGTAAAATGGTATAACAGTATACAGTTCTCAAAAAATTAAAAGTAAAACAATCATATCATTCAACAATTCCACTTTTGGATATTTAGCAAAAGGACCGAAAATTGCATCTTGAATGAACATCTGCATTCCCATGTTCACTGCAACACTATTCACAGTAGGCAAGATATGAGATCAACCTAAATATCTGCTGACAGGTGAATGGATACAGAAAATGTGGTATATACATATCATGGAATGTTATTCAGCATTAAAAAGAAGAACATCCTATTATATGCAACAGTAGATGAACTTAGATGCTTAATGAAACAAGCCCATCACAGAAGGACTGACACTACAGGATTCCACTTACATGAGTTATCTAAAGTAGTCAGACTCACAGAAGCAGAGAGTAGGATGATGGGTGCCAGAAGCTGGGGGAAGGGAGAAAATGAGGAGTTGCTGTTCAATGAGTATATATTTTCAGCCATGCAAGATGCAAAGTTCTAGAGATATGCTGTACAACAATGTGCATATAGTCAGCAGCAGTGTCTTGGACACTTAAAAATTTGTTGAAAGGGTGGATTTCAGGTCATGTGTTTTTTACAACAATTAAAAATACCAGATGAGATAGAGAGTATTGTTATGCCTATTACAGATGAGGAAACTGAGGCTTTGAGAAGATTCCTAATCTTTGTCTCTGTATTTTTTACATATAGTTTCAATAATCTGAGATGTTGAATCCTCTTCTTTGTCAAGCCATTTTTTAACTTTATTTAATATCAGTTATATCTACACCTTTCCCTTATTCCACACAGCCTCATTGTCAAAGGCTTACTACTTTTTTCCAAGAGCCCCGAAGAATATTTGGTGTGCTATAAATACTCACGAATGATCAATCTAACTGACTTTTCTTTTTATGTAAATTAAAGATGCTCTGAGTAAAGGTCCTCTTTTGTTCTTTGGAATGAAAGACATTCCCCTTACTTCTTCCAAAGTTTGGATCACACAGAGTTAAAAGCACTGTCCAATAGTCATAGAGACATGACTCATGGACAAAGATTCAGAAGCAGATACAATTTAGCAAAATCCAGTTTGAGAACTTTTTCCAGTAAGTTCCTTTTAATGTTAGAAGGGTGAAAGAGATGGCAACCATTCCCACATTGGACACTCCTCTAGACAACTTTGGCAAGAATTTATTTCATGCCCAATATTCTTACAAATCATCTCCTTGATGATGACAGTGGAGGCAACTCAGCTTGCTGGCTCACAAGATTTGATTTCCTCTGTTATCTGGAGGCATCGTTGCAGACTTACAATTCTTTCATCTCACTTCTCGGAGTCCTAGAGCAATATCTGAAAGTACTATGAAATGTAATTTTCTCCCCAGACTAAGAATCTAGTAAGTGGTAGAAGACTTAAGAATGGCATTCTAGTTCACTTTATAAATATTTCGAACAGTTTATTTTCTCTTTTTTTTCTAAAATGGGCTCACTGACAGGAAAAAAAATCAAAATATTGTATAGTTCTTGGTGGCCAATCTAATATTAAAGCTAACTGCCCCATTCTGTACTTAGAATGACCTCAATTTGTAACTAACTGGATTGCCTCCAGAGTCATCTATAATTTAATTATATTTATCCCAGCTCACCTAGAACTGAAAATGAAATGGTGACTTTAGTTTGTGAGGCCAGAATCAATAGCCATTAAGAGAATGAAGAGATTTTTAAATCCAAGAAAAAACCAAGTACCTGAAATATGCCTTGCATCAGCTTCTATATACTCAGAGAGTGCAGGGATGGTGAAATTTTTATCATAAGGCACTATATAGCTTTTATGCCTGGAAAGAAATGGATTAAGGCAAAAGCAGATTGTCGATCAGAACAAGAGCTAAAAGTTCAGCTTTTAGAGTATTTTGAACTTGTGTGCCACATTTAGAGAGGCAGACAGATCCTAAGGAAGGACGGAAATAGATGAAAGCTATAGATGAGAAGAAACTCCTGTGTAAGCCAAGTGTATGAGTTTCTCTAACCATGTCATTGGCATCATGTAAATGCCAGACATCATTTTATATACAGCTTATATGCAGCAGATGTTGGCATTTAAGTATAGTTTGCTAGGAGAGAAAATTGCCCTTGAATGGAAAAGGAAGTTTACTGGCAGAGAAAAATAATTTTCTCAGTTAACGTTATAACCTCAATAATAGAATTGTTTTCAACCAGAGGTTGTGGGGTGCAAAAGGAGGAAAGATGTAATGATACCTCAAATCCAATCTAACAAAGAAAGAAAATCAGCTTCAGTTTAAATTGTGATGTGTGGGTTGTATACATAGAACCTTCTCCTCCCTCTCTTCTCAAACCTTAAGGCTTCATGTTAAATGGAACAAATCACATCCTTTGTGGTTCTGCTCTGTTTGGTACAGCTGCTTGCTGCAGGTGGTGCCCTAAAAATATATTGTTTGTTTATTTTGCAATATAGCAGTCTGCAGAGTGGTACCTAAAAGTGCAACAGCTCCCTTCTCTTTCTATTGGTGAAACAAATGATGAAAGACTAAGACCCCTGCCAAACCTAGCGTGAAAAGGCCCAAATAACAGGCACAGGTAGTGCTTGAGGCTCAGCTTCTGATAAGTTCCATTTTCTTTGGATTCATGAAGCAAAGCTGATGGGCAGACTATTTGTCATCAGAGCTTCCAACTGGGTGTCAGTGAAACAAAGCCAGGCAACAAACCGCCTTTCTTGAGAGAATTATTGTTCTTCTCTGGAGATTAACATCTGTAAGCATATGGGTTATAAAAGAAAAAAATCTATTATGCAACACACACACACACACACACACACACACACAAACACACACACACACACAGAGAGAGAAAGCAAAGATTAATCTCAGGTAAATGTTCTGGCAGATATATTTAATAGCACTTTCAGTGATTTTTAATTTATAGCTTAAATAGTCAAATAAAATTTCCAGACACACTCTCATGGCACTCAGATTTAATTTCACTTATGGAGTTGTTGAACACATCACAATAATTTGTATGTGATGATGGTCCATAAACTATGTTTAAAATAATGCTATACAAAATCATATTTTATTAATGTTATTCTATACTTTTCTCATGGAATGAATCTTTTAGAAACACTTTTGAAAATTCCAATATTTATAGGAACTAATCTGTACAGAGGGAAGAGTGATGATAATGAGTCATGCCAATCAACCTTTGGCAAGGCATTGTTTACCTTAAAAATATTACTTAACATCAGCAAGATTCTGGAGAATAGGTTTTATAATCGAATGGATGAGTAACAACAGTGATTTTCTAGAAACATTTGGAAAAACATTGGCTTCTAGCAATCAAGTAGCTAACATTTCTCTAAAATTTAGTTACATAGTAATGCATTTGGATTACTTTGAGGTTGGTGCAAAAATAGTCGTGGTTTTTGCCATTACTTCCAAATGACAAAACTGCGATACTTTTGCACCAACCTAAACGGGAGGAGATAGAAAACAGAGTGAAGATGGCAGCATATTTCCAACCTCAGAAATGCGGATGATGATATTTATCCTGACAGTGATGGAGAAGAGGACGGGAAGGGGAAGACTTGAGGCGGGGGGCAGGACGCTCAATGTCAGGCCTGTCAGGCAGAAGGAAACAGACCAATGGAAGATGGTGAGGTGGATAGAAAAAGTTGAAAAATCAATGTAATGCCAGTTCAAAGGTGAGAAATGGGGGTGGAGAGAATGATTAGATTCTGAAAGAATGTGGGTAATGAAAGAGGAGAATTTAAGAAGTCAGAAAGAGGAAAGAAGAAAAATATATGTAAGCTAGCTTCCTTTTAAGAACAGTAACATGTATTTACTGACTGCAGACTAGGTTATACCTGGTCAGAGCTCAGATATGCCCGCCTGAGTAGAGGTCCCTACCCAGAATGTTCTCCTACCTATAATGCTCCTTTTCCAAATATCCACACGGGCCAGTCCTCACTGCAGTCAGATCTTAGCTCTAAAGTCACCTATCCAGAATGGCCTTCCCTGGCTATTCTCTGACGGCTCTTTTTTACCTTATTCCTATTTTATTCATCAGCAGAGCAGCTACCCTATTAAACATGCTATAGATATTAATTTGCTTCTCCTCACAAGAATTTAAGTTGCCTGACAGCAAAGACTTTGACTCACCCCTGTATGTACAGTGCCTCATACCAATGCAGGGCAGAGACATTCAGTGAATTGTGGAGTGACTGCATGAATGTAAACCTGTTTCTAACTCCAACCAGTTGAACAGTATGGAAGAATACAATGCCATTGGTTACCCTAAATTCAGACCCTGATGAAGTTTCTGCCTGTATTCCAAGACAGCAACTATGATCCATTACTCCATATACTATCCTGGTGATAAATTGTCATGTGTACCCTATCATATTGCCACAATATATTGCCCAGAAGAAAAATTCATACTACTGCTGGGATGTGGGTCTTCCAAATTAGCCCAGATTAATGATCACAGCAACTTTTAAGCTTTCAAGACCACAAGTTTGAACCAAAGAAAATGTGGGTACCACATGGCTATGTCATATCGATTCAGATCCCAGAGTAACAATTAAAGGACAATAAAGATGTGGCCAAACACATTTTGTCATCTATTTTGGTGACTTCTTTACTGTATTTTTATTATCAAGTTTCCTTTGACAACCTGCCTCTAATTTTTAAATTGTAAGCAACACAGACATTTCTGTCTGAGAAAACAGACATAGCTGAAAAGAAATACATGAACAATTATTGAATCACTGACATGGAAGTTTTCTGTACCTCACAGTATAATCTCAGGAAAAATTGTTTTTATGCTAACATATGGTATGGTAGGACTAAATCAACCTAAACATGGCAGTAAGTTAAGAAGATGGCATGAAATTAGAATGTGTATGAGTTGAAAAACTAAGACATTGAAAAATAAAATACAACCTTCTCTGATGAAGAAAGCAATTAAGTTATGGAACAAGGGTAGGGAAAGTAAAGATGAATTGCTAGAAGACACTAGGTCATGAGAGGAAAAAGGAATAGTCTCTATTTATAAAGTTGTTGATGATAAGCTAATCAAACTTAAGAGGTAGAGCTATTGGAAATCAATAAAGGAGAATAGAACAACTCATAAATATTAGGAAATAAGAGGAGATAAAGAAACTCAAAATATTCTTGAAGACAGGACACTCTACTTTAGTCCATGACTCTAGAGCCATATTTGCAATTAGCACTAACCAAAATAATCACATGACAAATAACTGCCTCCTTGAGTATAATAAAGTGTAATATTATGAATTAAGTTAGGAGATTACACGTAGTAAAGATATGTATATGAAAAGTTGTGGTCTTGACCGTCAGGGCCACTGCTTGATAGAAGTTTAACAAAATGAATGGCAGTCGGGACAAATGTCAGAGAGAAACAAATGGCAGTAAGGACAGAAGCAGCCACAATGCCACGAGGAGAGGAAAAGGCAAGAGAATAATAAGAACTAGGAATCAGGTATCTTGTTATATAGAAGAATGTGTGGGTTGGGAACAGTAGAGTTTTCAAGCCTATTTATAAGATTGGTAAAAGCACAAGGTACAGAAGGAATGTCACCAATGGCTCTTTCTTTACTGCATAAAAATTATTTAGCTTAAGTGTGTTTGCCCATATTTTAAATTCTTTTTCCCTCAAGTATAACATACTAAACAATAAATTATCCCTCAAATTACAGTTGTCATCTTTATATCCTTCCTTTGAGAATTCCTTGCTCTTATTTGAAAACACTAACACATCCTGCTATTATTGTCCTATCACCATGTTTAGAAGTTCTCATGAAGAGGAAATGGCCATCAAAGATATATTTTTGAGGAATTTGTATCATAATAATTGATCATGACTGGAAAAACATCCTAAAAGATAATAATATCATATACAGTATTATGAAGAAGGATGGTGACCTTTTATTCAAGGCCAACAACTTTTAATGTTTTCCAAAAATACTGTATTTTAATATATCTTCATATACTTATTTCTGAAATAACTTATAATTTAATATACTTCATGTATTTCTTCTTGAAATAATTTTATGATTATAAAATCAAATATAAAAATGGGATCATACATTGTTTTTGCACAACACTCTATGCAAACAATTTCAACTTTTAAATCTCACATTACTAAGAAAACACAATTATTGGTGTTTTTTTTTTGCAATGTATAATCCTTACTAGTATCTTAAATGTGTTGGTATTTTTATTTCCTGATGTTTCCAAACATTTCCGTAGAAGGTGATATGCTTAGAAGTTAAGCAAGTGCTTCAAAGAGTACACATAGAAAAATATATTGCGTCCTGATAATAATGGTTGATATGGGATGAAATTTGCTCCTGTGTCGGGTAGTCGTGAACTACACTAAATATTATTACACTAGCTTTAAGAATCACAGTTTTATCTGGGGAGTAAGTAAATTTAGTAGGATTTTGTTCATTTTTGTATATCACTGTGAGCTGGCCTGAAAAGGTAATAGTATTCTTAATGAGCAGTGGAAGAAACTGAGCTAAAGAGAAAATAAATAACATTACCTTTATTGTTTTCAAGGCAACTTCTTAAGCATTATCTCATTTAGTTCATAATTACAAAACAGTTTGTTATACAACTGGGTATAAGATTTAAGGATTGTTACTCCCAGACTGTAAATATTTTACCTTATATTTCTAAATTTGCATATAGGGAATACCTGAGAATATTAAAAGCAAAAAATATCTTAGACATAATCTGACTTTAGAGGCTGTTTAAATTCTTGCACTTTGCTAATTCATGGGCTCACAGAACCACTCACCGATTTACAAGTGCACTTTTCAGTAATAAAGTGAAATAAAATTTAAAACATGATAATTATTTAGTGTTGATTTTAACCAAAACTTGATTGACATTAAAATCAAGGCGTTACACTCAGCAGGGGATAATATTCAAATGAATTTATTATTATTTAGAGGAATAGAGAATAGATTAAAAAGTTAAACTTGTGCCCATTTCAGAAGTAACAACAACTTACTTCTTACTATTCAGTAATAATATTTCTTACTATTCAGGGATAGATCCAGTCAAGGTTCTGAAATTAGTTTGTAGGACTTTGCTTATTTATACATGCTTTGCAACTCTGAACTGTGCCAAGAAATGTCCTTTCCCTATTCTACTTACTACCTTCATTCTCCTATTTCAGTAACATTGCCATAGGGAAAACTCTCTATTTACATTGGTATTTGGTTCTTCTTCTCATATTTTTGCGACTATTTGTATAAACTATTTTAATGTTACTGAAAAACAAACACATTTATTTTGTTTACTGGATTACTATCTTTTGACAGGCAGGTTTGTGTTTCTAAGTACACAGGAGAACTAGAGTTGGAGTAGTAGACATAATAACTGAGGTCATGTAACAAAGCTGTTGAACCACCATGGGAACTGGGAAAGAAGCCCAGGGCTAGTCATTCTGTCTATTTTCTATTGCAGGCACAAGACAGTTTTGTCCTAAGAAGAAAACTGTTGTAGAGTCTTTGATACTGGACTAGGAAGAATCTGAAGACTTAGTTTTCAATTCCAGATCTACACCAAGTCATGATTTACTGAGAAGTACAGTACGCACAGTATAGATACACAGATTCATTATTTGATAAAAGGCTAGTTATGTGAAAGGCTTGACCCCGCAGTCCCAGAAAGGAAATGACTCTCAGGGCCCATAAAGAGTCAATGGAGCGATCAGAGCTGTGACACCATTCTGGTATTAGAGAATCATCTTTCCTGACTAGACACCGTGTGTTTCTAAGCAATTTAGGATGTAGAAGAATCAGTAGTGAAGAGAAAGGGAAGGCACTAATATTTCTGATGAAAAATTTGAAAAGTGTACCATGTAGTCTCTACCTGAAGCCTACGGAAAGAAAACTTCCATGAGTCGGTCATATCATGGTAACCCTTTAAACAACCGAATAGGAAATTCCTATTCTCAGCCAGTATAGAGAACTGCTGACTTAGAGTACTTCCCACTTCTGCTCCCATATATTTGGAAAGAATTAAACACTTGAAAACTATGTACATTTAGAATTGATGCTTGATGTTTTTAAACATTACTTTAAATGACAACCTTGTTGAAGATCAGCTGACCATTACATGTGGATTTATTTCTGGACTCTATTCTGTTCCTTTGGTCTATATGTTTGTCTTTATGCCAATGCCATACTGTTTCAATTACTGCAGCCTTTTAAATATTTTGAAATCAGGAAGTGTGATACTTCTAGCTTTGTTCTTTCACAAGATTGTTTTGATTATTCATGGTGTTTTGTGGTTCCATATGAATTGTAGGTTTTTTTTTTATTTCTGTAAAAATTATATTAAGACTTTTAATAGACATTGCATTGAATCTGTAGATTTCTTTGGGTAGTATGGACTAGAATAATTGGCTGCAAAAGGTCTGTTTATTTTGGCACATTATCAATACTAATAGATGTTAAAGGGAACTACTACATTATTCTTTTAAATAAATCCAATGAAATTTGAATACCACTGTGATTTGAAATTCGCCTTCTTTCATTTAAGATATATGTACACATTCTTGTTTAAAGATCATACATTTTATGTAATTCCTTCTCTTTTTGAACTCCACTGCTTCCATAGAATATTGTGCTAATGTTTTTTAACTTGAAATTTTTGTATTGATCATTCTATCACACTTCTTTGCAGAAAATGTATATGTATATGTATAAATTTGTATGTATGTTAAATTATATATGTATAAACTTAAATTTGATTTATTCCCATGTCCATAAGGCATTAAGTGTTGAAAATGTATTCTTGTTTATCAACACAATAATTGTTTTATAAAATTGACCAAAATAACATTGTTTATTATAAATATTGATTAAAACTACTAGGTACAAAATAAAATTTTATTTGATAGGTATGATCTCAGATCACTGCAACCTCTGCCTCCCGGGTTTAAGCAATTCTCCCACCTCAGCCTCTCGAGTAGCTGGGATTACATGCATCTACCATCACGTCCAGCTAATTTTTGTATTTTTAGTAGAGACATGGTTTCAGCATGTTAGCCAGTCTGGTTTCAAACTCCTGACCTCAAGTGATCCACCTTCTTCCGCCTCCCAGAGTGCTGGGATTATAGGCGTGAGGCACCGCACATTAGCACTAGAAAGAGACAGAATTAAGGATGATTCAATTTCTAGTTTTTTCTCCTTAGGGTTTAAGTGTTGAAAAATCTTTTTCTCTAAATAGAGAAGTATTGAAGTCAGACTTTTCATTATAATGATGCCACTCAACTCCAGCAACTTTTTGCATGCCACAATTTACATAATTATCTATAACAAAATTTATTTCAAATAGTCTACCAACTGACAAATCTATTAGGTCTTCCTTCAGTTTTAATGAAAGCAAAGCATTGAAAATTGCCCAATTTGCAACAGTAATTTCTGGGAAGTATACCGAAAATACTACCAAGACCATAACAAACAACTATTAATTATATTCCTTCTTCTTTCTCCTATAGTCACCTAGTTCAAACTGATGTATACAATAACAGTTTGGGAAATACTGAAATGTTGTTTAATTTAAATATATGTTTTTTGACATAATATTTTCTATCAGCTTAAGAAGTCATGTGTTTTGGGTATTTTTTTTTTTTTTTTTGGTCAAACTGTGAAGCTGAAGATCTGGTTAATTTAGTTTCTGAAAAATGACAAAACGTGTAACTTTTTTTTTTTTTTTTTTTTTGAGACGGTGTCTTACTCTGTAGCCCAGGCCAGAGTGCAGTGGCATGATCTTGGCTCACTGCAACCTCCACCTCCCAGTTTCAAGCAATTCTCCTGCCTTAGCCTGAATAGCTGGAATTACAGGTGTGCACCTGTATGCCTGGCAATTTTTGTTGTATTTTTAGTAGAGATGGGGTTTCACCATGTTGATTAGGCTGGTCTCCAACTCCTGACCTAGTGATCTGCTGGCCTCAGCCTCCCAAAGTGCTGGGATTACAGGCGTGAGTCACTGCGCCTGGCCAAAATCTGTAACTTTTAAATGATGAAATCATTTTCTACTGTGAATCAATTCAAATCAAACTATTTTTCCTTTAAAAGTCTGTTTTAATTTTTAATTTCTTTTTATTTTTTTAATTTTTTTCAGTAGATGAATAAACAAGTTGTATATATCTCTGCAATAAACACATCAGCAATAAAAAGAACCAAATTACTGATACCTAGATGAATCTCAAAAATGTTACAACGAGCAAAAGAAACCACAAAATAGTACATACTGTATGATTCTATTAATATGAAATGAGAAAAGACAAATCTAATCTTTAGTAACAGAAAGAAGACTGGGCAGAAGGGAACTTTTGTGGAGTGACAGAAATGCTCATCTTAATCACAGTAGTAGTTACATAGCTGTATACTGTTAACAGACAAAATTACCACAAATTTGGTTATAGATCTGTTTAGCTTTGCTCAAGACTTGTGAATTGGGACAGCCGCCGTTCTATAAAATATGATGAGAGCTCCCACCGAGCTAAGGCAGAACACTGGGGTTTGTGAGATGAAAACAAGGAAACAGAACAATAGCACTGATTAATATCAGGTACTTTTTTTTTTGAAAAGTTAAAGCAGAGGAACTTCCTCATTATGCTGACTCAGGTAGACTGGAATCTCCTGTTCTCAAAAAACTGGTCTGTCTGGGGATCTATCTGCTTGCTTCCTTGAAGTTTCAGTTTGATTATGTGGCATAAGTGACTCTATTTTGGTTTGGTCTGGTCTGTTGGGGCCTAGCACAGGAGCTCAGCCTAAAACAACGGCCTCCCATAATGTTGTTTAAAAGTACGATTGTCAAAACTCATTAGATAGTACATTTATAATGGGTGCATTCCAGTGTATGTAAACTTTGAGAAATTCTCCACCAGGAGCAGTGGCTCATGCCTGTAATCCCAGCACTTTCAGAGGCCAAGGTGGGTGTAGGTTTGAGCTCAGGAGTTTGAGACCAGCCTGGGCAACACGACGAAACCTTGTCTCTATAAAAATTGCAAAAATTAGTCAGGCCTAGTGACTTGCGCCTGTAATCCCAGCTACTCAGGAGTCTGAGGTGGAAGGATCACTTGAGCCCAGAAGGTGGAGGATACAGCGAGCTGAGATCGTGTCACTGCACTCCAGCCTGGGCAACAGAGCGAGCCCCTGTCTCAAAAAAAAAAAAAGAAAAGAAAAGAAAAAAAAAAATCCTTTCTTCCCTATACTTTTCCATCTCTCCAAATCAGCTTCATTGGGTTTCATTTTTACTCCTCCTTTCATCTGTTCAGAACCATTCCTCTCTGAGGAATATTGTATTTGTTTGTTTCTTTTATTATTATTATTACTATTATTATTATTATACTTTAAGTTCTAGGATACATGTGCACAATGTGCAGGTTTGTTACATATGTATACCTGTGCCATGTTTGTGTGCTGCACCCATCAACTCATCAGCACCCATCAACTCGTCATTTACATCAGGTATAACTCCCAATGCCATCCCTCCTTCCTCTCCCCTCCCCATAATAGACCCTGGTGTGTGATGTTCCCCTTCCAGAGTCCAAGTGATCTCACTGTTCAATTCCCACCTATCAGTGAGAACATGCGGTGTTTGGTTTTCTGTTCTTGCGATAGTTTGCTGAGAATGATGGTTTCCAGCTGCATCCATGTACCTACAAAGGACACGAACTCATCCTTTTTTATGGCTGCATAGTATTCCATGGTATATATGTGCCACATTTTCTTAATCCAGTCTGTCACTGATGGACATTTGGGTTGATTCCAAGTTCTTTGCTATTGTGAATAGTGCCACAGTAAACATACATATGCATGTGTCTTTATAGCAGCATGATTTATAATCCTTTGGTTATATGCCCAGTAATGGAATAGCTGGGTCATATGGTATTTTTAGTTCTAGATCCTTGAGGAATCGCCATACTGTTTTCCACAATGGTTGAACTAGTTTACAGTCCCACCAACAGTGTAAAAGTGTTCCTATTTCTCCACATCCTCTCCAGCACCTGTTGTTTCCTGACTTTTCAATGATTGCCATTCTACCTGGTGTGACATGGTATCTCATTGTGGTTTTGATTTCCATTTCTCTGATGGCCAGTGATGATGAGCATTTTTTCATGTGTCTGTTGGCTGTATGCATTTTTTAATTCTAATAAATGTAACAAAGGATATTCCCATGGCCATGGCAACCACACCACTTCTGACGGCAGAGTAGCTAGGTATCAGCTCATACCATTTCCCATTCATCCCTTTTAAACCACACAAGTTCACAACTTAGATTTAACATGTAAAATGTGAATGGCCAATATCCTAGGTGACATGGAAGTCAGAATTCAAATCTTAATGATAAAATATTTGGGACTGTTTCCAGATTAAAAGAGGCATCAAACAGCAACATGCACAATAAGGCCACTCGCGTGCATACATCATACACATCAGCTATATCCAAAGAAACACCCATGTGCCATTCCCAACACAACCTCAAGTCCACTTGGATAAAGAGTTTCAAAGTTTGGAAAATTTCTTCACTAATGGTATCCCTCAGTAAGTCTGAGCCAGCCAAATGGCAAACATAAATTATTAACAACATAACTAAACACACCTGTGACTTTATTGACCCCAATGTATATATTTTATCTACATTTTTTTCTTCAATCTGTTGAAAAGTAAGTTTTACCATTGCATGAACTCTACAAAGTAGAGAGTTTTCTGAATAGGAAATAGATATAACTGAAGGAGAACTTGACTTTAAACTATATTTAGCTATGAACCAGGCAACAGGTATTAAAACGTTTTCTAACGTCATCCATGGCTTCGCTGCTCTAACTGTTACTAAGCCAACACTAATGGCTGTGGGAAAACAGCGTGTGTGTGCGTGTGTGTGTGTGTGTGTGTGTGTGTATAAAATAAATATACATATATGTTTTTTACCAATACCTTCTGCCAGTTGCCTAAAGAAAAAAATCATAGTCAACTTGCCATGAACTTAAAGTGTGTCAGAAGTAAAGGAAATAAAGTAGAGGAAATAAACACCAAAACAAGCAATTCGTTTGAAGTTCATATTAAATTTAGAAATACTGATTCTCTGGATGTGGTAAAGAGATATTAAGGCCCCCACCCAGATGATTTTTGGAATATTAACATATTTGAACATACATCGCTAGGTCAGCTACTGCAATACATGTTTCCTCTTAAATTGTTTTTAAAAAATTATTCTTTCTGCACATTTGTTTGTAAAACACACTCCCTTTTCATTGTTTTTATCACAGGAAGTTTTTTGGTTTTTGTTTTTTGTTTTTGAGACAGAATCTCGCTCTGTCGCCCAGGCTGGAGTGCTGTGGCGCGATCCCCGCTCACTGCAAGCTCCGCCTCCTGGGTTCACGCCATTCTTCTGCCTCAGCCTCCCGAGCAGCTGGGACTACAGGCGCCCGCCACCATGTTCCGGCTAAGTTTTTATATTTTTAGTAGAGACGGGGTTTCACGGTGCTACCCAGGATGGTCTCGATCTCCTGACCTCGTGATCCACCCGTCTCGGCCTCCCAAAGTGCTGGGATTACAGGCGCGAGCCACCGCGCCCAGGCAATCACAGGAAGTAAAGTTTAATATGTGCATAATAAATGTGAGACACATCCCTCTTCATTCCCCTCACCCGTGGCAGACATAGTTAATCAATCATGGCATCCTTTGCTGCTGAAGAACCCTGACTTTTTAGACTTTGGGAATCCATTACACATCAGCTGCTGCTGGCATTCAGGTTGAAGACTATTTCCCAACCTTGGTATGAGAGCATGTTCATTGTCCCTATTTATTAGCTAAAATATCTTAGGAAGAGCTTTCAACCTATTCTGCTGCCCTCAGAGGACTGTTACACAATCAAAAGATTTAATTCATGTGAACATATTTTATAATCCACACTGTTCCAATCACACATTGTCTGAAGGAATCCGATTAATTTTTTTGTAACGTGAACAATAATATCTCCGTAGTTGATCTCTTCCTTGGCTCTCCCCACATACATTTATTTTATCTATTTTGAAAATGTGGATTTTTTTATTTTTGGTTTTATTAAAACTGTGCACACCTGTATTCCTTTTGAATGTGCTATCTGATACTAACTAGAAGAAAATATGGCTGGAGAAGGAGAAAGCTCAAAATATCACACCTGGCTCATCATTATGGTGTTCTGGCAGTCTTTTCTGCACGGCTGGAAGCTGTGTGATTAATAGCCCCTCGTCCCAATTATATGGATATTATACTTGTCTTCCTTTGGCTGTAGATTGGAGATATCTTATGTATGTGTGATGCAAATGTGGGCTTTGTGAATGCTAATTTCAAAATCAGCCAGGAGTTGATTGGCAGAAAACCGAACAACAGGGTGACAGGCTTGCCAGGGTTCAGGAATCTGTGAAAGAAAGGCTGACTGAGGGTGGAGAAAAAGAGCTGGAGAGATTTGGAGTTAATCAAGAGCAGTGGCTGAGAAAGCAGCAGTTTATGAAAGCAGATCTAAGTCAGATATCCTGGAAGAGAGGGCAGTTTCAAAGACTTGGATGAAAACAGTGAGAAGAGAAAGAGTTCAGCTGACTTTACAAAACTGCATGGAGCTAAGAAGTCAAGATTGTGCCTTAAACTGCATAAGCCATATTCTTTGTCTACCATATCCCCCAAATGTGCCTGTTTGCACCTGGTTTGTACTCTGGAGAACTTTGCTGTATATTTGACTGCGACATCCTCAAGGTCAGAGGTCCTGACACCTTTGCTTCTCTAGATGCCAGAAGGAGACAAGCACTCAGGAAGTTTACAGTAGACTGATTTAATGGGACATTTGATTGTCAAGGAGATGATCTGGGTAACAGAAAAGGGGAGGGACAGAGATTTAAGACACTATTTCATCAATTAATCATTACATCAGTGATCAGAATGAAGATAGGAAATGTTGTTTGCAGAGCAAGTTGTTCAAGATAAGCCCTTTTTCGTTTGCATTATAAAACTCAAGTTCAAATTTGCTAAGTTTTCTGTATAGCAGATGCATTCAACCCAAGGCTGGCTAGACAATAGCAAGCTCAAAAGTAGAAAATGTGTTGAAACTTCTCCAAGTAATGGCTTAGCTGTGCAGTTGCTAACTCTGGTGTTCCACAGCCAACACTGCAAAGGTAGTGCACCCCTGGAAAGAAGAACAGGTGGAAAGGGTAGAGGTAGAGATGTCACATCCTAGGGTGGTTTACTCAAACTATTCCTTCACTCCACTGGGGGGAATGCAGACAGGAGAAACAAGAGCCAGTAGCATGAAATATTGGTCACATCTGTTCTTAGGGATAACCCATCCATCTTCTTTGCACTCTAGCCACCTTGCTGTTACAGATGGTTTTTACTTAAGGAAAATTATTTTTTCTTTGGGTATGTGTGTCAACTTCAACATATGCCCCCATGTCCAAATGTATTTTTTTTAGCACATTACCTATGTGTCAGCATTTTATGTGGCATTTAATAAATCTGTGAATCTTGTTTACACACACATACACACACACAAACTAATTCAAATAACTCTCTAAATAGTCATACATAAATATCCATGCACATAAACTGTATCTTCACTTCATCCTTAAAATATAGGTGGAAGTTTTCCCAAATTTTGTGGGTCCAGTAAAGATAGGCAGTTCTACAGAAGGAACATTTTGTTTAAAACCTCCTTTTAACACATATATAAAGATATTTTATCTGACCCCAAATCACAGATATATTTCACTTTTCTCATGTGATAATGGTTACTTGATTTAAATGGATTTTAAAGAATGAAATGGCTACTTCCATCCTATCAAATCTAACTTATTTCTACTTCAGGATAAGTAAAATAAGCACTTTTAGATTTAAAACTATTACAGAAGAGTTTGTTAATTGGAAGGAGTGTCTATGATTGAACATATTCAAGGGTTATTACTTAGTGCTTTAGCAAAGAACGTAATTCCAATGTTCTGGACGTCATTTATCCTGATTTCCAAATAAACAGCCCTTCCTCTTTCATGTCCATTCTGTGATTGGGTGGGACTGTGTGACCAATTCTGCACAATGAACTGTGAACAATGAGCCACTCCTTCCAAGCAGAAGCATGTGTCTGCCTATGTAGACCCTCCGCAGCTATTATTGCTCTCTGGCACGGCACGGCAACACATGATGATGGAGATACTGGCTACTCAACTAGCCTTGTTTCCTTAGTGACAGTGATCCATGGAGCCTCCTGCTGACACACAAGAAGAAATCTTTATGGCTTTTATTTACAGAGAATTTGGAAGTGTTTACTAACATAGCATACTTAGCTTCCTTAGTCTATCACAACGCGCACACACACACACTCCATTAAAAATATAACAAGGATATATTAGTTATATCATCTAACACCCACACACTCACATAGTTTTTTAATGCCAGAAGAATTTGGTTTCTCTGAATTGTATGCCACTCTACCCAGAAACTATTATTTATTGTTATCCAAGAACTGTGAGTCAATATCATTTCCAAAATAATTAACTAAAGAGGTAAAAAGCAGATTCTACTTGCCTCATTTGTTGCTAACAATTTTAACACTATGCACATCAATTGCACATCCGCATGAATCTAAGAAAAATATATGCAGTTCTACATTTAAGATCTGTAATGAATAAATGGATTCATGTGTCATAAAATTGCCCTAGGTTTATAAATCTCATGATATTATGCAGTTGGCCTTCTTGAGAAAGAGGTGTTTTAATTTATCTCTTTGTCATAGTAATACAATGTTAAATCATGTATTTTATATAAAATAGGCATATGTTGTACACATAAGTTATTTGTAAGTCCTACTGCCTCCTGGTAGAAGGATGGTTTTTTATTGGCACAGTACTATGAAACATGGAGGCATGAATATCTTAGAAGTAGAACCTGTAGAAAATGTGAATTTTTTTCTGGAAAAAAAGTGGGAGATTAAAGGTGATGGATGGTGCCTGGGAGAAATCTACGAAGGAAGAAGGAGATAGGGCAAATGGAAAAGAGAAATCCCAGGGCTAGCAGCACAGCCAAAAGAAGCACTAGAAGAGAAAACAATTATTGAAATCTTATAATTTTAGGTATTGTAGAATGTTATGAAAAAATCGCTGATCATCCCTTCAGAATCCCTGGAAAAGTCTACCAAAAGTCAAGTAATCATATCTTGACTGACTGGATTTCCTAGGTAAAATGCTGATGATAACAAGGGTATTTACTAATTGCTGAAGAAAATCAGCACATTAAGTCCAGGGGATGCTTTGGTTTAACCTGACAATTTCCTGTTAAAAGTCGCATTAATGAGGAAAAAGCAAAAAGGCCACACTTTATCCACAGATTCCATTTGTGTGCACTCAGTTTGCACAGAAATAAAACAACCCCAGAGGCACTAGAAGGAGCGGTTGGCTGTCAACACTTACTGCGAGGACAATCTGGAGGGAACTATGAGCCACTTCTATGTACTGGTACTCCAGCAAACACCCTGAGACCGTGATGTAGCGATGGTCTTCTGGGGCCCAGTCTGGGGCCGGTGTCACTGACGTCACCGTACATCCTGGTCCATTCTCCATCCACCAAGATCGGTGCATTGATATATTAAAAGTCAGGATAAGGTCTGTTTCCTGCAAGAAGGCAATTTATAAAGATGAGAATTACTTTATAAATGTTAGTCAGCTTACTTGGGATTGACTTGCTTTGACTTGCCCATTTGGAAATGTGGGTTTGTTTGTTTGTTTTCCTCCCCCATACTGTATTTTACAGAAAGCAAGGACACAGCTAAAGTAATTATGCATCTGTGGATTCATCCTATTTATGAAGGTTTTTCCTGACTATCATAATATAGATCAAATTATTTTATTAGAGAAATTCCTAGTGATTTACATTACTAATGATTTATATTCATTATAACACTGAAGAGTCTTTACCTTTCAAGACTTGCATATATTACAAAGAGAATGATTTAAATTTTTATCAAGTGAAGTTCATGCTATTCTAAATCTGCTTTATTTTTTCTCTCAAAATGTTTACTTTTCACACATTTTAAATCTTAAAGCTATACTTCAATTCTGCAACATTTAACATAATATTGTGGCTAATGCTTGAATTTATAAGACCCTTACTTAAGAAAACATAAGATTACTTGCTTTTACTCCCTTCCTATTATTTGGGCAAATTAGTGTCTCTCCAATCTTACCAATTTTTGTGAAATCGGTCATAATATTTCTTAAGAATTAAGAAGTAAATAGTTTTTAGGAAATATTATTATCAAATTCTTGCAGGGTAGAGATAATAAATCAACTATTTAGATGAAGTTCTAAACATGTTAGGTGATACACAGCTATAAATGGAATAAAATGGAATGAAAGTAGAGTTTTGCACTCAGAGAGCTTGCAATCACCTATGCCAACGTGGAGCTATCAATGGCACATGGGCAAATGTTGTCTTCTGGGGAAAGAAAGGCTAAAGGAAATGTATCAAAGCATTTTATTATTCAGCAAGTCATGAAGAAAGATAAATTCTAAGAAAAAAAGTTCAGTTATGGGAAATTGCACTATATCAGTTTCAGTGATAGTTACGGCCACAATAGGTGCCAACTACTCACTCCACAGTGAAGTTCTGATGGACTAGGCAGACCCTGTATAGATAATGTCTTAAGCCATCGTTTGTGACATGGAGCCACACGCTCACATTGAACATATGGAAGGGTTGAGTTGAAATGGTCAGGGAATTTGGAGATTACAAGTGGAACTTCTTTGGAAAAAGGTGTGCTACGAGTGTCATCATCTCCATGGTGGTGGTTGGGTGGGGTGCGGGTGATCTCTCTGTTTTTGCAAGCCTGTTGAGAAAAGCTTCAAAGTATCTTTGGAACCTAGGAAACACAGCAGCTAGTGTCTGACTCAGGCCTGACCAATCTCAAAATAGAGCCTGTGGCTAGAGTTACCTGCTAAGTGGTCAAACAAAAATTAGGCAATATGTGAAAGGAAAGTGCACTGCTACATATCATGGATCTAAAGTAATAGTTCTTGGTAGCAGATGTGAGCTGTCATGAGAGAGAGCTAACATGGGTTTTCTTCCGAGGATTTCCAAGAAGACCGGTGGGTAGGGGGGTAATGGCTGAATCTTGACCATCACCTATTCTTAGGGCATGAGGGAGGGAGTGTTAAAATATGGTAAGTATGGAAGAGACACCAACTAAATCATGTACCTACAGATGAGATATTTAATGCAATTGGGACTCTGAAAACCCCAGAAAAGTGTCTTGAGACACCTCTCAATTTCATTAGCCACCAAACTCTGTTAGTACCTAGACATCTCTCCTGCTCCCTTATGCCCTCTCCATTGTTATACTCCAAGCATAGTGGGGTCTGAGATCTCAGATAATAGTTGTGAGACACGGATGGGGTTAGTTAGTAAGGACCAAAGTGAAACACGAAGCATACAACTTTTCCCTACAGGAAAGAAGAAGTTTAATTTTGAATACAATTTGGATTTTTTATTACAATGTCAGACATATTCATTTCTGAACAGAGAATTCTTTGGAAACTATAGTGACTTTGGATAACTTTTTATTATCTGGAATAACCACAAAAGTAGGAGATCTCCTATTTATTTTATCCAATGGTAACAGAAGAATCAGGTCCATGGGGAGCCCTGCAGGGGAAATCATGAGAAAGGAATGTTTTTTATGTTATTTTTCTCAGAATCATGATCATTTAATGTTTGGTTACCAAAGCAAACTGGATAAATCCCCAGGGCCTAAGAGAAAAAAGAAAAGCTTTCAAAAAGGCAACCGACAAGAGACTAAACCGTGGGGGCAGCCAGGCTTGCACACCCCAGCAAGAACACAATCCAGTTCCCTAATTCCTGGTGATATCTAATATACATAGCTCAAGGTCTCGGTAAACCTCCCTCTCTCACAGGAAGTCAAGACCAACTATGAGATTCCATGTGAAACAATGGTAAGGAGGATTTTCTGAGACTTAGAACCTGGTTATTTGCATTATTGCTCCTCGTCGGTTGAAGCAAAATTGTTTATCATACAAAGCGAGATGATTCAATAATCAACTATGCATGGGTTTATAGGGGGTAATCATAATTACAAACAGGGACTAGAGCCCAAAGCAGTGACAGTGAAAACATGCTTGTGAACTATTAGACATAGAAGTGATTCAGATAGGTAACTATGCCATTATGCCCAGGACTGTCATGCATTTTGCAATGAAAGTCAGTTGTCCTTGGAAGTCCCTTAGTCCCAGCACACCAGGACAGTTAGTAACCATAGCTGCAGAGACAAGTTTTTAAAAAGCATTGATGTAAGTTGAGTTTGTTGGCCATTAGAGCTATGGTGTCAGAAGTGATCATTTATTTACTAATTATTTATATCCTAACTACTGCCAAAAAGAGTCTTGTCATAATAAAGCAAACATATACCATTAAAACAAGGGTAAAAAATAAGAGCCAAAAAAATGGAGATGATAGCTAGTGAGCCAGGAAACCAAGACATGAGTAAGTGCCTCACTTGGATACTCAATTCAGAACTGACTTGTTGGTAATAATGGAGACACAATGGGAACACAGCTATCATTATCTAAAAGAATGAAGAATACCATTGCCCCAAAAAAGACAATCTTTTCTTTCCTAATACTGATTTCTTAAGAGAAATTAACAATTGTATAAATATTTTTATACAAAATATTTATAATATACGGGATGGTATCTTTAGTTGATTTTTCTTCCATAATTTCAAGAATACTGGCAGAGAATTATGCTGGATTTAACAGACATCTGAACCATCTTTAGTTCCTCTTTCTAATACAGTAACCATATTAGTTTGCTAGGACTGCCATAACAGAGTATCACAAATAGGGGAGCTTAAGAAGAAACTTATTTTCTCACAGTTCTAGAGGCCAAAATTCTAAGATCCCGGTGTAAGTAAGGTTCTTTCAAAGGGCTTTTTGTGAAGAAGAATCCATTGCATGCCTCTGATGGTGTGCTGGTAATATTTGGCATTCTGTGGCTTGTAGAAGCATCACCCTAATCTCTGCTTTCATTTCACATGGCAACTTCCCCGGGTGCCAAGCTGTATCCAAATTTCCTTTTTTTAAAAAATAAGGACCCCAGTTGTATTGGCCTAGAGCCCACTTTAATGACCTCATTAAGTAGTTACATCTGAAATGATCCTATATCCACATGAAGTCACATTCTGAGGTACTGGGGGTTAGGCCATAAGCATGAGTTTAGGGGAGTGGGCACAATCCAACTGGTAACACTGAACTCTAATTTCTCTCTCTCTTTTTTATTTTATTTTTTGTTTCTCTAGAGGGTCAGTTCTGTTTTTTTTTCTTTTTTAAAATTTATTTACTTTTTTGGTATTTTCTCTTTTAATTTATGTTTGAGATTTCTAAAGATCATTTGAACCTATTGTCTGAATGACAAGTAAAATATTTTATTACTTCATACATTTATTTATGTGCTTTCTATATTATTTATTATTTAGAAAATCAATTAGCTACATATATTTTTAATAATTACATTTACCATAAAGTTATAGCCAAAAATAGCATTTCTTGTCCACAATCCTTTCCATTTCATAGTACCCTATTGAAAGGCAACCACTTTCATTTTTTATAACTGTTACTTTTAAGTATTTACTTTTGTTTTGTAAACATCATGCTCATATTGACATTATTCATTTATCATGTAAGTATTATCTCCTATTTCTAGTATGAAATGTATGAAATAACATTTTTAGAAATATTCCCTTTCTATTTCCCACCATTCTGTATAATTTCTCTAAAATTTGGTTGTATGAATATTGCAATATTTGCATTTCCCTGATGACATATGATGTTGAGACTATTTTCATATCCTTATTTGCCATCTGTTTATTTTCTACAGTGAGATGTCTGCTAAGATCTTTGGCCCATTTTTAAATTGGGTTGTTTGCTTTTTATCATTGAGTTTTAAGAGTTCTTTGCCTATTTTAGTCTTAAAAAGATAAAAATTATATTGTTAAAAATATAGATTAAAATATCATATATGGTAGTCTTTTATCATATATGTCTTTTGCAATATTTTATACCAGTCTATGGCTTGTCTTTTCATTCTTTTGATAATACCTTTCAGAGAGAAGTTTTTAAATTTTAACGGAGGACAGCTTGTTAATGCTTTTTTCCATGGATCATGCCTTTGGTGTCTTATTTCAAAAGTCATTGCCAAATCCAAGTTCATCTAGATTTTCTCCTGTGTCATTTTCTAGGAGCTTTATAGTTTTGCGTTTTACATTTAGGTCTTTGATCCATTTTTAGTTAATTTTTGTCATGGACACAAGGTTTGTGTCCAGTTTTTTTTTGTTTTTTTTTTTTGTTTGTTTGTTTGTTTTTGCATGTGGATGTGCAATTATTCCAGCACCATTTATTGAAAAGACTACCTGTGTTCCCCTTTGTATTACCTTTCCTCTTTGGCATAAAACAGTTGACCATATTTGTGTGGGTGGACTTCTAGGTTCTCTATTCTATTCCATTGATCTATTTGTCTCTTCTTTTGCCAATACCACACTGTTTTGATTACTGTAACTTTATATTAACTCTTGAGAGCAGGTGTTATTGGTCCTCAGATTTTACCCCTTTCCTTCAATATAGTTTCGTCTATTCTGGGTCTTTCACCTCTCTACATATACTTTAGAATCAGTTTGCCAATATCCATAAAATTACTTGCTGGAACTTTGGGATTGTGATGAATCTATAGATCAAGCTGTTGTTAACTGAAATCTTGAAAATTTGGAATCTTTCTATACATAAACATTGAATTTCTCACCATTATTTAATTATTTGATTCCTTTTAACAGAATTTTGCAGTTTTTCTCATATAGATCTCATACACATATTGCTAGATTTTGCTGTAGTTTGAATGGATCCCCCAAAATTTTGTGTAGGAAACATCCCCCAATGCAGTACTGTTGGGAACTGAAGCCTAATGAGACGTGATTAGGTCATGAGGACTCCATGCTCAGCAATGGACTAATGCTGCTATGACTGGGGTGAGTGGGGGTTCATTATCATGCAAGTGGGTTTGTTATAAAAGGGCGAGCCTGGCCTCTTTTTCACTTCCTCTCTTGCACTCTCTGTGTCCTTCTACCTGGTGATGCCTTCTGTCATGTTATAACACAATAAGGACTTTGCTGGATGCCAGCCCCTTGATTTTGGACTGCCTGGCCTCCAGAATTGTGAGAAAATAAATTTTTATTTATTGTAAATTACCCAGTCTGGGGTATTTTGTCATAGTAGTCCAAAACAAACTAAGACAGAAAACTGGTACCTGAGGAGTTCAGTGGTACTATAACGAATTCCTGACAATGTGGAAATGATTGAGAACTGTGTAATGAGTAGAGACTGAAACAGTTTTGAAATGAATGCTAGAAAAAGCTTGTGTTGCTGTAATGGGGGATTAAGGATGATTCTGGTGACAACTCAGAAGAAGGAGAACTACAGGGAAAGTCTGAAACTTCATATAGATTACTTAAGTGGTTATGATAGGAATGCTGGTAGAAATATGGGCAGTACAGGCCATTCTGATGAGGTCTTAGATGGAGATGGGAAACATCTTATTGGAAACCGGAGTAAAGGCCATCCTTGTTATAAAGTGGCAGAGAACTTTGCTGAATTGTATCCTTCACCCAGGCTTTATGGAAGACAGAATTTAACAGTGATGAACCAGGATATCTGGCAGAAGAAATTTCTAAGCAAAATATTACAGGAGTTATGTGGCTTCTTTTAACTTCAAACAGTAAAATCCAAGAAGAAATAAATTATTTAAAGACAAAACTAGATTTAAATAAAATGATTTAAAGGAAAACACACTTAGGGATTTAAAGGATTCTCAGCCTTGACCATCTGGTACAGAATAAAAGATCTTTTCAGGAGAGAAATCCAAGGGTGTGGCCAAGTACACATTTGATAAGGAGATCAGTATGGCTAGGAGAAAGGCAGGTGTTATTCATTAAGAAAATGGAAAATGATCCTGAAGGCATTTCTGTGATCTTTGAGGTTTTCCCTCTTATCATAGACCCAGAGCTATAGGAGGGCAGAATGATTTTGGGGGACAGGTCTAGGATGCCCTCCACAAGCTCCTTGACGAGGGCCACTTTGGGCCTCTGTTCCCTGTGTTTATAACTCTGTTCTCCACATTCAAGAAGCTCAGTCCTCCTTGTCTCCCACAGCTGTGGCTTAAGCAGCCTCAAGTACAGCTCGGGCCACTGTTCCTGAGGACTCAAGCAGTAAGCCTTGAAGCAATTACGTGGTGCTGGCTCTGCAGACGTGCCAAGTACATGAGCTATGGGGTTGTGGCAGCATCCACTAATTAAAGAATGTAGTAGGCAGCCTGGAGCCCAGGCAGAAACCTGCTTCAGGGGCAGTCACTAAGCAATGCTTAGTGGAACTGAGGTAGTGAGGCTACTGCAGAGAGTCCTCACTAGGGCAAGGCCTGCTGGAGCCACAGTAGTGGGGCTATCCCCAAGACCTCAGAACTGCAGACCTACCAGTCTGCAACATCCACCCAGAGAGCTGTAGTCATGACACCCTAATCTGTGAGAGCTGCTATACAAGCTAAGCCCAGCAAAGCAATTGAGGTGGGGCTGCCTAAAGCCTTGGGGGCCTAACTCCTACCTCAGTGTACTAAAAAGGCGGGACATAGGGTCAAAAAAGAGATTATTCTCCAGCTTTAAAATTTAATGTTGTTTGCCCTATTGGGTTTTGAACTTTATTGAGACAAGTCACCCCTCTTTTCTTACCTATTTCGCCCTTTTGGAATGGGAATGTCTACCTTATGTCTGTCCCACCATTGTATTTTGGAAGGAGATAACTTGTTTTGATTTCATAGGCTTGAGCTAGAGGGAATTTGCCTTAGGAAGAATTATGCCTTGAGTCTCATCCATATCTGATTTAGATGAATCTCTCAACTTTGGACTTTTGAGTTGGTGCTAGAACAAGTTAAGACATTGGTGTTATTGAAATGGAATGAATATATTTTGCATGTGAGATGAGCATAGATTCTGGAGGGCCAGAAGTGCTATGGTTTGAATATGTCACCCCAAAATCATGTGAATTTAATACCCAGTGCAACAGTGTTGGGAGGTGGGGCATAACAAGAGGTGATTAGGCCATGAGTACTCCACTGTCATGAATGGACTACTGTTGCCACCACGGGAGTGGGTTTGCTCCAGAAGGGTGAGTTTGGCCTTCTTTTTGTTCTCTTTCCTCTCACATCTCTCCCTTTCTTTTTGCCTTTCTGCCACATGATACCTTCTCCCTTATTAAGAGGCAGCATAAATGAGCAATTATAAATTTTATAAAATTATATATTACCCAGTCTGTAGTATTTTGTTACATCAGTATAAAATAGATGAAGACAAATTGATACCTACATATTTCCTTTTGTATGTGTGTGGTAATATAAATGGTATTGTGTTTTAAATTTCAAATTCTGATTGTTTACTGGTAGTACTTAGGAAACTAATTGGCTTTTGCATATTAACCTTGTATCCTGAAACTTTGCTGTAACTGCTTACTAGCTACAGGAGTATTTTGGGGGCCAATACCTGAAGATTTTCTACACAATCATTTTATCTGTGAGCAAAAATACTTGTATCGATTCCTTCCTAATCTGTGTAACTTTATTTCCTTCTCTTGTCTTGTCGTGTTAGCTACAACTTCCAGTAAAATATTAAGAGGTGTAGTGAGAGGGAATGCCCCTGCTTTGTTCCTGATCTTAGTAGAAAAATTTCCAGTTCTCACTTTTAGGATGTTAGCTATAGATTTTTTATAGGTGCTCTTTATCCAGTTGAGGAAATTTCTCTGTCTTAGTTTGCTGAGAGTTTTTATTTTTTATTTTTTATTTTTATCATGAATGGATGCTGGATTTTGACAAATGCTTTTTCTACATCTATTGATATGATGTATATCTATAGATATTCTAATTTTTCTTCTTCTTTAGTTTGTGGATGCGATGTATTACATGACTCAATTTTTGACTGTTGAGACAGCTTTGCATACCTGGGACAAATCAGTTTGTTGTGGTGTATAATTCTTTTTATATATTCTCTGATTCAATTTGCTATATTGAGTGTTATACATGTTATACGTTGAAAGTCTTTGCATCTATATTCATGAGGGATATTGGACTACAGTTTTCTTTTATTGTGTTGCCTTTGGTTTTGGTATTAGGGTTATGCTAGCATTATAGAATGTGTTACGAAGTTAGTGTCTCTGCTTCTATCTTCTGAAAAAGATGGTACAGAATTGGTATAATGTCTTCTTTACATGGCTGGTAGAATCCACCAGTGAACCTATCTGGGTCTGGTGCTTTCTGTTTTAAAAAGGTAATAATTGCTGATTCAATTTTTTAATAGATATAGGCCTACTCAATTTATCTACTTCTACCAGTTTTGTTAGACCACGTCTTTCAAAAATTGCTCCATTTTATCTTGGTTGTTAAATTTTTAGATATAGAATTGTTAACAATATACCATTATTATCCTTTCTTGTCCATGTCTCTGTAGTTATATTCCCGCTTTCATTTATAATATTAGTAATTCTTAACTTCCGTCTCGTGTTCTTAACCTGACTAAAGGCCTAATGATTTATTAAACATTTCAAAGAAGCAGTTTATAGTTTTGTTGGTTTTCACTACTGATTTCTTATTTTTAATTTTATTGATTTATTTTCTAATTTGTAGCATGTCTTTCCTTCTGCTTACTTTGGATTTACTTTGCTCTTTTTTTCCTAGAGTGATAAATTGGAAGATTACGTTATTGATCTTAGATTTTTTTAATATGCATTCAATGCTATAACTTTCTCTCAAAGCAGTGCTTTCACTACATTCTACAAAATTTAAAAAGTGGTATTTTAATTTCCATTTAGTTCAAAATCTTTTAAAATTGTCTTGAGATTTATTCTTGACCCATGTGCTATTTAGAATGTGTTGTTTAATCGCCATGTATTTTGGGATTTTCCAGTTATCTTTCTTTTTTGATTTCTTCACATTTTTGGGCATATTTTCATCATCTCTTTGTGGCATATCTATCACTAATTATTTTCAAACTGACCAATAGAATTGTAAGGATTCATTCAATATTAATTTCTACATGGTCCAATACTTCAGGGTCATTTAAAGCCTTTTTTGTTCGTTTGTTCTTTTTCAGGTGAACTATGACTTGAATCTTCCAGGCTTCTACTTCCGTCACACTCCATGCACTTGATGCACATAATTGAATGTGAGCCTTCGCCCAATATCATCAGTTCTCTTGTATGTTGAATCCCCAGTTTCCTGGATCTGACCAACATGACGTTAATGTTCCTATCAGCTCTACTAAACTTTAGACAGATTTCTTCCTCAATATGGGCCTCTGACCTCCCTTTTCTTAGAGCATTTACTTTAGACATTTTGCAATTAACAATTTTTTCTCCCTACCTTTGAGATGTAAATTTTCTACGACTCTTCTCAAGGATGTCAGAGATAGCTCTTTGAAATGTAATTGTGAAAGAAGATAGCACCTCTATTTCAATCTCTGTAGGAGATTAGGAGCCTAACTCAGATAAGTGACAATTAGCAAACTCAGACGGCCTAAACACATTCACCAACCTCCCCACTAATGTACTCCACTGGTTCACTTCAGCATTTAATAATCCTGCTTTTCAGTGGAGCTGAGTTCAGTCTCTCTCTCTACTGCAATGATCTCCCCAGTTGCAACGGTCTTGAATAAAGTGTTCTTTGCTTGTTTTACTCGGAGATGATGTCAGTTCAATATTGAAGTCTCTCTTCCCTACTGCAGTAGTTCAAATAAAATCCATCTTGCCATTATTAACAAGTGTTGGTATAATTTCTCTTTAACATTTCTCATGTCTTTCTCTTAACTGGTTTCTTATCTTGTTTTGCAGAGCATGTTAGTCACTAGTTTCTTAAGTCTGATCAATGTGCCTTCATTCCATTTTTATATTAATTGACTGATATTTTGGATGGACACATATATATTGCTTGGTTAAATATGATTTTCTCTCAGAACCATGTGGAAATTTCTCCGTTTTCTTCTAGTTTCTATTTTTGCAGTTAAGAAGTCCAACATCGTTTTGCTTCCCTACATTTAAAAAAAATGTAACCTGTTTCCATTCTTTCTTTCTTTTGGCAGTTTGCATCTTTTTTTTTTTTTTAAAGTAATGATATATTTCCAAAACCACTGAAGAGTATAAAGGATATTATAATAATGTCATTATACCCATCACCCAGTTTCATTAAACCTTCCTTAGGCTATATTTGCTCGAAGTCTTTTTTTTTTTTCTGAGACAGAGTCTCGCTCTGTCACCAGGCTAGAGTGCAGTGGTACAATCTTGGCTCACTAGACCCTCCACTTCCTGGGTTCAAGTGAGCACGTCTGGCTAATTTTTCTATTTTTACTAGAGACGGGGCTTCATTATGTTGGCTAGGCTGCTCTTGAACTCCTGACCTCAAGTGACCTGCCTGCCTTAGCCTCCCAAAGTGCTAGGATTACAGGTGTGAGCAACCATTCCCAGACTGAAGTCACTTTTAATATAATATTTTATATAATATAAATTATGCCTTTCTCTGTACTTCTCCTAAATATTACTTTCTTCACTTCTTCTTTGGGGATAATTACTATCATGATTTTAGCGTGTTCACATGACTTTTTTTTTTTTTTTTTACAGTTTTCCTAAATATTAACATATCCATTAATAACATAAAATACTAGGGTTTTGTTTTTAGGTTTCAAAATGTATATATACTCTACACCTTATTTTGGTTTCCTTTCATATATTTGAGGTTTCTTGTTCTTTTTTTTTTTTGTTCGTTTTTTTTTTGAGATGGAGTCTCCCTCTGTCACCCAAACTGGAGTGCAGCGGTGTGATCTCAGCTCATTACAACCTCTGCCTCCCCAGTTCAAGCGATTCTCCTGCCTCAGCCTCTGGAGTATCTTGGATTACAGGCATGCATCACCACGACTGGCTAATTTTTGTATTTTTAGTAGAGATGAAGTTTCACCATGTTAGCCAGGCTGGTCTCAAACTCCTGGCCTCAACTGATCCACCCACCTTGGCCTCCCAAAGTGCTGGGATTACAGGCATGAGTCACTGCACCCAGCCTGAGGTTTCTTTATGTAGGAAATACGTTTAGCTCCAAGTTCTGAAATTCTCTAAAGGAAGTAACTGGGCGGGTTTTTTTTGTTGTTGCTGTTTTTCATTTATCTTGTAGAGCATCTGTGGACCTTTCAATACATGGGCCCTTTACTTATAGTCTAGAAAATATTATTGCATTATATCCTTAATTTTTCCCTCCCTTCCACTCTTTCTTTTACTACAAGAAATTCTGTTAGTCAGACATTTGACTTCCAGGACTGATCTCCCACCTTCTTTTCTTTCATACTGTTTATATTTCTCATTTCTCTTTACTCACTGAGATTTTCTTTGCCAAATCTTCCCAGTCTAATAATGAACTATTTTAAAATTTTTAATGTTTTGAATTTCTAAGAGCTAATTATTCTCTAATTGTTCTTTTTATATAGCTATTCTTTTAATTGTGTCTTGGCTATAAGTTTTCTTAGTTCTCTGAATTATCAGCGTTTTAAAATTATATTTTCTACATTGCTTTTGCTTTATTCAAGTTACTCATCTTCACTAAATAAATAAATAAATAAATATTAAAAACAATTATTGTCTATGTGTCATAAACAATATTCCTGCCCTTATGAATGTTTGTTTTGGAATGGAGGAGATGGACAACAAATATATAAATATACCAAAAAACCTGTGCAGTGATTAATATAATAAGGAAAATAAATTCAAGTAAAGAAATAGAATGACCAAGAACTGGGTGGGGATGAGCGAGTGGGTAACACTATTTTAGATGTAATGGTAAGGAAAGCTATCTCAGTATCTTACATGTGAACAGCAACCAGTGAATGAAGTAAAGGAGTGAACAGAGCAAAGATGAGAAAGAGCATTCCCAACAGTGGGAACAGCCAGTGAGGATGACTTAAAGATTTTCTATTATGTTTATTCTTATCTTTGACTTTCATGTTGGAGCCTTCCTTAAAAGTCTGGTGATCCCTGGTTGTCTTTTCATATTAAATAGGAGGAACTAAAACTCGATTGGTGCTTTGTTCTGCATTAGTGTGCTGGTCATTTGTTGTCTCTCACATAAGATGATGGGGCAGTGCCTTCCAAATGCTCTATCTATAGGAATCTGTTGGATTTTGCTTTGGGTCCGCAAGTCTTCTTATGATTAGGCAACAGACCACAGCATTTTGGGGCTGAACTGGGAAGGAGCTGGTGGTCTTGCTACATAGTAGAGAGTTTTTATTTTTTCAGTATGCTGATTTTAATTTAATTCTCTGTTTAGAAACTGCTGATGCTGACCTGTGCCTCAAGAGGCTTGCCTGTTTTGGGGGAGAAGCGTGATGTAGAGATCACTGGAAGAGGCTAAGGCAAGCTACCTGTTCCTCAAACAGATTATTCAACCTATTCTAGTTTTTGGTTCTCTACCTCACACATTCCTTCCACTTCCAAATCCTGTTGTTAGAGGATGTTACCTGCCAAATTTGTACTTTGGAATCCTCCTCTGCATGTTCATAAGTTTTTGGGTTTTCCTTTCTGCTAACTCACTTGCCAATCCTCTATCTACTTTCAATTTTCTAAAAATTGCTGACACTTCTTGTCTCACTGTTGATTCTTTAACATCAATTTGTTGGTATTTTAGGATAAAATATAAGTGAGTGTATCTCTTCAACCAGCTATCATTAAATGGAAAATTTCTGGTATTATTTTATACTTTCATCTATTTTCCTGTAGACATTTAAACAAGAAGTCCCTGTATGTATGTGCACATATGCAACGTTTTAACTACAAAATGTAAATTTCTTCCTGTAAAACAGACAACATAAAGGTAATCTTGAAGTCCCCTTTTAAATATAACAGGAATTCCTTGGTGTGATCTGAGCTATGTATATCAGCAAGTTATTTAATTCCTGTATGCTTTGTAATTTTCAGCTCAAAATTATGACTTTTGACACAAACCACAAATCTCAATGTCACAAAATAAGGTAGAAAACCACAAACAAGCTGGGCACGGTGACTCAAGCCTGTAATCCCAGCACTTTGAGGGGCCGAGGCGGGTGGATCACGAAGTAAGGAGATTGAGACCATCCTGGCTAACATAGTGAAACCCCGTCTCTACTAAACATATAAAAAGTTAGCAGGGCATGGTACCACAAGCCTGTAGTCCCAGCTACTCCAGAGGCTGAGACAGGAGAATCTCTTGAACCCGGGAGGTGGAGGTTGCAGTAAGCTGAGATCATGCCACTGCACTCCAACCTGGGCAATAGAGCGAGACTATGTCTCAAAAAAAAAAAAAAAAAAAAAAAAAGAAAAGAAAACCGCAAACAAAATCTTTTACACTCTGGATGTATTCACAGGAAAAACATGAAAAAGGGACTCAGAATTGTTAAGATGATAAAACTTCTAAATCTAAAGAAGACTTTCGTAATTATATGTTCACATCAGCATAGTGATAAAAAATCTTGGTGTTAATTTATTTATTCATATCTGCTAGTAAATCTTCAAAAAGTTCAGATTAAAGGACCTCATTTTTGGTCATGTCATTTCTTCAAAATAACAGGGTCTGATGATGTGTTACATGAAAGCTGTTATTAGCACTAAAATTTGTTTCTGACAGGGCCTGTATGTATTCAGGTCAATGTAAGAAGCCTAATTGCTCAACAAATAATAAGCATTTGATTAAAAAAAAGTTGACAAGTAAATGAGAAAATGATACTAATGACATTTCAGAATTTCAAAAAAAACTGAAAATTTACTTTTCCAGCTTATGGTATTTGAAGAGCAAAGCACACATGTACATAACTGTTATGATAGTAAGTAATGGGGGCTACATTGCAGAGATTTGAAGGTGGAGTGTGAAAGTGAGAAATTTTGAGTTGCAATTTAAAAATATGAAATATTTTCTTAGATTTCTGGAGTATTCTATTGCCTTCTTCTTTTAGAATAATATTAAAAATGGATAACTTCTTATTTCTAGGCCGTGTGGTTACTAAAAGGCTAGAAATGCACTTCTTACTAAATGGCAATAAGCCTAGAGTTGTCAAGTTAGTTACACAAATATTAATAATTCCTATACCATATGTAAATCACCTTACCAGGCCATAATGATGTGATGTGAATCTATATAAGATAGCAAGATAGCATATATGACATCATGGGGCTATTTTCTCTTTTGGGAAACTAGGTATAAAAATAAAATATACCAATATAAGAAAGTATTTGATAAGTACTTAAGTGATGTGGACAATCTATGTCCAAGAATTCAAAGGGTATGGTGCCTGGGAACTCTAGCTGGAACCTGAAAGACTCAGGCTTAGATAGACCCACAACCAGGGGAAAAAAGACCATTTTAAGTAAAGTGGACCAATAATCAAAATTATAGAGCTACAACTTGTATTTCTAAGTAGCAATATGTAGCCTTATACTTATGAGATGGGATTTTGTTAGTAGTAGTATAAAATAGCATTGGAAAGATGAACTGGGGCTAGATTGAAGAGGGACCTAAGTGCCAATTCAATAAATCCTGTTTATTGAAAGGTTTTGAATGGTAAGAGACTGCAAGTGCCATTACATATGAGCCAAAAGGTATTACAATAAAACTAATCCTTCTCTTGTAGGATTGGGTGAGCTGTGCAGGAGACACGTGGGGCAACCAGTACAGGTGCTGTATTGAATAGTAGTCATAAGAAAGCTGGTAACACAGATGCTATTATTATAAATTCCTAGTGCTTAACCTTAATTACCCCCAGAATACTCTCGTGAGTTCCACAAGGATCCAGAGAGGCAGAAACCATGACCAGGAACAGTGCTTTTAATACTTTCAGAGCCAAGAATGGGACCAAGTCAGCATTCTCCATACCTTAAAACATATTTCTGTTGATGACATTAGAGGAATGCCAAGCAAGTACATTTAAGGGAAAAAAGCCAATTTTAACAAACAAAACATACCCTGGGAAGTATAAATATTTACTTTAACAAAACTATATTCATTTCATCTTTATGACTGAGATAAATAGGAAAATCCATGATGAATAACATCCCGTAATTAGCAAAAGATGCAGGAGATGAAATAGTGGGGGAGGCTGTATTTGACATCAAGAATCACATATTTTCATGAACTCTTATTTATTTACAATCAACATATACTGGATAAAATTTTAAATTATCATCAGAGAGCACTGTTCTGTATCGCACTGCCAATATCTACATGTGGACACTCATTCATAGAAAACCCTGAAAAATTCTTTAAAATTGTTATTATTCATGGCTTGTTTTCTGCTGGTGAATTTATCATTCTAACTCCAAATATAGCATTTTCTGGTGATACTTGCATAGATCTATGCAAATCCACTTCTACATGTAAAACCCCCAATGCTAAAGTTATCCTGGTAGCATATGAAAAGCAGTGAAAGCAAATTACATTGTTCGAGATGTGAGGAAGAACAGCGGAGAAAGTATGGTTTTGAGAAGATAAGCAAAATTACAAATGTGTTTTATTTAACCAGTTGAATGAAAGCTGCCTTTATAGAAATACAGCCCAGAACAGAAAAAAGTTTATATCTACCCACTCCAAAATTCAAACGTGTGAGTCATTCCACTATATTATGATGGGAGAGCAGATATATGCTCCTGTCCCTACTTTGTTCCATAGTCTTCAACTATGGGTAACTTTGGGATTTGGCTGATTATATGTCCTAATTCAATATGACACCATAGCTAGGGTTAACTCCAGCTCTTGGTTCCTGACATTAGTTATTCAGGAAAGATTTTAGAAAATATTTCTGTGAGCATGGAAAATTACAACCATCGCTCTAAAAACACATGAGTAAAGTCCAGTGGTATTTGCCTTTCTAAAAGCTAGTCTTTTGGCTGGATGCGGTGGCTCACACCTGTAAATGCAGCACTTTGGGAGGCTGAGGCAGGTGGATCACCTCGGGAGTTCAAGACCAGCCTGGCCAGCACAGTGAAACGCCGTCTCTACTAAAAATACAAAATAAAATAAAATCAATACGCCTGGCATGGTGGTGCGCACCTATACTCCCAGCTACTCATGAGGCTGAAGCAGGAGAATCGCTTGAGCCCAGGAGGCAGAGGTTGCAGTGAGCTGAGACCTTGCCACTGCATTCCAGCCTGGGTGACAGAGACCATCTCAAAACAAAAACAAAAACAAAAAGCTAGTGTTTTAAAAACAAAATGTATTTCTTCTGATTATGTGGAAAGATTCACTGAAGATATAATGTAAAATATTTAAAGTTCATTGCTATTATATGTTTTAATTATTTCTTGCCTGAAAACAGGTTTCTCATGTCCATGTACCAACAAAGGCCATTATTTCACTTTTCCAAGTCTTATCCCAACTGCCTTCTTGGTCCAGATAAATGTTTTGTGTTGCCTGTCATTGGTCTATCCCTTTTGCATTCTGAGTATTGCTACAAATATTGCATTTTTGTGAAAGCCTCCTTATAACTTTCTATTAACATTCTGCATATCTCTCTTCTTTTGAATTAATACTTTGAGTTACCCCTTCTCAACAGCTTTTCCTGATTAATTCCATTCCTTTTCAAACCTCACAATATTAGACCTGGTACCTCTTTATATGTACAAATAGCAATATTGTCTTAGTCAGTTGCTTTTTACTTAAGGGTACAGGAACATGTTAAACCCAATACGTTCACAGTTCCTTCTCAAGAAGTGCACATCAACTCTCCCCTGGAGAAGAAAGTTTGCTGCTAGAATACAAAGAATTTTGTTTTAAGGTGATCCTTGTAATGCACTGAAAGGTAAAAAAGGAAAAAAAAGGAAGAAACATGGAAGGAAAAAAGAAAGGAAGGATGAGAGGGAAGGAGGGAAGGATGGAAATGAAAAGAAAAAGTAGGAAACAGGGAAAAAAATTCAATGAGCAAGTCTCCATGATATGTTAAAGTTCATCGAACTTCCAGGCTCAAAAGTCTCAATTTTATTTTTCAACCTCTAAAGTTAGAACTCATCAGCTACGAGTGGGATCTAAGTTTGGCAAAATGAGTGTTCTCTCTTTCACACCTTTACTAGCAGATGCTAGAGGCAGAATTTTCTCAGCTGGTTACGATAATGAAAGATCAACTTCTCACTGACTTTATAGTTTTCGACGTACTGAATCCTTTTCAGGCAGAGCTTTTCCTGCTGTTTTCTCACTTTCCTGTTTGTTCCCTCCCCACAGGTATCTTTTCCCATATTGTGAGTGTTCCTTTCCCTAACAGCTTTGAAAAGTTACCTGCATTCACTCTAAAGGCTCAGTTTTCAATGAACAGGTTAAGTATTTCCAGAGATGTTACTGCCATTTAAGGACTCACCTGAGGCCACAATTTTACTAATTGTAACAGCATATTTATGTGAATTTTTCATTAGCGTGAAGGCACAGACATGCTGAAGATACTGAAGGCTTAGAGACATTTAAGGAACAAGGCAATGTCCTCCTCACTAGTTCCCCACCATTACTGCCAGTCACTATTGTCCCTGAATAGTAAACCCACCCATCGTACTGTCATTATCATTTTTCAATAGTCAGAAATTATGACTCATATAGCATCTGTGCTTGGCTCCAAAAATTAGTTTTGCTTCTATTTTTGGTTGACACGTAATAATTGTATGTGTTTATAGGATACAGAGTGATATTTTGATTCATGTATCAAAAAATCAGAATAATTACCATATACATCACCTCAAATATTTATCCTTTCTTTTGTGTTGGAGACATTCAAAATCCTCTCTTCTAGCTATTTGAAAATATACAATAAACGATTGTTAACTACATTCACCCTGCAATGCTATAGAACACTAAAATTTATTCCTCCCATATAGCTGTAAATTTTAATTCATTAAGCAACCTCTCCCTATCCTTCTTTCCCCTGAGTCACCTCAATGTCTAATAATTCCAACTCTTCTCTCCACTTCTATGAGATCAACTTATTTAGCTCACACATACGAGTGAGAACAAGTCGTATTTATCTTTCTGTGCTTGCCTTATTTCACTGCAAGCTCATCCATGTTTTCATGAATGATAAGGTTTCATTGTTTTTGTACTGAATAGTATTTCATTGTGTATATATACCTTTTTTTTTTTTTTTTTTTAGACAGAGTCTCACTCTGTCGCCCAGGCTGGAATGCAGTGCTGCGATCTCGGCTCACTGCAACCTCTGCCTCCTGGGTTCAAGCAATTCTCCTGTCTCAGCCTCCAAAGTAGCTGGGACTACAGGCACACACCACAATGCCTGACTAATTTTTATATTTTTAGTAAAGATGGGCTTTCACTGTATTGGTCAGGCTGGTTTGGAACTCCTGACCTCACGTGATCCACTCACCTTGGCCTCCCAAAGTGCTGGGATTTACAGGCATGAGCCATCACATGCCCAGCCTATATATACCATATTTTCTTATCTATTAATCTTTTAATAGGCATTTAGGTTGATTCTATATCTCCACTATTGTGGATAGTACTGAAATAAACATGGGCATGCAGATATCTCTTTGATATACTAATTTCCTTTCCTTTGGGTAATATCCAGTAGAACAATTGTTGGTAGTTCTATGGTCAGTTTTTTGAGGAAACTCTACATTGTTTTCCATAATAGCTATACTAATTTACTTCCCACCAATGGTGTTTAAGAGTTCCTTTTTCTTTGAATCCTTACCAGCATTTACTTTTTATCTTTTTGACAATAGTCATTCTAACTAGGGGTGTGGTGATATCTTATTGTGGTTTTGGTTTACTTTTCCCTGATTATTAGTGGAGTTGATTATTTTTTCATATGCTATGGGCCAGTTGTATATCTTCTTTTAAAAAGTTTCTATTCAGATTTTTTGCTTATGTTTTTGTTTTGTTTTGTTTTTGTTTGTTTGCTCTGTTGCCAGGCTGGAATACACTGGTGCAATCTCGGCTCACTACAACTTCTGCCTCCCTGGTTCAAGTAATTCTCCTGCCTCAGCCTCCCGAGTAGCTGGGACTACAGGCATCCGCTATCACGTCCGGCTTTTTATATTTTTATTAGAGATGGGGTTTCACCGTGTTAGCCAGGATGGTCTCGATCTCCTGACCTCGTGATCCACCCACCTTGGTCTCTCAAAGTACAGGCGTGAGCCACCATGCCCGGCCCTCTTTGCTTATCTTTTAATTGAATTAAGTGTTTTTGTTGTTGCTGCTGAGTTGTTTGAGTTATTTGTACATTCTGGTTATTAATCTCTTGTACGAATAGTTTACAAATATTTTCTCCCATCTACTGGTTGTCTCTTCCCTCTTTTGGTCGTTTCCTTTGCTGTGCAGAAGGCTTTTAGTCTGACATACTCCCATTTGTCTACTTTTGATATCATTGACTGTGCATTTGAAGTCTTACCCATGAAATATTTGCCTTGACCTATGTCATGAAATATTTTCCCTATGTTTTTCTAATAGTTTTATAGTTTCTGGTGTTACATTTAAGTCTTTCACCGATTTTGAGTTGATTTTTGGATATGGTGAGAGAGAGGGGTCTAGTTTCATTCTTCTGCATACAGTTATCCAGTTTTCCCAGCACCATGTATTGAAGAGCCTATTCTTTCACCAATGTATGTTCTTGGAACCTTTGGCAAAAATCAGTCAGCTGTGAATCCATGGATTGTTTTCTGGGTTCTCTATTCTGTTCCACTGGTCTATGTGCCAGTTTTCAAACCAATACTATAGTGTTTTGGTTTTGGTTACTATAGCTTTGTAGCATATATATATTTTAAGTTAGATAGTATGATGCCTTCAGTTTGTTTGTTTTCCCCAGAATTGCTTTGAATATTCGAGGTCTTTTGTGGTTCCATACAAACATTATACTTATTTTTGCTATTTGAAGAATGTCATTGGTATTTTGATAGGAATTGGATTGAATTTATAGATTGCTTTGGATATGATGGTCATTTTAGCCATATTAATTCTTCCAAATCATGAGTATAGAATGTCTTTTAATTTTTGGGGGCCCTCTTTAATTTTTTAAATCAGTGTTTTACTGTTTCATTGTAGAGATCTTTCATCTTTTGGCTGAATTTATTTCCAGGTATTTATTTCTGTAGCTATTTTAAATGGATTGTGTTCATAATTTCTTTCTTACCTACTTTGTTATTGGTGTTTAGAAACACTACTAATTTTTGTATGTAGATTTTATATGTTGTGACTTTAGTGAATTTATTAATTCTAAGAGACGTGTGGTGGAATCTTTAAGTTTTTGTAAATAAAAAATAATGCAAAAATTTATTTTCTAAATAAAAAATAGCGCAAAAAATGTTATTTACAAACAGGGACAATTTGACTCCTTTTTTTCCAATTTGGATGCCCTCTTTTTCTTTCTCTTATCTAATTGCTAGAAATTTTAGTACTATATTGAATAAGATAGGTAAAAATGGGCATTCATATCTTGTTTCAGTTTTTTAGAGGAAAGGATTTAGCTTTTCCCAATTAGGTGTGATGTTATTTGTAGTTTTGTCATATATGGCCTTCATTCTGTCAAGGTACGTTTCTTTTACACCTACTTTGTTGAAAGTTGTTTTATCATTAAGGTATGCTGAATATTATCAGATACTTTTTCTGCATCTGCTGAGAGAATCACTTGGTTCTTGTCTTTAATTCTGTTGATATAATGCATCACATTTATTAATTTACATATGTTGAAATTTCCTAGCATTCCTGAGATAAATCTTACTTGATTATCATCTATTATCTTTTAATGTAATGTTATATTCAGTTTCCTAGTATTTTGTTGAGGATGTTTGCATCCATGTTCCCCAGATGCACATAAATGCATAGATGAACGCATTTTTGTGTCATTTTCTGGTTTTGGTACCAGGGTAATGCTGGCCTTGTATAATTAGCTGGAAAGAATTCCTTCCTTTTCAGTTTTTCTGAAATAGTTTGATAATTGGTTTTAGGTCTATAAAGTTTGGTAGAATTCAGCAGTGAAGCCTGGTTTTACTTTGTTGGGAGACTTTATTATCGATTAATTGTGTTACTTATTATAGATCTGTTTAGGTTTTCTATTTCTTTCTTGTTCAATTTTGGTAGGTTATATATGTCTAGAACTGTATCTGTTTCCTCTAGGTTTTTCAATTTGTTGGCAAAGAATTTTTCATAATAGCCTGTGATCCTTTGTATTTTTGTGGTATGAGTTGTAATGTCTTCTTTTTCATATCTAATTTTATTTATTTGGGTCTTCTTTTCTCTTGGTCTGCATCATGGATTATTGATTTTGTTTTTCTTCTGAAGAGAGCAACTTTTCATTTTGTTGATCTTTTGTATTTTGTATTTATTTCATTTAGTTCTGTTCTGATCTTTATTTCTTTTCTCCTACTAACTTTGGGTTTAGTTTTCCTTGCTTCCCTCGATCCTTGAGGTACACGGGTTATTTGAAAACTTTCTCCTTTTTTGATATAGCCATTTATTGCTATAAACTTTCTACTGAGTATTGCATTTTCTGTAACCCATATGTTTTTGTATGTTGCGTTTCCATTTTCATTTGTTTCCAGATTTTTTTTTTCTTCATAATTTCTTCATTGACTCATTGGTTATTCAGCAGAATGTTATTCAGTTTTCATGGACATGTATAGTTCCAAAGTTCCTTTTTTGTTATTTATTTCTAGTTTTATTCTATTGTGGTCTGAGAAGATACTTGACATGATTTAAATTTTTAAAAATTTGCTGAGACTTGTTTCTTGGCCCAACATATGGTCTATCCTGGAGAATGTTTCATGTCCTGATGAGAAGAATAGGTATTCTGTAGCTATTACATGAAATGTCCTGCAAATGTTTGTTATGCCCATTTGCTGTATAGTGCAGTTCAAGTCCAATGTTTCTTTGTTGATTTTCTATCGAGATAATCTTTCCAAGACTGAATGTGGTATTTTGAAGTCTCCAACTATTATTTTGTTGGAGTCTACTTCTCTCTTTGGCACTAATAATATTTGCTTTATATATCTGGGTGCTCCATTTTTAGGTGCATGTCTATTTATAATTGATATGTCCCTTTGCTTAATTGACCCCTTTATTATGACATAATGACCTTCTTTATCACTTTTTATGATTTTTACTTACTCTTTTGTCTAAATATAGCACCTCCTGCATGCTTTTGGTATCCACAGAATATACTTTTCCATTTATTCACTTAGAATCTATGTGTGTCTTTACAGTTGAAGTTAGTTTCCTGTAGGCAGCAGATAGTTGGATCTTGTCTATATCTCTTAATTGGGAAACCTAAACTTTTTACAGTCAAGGTTGTTATTGATAGGTGAGGAGTTACTCCTGTCATTTATTAACTCTTTTCTGGTAGTTTTGTATATTCTTTACTCTTCCTTCCTCTCTTGTTCTTTATCTTTGCCATTGCTGGTTTTCTGTAGTTATATCATTTGATTCTTTTCTCTATCTTATTGTATATCTGCTCTACCAGTGAGTTTTGTATACTTTTGTATGTTTTCATAATGATAGATATCATCCTTTAACTTTCAGATAAAGAACTCCCTTAAGCATTTTTTTGTATGGCTTATCTGATGGTGATGAATTATTTCAGTTTTTGCTTTGCTGAGCAAAACTTTAACCTTCAATTCTGAAGAATAGCCTTGCTGGGCATAGTATTCTTGGCTGGCCCTTCCTTCCTTCCTTCCTTCCTTCCTTCCTTCCTTCCTTCCTTCCTTCCTTCCTTCCTTCCTTCTTCCTTCCTTCCTTCCTTCCTTCCTTCCTTCCTTCCTTCCTTTTTCTTTCTTTCTTTCTCTCTCTCTTTCTTTCTTTCTTTCTTTCTTTCTTTCTTTCTTTCTTTCTTTCTTTCTTTCTTTCTTTCTTTCTTTCTTTCTTTCTTTCTTTCTTTCTCTTTCTTCCTTTTTCTTTCTTTCCTTCCTTCCTTCCTTCCTTCCTTCCTTCCTTCCTTCCTTCCTTCCTTCTTTCTTTCTTTTTCTTTCTTTTCCCCCTTTCCTTTCCTTTTCCTTTTCTTTTCTTTATTTCTTCTCTTTCTTTATTTCTTTCCTTCAGCACTTTGAATATAGTACCTCATACTATTCTGACCTGTAAAATTTCTGCTAAAACATCTCCCGTTAGTCTGAAGGGGATTCCCTTATATGTGACTTGAATTTTGTGTGTTTGTTTGTTTGTTCTTGCTGCTTTTAGAATTCTCTCTTTGGTTTTTGAGAGTTTGATTATAATATCCCTCATAGAGAACACTTTTGGGTTGATTATATTTGGGAATCATTCAGCCTCTTGGATACGGATGTCTATATCTCTTCTAAAACTTGGAAAGTTTTTACCTATTATTTCATTAAATAGGTTTTCTATGCCTTTTCCAATGTTTTATTTTTCTAGAATTCCCAAAATACAAATATTTGTTTACTTAATTGTATCCCACATGTAACATAGGCTTTATTATTCTTTTTCTGTGTGTGTGTGTGACTGGCTTATTTCAAAAGACTCATTTTCAAGTTCGAAAATTTCTTCTTTGCTTGATCTTGTCTATTATTGAAGTACTCAACGGTACTTTTAATTTTATTCATGAAAATCTTCAAATATGATTTCTGTTTGGTTTTTTTTATTATTAGATCTATCTCTGTTGAATTTCTCAGTCAGATCATGAATTGCTTGCCTAATTTTGTTTAATTGTCTATCAGTGTTCTCATGTATCTCACTGAGTTTCCTTAAGATAATTATTTTGAATTACATTTTAGACATTTCGATATATTTTTGTTTCCTTGAGGTCTGTTACTGGCTGTGTTTCTTTGAAGGTATCATGTTTACTTGCTTATGTTTCTTGTGTCTGTACATTGATATCTGCACATCTGGTGAAACCATTATTTTTTCCAATTGTATAGAGAACCTTTTCACGGAAGTTTTTTTTTTTTTCCCCTCTAGATGTATCTATGGTGTTCATTGGGTAGAGTGCTTTGACTTTGGTTCTGTATGAGCACAGTAGTATAATCTCCTTATGATTTATTTGGCTGTAATCAATGTTAGTGGTGTCTGCAAGTGTTTCTGTGGCCTAAGCTGTGGTTGTTTGTGGAGGCTGTGGCATACTTGCTGGGGACAGAGTTGCTGAAAGAGCTGTCTCTCAAGCTCCTAAGGCACATGCATGGTTGTGCAGTGACTCTGCCAGTGGAGGAAGCAAGGTTGTTGGTGGTAGTAGAGGTAGGCCCTCAGAGGACTGGTCCTGGGGCTCTAGGTGGTGTGCATGGGTGCTGGGCTCCAAAGATTTTAACTTGTCAATAAAATTGAATTGAAACCTGAACTCATTTTGATACATAGTTCAAAATGTCTCTTGGTTCAATTTGTTTCCAGAGATGTTAATAAAGTTTTATGACCTTTTCTGTGTTTATTATATTCTCTAGAAGAGAATAATTTATGGAAACATAACCACAAGATGGTAATAACCAGATAGAGATGAACCAAGTGTTGATGTTATTGATGATGAATTTCATAGTCATTTTTTAGTTATTAAGAATGGCTATAATTGGAGATGAAATGAAATACTAATTAGCAGTAAACTTATCTGTAAAATCTCTATAAATCTTTTCATTTTAAAGATTGCAAGTGTATCTCCTACTTCATCATAAGTCTGCAACTTATTGTTAACTTTGAGGCAATGTGTACTACAAAAGAAATAAAATAAATTTTATGTATTCATTACCTAGTGTATGCTACAACAAAATTAGGAGGTAGAGATTATTATTCTTATTTAACAGAATAAAAAATGAAGATGAGAGTGCACATATAACTGCATCAAGTTATTTTTACTAAGGATAAGACTAGATTTCAAATCAATTTTTGTCTGACTTCCCACTGTACTTTGTTACCTCTCAAGGAAATTCTCTTGGTCACCCTCATTGTCAAATCACTATATTTGGTATTTTGCAGAGTTTCCTTTAGGAAGAAGCACTAGAATAGGAAATGTTGGACACATAATTCGCACAATTAATTAAAAAAATATATCTATAATGCTCTTTAGAAACCTACCCACCACCATAAAAGACCTTCATGTGTCCTCTTAGGTAGTTTGCCAATTCTAAGCCAAAATTAATTGCATTTACAATAGAGTTACATTTGTCATGGATTTGGATGAAGAAGCTTTTAAAGATATTTTAGTTGTACTTTATCCTCACAAGAAAATTTTTTAAAGTAAGATTTGTCTCTTGTCTTGTTTTAGCCTGGCAAGGACATAGATCGATACTGCTTAGAATTTGTGGGGACAAATATAAACTTCTGAGTCTAAATACAACACTTTTAAGTATATGTATCTATTTCATTTGGATTGCTTCCAAATGAAAGCTCTTTGCAGCTTTTATAACACACAAAGCCAAGATGCTGCTGGTGGAAAGGTCACTGTCCAAAAAGAATGTTAAGAAACAAGATAAGTATAAGTACTCATTATCAGTTTTAAGGAACACTTTTAAGAGGAGGGGGTATTCACTCAAGAAGCACAAGGAAAGATAGAATTGGAAGTTTAAGGCACAAATATTGGGAAAGAAACAAACAATTCAATCATTTTGTTGCAATGGTAGCAAGATGAGGATAGGGATGGGGTGCTGGGCAAAATAGCAGCTCATTCTATAACAGCAATGGTGCTGATATTGCAGCAGCATTAGCCATAACTTATGCCTTCTTATTTAAAATATACACTTCCTTCCTACTCATTTTTATTTCATTTTGTCTATAAAGTTTTGTGAAAAGTATTGCCTTAATAATTTTAATCAAAATGTTTGTCTGTTCACAGCTGTGAGCAAATTAGCCATCTGAATTTACACTATTTAAATGTATGTCATGATCACCAATATGAAATTGGAAATCACATGGAGAAAAATATTATGATATAATTTTAATTTATATGTCAATTTTGTTAACCTACCTCAATGAAGAAATAATAAAGTAACCACCTATTTTTCTGCAGTGGACATAAGGAATTGTGTGACACCAAATCTCATACACTTAAGGGATTCTTTTACAGTTCTCTGATCAGACTCTTCGAGTTTTTATTTGAAAACAGACACTGATTAAACTACATCCTGACTGTGTGTCCAAGGTAGTTGTGAGATCTAAAAATTATGTTAAATGGGGAACCTCGAGAGCATTTAGGTTGGATTGTCTAGTGAAGAAATAAACAAGTGGGATCCTCATAATTAAAGAGACATCAAAAGTCTGGGGGATCAGACTCATTCTTTATAGTTAACTCCTGGGAGTTTGCCAAAGATTCAAACTGAGGACGTTATCTGGACGGTAAGTCAGACCAGTCACCAAGCATTAGAGCTGCTCCCTGGTAGGAAGAATGTTGTGCTGAGTAGTGAATTCATTCAGCTTGTGTTCAAGCAAAGGCTGGATGGTCCTACAAGAGAGAAGCCTGCACTCAAAAACCTGTATAACCTCTTCCTTCAAAATGATCCTCTGATTATAAGACAGAGACTAACAATCACATATTGTACATATATTTTTTGTTGCCTAGGTTTATTCAGTACCACTTAAATAGACAGGAAAATGTAAACTTCTCAGGATATCAGTCTATCTAGTTCATACAAAATAACAGAAAAATACACTGTAATTTTAAGACTATAAATTACTGGTTTATTCCCAATTGTTAGTAATCTGCCTCCATTGACAACTACTCATTTTGGCTCTTAAATACTGCACTATGCTGTATTTGACAATGATTACATATAAATTCTCAGCATCAGGGCACTTTGAGAATCTCTTTAGAAGTATCAAAAACACTTAAACGCTCTGGTGAAATGGAGCAATTTTAATAATTTTTCACTGATCAGTGATTGTTCACAGCTAGAACCAAAGGAATGACTCAAATTTACACAATGAATCTGAAAAGATTCCTACAAAAAAAATTCAAGCAATTTAAACATTTAATCGTTAGAAAATTTTAAAAGGCTAGTTACAGTTGTAGAATATGGCTACATTATTCTGAGTAATTTTGTAATTCAGTCAAAAAAGAACTAAAATTTTTGTAGCTCCTAAGGCTAAATTCAAACTTGACATGTCTGACTCCTTTCACTCTAAAATGCAGTAATTAATTTTCCCTGGTGCTACATTGTTACTTCACATGGACTGAAGGTTTAGTTTTTATTAACCGTATAATTTGATTTCTCCCCAGTTGAGTCCATGTTAATCACTTTCCATAAAGAGAGATGTATGAGCCTGTCTAAGATCACTAAAAATAAGAAAAAAGGAAAGAATAAAAATATTTCATGTTTAGGAAATTTCGAAAGAGCTCCTGTAATTCATAGCAATCACTTTTTTTTTGTCTAAATTATTCAGGTAATCATGTAATTTCTCTGCTCTATTTTACAGTGCAAACCGAGCTAGTAGGACTGGTGGGAAAAGTAAAAGACTATGAGTGAGAAGACTTAAGCTCATGGCCATGGCCATCATTATCTACATTGCTTTTTCATTCTGTATTACAGAGAAGGTAATGACCATCCCCTTCCAAGTAATTGAGTACCAGAGAAGTAAAAGGGAAATTCTTACCTTTAATATGATATATTTGACCTTAGTGGTAAAGCTCTGAAGGATCTTAATGAGATTTGTGACCATTTGTAATGACTAGCCATTTTTATCTGAATAATCCTTCCTTTGACTGAGGACATCAAAGGTGAGTGTGATATGCTTTTGTAGTGTTATTGCCCAGATCTTGTTTCTTAGCCACTCTGCTTTATAACTTTATCACAGTATTCCCCTTACTTCCCAATCCTGAAGTGTATGGAGCCTGGATTTATTTGCCTGTATATACTTCTAAGTACCAATACTGGCTTACCTGCTTTACTTTAAACCTTCTTCTCTCCACTCTACTCAACACCCCAGACATTTCCCATGCAACTGCAGTACCTGTGTAATACCTCTTCCTACGCCAACTGTATTCCTGCCTGTAACTTCATGCCATTATGATTTGGCTTCAGATCCTGGGCCTTGTAGTCCTTCGCTACACAACCACTTTCCATGGCCAAGTGAACACCAGCATAGAGCCTAAAGTCTAAATATATTCAACAACTATTTACTAGCAAAAGTATCTCTTGGATATGACAAGTATCTGGTAGAGCTTCTCAATTGACATTTATCAAGTTACTAGGATTTATACACTTAAAATAAAAGTACTGTGGTCATGTGAGCTCTGCCTCTTCATAAATTGGCTTAACATTTATTTTTGACTAAAATGGTTTTCTGGAAAGCAAATTATTTTTTATAGTGTCTCTACATTGGGAAAAGGTTTTGGTGGATATCAGATTTGAACTATAAACAAAGAGTGGCTAAAAGAATTGAATAAAAAATTTGTATTCTAAAATAGTTTTACTTCTCTTAAGGTCAAACACACTTATTTTCTTCTTCAACGTAAGGACACAACAATATTTCTCCTGTGTGCATTGATAAATTATTCCTCCCCATGGGCCTCCCTCCAATATCTTGATATACTTGTTTTTGGGGGGCCTAATTTTAGATGGGAAATAGTTTGAGTATAAATCTGGGGGCTAGTGGAGTCCAAGAGAAATAATTTCAGAGCCTTCTAAAGGCAACAGCTAAACTGTCTATCACTGGCTCCGGAAAGTACCTAAAATTGCATTGCAAAAGTAAGTTTTTGGTGCAGAAGTACCTGAAAGTGGAAGAAGGACTGTTCTGGTTGACTTCTGATCCCCTCCCCTCTACAGGATAATTATACCCCTGGGGTTTAATTCTTAAACTAAATAGACGAGGGGAAATGAAAAGGTACTTATTTCCCACTCTTAAGATTTTTCAGAGATGAGAAGGAATTTCCATTTCATTCCTCCTCAGGGAAAAAGATGGGAGAAACATACCTCCTGCTTTTCTCTTTCCCATCATTTAGCCCCACCAACTCCACAGTGCATGACTGACTTGATGGATAAGTGCAAAAAAGACTGGGCACACCCAGCTCATTCACACTTTCCCTCTTACTTTTGAGCCAGCTGATCTGTAAAATGCACACACTCCTTGTGGTAGAAACAGACACATACTACATCTTTCTTGTAGTAATATTTGGATGGCTATTTTATAAAGATATGTTTATTATTTTATATTGCTATTCCTTATAAAAAGACATACAACTCAACAGAATTTATGCCTGGATGCTAAATAATCCTGACCTGAAGAAGAGGTATGGAAACAAGTGGCCCAAGGAAGGAACTGGAGAGAAATCTGTAATATTTCAAGGACCCAGCATATCTATTTCCCACTTTTGAGGAATGCTGAATTTGGGACATGAAATACCTGTTTATTACTAATTAGATTATGAATGTAAACCTTATACTAGATGGATCAACAGAACGAGTCAGATTTCTCTTTTGCCTTGATTGACAATGGTAAATCCAGATAAAATAAGTTGTATATCACTAAAATATCTACCCCCAAGTGACTTAACATATTCTAAACACATCTCCATTGCTTGGAACCTGGAGGAGTCTATTTCATTAAAGTTAACTAAGATTATAGTTCTTCAACACAATGAAGACAATCATTGTGGAGGATGAAATGATACCTAAGACATGATCATAACCTTCAAAAACTTTACAATTGGATATTTAGTCAAATAACATGAGTAATTACATCTTAAGGCAGAATATATCTACAACCTTAGGAAATATTTTTTAAAAAAACACTTAAAGGTAAGGTCCTGTCTGGTTGAGTGATCATGCAAGACTTAATAGGGGAGTTGATTTGTTAACTAAACCTAAAGGAACAGAAAGATTTAAATAGAAGGAGATGTAAGAAGGAATTGTGGACAAAGGTACAAAAATGAACAAAGGAATACAGAAGGGAAACAGGAAATGGTGAGTAGCTCTGTGTGGCCACAGTGTTTTACATGTATGAGTGTGAAAGTGTGAATGCATGAATATGTAAATGAGTGTGTGAACGTGTGTGTATGTATGTGATTGTAAGTGAAAAATGCATGTGAATTTGTGTGTGAGTGGTTATGTGAATGTGTGTGAACAGGTGAGTGTATATGAGTGTGTATGTGAGTATGTGTGTGTGTGAACCTGTGAATGCATGTGAGTGTGACTGAGTGTGTGTATTTACACCTGCCCCCTGGAATGTCACTGTGGGGGTGGTGAGGTCAGTGGGATGTGCAATAGAAAATAGGATTTGTTTTATCTCCTCTTGTAGTAGTTTTAAAAATGCATTTCTTATAGTTAAACACACGCTTATGATTTAATCACACTGTAGTTTAATATATTTTTTTTGAGACAGCATCTTGCTCTGTCACCCAGGCTGGAGTGCAGTGATGCGATCTCAGTTCACTGCAACTTCCACCTCCCGTGTTCAAGTGATTCTCATGCCTCAGCTTCCTGAGCAGCTGGGATTACAGGCGTGCACCATCATGCCCAGCTAATTTTTATATTTTTAGTAGAGACGAGATTTTGCCATGCTGGCCAGGTTGGTCTCCAACACCTGGCCTCAAGTTATCCACCCACCTTGTCCTCTCAAAGTGTTGGGATTACTGGTGCGAGCCACCGTGCCTGGCCTAGTTTAATTTTAAAGGAAATTTAAATCATCATTGATGAAGTGGTTATACTTTTCTAATACAAATTTTAAAATCTTCACATAACATGGCAAAAAAGGGACTTCATTCTCCTCTGGAACGACTCTGGCCTGACTCAACTTTGAATAAAAACACAGGGCTTGATAAGTAAAACTAGGTCTGTTTTTAAGCCTCCACTTACCCCTTCAGGAAGGTGCTTTGGGGCAGAACTCATTTGGTGCACCACAGGGTGTATGTGGTGGCCCTGAATATACCCCTGACACTAACGTCATCTAGCACACTTTTAAAATACTGCATTTCACAGAATAAGAGAGGCTTTCAGTTGTCTTGATATCTGTAATTCCCTTTTAGACTACTACTTGCATGTGGGAAGCATTTAATAAAGCATGAGTCATTACACATAATGGATTTCCTGGATGTTTAATGCATCCTTAAATGTGTATTAAATAGATGGATTTACATACTTCTCTACGTGAATGCTGCATTTTTGGCCCATGAATCTGCATTGTATAAAGCTGATAATAAGAGTTTAAGTATCACAGGACCTGCTCCTTATTAAGATTGTATCACATCTCTGTGATTCATTGACTACATATTTTGTCAGAAGTTTCTGAATTTCATCAACTCAAAGCTGATCTCAACACTCCACAAATGCAGGAAAAAGCTGTTTGAATAGGACTTTCGGAATCTGGCCCCTCACCTTTGATTTTACCCCACTTACTATATTTCCACTAAGTTCAGACCACGTCAATTACTTCCTCCTTAGATACTGATATAAGAAGCAAAGATTCAGGTTTTTTATTTTAAAGTGGTGATACAAATACATTAAAACTGGTTATAATTTTTTTAAAGGAACACAGTATGTTAAAGGTGAAAGAGTAGAAGCTTTGGAACGAGACACACTGTTTCAATCTGGCGTTCAGTGATTTCTAACTTTGTGACCTTAGCCCAGTTATTTAACCATACTGTTCTCTTTAAAATGTGCATAGCACTTTGAAGATTTTCTGTAAGACCACATAAACAAATAAATAAAGCATCTTCAGCACAAAGTAGGTACTCATGAAAATAACTTCTCTTCTCCTTTCATAATAACTTTACATGTAAAAAGTGAAGTAAGAGAAGCTATTTAAGAGTTTGAAAAATACTCTTGCTGCACCACTGGTTTTTATCCAACCGTATTATTATTATTATCACACTAATTGCTATATCCCGCCTGCTCTCATTTTAAGTAACTACCTTTCCCCAGATAAAAATGAAACAAAGGACTATGATTTCCCACCCCTGAATCATAAGCTCTCACATTGTCCTGCCCTGGTCAGTAATGTCACAGCATAAGTGAAGAGCGGCATCTCCTCTGGGTGCCTGGCTCCCCTGGTGGGGCAGTGAGAGGCACCTTATTTAATAAACTGACATGTAATCAAGTCTCCCATACCACAGCTGCCTGTGTGGTTTGAAAATAAGATTTTCTTTTTTTTAGAGAAAATATGTCCCTGGGAAAAAGGAAATTATACTCAACTATCACTTCACAATTTATGTTCATATTCTTTGATAATTGTAATTTAGTGCTTAAGTGGAATGAAGGAAACTCTAGTGTTAGAAAGACAAGGGGCAAACACAGATCAATATTGAGGAGGATGTTCAAGAAAATGACTTTTTCTTCCCACTTGGTATTTTAGATATATGAATGATGCACCTTAAATACTTAATTCTCTTAGTATAGAACTATATAAATGCAGGAAAGCTATATTTGCAAAAGCTAGAAGATTGGAAAGTTGGATAAATTTAGCAACAAAAATGAGCCACTTTAGTCTATTTAAAAGAAACAGTGAGAAAACACAATTATGCATATTATTTTTTATTTAAATAACTTCTAACCATTTGCTCAAGTGATATTTTTCAGATTCAAACTTCTAATTTTAACAGGTACAGACTCTAATTCAAGACCAACACAAACCACAAATAGACTTGTGTGAGAGTATTTAATCTTGTTCTTAAACTTCTTGAGAACAACATGTTGCCAGAATTAAGAGTCTTACCCTAAAAAGTATAATTCTGTTTCCTGCTTTTGGGGAAGGTGCAGAAAAAAAATCATATTCTGGTCATAATTTGGAAGGCTTCCTTACATTTACGATTTTGAAAAAATAAAGGTTTATCTATGACATCTTTTGTTAAATTCACATTCTTTCACTTCAAACTGTCCCACCATCTCATGACAGCATAAGAAAACTGGTATTTAAACATTACAACTGAACTCATGCTCCATCCCTTTAATTGGTGTAATCCTTAGGGAGTTAAAGCCACAAAGGGCGTCAGAAGTTGTAATATTGGCTGGTAAATAGTAGAACCAGATGGAGGTTCCCAATCTGCCAGATCTTACCCCATCGTTCCTTTTTATGCTCTTATTCTTCTAGAGTGGACAGATAATGCACTCATATCCTATTGGCCTCACAGAGATCATTATTCAAGCAAAATGTCCTCCCTTTTCTCTTCCTTTCTTCAGCATCTGGAATTTGCTGTGTGTAAGCATGCTCATTGATTACTTCTGGTCCCTTAGACTGATGTCTTTACTGAACATAAGGGTCCCAGGAAGCTTTTCCTTCTTAAGAGCATGTAAGTGGGCATGGGTTGTTACCTGTCTGGTATCTCCATTTCTTCCTTCTAATAACAGGAATACTACTTTTGTCTTAGGAGCTATCTTTCCACATGATATCAAACTAACGAATCCCAGTACATTCTTCCCCTAGACACAGAGATTTGTAAAAGGGAAAAGACCTATTTCAAGTAGGGCCAATTAAGACCCATTTCCAGGGACTGAAATGAATCTCATAAGAGAGAGTGTCTGTGTTTTTGAGACTGAATGTACCAAAGACCAGGAAAACCTGCAAAGGTCTACTGTCATCTCTCCTTCTACATCAGGAGGCATGTCTAGGTATGAAAGAGTACCCATGGAAAACAAACCAGAAAGACAAGGAAGAAAAGAAAAACCAAATTCCTGATGGTTGCACATTGTTTATATCCTTGAATTCTGCTGATCCTGAATGTAACACACCTCCTTAGACTTTTCAGAGCATGAAGCAAGCTATGTTCTTAACAAAGCTTGAGTTGGGTTTCTGTCGCTTGAATTTAGAGTTTTAATACAATTTCATACTATGCTTGCATCTTCAAATTTTCTACAGCTAATTGTACTTTTCATTACAAATGGTCATCCTTCCCTACAACTTTAAGATCTGTGGAACTATGCCTTTTCTTTTCTGTTTATTTTTATACTTAACATTTTTAAGTTCAATACTAGGTGTTGTGCCCTAAGAAATTAATTTTAGTTTTCTACTGATAAGCCACACATGCATAGCGAGCTTCCTGGTTTCATAATTTAGTATTCCTTTTCTTTACAAACCAAATGTCCACTCTGGTCTTTCCTTTGCAACCCCATCATACATGTGATGAATCAAAGAATAGTTCTGAGGTGAATGATATCACTTAAAATATATTTAAGATAAAATGGTCAGAAACTAAAGGGCAATGAGTGTTACGGTGGGTTGAATGATGCCTCACTGACTGTCTCCACAATTGAACCCCGGAACCCGGGAATGTGATTTTACTTAGAAAAAAGGGTCTTTGCAGATGTAATTAAGTTAAGGATCTGAAGGTGAGATTGATACAGACAGGAGGCAGAGAAATGCTGGGTAGAAGAGGGCAGTTACCCGGCAAAAGCCCCACCCTCAAGCCTGGATACCTGTGGCCCAAAATGGGTACAGGCATTCCTGTTTTCACACCAAAAAGTTACTTTTTAGTCCGCCACACCCCCTGTCCTGTGCTCATATAAACCCCGAACTCCAGGCTCCAGAGCAGACCAGCACATAAGGAGATGAGATAAGCAGACTAACAGCAGAGCAATGCGGCAGAGAAAGAGAGAAGAGGAGAAACATCTGAACGCTGATAGAAGTTCAGTTGGGGGTTGTCGGAGAGGAGTTTGGCTGCTGGATGGCTCAACTCCAGGGGAAGACCATCTTCCCACTCCATATCCCCTTCCAGCTCCCCATCCACCCTGCTGAGAGCCACCTCTACCACTCAATAATATCTCGCATTCATCCTTTAAGCCCGAATGTGACCCGATTCTTCCCAGACACTGGACAAGAACTTCAGATACAGAAAGCTGTCACACTGGCCCTCTGCCCTTGCAAAAAGGCGGGGGCCCATTGAGCTAGTTATCACTTAAAGCTGTCTGCAGACATCAAGGCTAAGAGAGCATTGTAACACCGGGACTGCAGGCATCCACCCCTAGACACTACCATGGGGATGGAGCCCAAAGCACTTGACCTGGTCTCTGCACCTCCAGTGAGCAGATGAATAAGCGAGCCACTCCCCTGTCTCATATCCTGTGAGGGAACTCTCCCATTGAATTATTCACATAGGGTGTGCATCTAGTGGTAAGTATTCTTATAAAAACCAGAAGAAGAGAAGACACAGACAAAGAGAAAGCCATGCAAAGATGGAGGCAGAGATCGGAACTATGCCAAGACTAAAGAAATGCTTGGAGCCATCAAAGCTAGAAGAAGCAAGGAAGGATACTTCCCTGAAGTCCTAAAGGGATCATGCCTCTGCACATACCTGGATTTCAACTTCTGACCTCTAGAATTGTAAGAGAAAAAGTTTATGTGCTTTTAAGCCACAAAGTGCATGGTAATTTGTTATAGCAGGCACAGAAAATTAATATAGGCATTATAAAACACAAATGTGAGATTAATTATTCACATTCAGAACCAATGAATGTATAGATTTTGTCGCTGAGATTCCCAGCCTGGGTCACAGGTCTGGCCTGACTTGGAGAGAGCTGGTTGTATTGCAAGGGGAGGGAAGGACAAGTAGATCCAAAGCAGTGAGGAAAGGAAGTGCCTCCAGCTACAGAGTTGGGAGAGATTTTCAAAGGTAAGAAAAATCTTATTTAGAGATTTATTAAATTTGTCAAATTCTCTATTAGGAGAGAAACATTTTCTTCCAATCAAACTGGTAATCTTCCCTTGGAGGCATTAAAAGGTGCATGGACCCTGTAATTGGACAGGCCTGGGGACAAATGACAGCTTCAGTCCAACTCAGGGATCGCAAACAGTCTCTGACCTAATCAGAGCCACAGGACAGTTCTGGCCAGAGTCTGAGAAAGGAACACTAGCTCTCCTTTTATGGATTTGAATGTGAAGAGAATGTAGGGTCTGGAGTTGCTAACTTATTTTCTGACTCTGAAAGGACATCTAGTCTTAGAATGGAGGCAACCTTGAAACCAAGAGAAGGAGAAAAGAAAGACTTTGAATTCAGACTCTTTAGTTACAACAGTCAATAAATTACATTTTGTCAAAGACAGTGAACCCAAAGTGTGTTGATACACTATGGAAAGCACTTAGTATAATTCCAGAATGACAGTGTATACTTTATAAATATTAGTATCCTATGAAGCTGAAATTCCATCAGTGTATTCCCAAAGAAATTGCCTTAGTGGTTTTTCAACCTTGGATACACGTTAGAATTACCTAAACGGCTTCGTAAAACTTCTGCTGCCCAGTAGTATTCCTTAGCAATTGAGTCAGAATCTCTAGGAATGAGACTCAGGCCTCACTGCATTCTTAAAGCTCCCCGGGGGATTCCAATGTGCAGTCAAAGCTGAGAATCACTGTTTAGGACTAACACACAAACAGGATTTGTAGAGAGGGAGAGAGAAAAAAGCAACTTTTACTTTAATAGCAACCCTAATTATTGCCTATTTATTGTGTCAAGATTTTGAAGTTTACTACTTCTGTGGAGACAGTTTCTAATCTCGTTTTTGTTCCCTCTGGCAAATTGTTGCAAGTTTTCTTTAGCAGGAGTTAAGAGAATATCTTTTTAGCCTGGGTAGGCTGTGCTCATTTATTTTTATTCTGTGAAACCCCCTCCAAGCTTTTGAGCTTGTTATTTTATTAGGAACTAATAAATTTAACCTGACCATACACACTGCTAAAAAGCTTAGTGTTCCATATGAGACAGGCCAACAGACAGTGTAATCTTTAAACCCTAACCTTAACTTATGAAAGGCATTAGTGCTACATTAATAGCCAATGTTAAATTGTGTGTAATGGATTTATTTGGTCTCATACTCTACAAGCATATAACAATGAAGGCCACTTCTGATAATCTCTGGTAATTCCTTGAACACTGGGAATTTGAAGTTAGCATGTGTTGGAAGAAAGAGTGTTGTATCTGGAGTCGTAAAATAAGTCTTTGCCATTGAATAGCTGTGTTCATCATCTGAGCTTCAGTTTTTCTCATTTGTGAAATGGAGCAAATAATGTTTTGTCTAAAAATCATACACAATTCATAAACTATGATTACTTGCATAGATGAGGTTTGTAAACCAAAATAAAAATACAAGTATGTTAGAATTTTTGGAAAAATAAGATTACCCTGTATGTGAATTTTGCCTGCATCATTTGAAGAGTAAAGATGGTGCAATAAACACTAAAGTAATACTTATCTAAAAAGCATGCCTCATGGACCAGAGAAAAATCGGAAAGCTACAGAAATCATCTGGGTCTATGGTATTGTGCATCTGTTTCTGTTCTATGTCAGTTACATCAAAGGGAAAGGACTCTGATACTTATAGGCATCCATAATGAGCCGAGCAGCTTTAAAACATAATTTACTAATTTAACATTATGTATTTGAGTACTGATAGGTACCAGGCACTGTCTTACTTAATCCTCACAACAAGCAGGTGAGGAACCCAGGGCATAAGAATGTTAAGAAACGTAAGGCTACATTGCAAATAAGCGGCAGAGCTAAAATTTAAAACCAAGTCTAACTCCATAGCCATGTGTTCTTCAATGATGTCACACTGATTCCCAGTTCTAACAGAAAGATAGTTTTTCATCTAAAAGGAAATAGGAGATACTGATAATCATTACATGTTTGTCCTACCAAATATTTTTTTATGGGAAGTTGAGAAGGTATAATTCAAAGATTCCTTGTTCCCCTAACTAAATCATTTGTCATATTTTAGCTTGCTATCTTAGCATTCTACGATGCTGCCATCACCAGAGTAGTGGCTTTTCAGAGAACTGGCCTCTGTAGAAGGGCAGGACTTTACAAACATGTAAGTATTCTGGTTTCTGAGCGCAAATACTTGTTTTATAACTTTTGTTTTTTCTTCAAGTGAAATGAAATTGCCAGGTCAAAGGACTGAATGCTTTAATATCTATTAAATTTGTTTCAGGGACCATCTGTTAAAATAAAATATTTTATTATTTTATAGTTTTTCAACAAATATATTTGAGACTTAGGAATGAGATATCTCCCAGAATTAGTTAAAACCATTCCTTTACCTACCGGCTCCCAGTAAACCTATTAGCCTCCAAGGATCATAGAAAAATATTTGACAGAAAACTTCCTTTTCCATTTTAACTATCCTGCTTCCATGACATAGGCTGAGGATCTTTGCAAAGCTAAGGAAATGCATTTTTTCCCTCCTGGGCTCATATACCTAATATGTCTCTTTGATTCTTAGGTAATGAAACAAATTGAAAATAATTTGGTCTTCATGTTCTAATTACGTAATGTGATTCTCTTCCTTAAATGTGATGATTAATGCGGAAATGTTTCCAGGAATTTTTGGGAGGAGAGTAATTTTTTTTTTCAATTTTGTAGAAACCTTAGATATAGTGTCTTCTTATTTTAAATTCATCCAAAGGAAACTGGTGTCTTATATAAAAAACTCATTTATACAGAAACACCTGGCCCAGAAGATGATTAACATGTTAATAATGTCAAAACAAACTATTGAGAAGAATGGTTTGTGAATATAACATATGAACCTCTTTTATCTCTGCCTCCTTCCACATTTAATGGGATACTTTCTTGATATGTCACAATCTCAGAACTATCTTTCCATTAACTATTTTTCCTCTCACACATAAAGGCATTAAAATCATCTATGAATTTGTTTCTCATTGTCAGTAAGTTTCTCCTGCTAAATATCTTTGTCTTTTAGAACTGTAGCATATATTGTTCCCTTCAAAATTTAGGTCCATCATTAAGAGGATTTTAGATGTAATGGCTCTTTTCATTTGGAGAACAACCTTACAAAGCAAACTATACTAGCAGGAACTTTCAGGTATCTAAATAAGAATGTAAGAAAGGCATTTGTAGAAAAATGCAAAACAGATTTTTTTTTTTTTTGACACAGTTTCACTCTTGTCACCCAGGTTGGAGTATAATGGCACGATCTTGGCTCACTGCAACCTCCACCTCCCCGGTTCAAGTGATTCTCCTACCTCAGCCTCCTGAGTAGCTGGGATTACGGACACCCACCACGATGACCAGCTACTTTCTGTATTTTTAGTAGAGACGGGTTTCACCATTTTGGCCAGGCGGTTCTCAAACTCCTGGCTCAGCCTCCCAAAGTGCTAGGATTACAGATATGAGACACCATGCCCAGCCAGAATTTGTTCTTTATTCAAATAATTCAAAATAAGGTATGAATAAGCTTACTACCAGAGTGGATAACTAAAACTTATTAAAGAATTAGTGATTTTAGAACAGCTGCTATTGCTATTATAAATTTGCACAGAAATTGTGCTGTATTAAACACAACGTTCACTTATTGAATAAAATTTGTATTCAAAATTTGTATTGCTTTTGTATTCATTTGTGCAACTGCAAACCACAAATGCTTCACCTCCCTTTCTCACTCCAAAGCTATCTGAATTAAACTGTTCCTTAAGCAAGCCTAGGTATCCCTTAGAATTCTATCATTTAATGATCTAGATTCAACTGGTTATTTGAATTATAAATCAGATCTTGAACTCAAACTTACCTGGCTCCAAAGGTTGTGTTCTTTCATTATAACACATTTATGGGACTTTATTGTTTAGGAAGCAGAGAGCTGTTGAACACTTCTGAGGAAGGGCATATCATGACTGGAGTCATTCTTCTACACAATCTTTAGGAAATAGGATAACCACACATATGTCAAGATGAACAGCTATGCATAGCACTATCAGTGCTACACAGGATAGCAAGTAAGGGGCTTCAGTAAATTTAAGAATGGAGTAAGAAAAGTTTTACCTAGAAAGATGGCAGCAGAGAGTAGATTATAGAAATAATAACAAAAGCAGTATAAAATACTTTAAATTTAAAAATTATAAAATTTGTAAATAGATTTCAGCTACTTATATGACCAAGTGAGCTACTGCCAGACCAACACTCCTGCAGACATCAACTATAAACGTCAGGTGAAATACAAAAAGCCTGAAGGCACTGTACAGGGAACAAACACAGGCAGAAAGTGGAGGAGATGACAGTTAGAAGGGAATGCTGCATGTAGTACATAAAACATGCAGCGTTTCCAGCCAGAACAAGAGGGTGGAGACTGGGGAAACTACAGATGTTGAGAAATAAGGGAAGAATACAAAAGAAGAAGGAGACAGCTATAGAAGAATATCCCCAAATTATACCCCCATGCACAAAAAACCTGTAAGCAGTAGAATTAAGAATTAAAAAAACAAATGGGGATTTGAGCTACTGTGCATGTGACATATTTAGAAAATTTTAGCAGAGTAATAGAAACTATAAGAGAAATTAAAATTCTGAAACTAAAACCATAATATCTGAAAAAAATTACTGAACACACTTAATAGCAGATTGAAGATGACAGAGAAACAAGTCATTGAACATGAAAAGAGACTGATGAAAAGCATTCAATCTGAACAGAAATAATTAAAATAGAAAAATGACCATTATTTCAGGAATCTGTAGGACAATATCAAATGGTGTAATATATATGTAATTGCAATCCCAAAAGAAGAGGAAAGACAGGCTCAGAAAAAAAATATTTGAAGAAATAATGGCTGAAATTTTATATCTTTTCTTTTATTCTGAGGATATTTTCATTCCCATCATTAAACATGGTTATAAGAACTGCTTTAAGGCTGGGCGTGGTGGATCACATCTGAAATCCCAGCCCTTTGGGAGGCGGAGGCGGGCAGATCATGAGGTCAGGAGATTGAGACCATCCTGGCTAACATAGTGAAACCCCGTGTCTACTAAAAAAATACAAAAAATTAGCCAGGTGAGGTGGCGGGTGCCTGTAGTCCCACCTACTTGGGAGGCTGAGGCAGGAGAATGGCATGAACCCAGGAAGCGGAGCTTGCAGTGAGCCGAGATCGTGCCACTGCGCTCCAGCCTGGGTGACACAGCGAGACTCCACCTCAAAAACAACAACAACAACAACAACAAAAAAAAAAAACCACAAAAAACTGCTTTAAAATCCTGTATGCTAGTTCCAAAATATGAGTTACTACAGGGCTGGTTTTGGTTGCTTCTTTTTCTATTAAGAATGAGTAATATTTTATGAAATCTTTGTATGTGCATTTATTAAGGACTTTACTTTTTTTAATATTTTTTATAGTTTTTATATTGTGGAGACTCAGGATTCTGTTATCTTATTCTGAAGAGCATTTTTTTTTAAATTTGTTTGTTTGTTAGTTTTAGTACACAATTAACTTGGTTGCCATCAAACTGCAAATCAAATTCTGTGCTTTGATCGGTAGCTGAAATTTTTCTAAATAGTTTATTTTTTTAAGTCAAATTTTAAAATTGCGTTTTGGGGTTTATAACATATGTAACTAAATAGTTACACATGGTAACTATTTTATAAAGTTTAAATATAAACTATTTTATATATGGATGTAAGATACCAACATTTTATGTGACATGATACATGATAGGCTGTGAAAAGTAAAAAATACATATATAGGCAGAAACAAGTATAGAAATTAGTGCGAAGGGGTAGAAGGCAGAAATCCATTAGATAAATGAAATTGAATTTTAAAACAATTCTTTTAATCAATTCAATCGATTGAAGATGGACTGAAGACACTGTTCAGCACCGTAAACAATTGTGAGTGTGATGCAGGCCCTGACTTCAAGGTGCTTTGTAAAAAGGGAATATCTTCACATTTTCTAAACTGAGCAAATGATAAAATGTTGTTATTCTTTACCAAATTAGGAAATGAAATGAAGAGCAGTTTATGAAAGAAGGCAGCTGTGGACGCGCTGTATGTGAGGTTCTGAGCTATCTCCGTGACATCCTCTCAGATTTTCAGGAGGCTGTTAGGAATACAAATCTGACTTCAGGAGGAGTGGAGGGTCCAGAGAAGAAATCGTAGGGGTCTTTGGAACCAACATTGTCATTAAAGCAAAGAGTAGAGTGAGGAGTGATTAAAGACAAAAAACCATCCTCGAGGAACAGTTGTGTTTCAGAGATTGAAGGTTTTGGAAAAGAGAGAAGGAACTAAAATAATATTCACATGCAGGGAATTATTTTGTGAGTTTAGAAGATACTTGAGCATGTAAGCTAAGGAGAATGTTCTATAGAGATGAAGATATTTAAGATATAAAGAAAAATGGTTGACTAAGGAAAAATAGAGATATGACAAAGGATATGGTGGATGATTAATTTTTTCGAGACAGAGTCTCACTCTTTTGCCCAGGCTGGAGTGCAGTGGCACCATCTCGCCTCACTGCAACCTCCATCTCCCAGGTTCAAGCAATTCTTGTGCCTCAGCCTCCCCAGTAGCTAGGATTACAGTCACATGCCACCACGCCAGGCTAATTTTTGTATTTTTAGTAGAGACGGGGCTTTACCATGTTGGCCAGGCTGGTCTCGAACTCCTAACCTCAAGTTATCTACCCTTTTTGGCCTTCCAAAGTGCCAGGATTACAGGTCTCGCCTACCTGCCCAGTGAATGATTCATTTTTAAAAATAAGAGTGGAGAAAAAATTGGTAGGGAAAATCATAATTCAATGAATTATTGAGGTGCAGGATTTGAGAATTAAGGTACTCAGGCTGAAATGAACTGATCATTTTACTGGAATGTGAATTGTGGTTACTTGCTTAAAATTACTATAGCAATGAAGTTGAAAGACTGAAATAGTAGCAAGTGTGAATAAGCTCCATTATTCCACATATATTTAATGGCATCTTCTAGGTTTCAGGCAGGCTACTAAGCACTAGACAAAGAGTGATGAAGATAACCAAGCCTTTGCCTTTCTGAATCTTGCATTCATGTAGAGAATGAAAAAAAAAAAAAAGAAATTGAATATTTTTTATTTAGTAATTCTGCTTGAAGCCTTCCATATAGTGGGTCAGTATAGCTAGAAAGATAGTCAGTGTGTCATATTGAGACAACCTTCTACCCCCAAATTAACTAGTCTCTGACCTGTAAAGCAATTCTTCTGGTTAAAGTTCTCTCCACATTTATAAATAGGTTGAGGAATAGAGTGTCATGTAAGGAAAGCTTAGCTTGATGAAGGTAAGAACTCACTAGGTAGTGCTTTTATTAACTGCCCCATCTCTAAATTTGGCCCTCTTTTTTGAAGGACCAGACAGTTTTTGGCATCCATGGCTTTTTCCTTCCCTGAGTGTAGATTTATGCTCTAACTGGAATATGAGACTCGGATATGTATTTATTAATTTACCATGAGAAATAATATCTAGATTAGAATAGTCACACTGGCACAATCTCCTCCCTGTGATCCAGCACATGGGAAGCCAAATCATAATCAGAAACCTATTTTAATCTTCCACAAAAAATCACTGCTTTAGGAACAGGAGATATTTATTCGAAGTGGATATCCTCAGTGTACTTTCTCTCAGTAGGAAGACATGCATGAAATGCTAGATTATGGTCAGAAAGTAGCTTGGTGAGCAGGAAGTCAGAACAAAGGGAGTTGAATGAATGGAAGGTCTAATAGCATCAGGGTAAGATAACCTGATGTATTCAGCTCGCAGTGGTCTTGTTATTGATATGGAAATACCTAAATCACTCAGCCTCACTTCCCACTGGACTCTGCTTGCAAGAACTCTGCTATCATTTGTGCACAAACTCTTCTTTTTCTATTCTTCCAAGGCTGATTAATTCCACTACTGTTCAACATGTTCATGCTTTGGATATATTGAAACATCTAAAAAGTGACATTCCAGTCCTGCTGGCATGAGAGTCACCTGCTCTCTTTTAGTTGACTTTGAATTTCTTGGCTCTTGAGCATGTCAATTTGACAGTGTAATTCCCAAAAGATTATCTTATTTCCCTTATTTTCAGAGTTGGTGTTCCCCAATGTCAGATGTTCCTCCAAACTCTCTCATGCAAATAATAGATAATAACCACATCAGTAATCAAACGATACATGGTTGGAAATGATTTGAAGCTATATGCTCTTTAAGATTTCTACTTAGTTTTGGGTATTGTTATTATATCTTTCCTAGGGTTCTTATTTCTAAGTTTTAATCTATATATTAATAAAGCTTAGAAGTGACCTTAGAGATCATTTGATTCAATAGTTTCATTTTATAGGCAAAGAAAGTGCTGCTCCAGAGATTTTTAAGCCATACAATATGTAAGTGTACATTGTGGAAACTGAAGTCGGGGTTCACTGACTTTCAGCCTCCCCTATTCTCTGCCGCCTTACTGGTATAAGACTTCAAGAATTAGATCTCCACATAGAGTTCCCCTGTATTCTTCAAGCAAGTAACTCCATCTTTGAATATTTCTCTTTTTAAATACTTCTACCACAAGGCAATGCATATAAAAAATTAATGCAAGCTAGCCAATATTACTATTAGTTATATGAGTTTAATGTATGTAAGATTAAATTGGTGCTATATCACAAATAATCAAAAAGGAGACTTTATTTTTTTATTAATGCAAAGCAACTGTGGTACCTGATTTGCTTTTTTTCCCCCTAGCAGTTTTCACATTAAAAACTGTGTTCCTGTAATTAAGATTTTTTTTCTATTCCAAAAACTTAGTGATTCAAATAAAAACTCAGCACATATTATATAATCAACCCAAAATGCCTATATAGTCTGGGGAGGGGCTGGATATTTATTTAAAAACATAAATTATATAATCTTAATACACACTGCGAGAATGAGTGGTAATTCTAAGTAAGAGGACTTAAAAAAACTGTGGAAATACCTACTGTTTGTTTATTCAGCTGCAAATGAGATTGAAATTCAATGATGTCTACACATATTGTAGAATATAAAGCTGATTAAAAAAAATTATCTTCTAAATTGTGCTGACAACAAAGTGCTCAAAATTCTCCCAAATTTTGTTTGCGTTCCAAACCACAACTGAAAAGGTGGCATTCTGGTTTCTTGCCTTACCGGTTACAAAGTTCTCCCAAACTAGAACTCAAAATTGAGTTCTAGTGGCAGGTCTGGTCTAGCCGACATGTATACCTCAAGGGGGAGTCACACTTAATCGATCTTAGCAAAGACTCCTTATATTATGTTAGATGATCTATATTATATTAGATGATCTAGGGGATCATCTAATATCTTCTAGTAAACACCTCTTTTGTTATACACACACACACACACACACACACACATACACACTGTAGCAACTATTTTATTCTATCCCATCTAATCTGTCTATAACTTAAAATGGTGTTTACCACAGGAACAGAAAACCAAACACCACATGTTTTCACTCACAAGTGGGAGTTGAGCAGTGAGAACACATGCACATAGAGAAGGGAACATCACACACGGGGGCCTGTTGGAGGCTGGGGGGAGACGGGAGGGAGAACATTAGAACAAATACCTAATGCATGCGGGGCTTAAAACTTAGATGACGGGTTGATGGGTGCAGCCAACCACCATGGCACATGTATACCTATGTAACAAACCTGCACTTTCTGCACACGTATCCCAGAACTTAAAGTAATATAAACAAACAAAACAAAACAGTGTTTACCTTTTATTTTGTTTTAATACTATTTATTTTCTTAATCTCTTTCTTCTCCAAAGTAAATAATTCCCACACCTTTAATTTATGTCTTAGGCTAAATTTCTAGCCCTTTAACCCTGATGCTTTAACATCACTAAAGAAGATGACTAAACTAATACCAGTAATAAAATGCTAAGAAAAAATTATTTTAAAAGAAGTAGAGTTTGGATAATATTTAAATGAGCTATTTCCAATTTTAAACAGTAGAGGAAAAGCTGCTTGATTGAACGTTTAAAAGTGTTCTCTAAATTTTTCTAAGTGGCCTTTAATTTAATGCAAATTAAGAGTGTTTTAGATTGAAGTCAAGCATTCAGTAGTGGTAAGGAAATTCTATCCCTCATTCTTATACTTACTAGAATAGGATACATAAGGTTGATGATACATAAGATTACAATAGAACTTGTTCTGAGTCAGATTTTTTTGAATTATAAATAATATATTGGTGGTCAAGTACGTTTCCTTAAAAAAAAGTCATAAAATATACTAAATCAGAAGTGTCACTTAAAATTTTATTCATTTAAAAATGTCTAATTTGTGGTCAAATTTACTGATCTCGCAGGTGTGAAGTAGGTAAAGTTGTTATCTGCTTCCTCTTTTAACATAAATCCAGATGGGGTAAGATTGCATTTGAGACATAAGGACATAATGACACTCTCATACTCCAGAAAACTGGTGTCAAACCCAGGAATATTACGAGCGTCTAGCAAAGTGTATGATAATTCTGTATTTAAAATTGAGAGAGTCAGGCTTTACTAATGTAAACCGGGAAAAGTGGTAGCATAAATTAATATATTAACCAGCATAGACAGTATCACTCTGAAAAAGATATTAGTTCCCCTTTTGCTATGACAAATATTAAGTCAAAAGCACAAAAATACGGCACTCTTCCCAATGCATATTTAATCCAGATGCAAGGCATGAAATAAACTCCCATGCACATCCTTATTCATTCAGGAAATTGACGTATTTTGAGTGATCGTTATGTGTTAAGTACTAAGGTAAGTTCTAGATAATACCATACAATCAAAATAATGTAATCTTATTTGTGCTCTTGAGTAGCCCACAGCTTAGACATATATGTAAGTAGATACAATATTACATATCCTATCAATGAATAATTATAATACATTGTCATAAGCATTCCTGAATGAAAGTCAAATGTAGCAAATTGTTTTAGAGAGTAGGTGCCTGAAGGTGCCATGACTCTTCTTTAGCCTCGGACTCAGGTACGACTTCACAGACGAGGGGGTGTTGAGTGACAATAAAATAACTAACACTACTGTGTTTACTATATAGTTACAACTCTCCAATGCACTGTATATTTACTAATTCATTTAAACATCAAACCTCGCTTTTAAGGTAGATTACTATTATTGTCTCTATTGCAAAGACAAAGGAATAGAGACACAAGCTTACACAGCAAAAAAGGGATGAAAATTTAGAGCAAATTTCGGCAGTCTGGTCCCAGAGTCTTAGCTCTCAACCACTACCCCACTCTATCTCTTTACAGTACCTTTTGGAGATGAATTTTGAAAGAAAAAGAAAAGAATTTCCAGGTAGAGGTGGAGTCTGTGAGTTCAAAAGGGGCACGCTGTGTTCATGTAAAAGTGAAAAAAAAAAAAAAACTGTGGGACTTCCAGAGAGGGGCAAGCTAGTGGGAGAGGCAGGGGAGGACGTGGGAGGCAGTTGGAGGACAGAGTGGGAGACACATCGATCAGACACACATTCATCATCTTCACTCATTGCTCTCATCCCCGATGCCGAGTTTTTCTGATACCTTTTTAAATTTCCCATATATCGTGATATCTAGGGTGCCTAAAATGGAACAAGATTTATAAATATTTACATTTTCTAACATTTGGAGATGCTACAATTTCTCTTCATCCCAAATTCTTTCAAACCATCCTATCAAACAGTTCCAGGTTGAGTGATGAAAGAATCAATAAAACTGACTTTAGTCTCAAACTTTACAATGATTACTTTGGCTGTCTTTCTTTCCTTTTCTTTTGAAATTTTACTTTTCAAATATGGCTGTAAGAGGATTTTAACCTCCTCTTGGAGCTGTGAGAAAGAGTATCTTTTTTCATCAAATCATTTACATTGAGGGGAAATATTGGTCAGGTAACTAGGAGCATTGTTTGCGTTCCAGACAACAACTGAAATTAAAGGTGGCATTCTGGTTTCTTGCCTCACCGGTTACATCTCATCCCTGAACAATTCCTACGTTCACATACACTGAGGTTTCCAAGCTCTTAAACCACAAATACTCCCACAGAGTCTCACCAAACAAACCGCAACAAATAAGAGACAGCTGATTTTCAGCCATTATGTGTATACACCGCAGATTGACAAACCTTCATGGACACATATATTGCCTAACTCGAATGTCATTAACACTACCATCCTGTAGCCAAGTGACAGTGAGGTGGAGAATTATAGTCCACAAGCATCTGCCTGTGGCCAACAGAGCTGCCTAATTAACACCTTGACCTTCTTGGTCAGCTTTTCTGTTTCCCCGAGTGAGGTCGAAAATTGTCAGCTCCAGGGCTGGATGTGACCCACTGAAATATTTTGTTTGTCAGGTGCAGTGTTTAAAAAAATACTTCCAATCGTTTGCCAACATTATAAAATCAGAAGTTTCCACATCAATATTTGAGTTTCTAGCTTCTTAAAACTTGGCAGATTTGACAAGATAGAGGTTTGACTCATGTTCTGCTGGAAATTATTGGATTTGAGTGGCTGCAGCACTGCTGTAGGGAGGGCACACTCCCTTCACTTCACCAGCATCCCACTTCATGACCAGGTGGCCTGATTTAGCAGATATTCGGATTATTGTCCTTTGTTACTTTTGATGTTTTAGATAGTTATACCTTCCTCCCTCCAAATATATTGCCATTTATTACCTCTATCTTGTTGAAGGGGATGATAAGGAAGACAATTCAGTTCAATTTATGAAACAGTTATGGAGTGCCTGGTCTGCACAGATAACATGGAAAGTGCTGGAGGCAGAGTGAGTCACCATGAGTGAAAAGTATTCTTTACCCTAAAAGAGCATATAGACTAATGGTAGAAGAAAAACAAACAACATGGGTAAGAGACCATGGTAAAATCAAAAAGTTTGGTTCATTTGGTATGAAAACATGGATGTCATCACTGCTAGTCCTTTTTGGCTTCTGTTTGTGAGCAAGATATATGTATCTATCAATAAATCTATCTTTATACAGACACTTTTCAACTTCTGATGGGGTTATAGCTCAATACATCTATCATAAGTTGAAAGCATTTAAGTTGAAAATGCATTGAATATACGTAACCTACCTAACATCATAGCTTAGCATAGCCTACCCTAAACATGCTCAGAACACTTACATTCACCTATAGTTGGGCAAAATCATCTAACAAAAATCCTATATTGTAATAAAGAAATGTCTTGTATAATTTATTGAATACTATATTGAAAGTGAAAGAATGGTTGTATGGGTATTCAAAGTACAGTTTCCACTGAATACATATCATTTTTATACCATTTTAAAGGTGAAAAATCATAGGTTGAACCATTATAAGTTGTGAACAGTTTATATATATGTATATATATTCATATATAAACACACACATATATGTATGTTTGTGTGTGTGTATAACAAAGATGGATAAGTTTTGCAATACAGTGGGGGCAGTGATCAGGTGCATATCATAGATATTGTTAAATAAGCAAGAGGCCATTAGTTTGAGACTATCTCTGTATTTTGAATTTTGACATAATGAACTGCAACCTAACAGCATGTAAACAAATTGAAATCTAATTTAGGAGTATAACAGCCTAGTTTCAGCCAATAGCAGGCAACCAACTCATTGTATCATGACCAAATAAGGCAGACACCTGGCTGTAGCCAATCAGGTTACTTCCCTGCTTTGCTTCTGTGTTTGGCCTGTTAAAGCTCACTGCTCACACTTCTGGGTGGAGCTCTCTGAACCTCTTCTTGTTCTGATGCTGCCCAATCCATGAAGAGTTTATTGCTCAAATACATTCTCACCAAATTTAATGTGTCTAAAATATTTCTTTAAATAATATATAGTTAAATCACACTTTATTAGGGTTTAAAATGAGCATTGAAGTCCAGTGTCTTTACAGAGACTGATTAAATTATTCCAAAACCAGTATAAATTCTAAGTTTGACAATAGGTATTTATAGCATTCCAAGTTTATTTCTCCTTCTAGATTTCCTTGAATTTGTTTTTCAGCAACAACTCCATTTCCAATAAACTAAACTATCCCCTCCATATTTTCACTTCTCTTCATTGTTGACAGTTCATCTTTACTCACATTGATGAATGACCTTACTGAGCCATCTGCTTAGTTATTAATCTCCTATTTATGTGAACCAACTGTTGTTCTGTTTAATTGTTAAGTGATTTAATTGTGGTCCTTTCTTAAAATTTAATTCAAAATTATAAACATGGATTCTAACACCCTCTTTGGAAGGAGCAAGAATGGGCTGATGATGTGAACAGAGTGATCCAGATGACAAGTTCACTCATTTACTAAACCGATGCATCAGTATAGATGCTACTTAATGAAGATAGGCTGCCATCCAGTTCTCCTTCCTTTTACTTTTCCTAATTCAGGGATTCATCAATAAAGTATTTTAAAGATATATTATTTCTATTATTCTCCATGTATCACTTACATTAAATGCTAGAACTTGTGAAATTGTAATTTTCTTCAGTGAAAAATTATCTTTCATTTGGATATTTCTAATGAATGTACAAGAAAAGAAGTTTCAGATAAATGTTGTGAAGTTGTTTAATACTTCAAAGCAAAACTCCTTTACCAATTGTATTTTTAAAAATATATACTACTAAAGACTATGGCACTGAGATATTACTAAATAAGTGCAATGAGAAAATAGAGGTGTGATGGGAACTTATTCAACCATTCACTTCTACTCTTTCTCTCTGTAAGAAGACATTCTCCTTTGGAAAAAAGAAATGTGGTTGGCATGAAGTTTGAACAAAGCAAAAAAATGCAGACGTCTCCTGGGAAAAGTCAGCCCTGGGATGCTACGTGTGTGTGTGTGTGTGTGTGTGTGTGTGTGTGTGTATTTTGTTGTTGTTGTTGTTTGCTCTGAGATCAAGATATTTCCAAGAAATGGAAAATTTATAAATACAGACTTGTGAGAGTTGAGGAGAGGTACTATCACTTTGAGAGGATTTAAAATGAGGCCAAATGGAAATTTAAAATACGTATAAAACGTAAGTGACAAAAAACAGCACCAACCTCAACTTGAGATCTTTACTTTTAAAATATTTCCTAAAGTCCAAACCCTTATCTTTCAAATGCCTTTATATCCCAAAAGAGTTACACTCAGGAAAATATATCAACTTTAAGAACACTGCACAGAAACAAAACCACTGGAGGCACAGGTGGCCTTGCTGTCTCTGCTATAGTAATTCCATTAAAACGACTGTCCCCCTGCCTCCTAATATCTGTAAACTGAAAGGATAAAGTACAAACATTGTCAGCAAACACAGATGTCTTTAAAGGAAATTATGTTGCATAATACAAAGTTTTGTCCTTCTTTTAGGTAGCTGTGGCAGCCTGTCCTAAATTTATAAAATGACAGTTCTTCAAGATCATCTATGATGGGAAATTCTGATATAAAAGTACATTTTCTCATTATTTTATGTAGGAAAAGTTGAAGTAAAAATATACTGAGGAGATACCCCGTAATATGCATCACAATTGAATTTGAAATTCTATGTATTCCATCTTCTATTAATTTTGACATATTTTATTATACTGACAACGAACATCAGCCTTTCCCCCTCTGACTTTTTAGTTTGGAATTATGGAAAATGTGCTTAATCATATTCAATTTACCACTTCATCGTACATAGTCTTATATTGTTCTCTAGTTGTGCTCCGAATCTTGTCTTCCACCAAGCTTGCATGCTACAGAGGAAGAAAATGCCATATACTTTATCTCTTTCATATTTGCTACGCCGTTTGAAAATAGTACCTATGCAAACAGTAAGGGCTCAATAAGCCCTTGTTAATCATGTCTCTTACAACTCTCTCTATACCACCAACCTTCTCACAGACCCAGGGAATAAAAGTAACAACAACCAGTACAGAAGTTTCCTGGCAATATTTCTAATTATCTGTTTCTACAAAACATTTTCGTTAATTTTCAAAGTCATAACTCTTACAAAGATTGAACTTAGTTTTTAAAAATATTGTTAGAAAGCCACACAGATCAGGGGTTAGTATTCTCATTTATATCATGAAAGGGTTTCTTTATGTGTTTGATTCAATCATGAGCTCAGTGTGACAAGTTTAGAGGAAGCCCGGGTTTTTCTTTTCCTCTGTTCATTTATTTGACAAATATTAATGGGTGTCTTTCCTGTACAAGACATTCTGCCAGGAGCTATTTGGGATACAGCGATGAATCAGCAGAGATCTTGCCCTCAAGTCTTATGATGCTTTGTTGTAGGGAATACTATCAAAGCCAGGTGGTAAGGCCATTGAGCCTAGAGCCTTCAAATCTGTAACCGACAGATTTCCTACAGCATTGCATGCAAAGAATAAAGTAACTGGGAGAGTGGATTTCATTTCTCAACTCAAATAGATAAAATGCTAGAGAAGTACCTTTTAATTGAGGGAAGGGATTTTGTATTGTCACTTTTCCATTTTCCATTTTATTAATTTTATTAAATATTAATATGTATTAAAAATACATTTTATATTTTTTCTGGTGGAGATAATGAGGAAGAATTATCAAGCATAGAGAGAAAGGTCTAATAAATTCATCTATTCTGATAAGGTGAGGAAGAAGACACAAAAAGAAGTGAAAGGAGAATAGAAAATATGTGAGGGAGACAGACAGAGACATTGGGAAAGAAATAATTTTTAAAACGCTGAAAATGCTTTAAGTCAACCCAAATATGTACATAAAATATAAATTATCAGATGGTTTTGACACCTATTAAGATAGCAAATAAGCTAAGGAAAGGTAGCAAATAAGGAAGGGAGAAGTTAGCAATTATATTACATTGTCTTAGTTTTCCTATTTAATTTAAATCAGTGGGTAAAATTTAAAATGCAGTGTGTACATGATTCGCTTATGGATTTGGTTAAAATGTCATGTTCGTAGGCCTTGTCCAGGAGTTTCTGACTCAGTGGGTATGTGTTAGGGGTTGACAAGCTCACGGTAATCCTCTGCTATGAGAGCTTCAGGAAACACCGCTTAATACTCTGCTCTTGTCTAGCAAAGCGTCTAGTGTCAGGGAGAAAGCTATAATATCTTCTTGATTCTCAAAGAAAACTGTGTCTTTTCATCCTCTCAAACATATAATTGTGATAGTGTTTTCTGATGGCAGCAAAACCCAAATAGCTGAGACAGACTTGAGATGATGACAAAACCCCTTGAAATTATAGTTTTGTGACACTTCATCTCTTGACATCAACATTGCTGAGAACTATCTTGGATTCACAGTTCTTTTCAGCTCAGGTAAAGGCAAATGACCATATTCATCTGGTCTAATGTGACTTCAATCTAGGATGACTACACATTTGCGTTTTCCCAGGACAATCTGGTTAGCCCTATTTCCCATGTTCTTGTCCCTGTAACTCTCAGTGTATCAGTCTGGATAATAAATTTTATGGTCACCCTATTTACATATAAGAGAAGGCAAACCAAACTGCAAAAACTCAAATTTGTGAAGCAACTCCATGAGGAATAGTAAATTCTGAGGCAGCTTAGTTAATCAAATATTCTACTATTTTGTAACTTTAATCATTTTGAACTGACATATGGACAAAGAATAAGAGTTAGATTAAGCAAGTAATTCCTTAATTTTAATTACATGGGCTCCTGATAGTTGAAGCAAGTTATTCTTGATTTATTTTTCCAAAGAGAACTAAAACTTGTTAACTAAATGTATATGATGAAAATAGAAATGCAGGAATTTAAGGAATACTATATTAGTATCAAAGCTGACTATCAACAAAACGATTTCAAATGACAGTAGAAATATGAGAATATATATACTTTGATGATTTTGCTTTAAAGACAGACATGGCATGCTACCATACAGAATCATTTTCAGTAGCAGGGAACAGGGAACATACTAGGTTGCATGAAGTTATAAGATCTTGTGAATAAAAGCTGTATGGCTTTGGGCTACTCATTTTGTTTTTATGTTTTCTTTCTCTTCTTCTGTATAATGGGGATAATATCTCCTAACAGAGTAGTTGTGTTGATTGAATTATGCAAGTGAAATAATGTAGCATGTATTATAAATGCTCTATAAATTCTGGTTGCAAAGCATAAGGCTGTGTAATCTTTACGTGCTCTTATGACTGTGTTTTTGTCATTAGGTGAGATCTTTTAATGAGGTGTGATGGTTTTTGGAGATTCTGTTTAGGGGGCCTTTTTTTAGATCAAATAGCTTCAGCAGCAAATTATTGCATGATAAGGTCATTGTGGACATAGTGGGGATGCAAAGGGGTTTGTTCTCATGCTACTTGTGGAAAACGAAAGTTCTACATTCCAGAATGTGGGTGAGACAGGTAAAGAAGAACATACAAGTATATTTTTTTAACCTTAAATGCATATATTAGAAAAAGAAGTCTGGCTCAACAATTACTGAATTTCCAAAGTAGAAAGTTAAAAGTAGAACAAAGAACAAAAGAAAAAAGTAAAACACAAAAAGTATTCACGATCAAAGTTGCTGGTCCTTTCCTAAGCTTTTTCGTTTCTTTCCCCTTCAAGTATCTTTTCTTTCTATCTCCCTTCTTGTCCCTCCACCCACAATTTGCATTTATTTCTGATGCATGACACTCATTTTACCTATGCCTTTGTTTCAATGCTCAAAGTCCTTGCAAACATGATTTATAATAGATTATAAAGGAAAGTCATTTTCAAAAGAACTTTGGTACTAGTTGTTAAATAATCATCATTTATACTTGTTACAAACAAAAAAACTGGATAAATGAACCCCAATAAAAAATTTTAAATACAAAATACAAATGGGACTTTTATGGAAAAAATGCTATAAGACGATTTAGCCTTCACACTTACAAACAGGAATTTTTTCTCTCAAATGCACTTAGTAGAAAGCATGGACTGGACTGATAGAAGCTCTGTTTAAAATTACAAACCATTGAGGACATGTACAACGTTAAGGCCTCTATACTGCATTCATTAATTTATTCATTAATCCATCCAACATACCTTTAGATCTACTGAGTCCTAGTCATGTACTAGGGAAAAATGTAGGGAGTCCGAAAAAGTAGCTAATGGACAGATTTAGCCTTCAGATATGTCCTGTAATGCCTATACAATGATTATAATATCTAAAAATTGGGGATATTAATATCAATAATAATTAATAATATAATAATTAATATTATTATTAAAAAAACTAAAAAGACCAACAGCTTGAGAATAAATGGCTAGATCTAAGTTACTGGACATTGGTTAGGCTCTCCAGTTTGCCATATAGCCCATAAATTCCCAGTGGATGATTGCTAATGACACCCTTCTCACTCATTTGTTTAAGAAGGCTGGCTCATGTAAATTCTACAACCCAGGTATCACTGGAGTTTCTTCATTTTTCCTACATATTTGTTGTCCATTATTTGCACTTTCTACAGCCTGGATATATTCAGCAGACTTCTTACTAGTCTCTCGGTTTCATGTCTCGCCTTGCTGGTACACATTTCCTAATCATATAGGCACTCTTCAGACACAAGGTACTTCCTACAGTAAAAATCTGACCATATCATAATGGCCTCCTCTTCCTGGGCTGGGCCTTTCATTTACTTCTACAAAACCCATCACTGGCACTTTTGAACTATATGCTCTAACTATGGGAAATAAGCTTGATATGTGGCATTTCTAAGAGTATTAAGATAAAAACATTTGTCTCAGACAAGCTGATTAATTTGAAAAAAAGGACCTTCCTTGCTAATCCGGCATTTCAGTAGCACAGAATTGTGTACTCAATAGGCAGAGTAGTTGTCAGTGAACACAGGCATCAGAGCTTGAGTTCAAAAGATCAAAATCAATAGCATTAGAGGGCATTCTTTCCAAAGCATGGTAATGGTACAATTCCCATTGGCTTTAATGGAAGCCATGAAGCTAACATACTTGTAACCTTTTTAAAGTGGAAGGATTAGCATTCAACTGGATCTACCTCATGTTGTGTCTATTGACAGAGCCTTATGCATAGAGCTTGAATTGATCAGAGCAACTTGAATTTCTTCTCTTTCCTCTAGCGTAAATGAGTACCATATTATCCTCCCTATCTCTATGATAATAATTTTGTCCTTCAAACTGAAAGTCTATGGAGACTTAAAAAATAGCACCTGCAGCAGAAGGTCAGTGCTTTCACTCTGTGATACAGACACCAGTAGCAATGGCATTTGGGATCTTTTATTTAGATCATTTTGTCTGATAAGTCTTCCTGATCAATTCATTTTTAAAAAATCGAGAAGACCTATTAAGTGCAGGGTGCTGTTATGCATTAGAAATTTTTTTCTGGTCAAAATTGAAAGAATACCTTCCACTCTTCTACCCAAAGGCAATTTTTAACCATAAAAATGTTTGTTTTCCAAAAAAAAACTATAACTGACTTTTATCTATAGAAGGTTTACATGACATTTTTCTGTGACAAATAAAAGAGAATCCATCAAAGTATTTTGCAATTGTAAAAATCCAAATATCAAATATATGTTAGATCAATTTAACCCTTTGGATTCTCTTTGCTGCTACCCATCGATTCCTCCAATACTGCAATACTTTCAAGCAAATTAAATTAAAAATAAAATTTAGGTTCAATCAGATTGACTGTTTCTATATTATAAGAACACATAAATATGCTGTTAGTTTCACATGTTTTTATGGCTTGCCTTGAAAAATAGTTGTTTCCATTTGAAAAAGCTACTTACAGGGATAGCATTTAGAGCTTACCCAATGTTAACCTCAAAATGTTCAATATATCTGTAGGTGTCCGTAAGCAGTCATTTATTATATTTTCCCATAAACAACACCCAGAACTGTAGTGATGGTGTGCAGTCATATTGCAGCTGCTTGGTTCGCTGAAGTGAATATTAACACTCTCTTTTACTCACTGTAACATGGTAACCACTCAGTGGCCCAGACTTTCTGCTTTCACAACTCTTCCCCAAGATAATGAAATCCATTTGGGAGCTCTGGAAACCTTAACTGGCATAGATTTGAGAAGCCATGCTGCCAGACCCTTGACAGGCTATTTGATGCTCTGCACCACTTTTGATTTAGACAGAGCCTCTGACACAAACAGAGCAGGCCTCATATATTCCATTGCCTTTTGTTCCATTTCATCATACCCCAGGGATGTCATTTATCATCACCCTTGGTCATGCACGGCTAAAAGAACAAGAGAGGTAGATGTGCTCTGCCATTCACAGCTGGGCTTCCTTTGGGCTGCAAAAGAAAGTTACTTAATGCATTGTGGATCATTTCTTAGCCATTCTATGATATTCAAAGAAGAGCAAAGAGCACCTTTTATAAAAACGACATTTCAACTACTCTAACTTTTCTTATTTCTAGCCTTCACCCAAGAAGTATCCACCATCTTCAGAGATGCTCAGTTTTGAAGGGTACTCAGGGTACAAGGATCATGGCTATATCTTTGCCCTCACACGCAGATTAAAAGTACCTTCTATTTGGAGCTGCAGCACGGTGTGCTCTTTTTTAGCAGGGGATTTCTGTGGAATCTCATAGTGAGGCTCAGGGAAGAGACTAAATGCAACTAAGATGTCTTGCTCCAGTTAGAAATGTTTTGCCAAAATCCACAATCACTTTAGCTGTAAACAGATTTTTTTTAAAAACAGAGGATCTCCATATTTCAAAATCAGATCTTATCTTTCATACATCAACCTATTTGACCTGATTTAATCTTGGTTTTTCTTATTTCTATCTTATTTTTTTGAGCTTTTATTTTTCAATAGTATCTACATTGAGATTAAAAAAAGAGTAAGATGAAACTTCCAGGACTGTAGGGGTTTGGTGAGGAGCCAAAGACAGGAAGTAATCATTAGGTTTTCCAAGAAGAGATTGCAGTTTGGCAAGAGGCTGTGTCCATTCCCTGTGATGATATTTTAGGTTTTGAAAAAAAAACTACAGTGGGATATCAGGTTGTATGGCAAAAAAAAAAAAAAAAAAAAAAAAAAAAAAAAAAAAGACTTGTATACCTCATTACCTTTACTGGTCTATGAACTGAAATATTAGTACCCTTAAAGTGATGAAATATTTGACTCAATTTCTTTCTGAACAAAAGATGAGGTAGGGGCTGTAAGACAGAAACTTGAGAAGGCATTGTATTTAGGAACACAAGGGCATATATTCATAAGAGAAGGCCAAGTACAAATATATTGAAAATGTATGAACAGATAATTAGAAGGCTATGTTCCAATCATGACTTTGTTAATAATCAACTTGTGAAGTTGGTCATGTGGTTTAGGTTCTTAGATGCTATGGGGTTTAGTGTTCTACGTGAAATAGTATAATTTTTTTTTTCATAATCTTTACTGTACTTCTCTATTGGGCTCACCTATCCAGGGCCCTCCTTGCTGGTTTTCCCCATGAAAGGGGTGTACTTTCAAGCTTACTGAAGTCAGCTGTGGCTTTGGGCAATGGCATGCGAGTGGAAGTGATATGTGCTGTATCCAGCAGAAATTTTAAGACCCATTGCATGGTTCTACCATTAACTCCCTTTTCCTCTGCATCAAGAACCATATATCACAGTATGAGGGTATTAACTATGAAGTGAAAAGATGCCAACAAAGCCCATTGGTCTCATGAGTTTTAAACTTACTGGTACTTTGGATATTTATGAATTCATGAAGTGATATAGAGCTGACACTTTCATGGATCACGATAAAACCAAAGAAGTTTTATGCTCTTGATCCCTTATGAAAGAGAAAGATGATAATTACAATTTTAAACGTTCAATTATTTGGGGGATATAACTAAAAAACATAGAGGCATTCTAACCAGCAAGACTCACAACTAGTTTTTCCTAGAAATGTAATAATTAAAATGGTTCCAACTGTATTTTCTCAGAAGTACTTTTAAAGGAAGAAATTATCTATCTAGGAAATTTTTCTTGAAATGAACTTATGCTTGAATTTTCTCAGGAAAAAGGTTAGACAGCTTCATAGTTAGATGTTTTCAGAAGGGAAGACTAATGACTGTTTGACAGGCTTAAAAAGTTGTACTTGACAGCACAGTTATAGCTGTTTGATAGTAAGACTTAGATGTTCTGCTTTATTGAATGTCAGGCAGCAGAACTGAAAGATCATCCAAATAACTTCACTTCTTTAAAACCGGTACCTTTTCATTTAAAAGTACAAGAATGGTTTTAATCAAATGAAGATCCCTAATATTCCTTAAAGCTCTAAAACTCTATGGTTTTTACAAGCTTAAACTATTTGTTCAGGGTTAGAGGAAGCCAGAAGTTCAATTCTATAATTTTCCTCTGAACTAGAAATGTGGGTAGCAAGACCCTTGGAATTCTGTGAGTGGCTTAGAGGTAGAGAGTTAAAGAATCCTATAACTTCCTTTTCAAATGTCAACACATTAACATGTTTTATTGGTTGCTATTTCCAAGGCATTTTCCATTGCAACAAATGAAATGGTATTTTTCACATATAGTGTGTCCAAATAATGAAATCAATTATGTCTCTCTAATTTCCTAACCCAAATTATTACTCATTCTGGTACAGGGGAAGGTAGTAGGTTTGCCAGATAAGATAGAGGACGCCTACTGAAATTCAGATTTAAGACAAATAATATTATTTATTAATATATTAATATTAATGACATTTTAGTATAAGTGTGTCCCAAATATTGCATGGCTCCCTTAACATCTTGGCCTGATTAAATGGGTTTTTAGTCATTGCCAGTTATATAAAGTTTCAACCTAACTATAAAGAGAAATCCTGTTTATTTTAAAATTTCTCGTATTGGGATGGTGCAATGATTAATTTTATGTGTCAACTTGACTGGCCATGAAGTGCCCAGATATTTGGTTAGGCATGATTTCTGGGTGTGTCTGTGAGAGTGTCTCTGGATGAGATTAACATTTGAGTCAGAAGACTGAATAAAGTAGATTGCTCCAATGTGAGTGGGCCTCATCCAATCCACTGAATGCCTGATTAGAACCAAAAGGCTGAGAAAAGGAGAAATCACTTTCTCTGCATGACTATCTTCAAGTTGGGACATCGGTCTTCTCCTGCCTTTGGACTTAAACTCAGACTGGAAGTTATACCATCAGCTCTCCTGCTTCTCAGGCCTTTGGACATTTGTACTGGAACTGGAACTCTACCATCGGCTCTCCTGGGTCTTGACTTGTCAGCCTCTATAACCATGTGAAGCAATTCCTTATAATACATCTCTTATATAGAGATATACATACATATATACCTCTATGTATATACATGTATATAAATACAGATATATTTATATATACATTACACACACACACACACACACCCTATGGTTTATTTGTTCTGTTCCTCTGGAGAATCCTGACCAATACAGATGGATAAAAGAAGAGACATCTCCACTCTGGATAAAATTGATGATCGCAAAGCTTCTGTGCCCTCTATTGATCTACTCTGCTAATTTCACTTATTATGTATCGACTAGTTGTGGGTGAATGTAGATCTCAAGCTATTCTGCTACTGGGGTAATTCATGCAACCTTCCTAAGCACAGGCTGTCCCTTCTGACTCTCAGCCACATCTAGCAGTTGGTGACTCTGTGGGGCTGTCACACAGTATTCCTCTCATGTGTGAGCCTTTCTTTTTCACTGCAAGTCTGCAACTCTGGATCTTATCCACACTCTGGGACCTGATTCAGGGCCCAAATGGCAGTATTCACCTCACACCCACCTCCAGCACTGGGAGTCCCAGGGTTAATCCCTGGTGCCCCCATGTACCTTCCCAATGTTCCCCACCCCAACATTCAGACAGCACCTCGGCAGGCCTTGCAGGCCCTGCTATGTGAATATCAACATGAAGACCAAGGCATCAGTCTTTCCTTCTTAGAGACAACCTGAACATTCTTGATAATTCTGTTGGGGTTCCAATTTACTTTTTTTCTCTTCAAGGAGAACATCCAGTCCAGCCTCCAGGAGGTAATGTGAGAGGAGAGTTACTCTTCAGGAATGCTGCACTCTACTACATGGAGAACTCTGTAGACTCCCATCCCCCACCCATGCTCCCCAAGCCCCAGCTGCCAAATCAGTTTGGCCTTACTAGTTGCTGCAAACCCTGGCAACTGCATGTTAAGAAATAGACCTTATGTGTAATTAGCCCTGGAGAACTCAGTAACATCTTCATTCTTAAAGTTATGCCGTCTCTGCTGTAATCTCTGCACTACTTAATATTTGTAGGGGTAGAGAATATATCGGTAAGTAATTCACAATGTTCTATTACCAAAAAGAGGCTCAATTTTATTAGAAGCTGAGTTTCCTATTAAAATTTAATTTGGTTTTTAATTTCCCATCCCTTTGCCCAAGGTATATATGTTAAAGTCAATTTAACATTGTCTTGGAAAAAAATAATTTCAGCAAGTTCCCTGAGATATCTGGAGATAAGCTGGACTTCCACCAAACCAGGTTTGATAATCACTTACTCATAAAGTGGTTGTTCTTTCAAATCCAGATCCTAAGTGAGATTAAAAACAAGTAAAAGCTTTCCTGCAGTTGTCAGAATGTCAGGTGCGTCAGAAGTCAGGTTCTGCGCAATGTTAGCCCAAGGACCGAGCAGGCAGGGTCTGTGGACATGCCAGATAAGGGGTCTGGAGTCCCACTTTGAAGCTGTGTTGAAGAAGAATTCAGATCTGTGAGACTGGGATCAGTCAAAGGGAGCACTGAAGGTGAAACGGAGAAGTGCAGAGATCGGCATCTAGGAAACACATCTGAGCAATGATCACGGGACATTTGCAGTGAGAAGATTCTTAAGGAGTAACAACCAGTCTTGTGAAAAGAAGCCACCAGGAATTCATGATTTCTAATCTCAGGTAGGTCCTTGGGGTGGTCGCCACACCTTCTTACATAGACCTAGACAGCTCTTTTATTCTGCTTTTATTTCAAACTTTTAGGTTTCCCTTTAAACTTCCGACACAACCTCTTTTCCCCTGTCTCTGAGTAAATGACTCTGACTCCCACTTCACTGAGCCCTTCAGGGAGAAATTACCTCAATTTTCTCCCTTAGAAACAGTTACCTATCACTGCCTGTGCCTATCTTTCCATCTTCCCTCCTGTCACAGGAAGGATGCGTTCTTCCTGTCTAATGTAACCCCTTTCCTCTGAACCCAGCAGGTCCCACTTTTGAGATACCTTGCTAAGTCAGTTATCACCCTCCTCTCCTCCATCCCTGGATCCCCTCACTATCCTCTCTCTTGCTCCTCCATATATAAGTATACCCAGTCCATCCACCAAATAATAATTAATAATAATAAGGTTACATTTCACTCTCAGTACATTCATCTCTGTCTCATTCCTCTCCCAACCAAACTTGAGAAAAAGAGATCTCATTCTCTCATTTCCTCTTTTCTGCAGACTTCAACACCCGTAGGTCAGGAATCAACCCCTATTACTTTATGGAAATATCCCTAGACACATTAATCAACATCCTCTTTGTGATTTAATTCATATTTCAGTGCTTATTCTAATTGAACTTTGCTTATTCTATTGAATGAACTTTTGGCAACATTTTACAGCGCTGACATTCCCTCCTTTTTTCAACTCTTTTAATGTCTGTGGATGTCCCCTGAATTTCTGTCTACTAAGTTTCATCATTCCTAGGCTCCCCTCTCTCTCTCTGCCTCTTTCCTAAAACGGATTTGCTCAGGGCTTTGTTTTTTGGTTCAATCATCATTTCACTCTATTTATACAAGTTACATTTGGATAAATTTAATGACTTAAATTCATGACTTTCACTGTACTTAAGTCCCTTCAGTTCATAGCAGCAAGCTAAAGTATTGTGTTGAGTGCTGAGTTCTGTATCTCTAACTGGATGTCCTAAAGATGGCCCACTCCTAACTCAACTTTAAAACGAAACTAATGACCTTTAGTCACCTCTCCTCTCCTCCTTCATATTGACCTTAAATTCCTTTGTACAGTCAGTACCTCTGCAAATAAAAGAGTTCATACCAGCAATGGTTTAAGGCACTTTAAATGTATTCACTCATTTAATCTTTAAGATAACCTCATACATTAGGAATTCTAATTATGACAATATAGAATGGTATTCAAATTTACCTAGTTGCTGAAACAGAAGCCTGGAGGCCACTTTAGGCTCTCCTGCCACTAATACCCTAAACATTCCCCAAGTCCTAGTTAATCTACTTCCATAATATGTCTCAAATCCTTCCTTTATCTAATCTGGTTGGATATAGCCTTATGTCATGTCTAGCAATAGCTTTCACAATGTAGCTACAGTGATCTCAAATTCAAATCTGATTATTCTCTCTGATACTCAAAATCCTTGAGTAGGTTCCTGTAGCTTTTAGGATAAAGTTCAAATTTCTTAAGAAGTCCATTCATGCATGAGCTGATCTCTTTCTATTTCTCAGTCAATTTTCTCCCTTTGGAAGGAAGTATCGCTTCATGTTTCAGCATCCCTAAAGGTCCACACACTGTAAACCTCAACTCTATGGAGGGGAGGGAAGGAAGCTTGTGCCTTCTGCTTCCACTGCCCACTTTCTCCTTTCAAACTAATTGGTGAACCTAGGGAAAAGACCAGAATAAGCTAATAATTAGGATATAGGCATAGCAGTCCAGCCAGATGACATAATTCTTTTTAAAGAAGTTTTTAGGTAAGGTGAAAGAGGGGTAATGTAGAATAAGAAGAATGCTGAAACCCCCTAATTCTTTATTCATATTTTGTCTTTTGATCATGAGATGCACACGCACACACGCACACACACACACACACACACACACACAAAACTCTCATCTCCTTTGAATGGCTGAACAGAAAGCATTGTCATTAGAGTAAAGCTGAATTTCAATTAAGACAAGAAATTGAGGTAGAAAAATTGTCAGGGGAAATATTAAAGGTTTACAAGTGTTTGTTTACAATTGAAATTGAAGTTTCAAAGAGCAAAGGGGATGGGGGCAATGGGCAACATTGGGAGAATGTTAGTAGGGGGAGGATTACAATGATTCCTTGATAGAATATTAAGAAAGTAGAGAGCATTGGAGAGACTTGCATTTTGAACTTCAGTGGAAAAGCAGCTGGCATGAAGTTCAAAGCAATCATGATACTTAGCATTTTTGAGTTCACATTCCATGCCCAGCACTTGTGCAAGGACTCTACATGGAATATTATGCTCCTATTTTATAGGAAAGAAAACCAAAGCAGAGGATCATGCCTAATTTACATAGCTACACAATAGCAGCTCCAAAGGCCAACATAACCACTACATGATAAGAGGACTGTATTGTGAAACGGCATGTTGTTAGCATGGTTTGGACCCAAATGTTGATAAATAAATACTTTCATTGCCTCTACAGTTATTCACTTTGGATGAATACAGAAGGTAAATTAGATCTATTTAAAATTATCTAAAGGAGAGATTTCCAAAGCTTTATAGCCCAGGCATACTTTAGCTTTCCCATTCTATGCCTATTCAACAGTGGAGTGTCAGGAATCAAAATAATTATGCAAAAGATTAAGCAAAATCATGCTCCTATAGTTTAAATAATGGCCTGTAAATTTCCAGGTTAAGGGGTTCCTCAATTCTTTCACTTCCTGATGACACAAGCCATGTTTTAATGTACATCCCCTCTGAAATATATTCTTGCTTATAATAGATACCAGTGAAGAAAATATTATGTGTATTAATACATGATCATATAAAAACAATTATCTAAAATTCTGAAAACCAGCTAATAACCTCAAGTATTTTTGCTGTTGTTTCTTTTGTTTTGCCCTCAAATCTAATGAATGTAACCTCTATCAAACTCCAAGGTTAGTTTAGCTCAAACTCTAAAGTCAAGGACCTCCTCATTAGAATGGCTCTTCATCATCAACAGAGTTGAGTGCACATAAAAACTTGACTCTCTTAGGTCTATTCTATGCAGAGAAAATGTTGGCATAGAAAGTGTATGGATTTTTGATTCATCAAGACCTAACATTAGCTTTACTCTTTATTAACTATGTGACCTTAGGCAGGTTACTAAAACTCTAAGTTATAATTTCTTAAGTGATTAGGACTACCTGAAACCACATCTTGTTCAATTCTTCTCTCTACTGCTCTTCTCTCTACTGCTCCACTCCCTCTAAGGACAAGATTTTCTTCCTGTGCATGTCTGTGTCCTGACTGTAAGCTCAAAGAGGACACTATAACCAGTATTCCTTTGTTTTAAATCTCAAAGCTTGGCAGAGTATATTGTTCACAGAATATGTGAAAGAACCGTGGAATATACAATGATGGGGAGACGGGAAAGAAGGTAATATGTATTACCTTATTGGTTCCATTATTTTTATTGATATCTTCGACAATAGCATCAAAAACTATATGAACAAAAGAACCCTTTCAAATTGCTTTGATAACAGAAGAGAGGTACAAAAAATTACTTTTTTTTGCAGTGGACAGTGGCAAGTACTGAAATGGAAAGCAAGCAGATAAACCAATCTCATTGGAAGCAAAGGAAGGGGGTGAGGAGAAATGGCTCTGAGCTTTGAAATATCCCCAAAAGAACATACTGGCTTAAAGGCTTGGCTCTCACAGTTTCTCAATCCATATTTTCCGTGTCCTCTCCCCATACAATTTTCCTTTTTCCATAGAATTTTCTTCTCCACTCCTCGCACTCATTCCGATCAATTCATTTCCTGTCTATCACATGTACATTTCTGTCCGCTTTCTCCCAAGAATGTCTTGTCTCAGGCCAGAAGAGTCTCGAGTGGGAGACAGTTGACTTTTAAACAGACTTTTGGCTAAATCCATGTGATGGTACATTCCAATTTGTTATACCACAAACGCTCAAAACAATGAAGTGTTTGTCACTTCTTGACTTCTCTAGAATTTCCTAATTTCTCACAAGGGAAGTTGGCATAAGTGTTCATGATCTTCAGGCTCAGACTTACCAGGTCCTTTGCACAAAGCAAACAGGGGTCCTAAACCCCACCTGTTGGTGATGACTATAGTTGATCTTTGTTCCTGATATACCTGTCTCACTTAAAGAAGGGAGAAATCCAAGCATCATGTACCCCTTGAGTGATTGTATTCTCCACTTATTTCCCATTGATCCACTTAGAAACCTGGGTCTTCCCAAAGTTCCCCTTAAGCCATTCCAATTATCAGCTGGAACTCCAGCCTGCTCCTCTGGAGTTTTAAGCCATGGACCAGTTGCCATATACTTCCTTTGGGCTTATAGAAGATCACTTTTTTCTTCAACCCCCTGCAAAGCCTGTAACTGAGTTCCTGTTATGAAGAACTCTTGTCAGTGCTCTCCTCATGACTGACAGTCACCTAAGACTTTGATTTATCCTCTGACTTATTCCTCGCTCACTCCTACTCACCTGGAAATGACACCATGATGCTTGCCACAGATGTGGGTGACTGTGCCTGGGGCCTCAAGGCCACTGGCCCTTACAGCAAGGTGAAGGGCAGTATCCATCGACTCTCATGTTCCTATTTCCCACATCCCCTTGTTTTTGAGATCTCAGTATGTTTCCTGATAAAGTCAGTTCTGAAATGAGGGTGTGGTGGTATCTGCATTTCATATATTTCTTTCTAGCTATGAGAATGCAAGATTGTGGAATTTCAGTCAGTAGTCTATATAAAACAGATTTCAAGATTCTTAATGCACTTGACACATCATTCATCCAAAGTACAAGTTCCTGGCAATTCTGGTTCATTACAACACAGACCTGACACTAGATGTGAGGCACCACCTCTGAGCACAGTAGCAGGTGTTGCAAAACCTCAGCACTAAAGTATGGCCTTAGGGCCTAAGGGAAGAATCTCACTGCCATTATTCAGCATTACTTAACATAATTAGTTACTGGTTTGCTCTTTTGGTTTCCACAACCCACAGCTAGCAGCTGAGGGCAGCAGCACAATAGAAAGGAATGGACAGCAGTTGACACTGGAGGTGATGCAGCTGAAAAGTGATAACTGAGAGTCTGCCAGCAGTGAGGAGAGGACCCAACAGCAAAAGCATTTTGCTGCATATTGAGGGAACATTTTAAGGATTAATATCAACAGAAAACCAAACACTGCATGTTCTCACTCGTAAGTGGGAGTTGAATAATGAGAACACATGGACACAGGAAGGGGAACATCACATGCCGGGGCCTGCCGGGGGTTTGGGGGGCAAAAGGAGGAAAAGCATTAAGATAATACCTAATGCAGGGCTTAAAACCTAGATGATGAGTTGATAGGTGTAGCAAACCACCATGGCACATGTACACCTATGTAACAAACCTGCACATTCTGCACATGTATCCCAGAACTTAAAGTAAAATAAAAAAAGAATTAATATCAACACAGTTTCTGCATTTGAATATGTAATTTCTTCTCACCCACATTTTAATGTTCTGAATTGAGATGTATGTATCTTGTCAATTAGTATATTTAATATTGCTTTATGTTTTTCCCTGGAAGACTTATTTTTGTAGCAGTGTTGTTCCCTAATAGGAAGAAGTCTTACAATCGAGGTAACATGGTTTTAATAGTGACCCCACATTATCAAGAAAAGTTTATATTGTGTTCAAAGTGTTTTATTAGGAAGGTCATATAATATTTAATGACTATTAGAGTACTTCCCATGGAGGGTAGAAAGGTAAATAAGTAGCTGTGAAGAATATTAAAATTATACTTCAGTTATCTGGAAAATTCACTTACTGAATTCTCACACAATAGCAGAAAAATGAGGCTTGATGATAAATAAAACCTAGTACTTCGGTGTACTCCTTTAACAAGTAAAAAGAAAATACTCTGCCAAACGGCCTATATTCTGTTAAAGCATACGTATTTTTTTTTGCACAGCCAATTTCTGTTTCTTTCATATTGATTTATAAAATATTAGTGTGTTATATTTAACTATATAAGTATACAGTTTTCTGGTTCATAAGCTAATCTTTTGCCTTTTGCTTTTAAATGATTATGTACTAGATTATGTACTTCCACATAAAAATGAATAAAGAATAGCATCATTATAAAAAATACATTAAAAGTATATTATTTGCCATAACGGGAAAATACCCAAAATAGGTCACTAAAATAGATTCCTCCAATTGTGAACAATACATTTTTATTATAAGTTAAGATAGAAAATATTTTCCAGAGATTGCACAAACAGACCAAACCACAGAAATAACATTATTTCAGATAAATGATCAATCTCTCTATGGTCCCTGAGGCTTATTTTAAAGGAGCTTTCAGCTGGGGGTACACCAGAAAGTCTGTGATGCATGTAATAGAATCAAGAGCTCCATTACAATCCCCAATTGGTAGCACCTCTGAGTATCTCTGGGCTTACTTTCTGAGAAGAATATATAGACACAAATTCTCAAATAATTTACCATAGCTCATCAAATTATTAATATATATAATTGAAAATGAATTTCATTTATTGAACTGACCTCTCCTACAGGCTCATTTTAGAACCTAATATACCATTTAAAATGGTAGCAAGAATTCAAAAATAGTGAATCCAAAGAAAACATAAATAGGTTAGGTGAATAAGTGTATGATCATTACTGAAAAAACATATTAACACAGGCCTCAAATTTTAAAAGTATTAAGGTCATTGTCTTCAGGTTCTAGTTGTGAATGGATATTTTTAAAATAAAAATTGTATTAAATCATGAGAAATTTAGTAAAGAAAAATTCTTGAGACCAGAGAGATGTGATGGATGAATAAACTAAATTACAAAAAACTCATAGTGATGTGTAAACATCATCATATTAATCAGAAGTAATTTTTAACTGATTATATCTCCATGATGCTATGTTAGGCACTATGCATCAATAATTAAACAGACATGATCCCTGGCTGCTATAAAATTTGTACCTATAAAAAATCATGAGACTTAAATGACACAGAGTCAAGTGAATATTGCAACGGAACCTACATCATTTATTTAGAACATGTATAAGCAGTGGAACATGCTCATTTGATGATTTCTTGCAGAAAAATGAGTTTTCTAGAGATGGTGATTTAGGAGGACTGGGCACTTGCTGCAAAATAAATTAAAAAAAAAAACAAAAAAAACAAAAAACCCTGCTAGTTACACTTTGTTAACTTCCAATATGCTTAAATTTTTCATGAAAGCAATGTTGATTGGTAATATGAGCAGACACATTTTCCTTCCCATTTCTGTTTTCTACAAGGAGAGATTTTTCCAAAACCACCACTAATCCTCTGATGGAGGTGGAGTGAGTTGTCTGATTCGAGGGTTTGGGAGAGGACCAGAATACCTGTAGCTCAGCTTCTTCCATCACCCTTCTCTTGTGGTCTACCTGCAGAGAGCATTGTTTCAGATTGGTCTCACTATGCAGTGAGCTTAGATATGGAGATCTGGCCCTGGGCCTGAGGCCAGCTCTTGTTGGGCACCGTCTCTAACTTCAATAACATCTCCACAAAGGAACACTACATTTTCTGGTATCAGTTTCAGCAGTTAAAAAAAAAAAAAAAAAAAAAAGGAGTTTGGGCTGGGCGTGGTGGCTCAGGCCTGTAATTTCTGCTCTTTGGGAGGCCAAACCAGGCAGATCACGAGATCCAGAGTTTGAGAACAGTCTGACCAACATGGTGAAACCCTGTCTCTACTAAAAATACAAAAATTAGCTGGGTGTGGTGGCACGCACCTATAATTCCAGCAACTCAGGAGGAGAATCGCTTGAACCCAGGAGGTGGAGGTTACAGTGAGCCGAGATAGAGCCACTGCACTCCAGCCTGGGCGACACAGTAAGACTCCAACTCAAAAAAAAAAGAGGAGTTTGGATCTTACCTCTACTTTACTCCTCCTTTTTTTTTTAATAAAAAAAGTTTTGATTCTTTTTAACATTCTTATTAAGGCATAATTTATGTCTAGCAAAGTTTACCTTTTTTAGTGTGCAATTCTATGAATTTTGGCAAGTGCATGTGGCACTCAAGTTAATAGATAGAAGAGTTCCATTATTCTCCCAAATTCCCTATTCCTCTTTGTTGAACTCCTCCTCTCACCCCAGTCCCTGGAAACTAGGGATCTGTTTTCTGCCTTGAAGTTTTGCCTTTTCCAAAATGTAATTTAAGAGGACTTGTGTAAATGGGACCATTCTCCTTTTAGTGTGGCTTATTTCACTTAGCATAATACATTTGAGAGCCATTCGTGTTGCTGCATATATGTTTGTCCCTTTTGAGTTCTGAGTAATGTTCCATTGTATAGAGGTATCACAATTTATCCACTCACCAGTTAAAGGAAATTTGAGTTGTTTCATTTTTGATGACCGCAAATAAAGCTGCTATAAATATTTACACACAGACTTTTGTGTGGCCATAGTCTTTCATTTCACTTAGGTAAATATCCAGGACTCGAATTGCTGGGTCATATGGTAGCTATGTACTGAATTTTATAAGAAACTCTCAAACTGTTTTTATTTTTATTTTTTTTTTCTTTCCAACTTTTATTTTAGGTTCAGAAGGCACCTGTGCAGATTTGTTACATGGGAAAATTGGATGTCTCTGAGGGTTTGGTGTACGGATTATGTTGTCACCCAGGTAATAAGCCTAGTACCCGATAGGCAGTTTTTTGATCCTCACCCTCCTTCCAGCCTACACCCGCAAGTAGGCCCCAGTGTCTGTTGTTCTTTTGTATCTGTGTGTACTCAATGTTTAGCTCTCGGTTATAAGAAAGAGCAGGCAGCACTTGGTTTTCTGTTCCTACAGCAAACATGTTTCAAAGTGGCTGTACCAATATGCATGCTCATGTATGAGAGTTCCACTTGCTTTGCATACTTACCAGTACCTGTCACTGTTGTCTTTTCTTCTTTATTTTAAACATTTTAGCTATATATGTGGTACTATTTATATGACATTCTGGAAAGGCAAAACTACAAGGCAAAAACAGATCCATCCCGGTGGCTGGGACGAAAGCGATACACGGGAATTTTGTGGGGGGACGATGGAAATCTTCTACCTATTGACTTGAAGACAATAGATAGAACTGAATACAAAAATTAAGTTAAAATAAATCATAGACTTAAATGTAAAACCTAAAGCTATAGAAACAGTGGAAGAATACATAGGAGAAAAGCTTCATGCCTCTTCTTTAGGCAAAGATCTTTTATATAATCAGACAACAAAAGCACAACCCACTTTTAAAAAGTGATAAATTGAACTTTGTCCAAACTTAAACCTCTGCTTGTCAAAACTCATAGAGGTGTTCACTAAAAAGGGTAAATTTTACAGTATGTAAATTATACTTTAGTAACAAATTTAAAAGGACAAAAAATTTAATAAGTGTGTAATAATAACTTACGCTTTTTATATTTCCCTAATGATTAATAATCTGGGACATCTTTTATATGCTAATTTGTCACAGATGTATCTTCCTTGATAAAACGTCTGGTCAGATGTTTTGCTCATTTATTTATTTTTATTATTTAAAAACATTTTTAATCTTCATGAGTACATGGTTGACGCATATATTTATGGATTACATGAGATATTTTGGTGCAGGCATAAAATGCATAATAATCACATCAGAGTAAATCCATCACCTCAAGCGTTTATACTTTCCTTGTGTTGAAATAATCCAATTATACTCTTTTAGTTATTTTTAAATGTACCATAAATTATTGTTGAGTGTAGTAACCTGTTGTGCTGTTAAATACTAAATCTTATTCATTCTATTCCTCTATATTTTTGTACCTATTAACCATCTCCACTAACCCTCTCCTTCCAACTACCTTTCCCAGCCTCTGGTAACCATTGTTCTACTCTATCCCCATGAGTGCAATTGTTTCAATTTTTAGCATTCCCAAATAAGTGAGAACATGTGAAGCGTATTTTTCTGTACCTACATATTTTACTTATTGTAATGACCTCCAGTTTCATCCATGTTTTTGCCAACGATAGGATCTTATTCTTTTGTGTGGCTGAACAGTACTCCCTTGTGTATAAATACCACTTTTCTTTACCCATTTGTCTGCTGATGGACACTTAGGTTGCTTTGAAATATTGGTTATTGCAAATAGTGCTGTAATAAACATGGGAGTGCAGATATCTTTTCAGTATGCTGATTCCTTTTGATAGGGGGTATATACATAGCAGTGGGATTGCTAGATCATATGGTAGCTCGGTTTTTAGTTTTTTGAGGAACTTCCAAACTGTTCTCCATAGTGATGGTATGAATTTACATTCCCAACAATAGAGTATAAGGGTTCACCTTTCTCCACGTCATCACCAGTATTTGTTATTTCCTGTGTTTTGGATAAATGCCATTTTTAACTAGGAGATTATATCCCATTGTAGTTTTTATTTGCATTTCTCTGATGAGCAATGATGTTCAACACCTTTTCATATGCCTGTTTACCATTTGCATGTCTTTTTTTTTTTTTTCTTTCTGAGATGGAGTTTCGCTCTTGTTGCCCAGGCTGGAGTGCAATGACACAATCTCGGATCACTGCAACCTCCGCCTCTCGGGTTCAAGCGATTCTCCTGCCTCAGCCTCCAGAGTATCTGGGATTACAGGCACCCAAAACCACACCTGGCTGATGTTTTGTATTTTCAGTAGAGACAGGGTTCCACAATGTTGGCCAGGCTTGTCTTGAACTCCCGACCTCAGGTGATCCACCTGCCTCAGCCTCCCAAAGTGCTGGGATTACAAGTGTGAGCCACTGTGCCTGGTCTTGTATGTCTTCTTTTGAGAAATGTCTATTCAGATCTTTTGCCCATTTCCTAATCAAATTATTAGATTTTTTTTCCTATTTAATTTTTTTAGTTCCTTATATATTCTGGTTACCAATTCCTTCTCAAATGGGTAGTTTGCAAATGTCTTCTCCTGTTCTGTAGGTTGTCTCTTCCCATTGTTGATGGTTTTCCTTTGCAGTGCAGAAGATTTTTAACTTGATGTGATCCCATTGGTCCATTTTTGCTTGGATTGCCTGTGCTTCTGGGGTATTACTCAAGAAATCTTTGCCTAGGCCAATGTCCTAGAGAGTTTCCTCAATGTTTTATTTTAGGAGTTTCATAGTTTGAGGTCTCAGATTTAAGGGTTTCATCCATTTTGATTTGATTTTTTTATTTGGTGAGAGATAGGGGTCTAGTTTCATTCTTCTGCATATGAATATCCAGTTTCCCCAGCATTAGTTATTAAAGACACTGTCCTTCCCTCATTGTATGTTCTTGGCACCTTTATGGAAAATGAGTTCACCATAGATGTATGGATTTGACTCTGGGTTCTCTATGCTGTTCCACTGTTCTGTGTGTTTTCATGCCAGTGCTATGCTGCTTTGGTTACTATTAGCCCTGTAGTATAATTTGAGATAAAATAATGTGATTTTTCCAGTTTTGTTCTTTTTTCTCAGGATAGCTCTGGTTATTCTGTGTCTGTTGTGGTTCCATATGTCAGCTGATGGACACTTAGTTTAGAATTGTATTTTCTATTCCTGTGAAGAATGTCACTGGTATTTTGATAGGGATCACAATAAACTCTAGATTGCTTTAGGTAGTATATATAATTAACAATATTGATTTTTCCAATACATGAACATGGAATATCTTTTGATTTTTGTGTTCTTTTCAATTTATTTTGGTAGTGTTTTATAGTTTTCATTGCACAAGCCTTTCATTTCTTTGGTTAAGTTAATTCCTAGGTATTTACTTTTATTTAGAGCTATTGTAAATTGGATTACTTTCTTGATTTGTTTTTCAGGTTGTTTGCTGTTGGTTATATAAATGCTACTGATTTTTATATGTTGATTTTGAATCCTGCTACATTACTGAATGTGTTTACCAATTTTAATGTTTTGTTTTTTTTTTGTGGAGTCTTTAGGTTTTACCAAATATAAGATCATATCATATGCAAACAAAGATAATTTGATTTCTTACTTCCCAATTTGGACACCTTTTATTTCTTTCTTTTGTCTGATTGCTCTAGCTAGGACTTACATGATTATGTTGAATAATAGTGAATGAATATTCTTGTCATTTTCTAGTTCTAGAAGAAAGGCTTTTGGTTTTTCCCCATTCAGTATGATACTAGCTGTGGGCCTTTTGTATATGGCTTTTATTGCATTCAGGTATTATCCTTCTATACCTAGTTTTTTAGTGTTTTTATAATAGAGGGATGTTGAATTTTATCAAATGCTTTTTCAGCATCAATTGAAATGATCATATGGTTTTTGACCGTCATCCTATTGATATGGTGTACCACATGATTGATTTGCATATGTCAAACCATTTTTGCATCCCTGGGATAAATCCCACTTGTTCATGATGAATGATTTGCTTAATGTGTTGTTGAATTTGGTTTTCTAGTATTTTGTTCAGGATTTTTGCATAAACATTCATCAGGAATATTGGCCTGCAGTTTTCTTTTATTTTCTTTTTTTAATGTGTCCATGTCTGATTTTGGTATCATGGTAAGTACTAGCCTTGTAGAATGAGTTTGGAGGAATTCCCCCTCCTCTATTTTTTCAGAATACTTTGAATAGGATTGATATTAGTTCTTCTTTAAATGTTTGGTAAAATTCAGCAGTGAAGCCATCAGGTCCTGAGCTTTTCATTGCTGGGCAACTTTTAATTACAGCTTCACTCTTGTTACTTGTTAGTGGTCTGCAGGTTTTGGATTTACTCCTGGTTCAATCTTGGTAGGTTACAAGTGTCTAGGAATTAACCTATTTCTTCTAAATTTTCCAGTTTATATGAACAATTTATTGGTGTGCAGTTGCTCATATAAAAATGAGACATTACAACTAATACCACAAAAATTCAAAGCATCATTAGAAGCTACTAATGAGTCTACTAATGAGTCTACTAATGATCTCCTAATGATCCTTTGAGTTTTCCTGGTATTAGTTGTAATGTCTCCTTTTTTTATGTCTGGTTTTATTTATTTGTGCCTTCCTTCCTTTCTTCTCAGTCTGGCTAAGGGTTTGTTGATTTTGTTTATCTTTGCAAAAAAACGAACTTTTCATCTCATTGACCTTTTGTATTGTTTTCTTCTTTTCAATTTTATTTCTGCTCTGATCTCTGTTATTTATTTTCTCCTACTAATTTTGGGTTTGGTTTGTTCTTTCTGTTCTAGTTCTTTAAGATGCATTGTTAGGTTGTCTTTTTGAAGTTTGTTTTCTTTTTAAATGTAGGCACGTATAGCTATAAACTTTCCTCTTAATACTGCTTTCACTGTATCCTACAGGTATTGGTATATTGTGTTTCCACTGTCATTTGTTTCAAGAAGTTTTCCAATTATCTGTTTAATTTCTTCATTGACCCACTGGTCACTCAGGAGCATATTGTTTAATTTACATACATTTGTATCATTTCCAAAATTTCTCTTGTTGTTGATTTCTAGTTTTATTCTACTGTAGTCAGAGAAGTTAGTTGATGTAATTTCATATTTTTTGACATTTTTAAGACTTTTTTGCTGCTTGACTTATGGTATCTCCTTGAGAATGCTCCATGTGCTGAGGTGAAGAATATGTATTCTGCAGCCATTGCATGAACTGTTCTGTAAATATCTACTAGGTTTATTTGGTCTATCGTTCAGATTAAGTCCAATGTTTCTTTATTGATTTTCTGTCTGGATGAACTGCCTAATGCTGAAAGTAGGGTGCTGAAAACTCCAGCTATTGTTGCACTGGGGTTTATCTCTCTTTAGCTCTAATAATATTTGCTTTATATATGTGGGTGCTCCAGTGTTGGGTGCATATATATTTAAACTGTTATATCATCTTGTTGAATTGACTCCTTTATCATTATATAGACCTTCTTTGTCTCTTTTTATAGTTTTTATTTTTAAATCTCTTTCATCTAAGTATAGCTATTTCTATTTTGCTTTTTTTTTTTTTTTTTTTGGTTGGTTGGTTGGTTGGTTTTCATTTGCATGGAATATCTTTTTTCATCCCTTTATTTTAAGTCTATATTTGTCTTTATGGGTAAAATGTGTTTCTACAGGCAACAAACCACTGGGTCTTGTTTTTTAAATCCATTCAGCCACTACACATCTTTTGATTAGATAATTTAGTTCATTTCTATTCGATGTTATTGATAAGAGGTAAGGACTTACTCCTGCCATTTTGCTATTTGTTTTCTGGTTGTTCTGTGGTCTTATCTTCCTTCTTTCCTATCTTCCTTTTAGTGAAGGTAATTTTCTCTGGTGGTATGTTTTAATTTCTTGCCTTTAATTTTGTGTGTATCTGTTGTTTGTTTTTTGATTTACAGTTACCATGAGGCTGGCAAAGGTTTTCTTGTAATCCTTTATTTTAAACTGATGACAACCTAATATTGATTACATAAACTAACAACTAATAGATGAGCAAAAAAGAAAATGAATGAAAACTTCAGTCTTTAATTTGTTCCCCACATTTTAACTTTTCGTTGTTTCTCTTTATATCTTATTGTATTGTCTATGTCTTGAAGAGCTGTTGTAGTTATTATTTTTAATTGGCTTACTTTATAGTCTTTCTATTCAAGAGATGAGTAGTTTACATGCTACAATTATGGTGTTACAATATTCTGTGTTTTTGGTTTTCTGTGTACTTACTATTATCAGCAAGTCTTGCACCGTCAGGTGATTTCTTATTGCTCACTAATTTCTTTTCTCTCATATTGTAGAACTCCATTTAGCATTTCTTGTAGGACAGGTCTGGTGTTGATGAAGTCCCTCAGCTTTTGTTTGTCTAGGAAGGTCTTTGCTTCTCTTTAGTGTTTGAAGGATATTTTTGCTGAATATATTATTCTAGGATAAAAGTTTTTCTTTTTCCTTCAGTACTTTAAATATGTTATGCCACTCTCTCCTGCCCACTAAAGTTCCCACTTAAAACCTGCTGCCAGATGTATTGGTTCTCCATTGTATGCTACTAGTTTCTTTTCTCTTGCTGCTTTTAAGGTTCTTTATCCTTGACCTTTGGTCGTTTCATTATTAAATGTCTTAAGGTAGTCTTATTTGGGTTAAATATGCTTGCTGCTCAATAACCTTCATGAATTTGAATATTGATCTAAGTTTGGGAAGTTCTCTGTTATTATCATTTGAGGAAACTTTCTACCCCCATCTCTCTCTCTACCTCTCTTTAAGGCCAATAAATCTTAGATTTGAACTTTTGAAGATATTTTCTAGATCTTATAGGTGGCCTTAATTCTTTTGTCTGCTCTTTGTGTCTTCAAATAGCCTGTCTTCAAGCTCACTATTTCTTTCTTATGCTTGATCAATTCTGCTCTTAAGAGACTCTGATGCATTCTTCAGTATGCATTTTTCAGCTGCAGAATGTCTTCTTGATTCTTTTAAATTATTTCAATGCCTTTGTGTAATTTGTTAGATAGAATTCTTAATTCCTTCTTTGTGTTATCTTGCATTTCACTGAGTTTCCTCAAAACAGCCATTTTGAATTATGCCTAAAAGGTCACATATCTCTGTCTGTCCAGTATTGGTCCCTGGTGCCTTATTTAAGTGGTTTGGTGAAATTCTGTTTTCCTAGATGGTTATGATGCTTGTGGATGTTCTTCAGTGTCTGGGCATCGAAGAGTTAGGTATTTACTGTAGTCTTTACAGTCTGAGCTTGTTTGTACTCACTCTTCCTGGGAAGTTTTTCCAGGTATTCAAAGGGATTTGGGTGTTGTAATCTAAGTTTTTGATCACTGCAGCCATATTTGCATTAGGGGGCACCCCAAACTCAATAATGCTGTGGCTTGTGCATACTCATGGAGATATTGCCTTGGTGGTCTTAGATAAGATCTAGAAGAATTCTCCAGATTACCAGGCACAGACTCTTATTCTCTTCCCTTATTTTCTCCTAAACAGAGTTTGTCTGTCTGTCTGTCTGTCTGTCTGTCTCTCTCTCTCTCCCCACCCTGCTCGCTCTCTGTCTGTCTCTCTCTGTGCTGAGCTGCCTGGAGCTGGGGGAGGGGTGACAAAAGCACCCCTGTGGCCACCAACACTGGGACTGTGCTGGGTCAGACCTGAAGCCAGCACAGCACTGAGTCTCACCCAAGGCCAGCCTGGCTACCACTGATGTTCACTCAGGCCCTAGGGTTCTACAATTAGCAGGTGGCAAAACTAGCCATGCTGTATTCTTCCCTTCAGGGTGATGAATTGCCCCTGGCCCCAGTGGGTTCAGAGATGCCATACAGGAGCAAGGTCCGGAGTTGAAAACCTTAGGAATCTACCTGTTGCTCTATTCTACTGAGGCTGAACTGGCATCCAAGCCATAAGACGAAATCCTTCCCACTCTTTCCTCTCCTTTCCACAAGCAGAGGAGTCTCTCCCTGTGGCCAGCAGAGACCCAGGCCCACAGCAAGTACTGCCTGGCTACTGCCAGTGTTCGCTCAAGGCCCAAGAGCTCTTTGGTCAACTTGTGCTGAATGCTACCAGGTCTGAGACTCTCCCTTCAGGGCAGTAGGATTCTCTCTGGCCCAGAGCAGGTCCAGAAATTCTTTCCAAGAGCTAAGGCCTAGAATCAGGGACCTCAAGATCCTGCTTGGTGCTCTACCCCGCTGTGACAGAGCTGGTAACGAAGCTGCAAGACAAAGTCCCTTTCTCTCTTCCCTTCCCTTTTGTCAAGCAGAAGGTTTCTCTCCCTGTAGCCACCATGCTTGGAATATGCTGGGAGCATATTCCTGGAACATGCTTGAAGCCAGCTTGTCTCTGAGTCTCACCCAAGGTCCATGGTGAGTACTTACTTCCTGGCTACCACCGCTGACTATTCAGGGTCCAAGGGCTCTTTAGTCAGCAGCTGATGAATCCTGCCAGGACGAAGTACTTTACCTCAAGATAGTAGGTTCCCTTCTGGCCTAGTATGTGTCTAGAAATGTTGTTTAGAAGTTAGGGCCTGGAATGGGGGCCTCAGAATTCTGCCTGGTGCTCTGTTCTTCTGTGGCTGAGGGGGTATCTCAGTTGCAAGACAAAGTCCTCTTTACTTTTCCCTCTCCTCTCCTCAAGGAGAGGGAAAGAGTCTCTCCCAGAGCTGTGAGCTACACTGCCCGACGTGGTGGGAGGGGTGGTGCAAGTACTCCCTTGGCTGCCCCAGCTGTTGTCTCATTAGGTTGCATGCCCCTAAATCCACTGGGTGTGAGCAAACCACAGCACTAGAATTTGCCCAGGAATTGCAGTCCTTGTGTTCTACACTGCCTTTCAAGTTTATTTAGAACCCAAGAGCACTTCAGCTTGCATCCGTGAGGCTTACCAGAATGCAGGTTCTGACCTCTGGGAAGGGCAATTTCTTTCTGGCGAGGGCTGGTCTAAATGCTTCCTCTGTGAGTGCTGGCTGAGTTCTGCCCAGTGTTGCTTTCCACTGTGACAGGCAGCACCAAGTTCTAATGGAAAATCTCACAATCACTGCGCCTTCTGTCCCCCAAGCACATGGATTCTTGCTCCATACTATGCAGCTGCTGCTGGGGGCTGTGGGAGGGGTAGTGACAGCAATTCAAGACTGTCTTTCTTTTCCTCTTCCTTGCCTTTTTCAGTAATATGAACATAAAACCAGGTGATCACTCACCTGATCTTGGTTCTTATGAAGGTAATTTTTTTGTGTGGATAGTTGCTCAATTTGGTGTTCCCGCAGAAAGGATGATTGGTGAAGGCTTCTCTTCAGCCATCTTGCTCCATCTCTTTTCTCGCTCATTTTTTAACTGAATATTTTTCTTTTTGAGTTTTGAAAATACTTGATATAGTCTGAAGATAAGCCCATTATCAAGTATATAATTTGAAAATACTTATCTTTCATTTCCTTACCCATGTTTCAAAAAAGCAGAGGTTTCAGTTCTTACAAAGTCCAATTTATCATTTTAACAAACAGATTGTGCTTTTGGTGTCTTATTTAAGAGGTCTTTGCCTAACCAGAGTCATGAAGCTTTTCTTCTCTGTTTTGTTCTAGCAGTTTTATAGCTTTGAGTTTACATTTAGGTCTATGATTCATTTTAACTTAACTTTTTTATACAGTTTGAGATATGGATCTTCTTTGACACTATACAAAAGTCTACAAATGTGTTTCTTAAAGATTATTTGGAATGTGCAAATATTTACAACCCTATCAGTGAACTATTCATCTTTTTTTACATTGAAATTTATGGGTTTATCTTGCATAATCTTTTTTGCCAAGGTCTGATATTTTGAAATTATGTATTACTCATTTGGAAAATATTGGTTCACTGAGCTGTGCAGATTTTCCAAATGTTAACTAACACACTGCCCCACTACATTATAAAATATAAAACAATTCTTAATAGTGCCAAGAATCACATAAATACCTTTATATATTTGTAAGCTGTCCGTCCCACTGTGGTTCGCATGACTTTTCCAAAATTCTAACTTGTGCTTAAAAGTTCAAATGTGACCACTGGCATCAAATTTGAGTTCTACCGCTTGAAATGACAGGCACTTTTGTCCATTTTCACACACACACACACACAAAAATCTGCCAAATATGGAAATCTGTAAAACCATAGTTTATCTGACAGTTGTTCTTTAAGGTAAATATCATTTTCCATGAAAAAAGTTGCTAGTTCAGTTTGCAATTCAATCACACAAATGTTTTCTTTACAGACAACCATCATACTTTGGTGTGGAACAGAAATGCTTTATGCATACTTCCCAATTCGCCACTCAAAATAATAAAAATGTGCATCATTAGGGGTTGAAATTTAATAAAATCAATAATTTTTAATGCTTGATTAAGGATATTTTTAAGTGGATCTGGTTTTCTGTTTCCTTTATGTGAATCCATGTTGGTAAAGAACACAATTTCTACCACAACAGTTCAGTTTAGTGCCACTGTCATGATTAGTGTTAAGGTGTCAACAGTTTAATTCATCATTGCTTCTGCACTTTCAATGCACATGTCAACACTGTGAAAAAGATAAATAACATCCTAACATTATAAAGAAAATACTTTTAACCTCACAGACCTCCTAAATAGGTCTCAGGGACTTCCATGGGTTCATGGACCACACTTTGAGATATTGAAAAAGTAAGGAGATTAAGAGAGAAGCAGTACCCGCTTTCAAAACATCACCTGGAGCTTCGTTTCTTGAGTCCATGAAAAAAAATATTGCCAAGGAAAAAACCATTCTCAGAAGTCAAGTTTCACTGGCCTAAGCAATTCCCCAGCAGAAGGCACCGGATGCAAGTCTGGTGGCAGAAGGCTGAAAATGCCTGCTTATAAGGGTGAGCAGAGCTATCTCACTAGACAGAGCACACACTTCATGCAGAAGCAGAGTGCCAGAAATTTGTGACTCAAAGGGAAAATGGAAAGTAAAGAAGCTTCAGAATGAAAAGTAAGGAGGTTTCAGAAGGCCAAATACCTTTGGAGTGACTTGAGAACTAGGCTTGCACCATTGTTGGTTTCTAAATGTTGCAACAGGGCAGCAATTTACAAATGCCATTCTAAGAGAGAAGACAGTTTGCTGGGATTAATTTATTATTTTATCCAAAGTATGACAATTGTCCACACCTGAAATAACATCCATTGTACATAGAGGATTTTCAGACAGTTAAGAGAATCTATAATGGAGGGATGGGGAACAGACCTTGCCAGTACTGAGGAGGTCTCCAGATCCTGCAGGACAGGATAAGTTAAGGGTCACCATCTTCCCTAAAGGTTAGAAGTCCAATTGTAAACAAAAAGCTTACAAAAGGAATTTGTTTTTCTTGATTCTTTTCAGAAAAAGAATTTTGAGGTTTAACTATAGGTAATTTAAACACATAAATATTTTGGCATTTAAATCTTGTATCTCTAATTATAAACCTGTGGCAGATATTTATACACTAGTATCAAGGCACTCTGATACGTTCATCCTCACAGAAAAAATTCTAGTCCTTCTGCCTTTGAGAGATATTCTGAATGAATGCATAACCCAGTGCATCTTACAAGTTTTACGATGGTAACAGTTGAGGAGTGGAGAAAACATTAGCACCCTTTCCTAGGTACTAGGCATTCTGTATACTTGTAAAAATTAGTGGGTCCTATAGCCCCATAAGATAAGTGTTCAATTTCATAGATAAGAAAATTCAGACTTTGAAAAGTTAAGTAGCCCAAGATGGCACTTGCAATTGGAGCCTGGAATTAAACCAGGTCTTTCAGAATCTGAAGTCCATAGATTGGCCATTTTCACTGGTGTTTTTGTTTCTTTGTTTGTTGTTTTTTGTTTTTGTTTTGTTTTTTATTTTGAGACAGTCTTGCTCTTTTGCACAGGCTGGAGTGCACTGGGGCGATCTCAGCTCACTGCAACCTCTGCCTTCCGGATTTAAGTGACTCTCCCTGCCTCAACCTACTGAGTAGCTGGGATTACAGGCATGCACTACTATGCCCAGCTAATTTTTGTATTTTCAGTAAAGACAGGGTTTTGCCATGTCGGCCAGGCTGGTCTCAAACTCCTGACCTCAGGTGGTCTGCCTTACTTGGCCTCCCAAAGAGCTGGGATTACAGGTGTGAGCCACCGTGCCTGGCCAAAATGGTTTTTTTTTTTTTTTTTAACGTTTTTTGTTTGTTTGCTTTAGCAGGATTTTATTTTCAATAAAACTTTAGGCAGCACACGAAAATGTTAAGCTTCCTCATATAGCATTGGCATCCATGAAATTCTAATCAAATATTTGAAAACCTCAAAAGCTCTTCCAAAGGGCTCTCCAGATAGAAGACAGTTGCCCTGCAGCTGCCTCCACTACATGCTACTGCGAGCCCAACATCTGCTACTTGCTTTTTCCACTTCATTTTTTAAAAAATTGCCCCCAATGCCTAAGATTGTGCATGTCAATGCATGGAGCTTTTCCAATTTTTATCCAGGCAGAAGGAACTGCTTCTGGTTATATCTACCTTTTGTTGTTTTAAGTGCACATGAGTGGAAAAGCCTCTGTTAGCAGAGCAAATAAGCCTCTTTCTTTGTTATCCAAACTGGAATACACAAATGGTTTTTCCACCCAGCCTGACTCTGAATAAAGTTAGTTGCACTCTCAGAGGATTTGAGTGAAGCATTTTACCTAAAAGGAGATTTTAACATAAGGGCAACATCTTCTATATATCACTACTCTGCTATACACCATTCATATATATATATAGTGCATGTTATACTATGCTGGATACTTTACATATTATACCTGGCTTCAGCTTCAGATCTGAAAGTGGGGGCTGCGCTACATTATTCTGCCTTAAATTGCATCTTAAAAAAATTTTAATGTGAGGCTATAAAAAGATTTAAAATGAGAAGAAAATTGTGAGCAGGTTTGCATTTTAGAAAAATAATTCATCAAGAATTTAATAATTAGGTGGAGATAAGGCTGAGGCAAGAAGACCACTTAAGATACCCAGAAAAAGTGATAAGATATGAGGGATTAGTCTCAACAGATCAACAAGAATGCAAAAGAGAGAAGTGAATAGTGAGAAGGTCAGGAGAGAGGGAATCAGCAGGCCTTGGTGTGTAAAATAAGGAAGAAATAATTGAGTAAGAAATAATTAAGTAAGATTGGTTGATCTTCCAGCTCTTGGTTCCACCACCCCAACAAGAAGTAGTGAAGGAAAGGTGTATGCTGCTGCCTGATCATCCAAACAACATTGTATAACAGTGAAAGCATATGCAAATGTATTGCTTCACACTTTTGTGTATGGAGTTCCACTGTCAGGGGCTAAACCAATATGCTTTCTATTCACAGTTCAAAAATAACTTTTTGGCCGGGTATGGTGGCTCACGTTTGTAATCCCAGCACTTTGGGAGGCCGAGGTGGGTGGATCACCTGAGGTCAGGAGTTTGAGACCAGCCTGGCCAGCAGAGCGAAACCCCGTCTCTACTAAAAATAGAAAAATTAGCCGGGCATAGTGGCGGGCACCTGTAATTCCAGCTACTTGGGAAGCTGAGGCATGAGAATTGCTTGAACTGGGGAGGCAGAGGGTGCAATGAGCTGAGATCAACCCCCAGCACTCCAGCCTGGGCAACAGAGCAAGACTCCATCTCAAAAATAAATAAATAAACAAATAAATAAATAAATAAAATAACAAAAATAACTTTTTGGAAAAATGAGAATTAAATTGTATGAAATATTTTTATGGAATTAATTGATATAATTATTTAATTTAACCCCATTATATACAATATCTTGATATTGATCTAAACTTATGTTTCTGGGATAAACCCTATATAGTCATGATAAATTATGACTCCTAATATAATTGGATAACATTTGGTAGGAATTTATAGATATCTTGGTGTGACTATTCAAATGACAGGCAGCTTCTCTTTTTTGTGTGTGCCACCCTTGTCATTTTGGATACTTGAACTCTACCTTTGCAGAATAAATTGGTATTTGCTGCTCTCTGAAAATAAATAACTTACCAGAAAGATTAACTGAGATTCAGCATTTTTTGAGAAGTATTTATTGAGAGGAAATTTCTAATTTGCTTTTGCTCAGTTATTGTTCATTACATTTCTTCTCACATTAATTAAGTAAATTTAGTATGATGGCTAACTTTATGTTAACTATCAACTTGACTGGAGCAGGGTATGTCTACATACTGGTTGAATATTATTTCTGGATGAGTCTGTGAGGATGTTATTGGAAGAAATTAGCATTTTAATTGGTGGACTGACTAAAGCAAGTGGCCCTCCCCAGTGTGAGTGAGCATCATTAAATAAGTTAAGAGCCGAAATAGAACAAAGATGGAGGAAGGATGAATTCACTGTCTGCTTGATGGCATAAACTGGGATATTAAGGCCTGGTTGTTAGACCTTCAGACCTAGATTAGAATCTACACCACTGGCTAGAGGACTCTGAAAATGTCTCTGGACTTGGTGATGGGATAGTCACTGATCAGTTTCAAAAGAACAGATAAAATAGAGTGCTAGAGACAAAAGCCAAATTGAAAGGGCAGAGTGGGTGAGAGAAGAAGAGAGGAGTAAGAAATAAATGATCTGCTTTGAGAAATGTATTGAGAAATTCTGAGTCAGTAGCTTGTGGGAGTGATGAGGTGAAGAATTATGTTGTTCTAGATTAAAAATACATCTGAATGTTTATAGGCAAAAGAAAAGAAGCCAAAGGAGAGAGAATGAAATGTAAGAAAAATGAATTGTTGATGGAAAGCTCTAGAGCTGGAGAGGTGGGGCTAAAACTAAGCATATGTGAGGAAAGGTGTGTTAGTCCATATTCATATTGCTGATAAAGACATACCCAAGACTGGGAAGAAAAAGAGGTTTAATTGGACTTACAGTTCCACATGGCTGAGGAGGCCTCAGAATCGTGGCAGAGGATGAAAGGCACTTCTTACATGGTGGCAACAAGAGAGTATGAGGAAGGAGCAAAAGCAGAAACCCCTGATAAATCCATCAGATCTCCTGAGATTTATTCACTATCATGAGAACGTGGGACAGACCGTCTGCCATGATTCAGTCACCTCCTTCTGGGTCCCTCCCACAAGACGTGGGGATTCTGGGAGATACAATTCAAGTTGAGATTTGGGTGGGGACACAGCCAAACCTTATCATTCCACCCTTGACCCCTCCAAATCTCATGTCCTCACTTTTTAAAACCAATCAAGCCTTCCCAACAGTCTGCCAAAGTCTTAACTTATTTTAGCACTAACAAAAAGTCCATAGTCCAAAGTCTCATGTGAGACAAGGCAAATCCCTTCCACCTATGAGCTTGTAAAATCAAAAGTAAGCTAGTTACTTCCTAGATACAATGGTGGTACAGGTATTGGGTAAATACAGCTGTTCCAGATGGAAGAAATTGGCCAAAACAAAGGGGCCACAGGGCCCATGCAAGGCCAAAATCCAGCAAGTCAGTCAAATTTTAAAGCTCCAAAGTGATCTCCTTTTACCCCAGGTCTCACATCCAGGTCACACTGATGCAAAAGGTGGGTTTCCATGGTCTTGGGCAGCTCTGCCCCTGTGGCTTTGCAGGGTATAACATCCCTTCTGGCTGCTTTCACAGGATGGTGTTGAGTGTCTGCAGCTTTTCCAGGAGCATGATGCAAGCTGCCAGTGGATCTACCATTATGGGGTCTGGAGGATGGTGGCCCTCTTCTCACAGCTCCAATAGGCAATGCCCCAGTTGGGACTCTGTGTGGGAACTCCAATCCCACATTTGCCTTCCATACTGTCCTAGCAGAGGTTCTCCATGAGGCCCCTGCCCCTGCAGCAAATTTTGCCTGGGTATCCAGGTGTTTCCATTCATCTTCTGAAATCTAGGTTAAGGTTCCCAAACCTCAATTATTGACTTCTGTGCACCTGCAGGTTCAATACCATGTGGAAGCTGCCAAGGCCTGGGGCTTCCACCCTCTGAAGCCACAGCCTGAGCTACACATTGGCCCCTTTCAACCATGGCTGGAGTAGCTGAGACACAGGGCACCAAGTCCCTAGGCTGCACACAGCATGGGGACCCAAGGTCAGGCCCACAAAACCCCTTTTTCCTCCTGGGCCTCCAGGCCTGTGATGGGAGGGGTTGCTGTGAAGGTCTCTGACATGGCCTGGAGACATTTTCCCCATGGTCTTGGGGATTAACATTATGCTCCTTGCTACTAAGTAAATATCTGCAGCCAGCTTGAATTTCTCCTCAAAAAATGGGTTTTTCTTTACTACTGCATACTCAGACTGCATGCTGAACTTTTATGCTCTGTTTCCCTTTTAAAATGGAATACTTTTAACAGCACCTAACTCACCTTTTGAATGCTTTGCTGCTTAGAAATTTCTTCTGCCAGATACCCTAAGTCAACTCTCTCAAATTCAAAGTTCCACAAATCTCTCGGGTAGGGGCTAAATGCTACCTCTCTTTGCTAAAACATAACAAGAGTCACCTTTGCTCCAGTTCCCAACTAGTTCCTCATCTTCATCTGAGGCCACCTCAGCCTGGAACTTATTGTTCATATCACTATCAGCATTTTGGGCAAAGCCATTCAACAAGTCTCTAGAAAGTTCCAAACTTTCCCACATTTTCTTGTCTTCTTCTGAGTCCTTCAAACTATTCCAACCTCTGCCTGTTACTGAGTTCCAAAGTTGCTTCCATATTTTCATGTATCTTTTCAGCAACACCCTACTCTCAGTACCAATTTACTGTATTAGTCCATATTTTTGCTGCTAATGAAGACATACCTGATACTGGGAAGAAAAAGAGATTTAATTGGACTTACAGTTCTACAAGGCTGGGGAGGTCTCAGAATCATGGCAGGGGGTGAAGGGTGCTTCTTACACGGTGGCAACAAGAGAGAATGAGGAAGAAGCAAAAGCAGAAACCTCTGATAAACCCATCAGATAAATCATGAGCTTTATTCACTATCATGAGAATAGCATGGGAAAGACTGGTCCCCATGATTCAATTACTTCCCATTGGGTCCCTCCCACAACATGTGGGAATCCTGGGAGATACAATTCTAAGTGAGATTTGGGTGGGGACACAGCCAAAGCATATCAAAAGTGGAGGGTGTACAGAAGATGCAAGTAGAACACATTATATGCTGGTAGGGGAAAAAAAAGTAATTTAAGCAAAAATAAGGAAAAATAGGGAAGTAAGAACTTTCTTATGGTTTTTAGGTAGAAAAAAATCTGTGAGAGCTGGCATCAGATGGCATCTATCTCAATCAGGAGATAAAACAAGAGGACATTTTACAAGGAATCAGTGAGAAAAGAATTCCAAGATGGAAAGCAGCAAAGAAGGCCAACTTAAGACTTGTTAGTGTGAATTATTTGTGTTCTCATATACAGTTTATTGAAATTATTCAAAACGTTTTGTCACCTTGAGTAGTACGGTAGGAACTGCCATGGATTATCAAATAAGTGGGAGACTCTAGACTGCCAGTGAGGGCAATATTGACAGGATTAATTCAGGATTCCAAAACCAATAGAGATGGGAACAAAGCCAAAAAAGGGAAATTGTGTAAATGTTAGGAAAGGGAGGACAGAACAGATTAACAGATGGTGGTCAGAAATAATGAGTACTGGGTGTTTATTCAGTCCTTTAAAAGCGCTTAAATATGTATCAGTTTCTTTTAATAAAGATTTTCCAGGCAGTTCCTTTTTTTTTTTTTTTTTTTTTTTTTTGCCACAATGCTTTTCTAGCAATAATAATGGGAAACAAAAGCTGAATGAGAATTTTTTCCCTCATTTGTATTGACTTTTTCTTTAGTGGATAGCCTATAGAAGTCCTCTTTCACCACTAGATGACCACCCTACATTTGTAATGGGCTATACTGATGGATTTCATGGTGGCCAGCCAGAAGTGATAAACTTGACTTGTATTAACAATGATAAATTCAGTATATCAATGGCTAGAATAACCTGAACCCAGAAATTGGAAAGTGAAAGAAGTTTAACTTAATATTAATTGACCCCAGGAAAGTTACTTAACTTATATGAGACTCATTTTTTTCATCTATAAGTGAAAATAGTATTAGCCATCCTAAACGGATGTAAGAATTGAAAAATATGATATATGTAGAATGTTTAGCATGGCTCCTGGAACTGAGTACATGTTCTCTATATCATGACTGTTGTTAATTTTGTAGTTATTGCAGTATTCCTCCCTTCATTTGTTAAATTTGTAAGGGCCTACTAGGCACTAATTGCTCTTCTAAATGCCCAATATATAATGATATGGGAGATTGAATTATTGGTCTCAATTCTTTACTATTCACTATGTTCATATTTTTTGCTATGTATCGTTCTGTGCTTTCTACATAAGGCAAAGTGAACCTCTCCACTGAGGCTTTGGGGTCAGCCAATTGGCTTGCTTTGGCTAACAAAAGGTGGGTTGAAGTGTCAGTGACCCAGTTCCAAACCTAAGCCTTAAGAAGCATAAGCATCATATGCTCTCCTCTGCTTTTTATATTATCACAAGTAGAGCTTGCCCTGGCCCCAGAACTCAAATGACTAGAACCCCACCTGCAGCAAACAGTCAAGCTCAATTAGACCCACAGCTCAAAGCAGAGGGGCCCAGTCAACACACTCTAGATCAGGATATAGTCAACTATGGGCTGTGGGTAAAATCCAGCCTGTGACTTGTTTTTGTTTGGCTCACAAGCAAAATTTTTGCATTTTAAAAGAGTTGTTAGAAATTAAAAAAAAAAAAAAAGAAGTATATGTGGCAAAGACCGCATATGGCCTGCAAAGCCTAACATATTTACTTTCTGAATTAAAACCAAAAGGTTTGCAGACCCCTGGTCTAAATCACCAACATCCAGACAACCAGCAGACCATGAATGGATCCCCACTGAGATCAGCAGAGCTGCTCCTGCCAACTTCCAGTCATGAGAGAAGTAAATGCTTATTGTTGTATCTCACTATGGTTAATTGTTTTTGCAGCATTATTGCGGCAAAAGTTAAGTGATAGAAATGCTGAGAGAAAATATGATGGTCCCTACCCTCATGGAGCTCACATTTTGGTTAAGGAGACAGAGAGCTGCTAAATACAAATGGGTAAATTCAAGATAAACGCCATGAACAGAGATAAGGGAGATCGGAGGTTAAAAATGGAAATTGTTTGTTTGAAATAGTAACTGAAATGAATGGAGAGTGAAATGATTAGAAATACATAGTAGAATTACTGGACAGAGTTGAAAGCCCAATTATTGGTGATCATGAATTTAGAATAATATCCATCTGTCCTGTGTGCCATTTACACTATAGTCGTAAGCAGTCTGGGGAGGTAGAAGGGTGAAAGCACATTGTTGGTTTCATCCAGGATTGAATTTTATATAAAGCAAGGGTATGATAACACAACCAGACGATACTAGAACTTAGCATATTGTCAAGAGTTTTTGTGCTATGAATGGAATCTGAGCCCCAAGAAGAGAAATTCAATTGGGAAAATGTTAAAAGGTCAGAGGCTGAAAAATACTAAAGAATTCAAAGGACAGGTTGAACAAGCACAGTTTACATTGAAGCCAAAACAACTTGAGTTTGTGGTCAGAGCATATGTCTGCACTGATGAGTGTTTTACAAACTTAAGGAAATTCTCTTTTCTTTCTTTCTTTCTTTCTTTCTTTCTCTCTTTCATTCTCTCTCTAGCCTCCTCTGATTTCTCTTTCTGAATGTTACAGTATACACATTTCTTGGAAGATCTTTATGTGTGTGTGAAATACTAAATTATGTTTTTTAAATACTCAATTATGTCACCCTAGGAGCTTATCCTAGTTTAATTCTTGAATATTTAAAGTGCATATTAGTATATTAAAATTAAGAAGTCCACAGTAAAGAGTCTTATAAAACTTTGCTTAACTCAGCATTTCACAGACTTTTTGAGTACCAAAATCTTTTATTGCATAGTGCTCATTAATATCCTGCAGAGAAAAACATTTTAGTAAACAGGGGTGTAAGCTAATTAATTTTATTAATGTAGCTGAGGAGATAGTGTGTCAAAAGGAGGGAAAAAGCATTCATGGAATCAAAAAGAGAAGAGCCAGGGCAATCCATTCACTGACTCACGTATCCAACATTTTCTGGACCCCTGCTACCTGCCACTCACTGTTGAACACAAAGTGAAATAAGACGTCACCTCTACTCACAGCTAACTAGAGAGACAGAGATACAAACAAATGAAAAATTATCACAAAGAATGGCGAGGACAAATAAAGGCCCATACTGACTTCTCTCCCAGGAAGTAGACCAATATCTCCATTAGATTTTGTGGCTGGGGTATGGTGGAGCTAAAGGAAAGATAAGAAAATGCTTTGAGGGAAGTAACACTTAAATTAGTTTGCCATGTCTGTAACTGACTGTAAAATAATTGAAAACAGAGAGAGTAATAGTAATTGTCAGTTGGCTTAAGTTTCAGTTCTGGAAGTAATCGGAATTGGGGCAAATCTCTTTTCTGCGGTGGTTAGCATTTCCTGTGAAAGGCCTCATTCCAGAGCTGGCCAGTAAGTCTTCCATTATCTGTAACTTGGTCAAGGCTATAAGCCCTACTGCTTAGCATAGCAAATCTATGTTTAGTATTGAATTTAGTGGTTTTTATGTATCATGAGGAAGGTGAAACAGAGGCTCTCGGTGAAATTAAATGTATTCAAGATTGGCTAAAACATGTTAGAAACACTTTCCATCCTTTTGTAAATAAGATCTGAAGGACTTATTCCTTGGAAAAAAGCTTCTAAGACCCTTCCATAGAAATCCTGCATCCAGCCATTATTAGAAGGATTTCCTGTCTCACTCACCTCAGATTTCTTTATTGGTGACCTAAGTTTATCTAAAAGAGCCCAAACAAGGCCAGATCATCTGGGGTCAGTGCCTACATCTGTAAAGGTGCAGAGGCATGAAACCACGTTATAAAATCAAGGAACTCTAAGTGGTGTTTCACACGGAATGAGGGGAAAAGTCAATTCAAAAGGAGGAGATTATATCTCTAGCACTATCCAGGGAAAACTGACTCTTAATCTCATATTGAGATAAAATAGCTATTTAGAATGGCAATTGACACATCGCATTACAATAGTCTGATAAAATGCCTATTTAGACCATCCCACTGATTTCCTTTGTTTTGATTATATTTTGGTTTCTCATATGAATTATATTAAGGTGAGCAAATGTACAACCAGTTAATGCAATTATTGAAGTCTCTTTGGAAGTCATATTACCAAGTAAAATGTAATGCATTGACACTGTGGTTGGTGTCCAATCTCTTTGGGGAGGTTAGGATAAAACATTCCAATTAGTTTGTGCTCATTCTGCCCGAGCACTAAGAATCGACCACAAAGTTGAGGGTTAAGACCTTGGTTATGATACCTCCATTGCCCTGTGAGACTCTCCCTGAGTTCAGCAACATCCCTTTCCCCTCACCGCCACCTCCCCAATTCCAGATAAATCTCTTGCTCTTGCTCTAATGGCAACAGTTAGAAAAATGGGAAAGATAGGAGCTTTAACATACGCTGATAAAACTGAGTCATGAAATGTGAAAAGTTTTTATTGGTTGTTAAACAATAAAAGCCTGAAAGAAAATGGAAGGGGAAACAGTAACTAGAGTGAAAATATTTAGGTCTTATTTACCTTACATCTATTTAAAGTAGAGAATCATTCTCTAAGATGATTCAGGTCTTGCCTTTCTGCAACTATTTTGCTGATTATAAACACATCAACTGTAAACACACAGGGAGTGTCTCCAGGGATTACAGGAATTTAACCAACTTGTGCAATCATCCTCTTTTACAGCCTCCTGCCCTGCAGCCTGTTCTTCTGTGTCTGGAATTGGTCCTTCCAGTGGGTTCTTGGTCTCGCTGACTTCAAGAATGAAGCTGCGGACCTTCACGTTCAGTGTTACAGCTCTGAAAAGTGGCACAGACACAGAGAGCGAGCACCAGCAAGATTTATTGTGAAGAGTGAAAGAACAAAGCTTCCACAGCGTGGAAGGGGACCCGAGCAGCTTGCTTCTGCTGGCTGGGTGAGGGGAGGGTGGCCAGCTTTTATTCTCTTATTTGTCCCCACCTATGTCCTGCTGATTGGTCCATTTCACAGAGCGCTGACTGGTCCATTTTACAGAGTGCTGATTGCTGCATTTATAATCCTTTAGCTAGACACAGAATGCTGATTGGTGCATTTATAATCCTTTAGCTAGACACAGAGCGCTGATTGGTGCATTTTTATAGAGTGCTTATTGGTGCATTTACAATCCTTTAGCTAGACACAGAGCGCTGATTGGTGCATTTACAATCCTCTAGCTAGACAGAAAAGTTCTCCAAGTCCCCACTCAACCCAGGAGGTCCAGCTGGCTTCACCTCTCACTTCCCCAAAGGCTATGTGGAATGTGGTCACTTTTTTAGTTTGAACCAGCTCCCGACAGACCCTAGCAACTTTATAGATGAACCTGAGTGAACTTTCCTAATTACCATGCTAAAGTCTCCACCCTGAGAGAAACTATAGCATCATTACCATAATATGCGACCTATGTGCTGGCATAATTGCTTGCTGCATTCTGCCACTGGGATACCTCCTTTACATGTGATGACGCACTCTCTCCCCTCTCCATTGTCCAGTGAAGCCCTACTGTCACTTTCCCTCGTGGAGACACTGCTTTGGAGATACTCCCAGCTACTCTAGAGGCTGAGGTGTGAGAGTCGAGAATTGCTTAAACCCGGGAGGCAGAGGTTGCAGTGAGCCGAGATCGCGATCAAACCACTGCACTCTAGCCTGGGCGACAGAGAGAGACTCCGTCTCAAAAACAAACAATCAAATACTCCTACTAATTAAAACCTGCATTCTCGTGGACAGTAGTTTGCTACTTTCCAGGCAAACGAACCCTGGTTTTACAGGGAACACAACCTTGATTGCATTTAATTGTGAAAGACCCTGTGGACATGGAAATAGCAAGGTTGTCCTGGAAAGTACAAAAGGAGAGCCTGAACCAAAAGAATGCAATCTGACAAGAGGCGCAGAGAAGCAAAGGTAAACTGACAGTAGCAGTGGAAATTTGATTGCAAATTTATTTAAACTATAAACTAACTAGAAATAAAATATTTGAAAGTATTTGATTAGCGGTACGATTGTTTTAGGTCTCAGTTTACAACTAATCAAAATAATACTAATATTCAGAAATTATCCACGTATTCAAATCTTTTTGGAAATCTGTACAGAGTTGAGTTCAGAAGTCTCAAAGTGTAAGCCAGGAACTCTACGCAAAACTATTTTTGGCTGGGTGCAGTGGCTCACACCTGTAATTCCAGCACTTCGGGAGGCTGAGGAGGGCAGATTAGAGGTCAGGAGTTCGAGACAAGCCTGGCCAACAGTGAAACCCCGTCTCTAACAAAAATACAAAAAAAAATTAGCCTGGCGTGGTAGACAGCATCTGTAATCCCAGCTACTTGGGAGGCTGAGGCAGTAGAATCGCTTGAACCCAGGAGGTGGATTTTGCAGTGAGCCGAGATCAGGCCATTGCACTCCAGCCAGGGCGGCAGTGCAAGACTCCGTCTCAAAAAAAAAAAAAAAAGCAAACAAACAAAAAAAACATTTTCATAATGACACTAACATTTCATTTCATTTGCCTTTTTTTTGTTCTCTCCTTGAGTATACAGTGGCATTTTCCAGAAGCTATGTGGCATATATTACAACAGATTGAATGCACAAGTAGATATTCAAATGAGCTATCTTCTGTTAAATCGGGGAGTAAGAAGACTTGCAAAAGGTAAAACAAATGGCACTCCTTTCATGGAAGTTTTTTGTTTTGGAAAAATAGTTATTTTTCACAAAAATCTTCTGCTTACAGTAACCTGTAGTAGGTTTATTTTTGTTCTTAAATGAATTGATAAATAAAAATTTTAAACATTTTAAGTTTTAAATTTTAATATGGTAATCAATAGATAGGACACACATAAACCAAAATTATTTGAGAACTTTTATAAATTTCAAGGGAGTAAATAAGTTTTAAGAACAAAAAGGTTAAGAAGCTCTGTTCTAGTCAAATAAAGCTTTCAATATTTGACACTGTCCATTTATTTTCTTCTATGAAAAAATAAACTAAACCACAGGAAAACATTAGTCTCACATGTATGCCTTAGCTATTGCAGGCAGACCAAGACTGTTGATCTAAGAGAGTCTGAATATACTGGTGAATTTGCACTTCATTTTTTTATTTGAATGAGATGGTGTCTCAAAGGCACTAGTGTGGAGGAAGAAACCTTTTTACTCTTTTTACAATGGTAAATTTCTATTTTTGATGACTTAGCATATACAGCATTTATTCCACAGTATTATATGAATTTCCAAGTCCTGAAATTTAAAGGAATTTATGTTGATTGTTAGGTTCTCAGAAGTAACTTGAAAAGTCACTACATATTTACATGACTATGAACTGAGCTTTCACAAAACTCCCAAAGGCACCAGATTCCAGAGACTTAAATCTTAACGGTAAATTTCTCCACAATGACAGACGCTAAAACAGCACAGAGATAAAACATGCGATCTGCCCAGATTGAAGTCAGTTCACTTGAATGTAAGGTACCATATACATTGCTTTGACTTATGTGGAGAATTCATGGCCGTGCATTTTTTGACTGCTATCCGGAGACTTGACAGCTGCAGATGGATCTTCCCACTGTTAATAGTCCACAAGTGCAAAGGAGCCACCCAGTATATTTTCAAACCATGGGCTATTTCAGCAGAACACAGTATAAGGCTTGTCTTCTTTTAGGATATATTTACCATTAAAGTAATGCAATAGAATTATGCAAAGACTGTCTCCCATCCACCCCAGCTTGCAAGGTGAATCTGTTACTCATCTTTTTCCAGTTAGAGATGAAAAAAGAAAAGAAAAGAAAAGAAAACAATACATCTCAGGCACTGTGATCTTCCTCTCATTAAGTCTTGTTATATGAAGAATTGAGGTGGTAGGTTGAGGAGGTAGAAAGCTAAGCAACTAAAACAAATTTAATGTTTTTAAAATATTTTTTTCCCACAGACCAGATTGCAATTTACAGTCTTGCCATTCCATCAAATGCTATGACACTTCACAATGCCGCCTAAATGCAAAATTGGCCAGGTTTAACATAATAGCTGGCTGCATAAAACACGAGATTGCAAATGTCATGGGAAAGAGATGATGAATGGCTGTGTGATATTTATATACACTGTATAGATATGTTGATGAAACTGCTTGATGGAAATCTGTTAAAACTGATTATTTTAGCTACAGATTTGGATGAAATGTGGCTTTTTGTATTGTAGGCATCTGGGATCCTAAGGTCTCCTACAGCGGCATCACTTCTCCTGCTTCAGACTTTTCCCCTCAGTAATCATTCTGTTTACATCACTGTTGCTCTGTGCCCTGAAGCAAGACAGTGACTCACATCAGGGCTGATGAGGGCACTGCTGAGGACTTGGCCTCTGTTTCTAGGTGACCTGCCCAGAAATTCCTGCTTTTCTGTCACCTCTGGGTCTAGAAGATTGCTGGGCTTGGCTAGAATGTCTGATGCCTTAATCATCTGCCTACCTCTGAAGCATTTTCCAGGAAGCAAAGTCACATTTAGGATGTGAAAGTTTTCAAATGATCTGGGCACTATAGTAATGATAAACTCACTCTTGGTCATTTTTCAGGTTTTGATTTAAACAAAGAATAATATTCAAAGTAGATTATTTCAACATTTCCTCTGAGATATAATGTGGTAAGCAACAAAACTCACTAAGAAGGTTAAAACTCACCAATGTGGTAAGCAACAAAACTCACTAAGCATTTTTTCATATAGAATCTTAGTGTTATGACAATAATTGCTCATCTTTATATCACACTTACTATGTGCCAGGCACTGTTCTCATTTAATCCTTATACTATACATACAGGGTAGCCTCATTGTTATATTCATTTGAAAGATGAAGAAAGTGAGAAACAGAAAAGTTAAATAACTTTACTAGGGCTACATAGCTAATAAGTAAAAGATACAAGATTCAAACCCAGAATGGCAAAGATTACATGCTTTTAATTGTGATGCTTGTATTAATTCTTTCTTGCACTGCTAACAAAGACATACCTGAGATTGTGTAATTTACAAAGGAAAGAGGTTTAATTGACTCACAGTTCAGCATGGCTGGGGAGGCCTCAGGAAACTTACAATCATGGCAGAAGGGGAAGCAAACACATCCTTCTTCACATGATGGCAGGAAGGAGAGTGCCAATCAAAAGGGGAAAAGTCCCTTATAAAACCATCAAATCTCATGAGAACTGATTCATTATCAGGAGAAAAGCATGGAGGTAATTACCCCTATGATTAATTACCTCCCACCTGGGTCCTCCCATGACATGTATGAATTATGGGAACTACAATTCAAATGAGATTTGGGTGGGGACAATATCAATGCTGTATATTTCCTTGCCGACAAATAATACAAACCTCAAAAACACAATGCCACATTTTAATACCATATACAGAACTAATCTCATCTTTTGACCTCAAGGTGCTTTGACTGGGTGTTAACATTGTACTAGAGAACGTGAGATAACATAAACCGAAGCGTGGGCCAATGCATCAGTCATAATAGTCTAGGTTGTCTTGTGGAAGTGAACCATCTCATGATCTTGATGGTTTAAGGCAAAAAAAAAAAAAAAAAAAGGTTTATTTCTTACTCATCTTCCACATCAATCATTGCCTAGCTGAGGGGGCTCTGCTCCACTTTCCATAATCCTCAGACCAGAACCCAGAATGACCCAGGACATGGCATTCACTCCATGTGGCATGACAAAAGGAGGAAAAAATGTGACAGAACATTAGCCAGTTATTAAAACTTCTGCCTGGAGGTGATATATATCATTCCTCCTGTGTTTGGTTAGCCAAAGAGAATCACATTGCCCAAATTAACCCTGAGGCAGCATGAAAGTACGATTCTTCTCCTTGTCCAGAACGAAGGGGAAGCTGGGATATACAGAAGCAGTCCTCAGGACTATCACAGCAGGGTCAGCCATAATGTTGAGAAGTGGGTAGTTGAGACAGCCAGGAATCATCTGTCGCTAAGGGCTGGGAACATTAACCCATGACAAATGAGTCACTTAGTCTCAGCTCATCACTTCTTTGAGACAACTTGTATGCCCACTCAAAACTTGGCTAAAAGCCCTGTTACACCCTCTCAAAACCCCTGAATGCCCCTTCATCTCACTTATTATATTGTTCCTTATCTATTCTATTCTGCATAGGATTTTATATATTATCCATGAAGGCAGAGAAAAAACTTGTATTGGTTTATTCTTTGACACTGCTGTACTCAACCATCCTCCACCCCACCTTGTTACTTCAAGATTCAAATCAGTCCAATAAGTATTTATTAAGGCAGAATTAAGCATAGCAGGAGTAAACAGGAAAAAGAATCTGTACCTGGTATACACTGGCTTTCTGAGCCAGTTTCCATTAGGTACCTTAGATGATTAAATAGAACCATCCTCTCAGTGTAAGGCCTAGCATGAATTTTATTTTTTATTTATTTATTTTTTTTTTGAGATGGAGTTTCACTCTTGTTGCCCAAGCTGGAGTGCAAGGGCAATGCAATCTCTGCCTCCCCAGTTCAAGCAATTTTCCTGCCTCAGCCTCCCAAGTAGCTGGGATTACAGGCACACACCACCATGCCTGGCTAATTTTTTGTATTTTTAGTAGAAATAGGGTTTTACCATGTTACCAGGCTGGTCTCAAACTCCTGACCTCAAGTGATCTGCCCGCCTTGGCCTCCCAAAGTGCTGGGATTACAGGCGCGAGCCACCACATCCAGCTGAGGCCTGGCAAAATTATTGAGGCAAAGAAAAGTTTCTCTCTCCTTCCTGCCCACCAAATCTTAGGGCATCTTGAACAGCAGATCAGGCTTTCATTCCAAAAACAGACCTTAAGTGAATAAAGATACAAATGGTCAGGAGTGTTACCTTATCAACATGAATTATAATCAAAGTAAACCTTTCCTGGTTTTATAGAAAGAGAGAATTAGAAAATCTGAAGGTAGCTTTTTCAAAAGGAAAAGAACGATGAAAAAAAAATGGAGTAGAAAGAAGAGTCCGGGGGTGAGATTGACTAACCTAGAATCTATAAATGTTGCCACAAGCCTTGGTTCACATTTACCCATTCAATGCAAGACCTTCCATTATGTCTTGATTATGTATTTGATGCCCATCATGTCCTGAATACCTTCACAGAAACCATGGACACTACACATAAATCGTGAAGGAGACTGAAACCTGATACAAGGAAATAAAAGCATTCTGTCTGGCCTTTATAAAATAACTTCATCACCTATTGTTTTTCCCCCATCTAGCTGCTCTCACCATCATAAACTGCAGAGAGAAAGGTTGAGATTTGGTCTACTTTCTCCTGAGAGAGAACAGTTAATGGATTTTAAGGTGCAAAACATAACACACTCTCTTTTGTTTGATCTAAAAAGCAATGCATTGTATATCATGTAATACATGGGTTGCTAGGTCATGTGCAAGTTTGAGGTAATTACTAATATTTAAACTCACATTTCTATGATAATTTAAAATCACACCACCTTTATTTTTCATCTGAATGAGTCACTTTAGAAACCTAATAGTATTAAGTCAAAGTGATGCACTGTTAGTAAAAGATGAAGTCAAGCCTTTCTAACCAGAAAACCTCTTCTTTAAGCCAATTGTACAGGAAAAAACAATGTAGGAAGTTTCTGGTTTTCTTAAAGCAGTCAGGCATCATAAATTATGCTTTCTGTCTGACCTCAAATAAGGCAGGATTATCTCAAAGGAGAAGCAAAGTAAATAATAAAAATTCAGATTAAACAGAATTCTGCGAAAACGTGGGGAAAAGTCACTGATACGCTTAATTCCTGTTTCTTTTCCTTTCAGGTTCTGTATTGTCTATAGGTACAGTACTAATTTGTTAAAAAAAAAAAAAAACCTCAGTTACAGTAGTTTGGGGACTTTTTTTGTTTTGTTTTCCTTAATCAGCAGTTACTTGGATCAAAAGGGAGTCTTTTTCCACAAACACAATTGGAAAAGTAGGATTACCTTGAAAGAGGAAAATTGTGCCTTTTTAACACAGGGCTATAAAGCAAAATGTAACTCAAAGAGTTTTTTCTAGGGAAAGGCAAGCCATTTTTAGAAAAATCTCTACTTTTTTGTACTTTGAATATGAAATTTCCCAGTGTTAACATTATATTTTCACCATGCACTGTTGCATGAGTCAAGGAGTACAGGCATTTCTCCATAATATAATTATTCTCACCATTATTTGTTAGAAACAATCTACAATATAACAAGAGCAATCACCAATATTTGTCTATGTTAATGTTATATGCAAATATTCTGCATCTTTGTGTTCAATAATATGCATATTGTATTAACATTTAAAGTAATAGTGACAAAATTTTTGTTCTGGTGTTTATCTAAGCTTATTATTAACTAATGCATTAGATGAGACAGTTTTACATTACATAAAATGCTTTATTTTCAAAATCACTTCTCAGTACTACTTTTTATATTACAAATTAAACAGCTAATGTTTACTTGATTAAATAGGGTTTTCATTTGTTTTAAAATGGAAATATTCTTGGTGGAGCTGAAGGAGCTGATTTAGTCTGAAAATTGGATTCTTACCCTGGCCTCACCAATTATAGGACTAGTTTAGGACTTCAACAAACTAGGAAAACACATAAATTTCAGTTTTCTCATCTGTAAAACATATAATAATTAACTCATACAGTTTTGTGGGGACTAATTTTACATTACTTGTACCCTCCTGTCTTAGTCTGTTTTCTGCTGCTTTAGCAAAATACTGGGAGATTTATGAATAAAAGAGATTTAGTTGGCTCATGGTTCTAGGGGCTGGGAAATATGAGAGCATGGTGCCAGCATCTGGTGAGCATCATCCAATGGTGGAAGGCAGAAAGCAGAAGCAAGTACATAAGACAGAGCATATGAGGGCTGAACTTATCCTTTTGTCAGGAGCCCACTCCTGTGATAGCTAACCTACTCCTGAGATAATAACATTCATCCATTTATGAGGTCAAAGCTCTCATGACCTAATCACCTCTAAAAGTCCCACTTCTTAATACCATCACGATGGCAATTACATTTCAACATGAGTCATAGAAGAGACATTTAAACCACAGCACCCTATCTATACGTCAAGGGTTTGCAGTAGATAACAAGGATATACACAGAATAATATGAAAACATCTTCCAAAGAAAGATGTAAATTACAGGACAGAAATGGAAATAGGAAAAGTTATATAGTCTAACAGGATAAGGAGAAAGTAGGATAAAAGCTGAGTTCTTGAAAGCCACAGATGTTTTCCTATTATCAGATTATTCTTTTTTTTTTTTTTTTTGCATAGCAAATTCAATAATATAATGGGCAAAATAATTGGAGGAGAATTAGAAGAAGTTTTTATGTGGCTTTTCTATTGATAAAAGCCAAGGACACCATTTCAACAACTCAATAAAGGTTAAATTAAATGTGATTCAACTTCCTGATGACTTAACACTTTAGATAAAGACTAGAGGTGTGGTGACACCAACCTTCACTTAACTTTGATAAAGAGTTCCTTCTCAGTCTGCTTTTGACTCGAGCTAAACAGAAGATACTGTTTCCTTAGTAAGAGCATATTTGTCCACATAATTTGGAAACAAGGTTAGATAGGGCTGTCTTGATAATGCAAGTGTAATAATCTCTTGAATATCTCCATATATATTTTTTGTATTTTACTGTATTTGTCTTCTATTCAATCAGGATCATCCATTTGCCTTTGAAAAACTGGGATGCTTGAAGCAGAAGTACAATGAGAAACAAAGAAAGGGTAATACCAGTTGGGTATACAAAACAGGATTCATGAGTCACAAGAATATCTAGTTTTCAAATCCATAATTTAGAGAAAGGGAACGTAAGGGAACATGATTTTCTAATTGTTTTAATCATCTGTTTTCATACTAAGAGTGAGGCTTTGCCAAGTATATCATACAGTTTTACTGTATGCTAGAGTTAGAGGGAAAGTTGTAAGTTCTTGTCATAGAGGAGAGGAATTGGGGAATGGGGGATAAAGTCAACTTCTTCAGCTCTGGGGATTGTGAGACACAGTCAGGAGGCTGTCATTCATGCCCCAAATTCCAGACATGATCGGTGTTTGATAGGCTCAATGGAAAGCTGGGAGTAGAGGAACTTTTGCCATGTTCTCTGCTTGGCATCAGGGACCAATTACCACTCCACTTGGGGTAAACCTGCACCAACAGACTGTCCCCAGGATGGAAGTAATCTAGAGATTCCTATGTAGCCCAGGAGAAGCCTAGAAAGAAGTTGAGATTCTGGCTGGGAATCTTGCTAGAGGTCCTGCCAGAGAAGTGGTCTTGGGTCTGAAGGTTTAACTAGAGTTGTCCAAGGGTCCTAGTGGGAATCACACCCAAGGGAATCTGGAGTGCAGGCAACAAGAGATGATGGTCAAAGTCCCTGAAGACAGAGAGGAGGCTCTGGGTTATATTAGAGGGATTCAGCAGCAGATGTCAGCAGGTTGCACAGAAAGTCCACACCTCAAACTTGTAGCTCGTAGACCAGTGTCAAACCAGATTCCCCACGGGCTTGTCGGCATGCCTGACAACCTCACACTTTCCCTCCCTGATGCTCAGAAACATCTCGGAAGAAGAAAGAACAAAGAGGAAACAGTGCCGGTCCTGATTTAAATTTTGAAATGACAAAAGTTGTACCAAATCCAAAGCTTTTTAACCAAAACAAGACACCATTTATTGCAATTTTAAATTAACTTCCCATTGTGATGAGGCTCCTAAGGAAAGTGGGGATCAATTATAAAAAATAATAAATGTTCATCTCCTTAAAAAATGTGAGTTGTGTGGATAAATTATTGACTCAGAGAAGTTAAGAAGGTTAAACGGTAGCTTCTCAATTCCGGTGGAAGAAATGCCCTTTTCATCTTCTATGCTGCTGCACACAGCCAGGCTACTTAGAAGCAGCCTTGGGTCCTTCTGCAGGAAGAAGGTTAGATATGTTTAGGCTCTTCAATAAACGTTTGACTGAAACTTCACATTTATACCAGAGAATCCAATAGAAAAGGTTTTGGCTTAAAAATGTTTCACACTGGGAGAACAGTCTCCCACACTGGCAGCAGAAAAACTGTAGCAAGTCTTCTACGAAATGTCTGATTTAAAGCAGCATTGATTCTCAGTGTGCCTGCCAAGAATAGTTAGCTGTGAAACATACCTCCAGGAAAGAGAATGAGTTCACTTGCTTGACAGGGTTATTTGGAACTGACCAATTGAATTTTGAAGAAAGTTTAGCAAAGACAATAATCTTTGTTTTGCATTAATTAAAGTTGAGCTAGTATATCTGTTTGTAGCTATATACTAAGACTGACTGCCTGTGGGAGATGCTTCTGGTTTATGATAATAAAATTTTGTTATTGGCATAAAGGTGAACACTTATCTTCCCACTTTTCTGTTTTAAAAGGGTATACTCAAGACTCACATAAAAATTATCAGCTTATTAAAGGGTGTGATAAAGAGAAGATGGGCTTTGGGTGATTAAATAAAATAATGTTATAGAAAGCACCTGTCAAGATATGTTCCCCTCCTCAGACAACCCCCAGGAAAACAATGTTTGCTGAATCTAAATTTATTTCTACCAAATGCAGGTAAAGCTTTGGAGTTGGACAGACTAGGAATTAAGTTGCACAGCACTCAATTAAGTGAGTGCTCAATTGACATTGTTCAAGTTGCTTCTCTGATGTAAATATAGCTGAAAAATGGGGTTAATGTTCCAATACTTCCTTGGGTTTCTGTGAAGACCAAGTGAGAAAAATGTACGAAAACCTCTATATATGGCCCCTAGCGTGGTGGCTCATGCCTTTAATTCCAGCACTTTGGGAAGTTGAGGCAGGCGAATCATTTGAGGTCAAGAGTTGGAGACCAGTCTGACCAACATGGAGAAACCCCATCTCTACTAAAAATACAAAATTAGCCGGCCATGGTGGCGCATGCCTGTAATCCCAGCTACTCGGGAGGGAGGCTGAGGCAAGAGAATCGCATGAACTTGGGAGGCGGAGGTTGCGGTGAGCTGAGATCCTGCCATTGCATTCCAGCCTGAGCAACAAGAGCGAAACGCTGTCTCAAAAACAAAAAACAAAAAACTTCTATATGTTTAATAAATGCTAGTTCTGTCCCTTTTATCTACCATAATATAATATTGGCTAATGTTCTGGTAACAAATCTGAAATGTTTTGAGGAATTCCAATAAGAATTTATTGCTAAATATAAAAATATTTTGCCCAAGAAACTCCAATTTTGAAATTTTTCATCCACTAGCTATTAAACATTTTTGAGCACAAAAGAAGGACTAACAATTATATAGACATTTCTATCTCCTTAATCAAATTCCATAGGAAAGTTTTGTTTTTCCCTTTAAATCAAGAAAGGGGAAAAATTGGATTTAAAAAATTTTTTGTTTGTCTTTTAAACTATAATTGTTATTTGAGCAGTTTAGAGTACATGACAACAAAAATAAAAATATTTAAATAATGGTGCCAAAGCAGCATTTCTTTTAAATTGTTTTGAATTACTACTTGTGTACTAGTTTGGAGACCAATTATGCCTAAATTTAATGACTGAGATACTCAGGCTCTGCTCTGTAGACTGGGAAATGAGTGATTAATTTTTTTCCCAAAAAGCTAATATTTTAACCCTTAGACATTGATTCTGAGAGATTTGTTCCCCCTGTTCAACAAGTAGATATTGAAAAGACCTTTTCCCCCTTAAATATTTAACTCATTGACTTCATTGGCTTGGTTACACTAGCTGTGTAATATTGGGAGATTCATTTAACCTTTTGGGAGAGTTCTTTATTCCTTTATATAAGAGAATATGCCAGATTAGATGGACTTCAATGTCTCTTCTACATCTAAAATACCATGAATCTCCATAGACCAGTCTACGTGATGAAAGAAACGGTCAGAGTTGGCCACCAGCTACTGGATTATAAAGGATATGAGCTGAAGATTGCTCCAACTTCACTCATTTTGGGTATCAGAGAGATGCTTGCCTGCCTCATTCAGATTTCAGTGCCTGCTCTGTATCCAGCATCGGCCAGACTTTGGGAATCCAAGGAACGCCATCTTCTATCCCCACCATAGGCTTTGAATTTAGTTGAGAGGCACGCATAAATCTAATAATTACCCTCACATTTGTATACAATTTAGTTGGAGCACAGAGAGCTTGAGGATGATACTCATAGTAGCACAGTAGGTCACTGAAATGAGAGTTTCTGCATGTCAAGGAAAGTCTCTTTTAGAAAATGTTCTTTTCAGAGCTGTTATCAGTGTTTTTAGGTTGGAACCAAGTCCACTGTGCAGAGGGAAGCCACATCTGAGACTTCGGTTCATTATGCTGTTGTGCAACGGGTCACGCTCAGTTTCTAACGATCATCAACTGGAAACCAACTTCATTAACCACTGAGTAATTACTAACACTCTCATGAATAATGGTCAAGGTAATTTTAGAAACAGTCATTTAGCTGACACATCAAAGGTGACCAAACATGTCTCACAAAGTAATGACTCTGACCAGTGAAAAATTAAACCACATCCCTGCATCAATTTGTTTTCAGATAAGTTAATGGAGTCTCCTACAGAATAGGTTTTATTTTTACTTTTCTGGCTTCATTTATATGACCTTGATTGGGATACAGGAAATGTTTTCAGATAAAAGATTGGCAGTGACACTGTCAGTGATTCTCAAATTTGTTATTTTAGTGACCTTGTGGAAGCTCACTTTGACCTCCTAAGCTTAAAAATCACCTTTTCCCTAACAAAAGCAGTAATGCCATTTTTTTTTTTTTTTTTTTTTTGGCTTGCTTAACTGCTTAGGAAATTATTAGATGTTCCCACCTTAGAAGTGGTCTTGAAATATTGGGATTTGGTAGAAAAGAAGGGTGATGAGAGAAAAAGGGTATTAGAGACCAAGACATGTATAAGAGATAAGAGGTCAACTGAAAAAGTCAGGGAAGGAAAACGTAGAGAAGATGGCAATACTGTTGGTGCAGACTTGATTTAAAGGAACACAAAAGAATGCTACACAAGTTCTCTACATTTCTCAGCTTCAGCTGCAATATCCCTAAGTTATATAAATGAATTTGAAGCTATAAACCAAACTCAATTACATTTTTCCATGACAATAGACTAATAATACTAACACCATTTTCCCCTGTGTATTCCCTTATCCAGTTTAATTTTATGGCCCACCATTACATCACTAAAACACTGACAAATACTTTTATTGCTCTTGCTCACTTTCTTATCAATTATAGTCAGCTGGCAAAACTGCAGTTCTAGGTTGGTCAAATACATCTGCCTACTCCACATCTGCACCAGAAAGGCACGCTGTCACATTTTGTATTTATGACCTCTGAATTTCCCAAATGTCAATCTATAATCCTTTGAAATTCTACTATTAGGTTGAATTCTATTCTCTAATATAATCTCTCTCTTCAAACTTCCATCAGTTTCGTTCCCTTCACTGTTGGCTAATACCTTGACTAACACTTCATTAACAACACCAGGGAAACAAAGAGAAACTTCCTCATTTTCTACCAAAATCAAAATCTATTTGAATCTGAGCCATGTTCTCTCTTTTTCCCTGTTGCAATGAATAGTGTCTCAGTTTATATCAAAGCACAGCCCCTCCACTTGTGCCCTGGAACCTATTACCACTTCCTTCTCAATAACTCTGTTCCTGAAAGAATCACTATTCCTGCACAGTCAATTTTTCACTCTCTTTGAAATTTTCATCATTATCATACAAAATCCTTACATTTCATCTTAAAAGTCAACCCCTGTGGCTGGAAGCACTGACACTACCCTAGTAACGAGCACACCAGGGGCCAGATGGCAGTTTCTAAATACCATTTTCCAATAAAAGGAACCAGGGCCCTTTGGAGAGCTGGTTGAACCCAGGGCTGGATCAGGGAAGACAGATGATGAGCATCTGTGGTGCCAGAAAGTAAGGAAATGTATACACATACAAGAATACACACAGGAAAAAAAAAGAGAAGAAAACAAAAAGAAAAAAAAATTAAAAGAATTAAGGCATATGAAAAGGTCATAGGAGGAAACCTGAAAGAGCTCCCGATAGCCAAAGCTAAAGCAACCTGAGCAAGAGAATAAATAAAGATAGCATTGGATTATAAATAAAAGAATACCAAGGAATACCCTGGAGTTCTTACTGGTATAAATAGGTAATTAAATAACTGAATAAATGATTTACTAGCTAAATAAACAGGAGAGAGGTGACATCTCTTCTTCACTTTCAAGTAAGACATGTATAATGAATGAGGAAAATAGAAATTTGCATTAGAATGCCACAGTCATATTTGCCCCAGACAATATCCACCAATGGAGCTAAGCTTCATGGGAAAAAGCATAAAAAGAAAGAGGAAACTTGCATGGTCTCAAAGTATCTCCTTCAAAATGGTTAGTAACTACCATAGGAAAAACAGTTAACTTTACCATGGAGACTCATGGAAGACACCACCTTAACCAAATAATCATGATCAACATCACCGATAATTCATTTCAACACTACATACCTCCTGAGATGAAGCATTGAGGCAGGGTGCATAGCTTCTGTGATATCCTTTTCAATAACATATACCCTCTGTCCAACCATGAAAAAACATCAGATTAACCCAATCCAAGGAGTGTTCTGCAAAATAACTGACTTGTATTCTTCAAACTTTCAAAGTCTTGAAAGGCAAGGAAAGACTGAGAACCTGTCTCAGATTCAAGGAGAGAAGGCATCATGACAACTAAATGAGATGTGGGATCCTGGAACAAGGGAAAATGCAGTAGTGAAAACACTGAATAAGTTCTGTACTCTATTTAATAGTGTTGTACAAAGTTTGATTTTTAGTTTTGATAAATGCTCTATAGTTATGTAAGACACTAACATAAGGGGAAGATGGGCAAAGGGTATATGGGAACTCTGTACTATTTCTGTGATTCTTTGGAAAACCTAAAATTACCTTAAAATATTAAAAAGTCACTATTTATTTATTTATTTATTTATTTATTTTGAGATGGAGTCTCACTCTGTTGCCCAGGCTGGAGTGCAGTGGTGCAGTCTCAGCTCACTGCAACCTCCGCATCCCAGGTTCAAGCAATTCTTCTGCCTCAGGCTCCTGAGTAGCTGAAATTACAGGCACGTGCCACCACACCCAGCTAACTTATTTTGTATTTTTAGTAGAGACGGGGTTTCACCATGTTGGTCAGGCTGGCCTTGAACTCCTGAACTCGTGATCTGCCCACCTCAGCCTCCCAAAGTGCTGGGATTACAGGCATGAGCCACCACGCCTGGCCTTAAAAAATACTCTTGACCTCATTTCTCCTGCTAGCTACCATACAGCAAAACTTCTTGAAAGAGTTATCTGTGGTTTCTGAGTCCAGTTTCTCACCTTCCATTTTCCACACCACTTTAGTTAGGCTTTAGTTTCTACTCTTTCTCAAAAACTGTCACCAATCTGTTTCCGTTTCATACTGGCAAAATGGATGGTTCCTTCTTTGTCCTAATCTACCTCCATCTCTCAGTGTACTTTACAAAGTTGGCAACTCCCTCTTCCATGAAACATTATCTTCTCTCAGCTTCCTTAATCACCACACATTCTTGATTTTCTGTGTGATTTACTATGTGCTCCTTCCCCATCTCCTATGATGCATTTTTTCCTCCTCTGCAAATTCAGAAGTTTCAAAATGTAGTCCTTGACTGTCTTCTTTTCCCTGTAATCTCTCCAGCTAATTATCCACTACCCTTGTTTTAAAAGGTATATACAAGCTTCACCTGTGAAGACCTTTCCTCTTCCTTCTCTGAAGGTAACACTCTGCTTGCCTGAAGTATCCTAGTTTTCTTCTTCACAATGAGTGCTGGATAAAGACAGAGGGGCATCTGGGTTTTCTGGCTATATCATTGGAATATCACGCGCCAAGCTTCCCTTTCAGTGAAGTGAAAAAGGTAATTTGATCCATTAAGAATTTTATATGCCATTGGAAAATCTTAATTATGTTCTCTTCCCAATCCAATTAAGACTTTCAAATGGTAAATTATGTTATTTCTTCCTGTTACTTTATTTAAAATTCAAAGAAACATTTTCCTAGCTAATATATTTAGGAAGCCACACATACTAAAAGCATAAGTTAGTACAATTCCTTAACAAATGAATTTTTATTTCAAGGATGAGATTATTTATACTTTATTTCTCAAGTGATGATTCACAGATATACTACAGACTGGACTAGATCAATTCCTCGGTGAGCTTTGCTTAAGAATTGTGGCAATATGTTAATACCTTCCACTTTCATAAGGAAAAAGAGGCACTACATGGTTCATATCACAGGCATGGAGGTTCCATTTTGAGATTTTCCTGCAAATTTCACACAACAATAATACTGAATCCAAGACATATTAGAAACAGATGTATGACAGTATTATTTTGAATTCACCTGAATGGCTATCAATTTGCTTGTATTGATGTGTGTGTAGGGTGGTGGGGACAAGAGGAAAAGGAAGCAATTAGTTTAGGCAATAGTGTTAGAATTGGACTGGGGACACCATAAACAGAAAAAATAAGCATAAATACTTCAGATATATTACACTACTCCTACTATCTGAGATTAATCACCCAAACTGACCTTGACCCCTTATTTGATTATTAAAGAAAAATTCTGACCCACATTTTCAGGAGGCAAAAACATTAAACAGGGTAGTTGATGAAGAAATAGTATAGAACTGGGGCTTCTTTAAGTACAGTTTTTAAAACACTGCCTCTGTGATTTCAAATGTCAGTTTTAGGCTCCAGCTGTTCTAAATAGGTTTGCTCTTAAGCTGCTGGCTGAACAAATGTAAAGGATAATTGTTTTGTAATGTTCCAGACTTTAAAGTAATTTCTGTATGTATTTATAATTGAATGGTCAAGTCTTGTTAATGTTATTACATATTTGAAATGTTATAGTAAAACATAATTTACAGACCCTGAATACTTCATATCATTCAATTAGTTTGTGGTGATTATATAGTTCCATCAAAAAGCAATAGAATGCTCTATTTTGCTACTAATAAATCAAGAATTTTAGCAAAGGCAAAAACAAAACAAAACAAAACAAAAACCTGGTGATATTGTAACAGTTTATAGAATCCTTGTGCAAATGCATTTTAGACATTAAATTTTCTCTAACACCATTTGCAATGAATAACTGTTTCTCACTTTGTCTTTAAAATGTAAACGAAAATACTTCTTTCTTTACGTAATTAATTCCAAATGGAACTGTTTAATATGTGTCCAAAGGAAATGTGAAAAAAAAAAAACCTTGATGTTCATTTATAGTAGTTCTATAACTTGCCAGAGATTCATTTATATTCAGCTATTCTGTGTACTGAGTTTACGTGACTTGCCCATTAGGAAACTTCAGTGCTCAACGTATCAGGACTGTGATGTTGAGAACATGTTTTCAGATACTTTTGTAATGGGCCATCTGCTTTCTCTCTATTTACCTCTCTGTCTGGGATGTTCTTCTCCTATTCACTATCACTTCCAATGTCTCCGTGCCTGCTTTCACAACCAAAAGCATTACTTCTCTAAAACCCAGTTTAAATATTTCCTGCTTGTGGATGACTTGAGTTCTTGAGTTACAATAAGTCCTTCCACTTTCTCCTAAGACTTTATTAAATTTCTTGAGGGGGGAGCACATCTACTTTTGATATACCTTTGTAGTGTCCCAACAAATTGAATAAACAAAGACATGCTCAGAATATATTAGATGAGGTAAGGGATAAACATATATATATGTATATATATATAAAATCTACTTCTATCTCTATCTTAATAGCTAATATCATATTTTATATATGTAATATATGAATAGATATTTTATTTTATTTTTATTTTTATTATTATTATTTTTTTGAGACAGAGTCTCGCTTTGTCACCCAGGCTGGAGTGCAGTGGCACGATCTCGGCTCACTGCAAGCTCTGCCTCCCGGGTTCACGCCATTCTCCTGCCTCAGCCTCCCAAGTAGCTGGGACTACAGGCACCCGCCACCGCGCCTGGCTAATTTTTTATATTTTTAGTAGAGATGGGGTTTCACCGTGTTAGCCAGGATGGTCTCGATCTCCTGACCTCATGATCCGCCCACCTTGGCCTCCCAAAGTGCTGGGATTACAGGTGTGAGCCACTGCGCCCGGCCATGGATAGATAATATTTCAGGCACCATGCTAAGCATCTCTGAAGTAGGAGGTGGGGAGTATCACTTTCCCAAATCCCAGAGGTTCATGTTCAAGGACACCTGAGCACTAACTTTGAGGACATGTCCTTTTTGATGATATATAAAGAGCAATTATTCAACAAGTACTCAGCAGTTTTTCTAACTCTGGGTGGACAGTATCTGCATGAAGCATGTGACCAGCAACTGCTTTCCATGTTTGGGAGCTGAGGGACCATATTTGGGAACTAAAGGAAACTAACAAACTAGTAAAGCCACAAGGGTATGCCCCTCCACTCCTGTTCTATTAACAATGCTTCTATTAAGTTCCAGATTCTTGGCACAATAAACCAGAAATGTAAATGCATGTGAGGTTAACAATATAACTTGCACCTTGGTCCATATATTATTTTTTGTCTATAATAACATCAGAACTTTAACCACAAATAAGGATTAAAATGAAATACGGGAACAAAACTGGTGTTTTTCTTCACTGTTATTTTTTTTTTCTAGGAGAGCTTGTTCAAAATAAAACATTAAAAAAGTTGAAGAAGAGACAGCAGTCTCTGAATGTTGCTATTTACTTCTAATGTGTCATTAGAGTATACAGTATCTGTCACTAACATGGAATCAAATAATCAAATTTCATGGCAGAATTCCTGAGACTAATGTTTGTGTCATTTCATTTTGTAGTTGCATTGCGGGTAAGTGAAAGCCAGTTTTACCAATTATATTACCATCATTGAGTACACTGCACATAAACAACTATATCGGTGTCATCAAGTAAAGTAGTTAGCATTTGTTGGGTGCACACAAAGGCAAGGAATAAGCTACAATAATAATCATTATATATTATATATATATATTCCTAGACATATATTCTTCCTGCATTGTTTATTTTAAACTTGGAAAATGAAGAAAAAGATGAGTTGATTTAAGATTATATTGGTCAAATAATAAACACTTAGAAGGGACAAAATAACCTATGCTGTAAATTGTCATAGTCATCCAAAGATTCTCACCATACGATTTGCTTAATATAAGTTAGCTATGTTGCCAAAATGTTTTTGATGCTACCTTGCCAATGACTTATCTCTTGTCTGGATTTGGTCTATGGCTTGTCTTTATGGGCAAAGGGATTATAGTTTTAGTAGGGAGAAAAGGGAGACAGTATCAAATGATTTCTTTCATTGTTTCTAATCAGGAAAGTAGCTCTCCTTTCTAAGTGTTTGATATTATTTTCAAGTCAAACAGCTTCCAGCTTCCATTTAAAGAGCAAATGACTTAATTTCAGGGCAGGCATTGAAGCAATTCTGCACAAAATGTGCCTTAGTGAATAGAATTCAATCCCAGACCTTTGGAGGCAATTCAGTTGAGGTAAAATTTGAATACTTCTCTCCCTTTAAATGAAGTGAGGCCTTACAGTTTCCTAATAAGAAAAGAGTTTTAAGTCATTGCCCAGAGAAGAGTTTTAGGTCATTGCCCAGAGAAGAAGAATCACTGATTCTTCCATAATTTGCTTGATTTGCCATTTACAAATTTAAAAGGATCTGCCCATGTGACTTTTTATCATCAAATTATATTTATCTTCATGTAGAGATGCACAAAAAAACTTTTGGGGAAGTTCTAGAATTTAAATTGCATTTTTTTAAAAGTTAGGTCTATCACCCCATTTTCCTTAATTTAAAAGCTAGGGATCTCAAGTTTTGGGAAGTTTCAAATTATCAATACCAATTTTTAAAATTTAAATATAACACATCTAATGATTATGTTAAACAGACAGAACTCATTGTATTTAATCAGACATCATCTGTTTTTTTCCTTCCAGTGTCACTTTAAATCTATTGAGGTTGGGGAAATATTCCTTGCCCCTAGTTTAGAACCTAGACTATCCTGTGACATTTCTGCTGTTTGTTAACCTCTGAAAAGCTCACTCTAAGTGGTAAAACACAAATTGAATTCCATAACTAGAAGGCCCAGTTTCATGTCATTTTCAAAAGCTCCACATTTATCCAAAATTGCTGTTGCTTCCAGTTTCCACAGCTGTACCTGCTAAAGGGGAGGACCTATGCCCGCAAGGTGGAGAGCTGAAGGCCAGTATTCCACAGTTCCTTCTCCTCCATCTTGCAAAGAGTTCTGAGGCTTCTGGGGTTGGAGGTCTAGTTGGGAGGTGCGGGTGGAGGGAAAAGAAGTTGGGAGGCTGAAAATTTCCTTCTCGACTGCAATGTCACTGGTTGGCTCCTATTCTCCGACCCTAACAGGTATTTGGAGCTGATTGGCTTCCCGAGGGTTCTTCAGGGATCCCAGTCCCCACTGGGTCTCTCACAAGAAAGTTTACTTGACTAGGGCAATTGAACTCCATTTCACCTCAGAAACCTAATGGCCTACGTGTAGTTTCTTTTCTACCAAGAACTATTAACCTTTAGGCGGCATTATTTGATAGATTTTAACATGATCTTTGGATGGCTCTTTCTCTCAGGGATCGCCTGCATCTGCTCCTTGATGAACAAATATGTGTGTTTTGTCCTGACAAACAGTGGGAAACAGACTGATTCAAATGTAATAGTAACTTTTCTCATTAGCTGGTCTGCACTACATGACTTGTCCCTACCTTTTATATTTATAGGCAAGTCAGATATTAGCCCAATGTGGCCACAGATCTCAGAGCTCATAGCTCGGGTTTTCAAAGTGGCCCAGCTGAAGGCCCTTCTTGTTTTGGGGGATGCCACAACCCACTCTTCTCCTGTCTGCGGTTTTCCACTTATATCTCGTTCACTTTCTCTTCTCAACTCCCATAATCATATTCTCTTATCCACTTAAGTTGAACTAGTTTTACACTGCTTTTTTTTTTTTTTTTTTTTTTTTTGTAAATTTAGTCTTGTACCATTTTAGAATTCAGCATCTTTTGTGTTTTGGTGTGTCAGTCAAAATTTCTAATTTAACGCCCTATTATACAATATAAATTTAAATCTTTTAACACTAGTCAATGGTAAGATTTTCTCCGTAAGAATTTGTAGTAAACATCAAATCAGGTCATAGATTGATACAGTGTGTTTTGTTTTGAAGTTATATCTAATAAAAATAAACATTGGTTTTCTTATTACAATGAAGAGCTCATTAAGCCTGTAGGCAATTAGTATTGAAATTAAGTATATAATGAGTTATTTACTAATCTATATTTTATGATGTGCTTGTAAAGGTATTAATTATTTGGCTAGGTAGTGGAAGGATTAGTTGTATAACAGCATGTAGAGTTTCCCAAGGAAACTGGAATGCAAATTTTGATTAAGATGACAAAACATCAACCACATTTTTAAATTTTTAAGCAGTTGGTATGCATAGCATATACAACTTAAATTTTATGAAAATTGTAAACATGGAGGAAAATATCCAGTTAAAAGGAATATTCCTTTGACTTCACAGTGGTGTTTTATTTTTTATTATTTAATATTCACTAGGTAGCCAAGCTGAACAAAGCTCTAATTTAATATTTATCAAGTGCTGTGAATACTTACACGAAGGGGACCAATCTAGTAGTATTGTATTTAGAAATTCAGACTATCTGCTCCTCAAAATGTTTGAACACACATTTTTCCTTATTTGTTAATTGTTTTTATTCTTTTAATGTTCAAAATGTTATGAATATTATCTTTTTCTAACCAGTTTTTTATTTAGTTTATTCATTATTCAATGTGCAAATTTTAGTAACTATTGCATTATATTGATGACCACGAGCTTATGATAAACAATTCTGAAGCCAACAGGTGCTATATGGAATCTTGGGTCTGTAAGGAGCCTTTAAAGGTCATCCAATCTCATCTCCTGCCTTTAGCATTTCAGACAATCAGTGTCGTTATGGCTTTGAGGATTTTAAGAGAAATGTCTTTACCTAACTTAAACTTAAAGCTGTACCTTATTCTTTTTAATTTTTGCTAGGCAGTTGTGGAGGTCTTCAAACTGTGCTTGTAATCAGAAGATCTGAGTTTGTCTTTCTTCTCTGTTTCTGCCCATGTGTCTTGGCTCTAGACAACTGCCCACTTAGCAGTTGTCCAAGACACCTATTCGAATCTGTTTATTTAGTTGAGGCTAAAAATACCAAATATTCAAAGAATTAAATAATTTACATTAAAATTACAAAATTGGATGTCGGTGTTAAGTATTTTATTTTTTCCACTCGCCCATCACTAGACTTTCTCTTCCTTGATCCTAAGAGAGATAACGAGCACTTCTAGAGTATTTTGTCTTCTTAAATTCCAGTTTTTTTGAGCTGAGAATGAATGGTATAGTTGTAAAATGCTACATATTTAAATTATAAAAAGAAAGGTACTACTTAAATATAGATAATAAAGATTTTTGATACCATCCCATTTTCCTTTTACCTTAAATGTACATTATAGCATTTATCTATTACCCTTTTTTTTGAAATTCATAGCCAGTTTTATTTATTAAAATTTAATTTTAAAATAAATTTCTTACATCCAGAAGATAAATTGCTAAATATATGGTAGTCTCTTTTGATAATCAACATGCTGTGTCCTTATGGTTATACCAATAAAAATAGGCATATATATTATGAAGTACTTATATATTCCAAACAAATTTAAAGATACAATGAAAGCAAATGCTATATTGTCTGTCAGTGAAATGTACCAATAGACTGATCACATACTGGTCCTATCCAGATGCAACTTGAAAGATGTTAACATAAGTCTCCGATGGATGTCTCCAAGGAGACGGATGTCAGCGTTAGGAAAATGATTTAAACAACTGCTAACTGGGGTCTCCCTTATTCGCGTCACAGATGGGATTGACAGAAAATATTGGTGGGTGTTTTAAAAACATGACCTAATCTGTCCCTAATTGAGGAGGCTTCTAATTGTGTAATAATTGGTTTTCACAGTTGAATGTCACTGTATTAAAGACATTTGCCAATGCTCTAACACCAAGGAAAGCACATACTTTTCCTCAAATCTGTCTTTCTGTATACATGCTCCAAACTGTATTTTATCATAATGGCCATCATTATAGGTTATATTAACTGAGTACTTAATATGTTCCATACACTGAGCTCACCCTCTATATCAATTATACACTCAGCAACTTATATAGTGATATTATCCTTTTTGTTGTATGAATGGGGAAACTGGAGTTTAGAGAAGAGAAGTTAGTTGCTTATGCTATTTTGTATCTCACCCTTGCATATCTGACCAAAATACTCAATATTTTAACCTCAATAATATAGAGACTACCACCCTAAAATATTGCACAGTTCTCTGCTGGGGAGATTTTTAATGAATCAGTAAAAAGTACTTTAAATAATCAATAATAACAGTAGAAATATTTTAGAAATACTGGCTGACAGAGGTATATGTGTGTGTATGTGTGTGTATGTAAAAACAGAAATAACTCTAGTAAGAGCTGTGTAACATTTACTGAGTACTGAATAGTTTATAACACATTATCTCATTTTCTTTTCAGAGGAAAACTGTGGCGTATACAGATGCTCCTCGACTTACAATGGGTTTAAGTCCTGATAAGGCCATGATAAGTTGAAAATATTTTAAGTCGAAATGCAGTTAATACACCTAACCTACCAAACACCATAGTTTAGCCTAGCCTACCTTAAATGTGCTCAGAAACTTGCATTAGCTTGCAGTTGGGCAAAATCATCTAACACAAAGTCTATTTTATTATAAAGTGCTGAATATCTCATGTAATTTATTAAATATTATAATGAAAGTGAAAAGCAGAATGGTTGTATGAGTAGTTGAAGTACAGTTTCTACTGAAACTGTACTTTCTCACCATTGTACAGTCAAAAAATCGTAATTCAAATCAGTGTTTAAGTCAAGAACTGTGTGTATATTCTTATTCCTATTTTGTAGACCTGTAAACTGAGGCTTATAGAGGCAATGTAACTTGCATGCTATTGCATAGTAGTACATGGCTACACTGGGGTTAAAACCTAGGTCTGTTTGACCACAATACTTTTGTTCTCAACCATCCTAGTGAACTATATTTCCTTAAAATAAAAAGAACATAGATCATTACAGATATGCAAAATTATCAGTAGATAGTAGAGAAGAAGGATAGCTTTATAACTGCTGGCATATTAAATTCAAGAAAACTGTTTTTAAAGAAAAAGCAAATTGCAAATCAGCTGATGTAGACCCATGAGACTTAATTTCTTAATTTTAATTTTTAATTGCCTATCTGTACATCAAAATGACTAGAGCTGTGCTCTGTGAGGAAGTTGCCTTGTCATAGAGAATTTGTTTGAAATTTAATTCATAAAACTTTAAAGTATTTGCACAAATTACTTAAATTGGTTTCTTTATAGCCCACTATATCCTGCTATGCTTTATGGCTACATCATTAATTTGCTTAGAAATCAAAATGTAAAATCCACATCTTTTCTGCTACAGAAGACACTGAGCATATTTAATGCATAAATATTTTAAAACTTTGGTGTTTAAATACATCTTTGGCTGGGCGCGGTGGCTCACGCCTATAATCCCAGCACTTTGGAAGGCCAAGGTGGGTGGATTGCCTGAGCTCAGAAGTTTGAGACCAGTCTGGGCAACACAGTGAAACCCCATCTCTACTAAAATATGAAAAATTAGCCGGGTATAGTGACATACACCTGTAGTCCCAGCTACTCGGGAAGCTGAGGCAGGAGAATTGCTTGAACCCAGGAGGCAGAGGTTGCAGTGAGATGAGATCATGCCACTGCACTCCAGCCTGGGCAACAAAGTGAGACTCCGTCTCCAAAACAAACAAACACACAAACAAAAAATACATATTTAAGGTTGATTAGAACATGGCTTAAACATCTATAACGGATCTTGCCATTTCCTTTCTTTAATCACTACTAAAATATTTATTAAAACTATTAAATAAATTAACTATAGAAGAAGTAATAAAAATTCTTCTTGCTTTTTTTTAAACAAGATTTTTATTTATAATAATAAAAACATTGTCTGAATTTAATAGACGTTATAAAAATCATCCTGAGTGAAAAATTTATTCCCGAGGATTAATTTGATTAACTTGTATACATGCAAAAGGAAAATCCTAAAAATAAGTGAGAGCATACATGTATGCATGAATAAGTAAATGACTGAATGAAAAAAGAAAAAAGAGAATATTTTGAGATGCAACAGAATAAAGGCAGCAGGAGAGACATTATGCAACCTGAGGTCCACTGGTGGTTTCCAAAGGAGTGTTTGTTTAATTAGAGAAGTGATAATATTTTTCTGAGTTTCAGTTCTCTCAACATTGGACAAGAGTAGTAGTGAACTCCATAACCTCTAACCTCTAGATGACCATTAAATTTCTCTGATTATACCAAAAGTGAACACTGACATATTCATTCATTAAATATTTTTCTGAATCTCTACTAAGTGTCAAATATGTGCTACACATTAGGAATGTATGGATAGACATAATTCTTGCCTTACCATTCATTTCAAATGAAATTAATTTCATGGATGAGTCTGACAAAGATTATGTACAAGTATGTTTAAGAATTTTGATGTGATAGATGAAGGAATGCTTTCCATTAAAAAAGAGCAAGTTTAAAAACAATAGCAAGCAGAAATAAAACAAGAGTAACTGACTATGAACATATACAATTACATATTTTGAAAATGAAAAATACAGTCATTGAATAAAAAGGAACAAAATATTGGTAAAGTCTATTTAATCCAAGCGAATGAGAAAATTAGTATATTAGAATATAGCTCTGCAATATAAATTCAGAGTGCAGTACCCAACGATTTAATCTTTAAAGTTATACTAAAACAGATAAAGGACACAGTTAATAGTTTGAGGGGTTTTTCAGAGACAAAACAGTGAGTTCCCACTGAAGATGATGGAGGCAATGGGAGATAAACTATCTAAAGAATAATAGAAAAGTTTCAAAATGGGTATGTTCTTAAATTGAAAAGTGTTTTTCAAGCATTAGGTGAATGCTGCATGTAAACATACCAGAATGACTTTTAGGATTAAATAAATAAATAAGCAAACACACATAAATAAATAAAGCTCTTAGATGGAAAGAGCCAACTATTTCCAAAGGAATACCAATGAGATGGAGAGCAGATTCTTTCACATGCAACAAGTGACCTTATAAGATAAAGAAGATGTTTTCCTACTGCCAAGAAAACCAGGACATTTCTACCAAGCTAAACTACTATTAAAATAAAAGCCAAATAAAGACACCCTCAGAAAATAACTAAGGTAGTCTTCCCTACAGAAACCAAAAAAAAAAAAAAAAAAAAAAAGGTGAATTTACCAAGATGAAAAACAGACACAGAGGAAAAGATGGACTGTAAGACAAAAAGAGGGAACATACACAATTAAACTAACTATTGATTATAAAAGGATGGGAAACTGAATGCATTGAATAAACTATTTAGAATTAGTGAGAATACAGCCATAATGACAATGAGTAATTGGATTTGGCTCACATTTAAAATGAGGGATTATGAGAATGGACAAATAAATGAGGTATTCCACACTTACTGCTTAGAAAATATCTAAAAACAAAATTACATGAAAATATTAAAAGTAACTAAGATCTACTAGGCAAATACTAATAACAATAAAAATGACCATTAAGATACAGCAGTGTTATTCTCAGTCAATGCAGTATTTAAGCAAAAAGCATCAACTGGGATAAAAGCATACACAAGGCACAGATAATTATGAGCTTATTTCTAACAATGTAGCCTAATATACATGGATGAGAGGGGAGAGAGAAAGAGCACGTGTGAAAGAGAAACAGAATCCAGCAGAATTTGACAAAGCAATTGACAAGTTCACAATGATAGTGTCAGAAACTGTTAGATAAATTAGGCACACACAAAAGATAGTAAACATACAGATTTAAACAAACCTGTTTTAACACCTAAAGAGATATCTATCTATCTATCTATCTATCTATCTATCTATCTATCTATCTATCTAGATACCATGAGTGTTTATAAAAATACTGCAATCAGTAAATAGGCATACTTTTAAAAGTATAAATAAAACATTTACTAAAGCAAGCAACAGAGTTCACGGAAAAACGAAAACAATGCGTGGAACTATAACTGGGGACACTAACAACCAGCTGTCACTAAGGAGAGGACAATAATGACTTTGTGGAAGTTTATGATTTAAAATCAATTTCATCGCATGTAGAACAAGCGAAGGTCAGGGTCATCAGATTAACTCTCCAGCTGCTTGCTGTGATTTGAGGAACTTTAATTTCCTCTTCTACCAGTTCTAATTCTCAGTTTAGGAAAATTTTACAGTTTTTCTTCTGAGACAGGGTTTGTTAACAGGAGTGAAGCAGCTGTGAGCTCATAGAGTTCATGCATGGGGAGGAGAAACTGCATGGTGCCTTTGTAGATGATGGTAGAAAAGTGGACACCTACTGGCTTTTTGCCCCCATTTTCTAGGAACTGCTTTTCCTCTTTCACATGGTCACAGGATGGCAGGCAGCTATGTTTACATTAGTTGGGTTGGGTCAGCTGTGTGATTAAAGCTAGTCCATACAACTTTTTCCCATAAAGCTGAAGTTTGACATGAGCAAATCTTGCTCCAGATTGCTGGCTGTGTAGTGTGCACTTTTGCTGTGAGTCACGCTTATTTGCTTTTTGCTTCACATGTTTTGCCTTATTGTTTATTTGTTTGTTTGCCACATGAACCCCACAGAGCGGAAGGCATTTCTTAAGAGTCAAAGAGAGAAAAAACTGAAACTTAAAATCCTGTGAGAAGCAGCAAAGAAGCCTGAGAGAGGTTCTGATCATCTGTAATTCCAGTCTGTGTTTGAAGCCTAGCAGCCTCTAGCCCTTGAAGTGCATGAAACACCCCTGCATCCTTATGATAAATTCTCCTTTGGGTTAGCTAGCTCATGAATTTTTCTGTTAGTAGCAATTGGGCGAGTCTTGAGTAATTCAGGCAAGCTTCAAAGGGAAGGGGACTGCCCTGCTTGGAAGGGGTCAGGAGGTAGCAAAGACTGAGGGCATGAGACCCCTAGTACATCTGTGGAAAATCCCTTTGCAGCGCTTGGTTATCCAGTGGACAATACGAGGTCATGGAGGAAGCTTAATTTGAGACCAGACAGAGGATCTGGGGAAGAAATGGGAGGCTATTACTTCTACTTCAGGAATTTTGCCTAGGGCTGGCCTGCTGAAGGGGTAAACAAATAAATAAATCATACTGAATAAAGACTCAGTTGCAAAGAGATTCAGGGCAGAAAATAGTTAAGAAGCCTTGCTAAAGAGAAACCATTTCATGTCTACATTTTTACAATTCTTTCTCATTTCTCCTGTTATGTGTTTCTCGTGTTCAATAGTCATTACTTGGGCGTTTGAATTTTTTATTGAGCGATTTCTAGTTCAGTAGTTCTCTTCTTCTTGTAAAGTCCGGGGATGCCCTCTCCTGCGTGGCTCCATGGAAGGGCAGTATCCACAGGTCTGCTCTCTGACCTGTCATGGCCAGCTGCCCATCGGCAGCAGATTGCTCATCAGCATCCCATACTTTATCACGAAAGCAGAATAATGATTCATTTCTTTCTGAAGCCAGAACTGTTGCTTCACGCCTGAGGGAAGCAGTGAGGAGGAAGGGAGGGAATTCACAGGTCTGTCTTCCTGAACTGTTCCTGCTCCCTCTTTACAAGGTCAGAAAAAGAGAGAAACTTACAGGCTGCTGTCAGTGTAGTGAGTTGAGCTCCAGGCATCTCTCAGCAAAAATTGAACTTTCATCAGAATCAAACTTACATGGCAATTATTTCAGGTCACTGGTGCTATCATTGTACTTTTCAGTGTAAACAGACACATGGAAGTGACAGTAAGTCTAATGAAGTATTGGTTTTGGAGCATTTAAATGGCAAAAAGAAATCCAGTATTTCTTAAGGGCATCCTGGCAATTCATGCACTGTAATTTCAAAAGCCTTCTAATTAAAGGAAGTCCTTGGCTTTGTTTACTCTTTCATCCCAGTAAACAATTCAGAGATTTCACACCACAGCTGACATTCTATGACATAATTGTCATGCTTTAAAGGCCAGTGGTGTAATACTGAAAAAGAAAACTACTGACTTGAGTGTCAGACTATAAATAAACTAGTAAATTGAACTACAAATTTAAAAATTCAATGTGATTTAATTAGTGAGCCAATCAACCAGTCTTTTTCTAAAGCCTCTTGTGAACTCAGCAATGTGTTAACTACTGTCCTAGATAAAAAATAGATTGAATGTGATCCTTGCCCTAAGGCAGCTTAAAATCTAATTGGAAAGATACAATAAGTGTAGTTGACTCTCCTTATTCATGGCTTCCATATCTGTGGATGCAATCAACTGTGGATTGAAAATAGAAAAAAAAAGTATGGTTGCATCTGTATTGAACATGCACAGAATTTTTCTTGCCATTATTCCATAAAGAAGATAGTATGACAATTATTTTTATAGCATTTACATTGTATTATGTATTATAAACAATCTAGAAATGATTTAAACTATGCAGGAGGATATATGAAGGTTATATGCAAATACTATAACATTTTACATAAGGGACTTGAGCATTTATAGATTTTGTATTTATGGGGGTCCTGGAGCCAATCTCCCACAGATGCCAAGGTACAACTGTACATATAAATCCTTAGAAAAAAAAAATTAAAAAACAGACCTTATGGTCAGATTTTCAAGTGCATGAGAGTTGAGAGATATCAATGTGGGTTGGAAAAGAGAAAGCTTCATGAAAGAGTTAGCCATAAAAAGAGAGGCCAAATGAAACAAGTTGAGGAAAGAAGGCAGAAGACTCTGAGCAGAAGTAATAAGATCAACGAAGTTCAAGCACCATGCTTACATATCCCAAAGTTTGCTTCCTTGGATGAAACACTAAAGTATTCTGAAATTTGAACCAACTATCTGTCATACTCAAAAATACATATCAACTTTTGGCATCATGTGCATTTAGTAATTGATCCCCAGCATTGATCCCCACAAGGTGTTGGACTAGTTTCAACTGAAAAAAATTGTTATAGAAAACAAAACTACTAAGCTGGGTATGGTGGCTCACACCTGTAATCCCATCACTTTGGGAGGCCAAGGCGGGCAGATCACTTGAGGCCAGGAGTGCAAGACCAGTCTAGCCAACATGGGAAAACCTCGTCTCTACTAAAAATACAACAATTAGCTGGGTGCAGTGGTGCACTCCTGTAATTTCAGCTACTTGAGAGGCTGAGGCATGAGCATAGCTTGGGCCTGGAAGGCAGAGGTTCAATGAGCCGAGACTGTGTCACTGCACTCCAGCCTGGGCAACAGAATGAGACTCTGTCCCCCCACACCCCTCAGAAAAGGAAAAAAAAAAGAAAACAAAACTACTCATGCACTGCAAAGGCACTAGCAGTCATACATTTAAGTTATAATGGGCCATGTGATGGATTGGGTATTTGTGTCCCTTCCAGATACATACGTTGAAATCCTAACCCCTAATTTGATGGCATCAGGAAGTGGGTCTTGGGGCGGTGATCAGGTCATGATGGTGAAATCCTCATGAATGGGAGTAGTGCCTTTATAAAGGAGACCCCAGAGAGCCGCCTCAGTCCTTCATACATGTGAGGACACAGAGAGAAGATGGTTGTCTATGAACTTGGAATAGGTTCTTCACCAGACCAGATCTGCCAGGACTTTCATGTTGGACTTCTTAGCTTCCCAAACTGTGGGAAATAAAGGTTTGTTATTTAGGCCACTCATTCCATAGTAATTTGTTAGAGCAGCCTAAACAAACCTAGACAACCCATAAATATAGGACTGAACATCTGTGTGCTGAATGTTGGGCTAAGTACTTCATGTATAATATTTATGCTTCACATTCTGAATTAGGTACTTTTATTAGATCTACTTGCAGATAAAGATCCTGAGATATTGAAGTGCCATATAGACAGAAAGGTGGAAGAGGATATAAATCCTGCCCGTCACCTCTCCTGCCTCAAGGAAGGATTATCAATCAGCAGGATTTTTTTTTTTTTTTTTTTTGAGAAGAGTCTCGCTCTGTCACCCAGGCTGGAGTGCAGTGGTGCAGTGTCAGCTCACTGTAAGCTACACCTCCCAGTTTCACGCCATTCTCCTGCCTCAGCCTCCCAAGTAGCTGGGACTACAGGCACCTGTCACCACGCCCGGCTAATTTTTTGTATTTTTAGTACGGACGGGGTTTCACCAAGTTAGTCAGGATGGTCTCGATCTCCAATCAGCAAGAATTTTTAAATAACCATTTTTCGGGGGTGACATGAGAATATAGCAGAGTAGGAGGCTCCTGACTGTTCCTCTTACCACAGACACACCAAGTAAACGTGGTAACTACTGTCCTAGATAAAAAATAGTGGATCAGTTTCTTCAAGAGAAAGCCAGAATCCAACTGAAATCCTCCTACACACCAAACAATCTGGAAAACATCTACATCAAAACGGGTAGGAAAATTGGAGATGCACTCAGACACTAACCCCACCCTGAGCACAGCGCCTCATCACCAGGAAGCAAACACAGTTCCTTATTCCTGAAGAGTGAGGGGCTTGTACTACACATATAGTTCCCAACTTTTCCAGACTCTGCTGGAGAGCTTGGCTCTTAAAACACTAGCGTGAGGAACAGCAGGAACACAGCATCGAAGGATTTCCCTCAAGCACAAAAAACATAGGGGACTTTGGAACTGTGGGAGCATTCCAGCAGCTGTAGCTTGCAGGATCAGCCTAACCTCCAACTTACCTGAAAAGGGTTTGGCTGCAAGCTTTTCCAGCAGTTTCCTGCGGTTCTGGCCTCTGACGAGCCAGAATCTGGGAGTCTACATGGAAAATAACGAATTAGCCTCCTGGACCCCAAATAGGAGGGACCATACTACCCATTCCTTTTTCCCTGGCTTGCTCCTGTGATAATCCCAGCTTTGTCATCTCTTCATGGAAAGAGGTTGAAGGTCTCTGTCAGTAAGAGTGGACTGGATGGTACTTCCCCCACTGTCTTCCTGGCTTACTCTGGATATGAGATGAGATAAATTTCTGCAATCTTTCATTAGCGGGAGGTTGGGGGACCTCTCTGTGCCCTAAAAGGAGAGGGGCACTCCCTGCATCTTCAGCAGTAATTCCAGAACAGAACGCTGTCCATGCAAGAAGGCTATAATACTTTGCTTGCTTGAACAGGAGAGTAAACACTTCCTATGCCTTCCTCCCTAGCTTGCTTCAGTGTTAACTCCACACTGTAAGTCTGTCGCTGCTAGCAGGGTGTGAAAGTTCTGCTTTCTAGGACAAGAGAGTAGGCACTCTCTGCACCTTCTTCCCTGGCTTATTCCAGCAATAAATCTAGATCTGCAGATTCTCCCTGGAAGCCATTTCTGCACTCATCAAGCACCCCAGTGTTTACATCCTTCACCTGAGGGACTGGCTACTAAATCAGCCAGCTCTGGGTGTTGACTGAGCCCTCCATGCCTGAGTCTTCTAGACCAGAGATATTAAAAGTGATTTATAGGCCAGGCTGGGTAGTTCACACCTGTAACCCCAGCACTTTGGGAGGACAAGGCAGGCATATTGCCTGAGGCCAGGAATTCAAGACCAGCTTGGCCAACATGGTGAAACCAGGTCTGTAATAAAAATACAAAAATTAGCTGGGCGTGGTGGCACATGCCTATAGTCCCAGCTGATTGGAAGGCCAAGGCACAAGAATCACTTGAACCAGGGAGGCGGAGGTGGCCACGGAGATCATACCACTGTACTCCAGCCTGGGCGAGAGAGTGAGACTCTGTCTTGGAAAAAGAAAAAAGAAAAAAAAATGACTTATAAACTTTCAAACATTCACTGGCTATCTCCCCAAGTTCAAAGTGAGCTCAAACTCTTCCAAAAAAATTGAAGAAGAGAGAATACTTCCAAATTCATTGTTACAAGGCCAGCATTACTCTGATATCAAAGTCAGGCAAGAACACTACAAATAAGGAAAACACAGAACAATATCCTTGATGAATACAGATGTAAAAAAAACTCAGCAAAATATTAGCAAACTGAATTAAATAGCACATTAAAATGATCGTTCACTATGATCAAGTGAGATTTGCATCCACCCCATGGATGCAAAGAGGGTTAGGTCAAGAGGCATATTTTTCAATAAGGAATAAGTTTTGGTTAGAAAAGGTCTAACCAAAAAAAAAAAGTCTATTGTGAGGCTTAGTTTGCATCTTAGTCTGCTCAGGCTTTCATAACAAAATACTATAGACTGGGTGGCTTAAAAACCAAACATTTATTTCTCACAGTTCTAGAGACTGGAAGGCTGAGATCAGAGTACCAGCATGGTCAGGTTCTAATGCGATTCCTCTTCTGAGTCAGAGGCTGCTGACTTTTCTTTGTATAATGTGGTGATGAATTTTATGTGTCAGTTTGACTAGGTTAAGGGATATCTAGAGAGCTGGTAAATCATTATATCTGGATATGTCTATGGGGGTATTTATGGAAGAGATTAGCTTTGGACTGAGTAAAGAAAATCTGCCTGCACCAATGTGGACAGCCATCATCTAATCCATTGAGGGCCCAGATAGAACAAAAAGATGGGAGAAGGGCTAATTCATTCTTTCTTCTGGAGATGGGACATTCATTTTCTTCTGCCCTTGGACATAAGAGCTCACGATTCTTGGAGCTTTGGACTCTAAAAATTATACCAGCAACCTACCCTACCCTCACCAATCCCTATTCTCAGATTTTGGTGTCAAACTAGGAGTTATACGGTCAGCTCCCCCCATTTTCAGGCCTTCAAACCAAGCCTAAATTATGCTATCAGATTTTCTGGGTCTCCAGCTTACAGAGAGTAAATGGTGGGACTCGACCTTCATAAGCAAATGAGCAAATTCCCTTAATAACTCTCCTCATATGTCTATATACAGTTGACCCTTGCACAGCTAGGTTTTGAATGATTAGGGTCCACTTATGTGCAGACTTTTTTCAATAAGAGTTCCACTGAATGTGCCTAACTCTCCTGCCTCCCATTCCACCTACTCTACACCTTCTGCCTCTGCCACCCTGAGACACAAAGACCACCTCCTTTTCCTCCTCTGTCTCAACCTAATCAATGTGAAGATGACAAGGATGAAGGCCTTTACGATGATCCACTTCCACTTAACGAATAGTAAATATATTTTCTCTTCTTTATGATTTTCTTAATGTTTGCTTTTCTCTGGATTACTTTATTGTAAGCATACAGTATATAATACATATAGAAAATATGCATTAATTGTCTATTTATATTGTCAGTAAGTCTTCTGGTCATCAGTAGGCTATTAGTAGTTAAGTTTCTGGGGAAGTTAAAAGTTATATGTGGATTTTTGACAGTGCAGGGCTCCTGCATTGTTCAAGGGTCAACTGTGTATATCCTATTGGTTCTGGTTTTCTGAAGAACTGTGACTAATACATATCCTCACATGGGGAAAAGAAAAGTAGCTAGCTCTCTGGCCTCTTCTTATAAGAGCACTAATCCCACTCTTGAATGATTATGACTTAATTACCTCCCTCATGACCAATTACTCCCAAATGTCCATCACATTGGGATTAGGGTTTCAATGTATGCATTTTGAAGGGATACAAACATTCAGCCCATTATAATTTGATAAGAGTTGGCACAGAGACTCTTTGTCTCTAATGGTTATATGAGTGGAAAAAATTATAACATGAGTGGTAAAAGTAAGAAAGTAAAAGAATTATGAAATTCAAGAGTAGAAAACATCTGCTATTCTTGACTAAGCATCATCCAGTCCTCCTCCTTTTTCTGCAAAGACCACCACAGCTCCCTCTTGGGAACCACTTTCTCCTGAGCCTCAGGCCAGGTGATTCTGGGCTGCTCACCAGTAGTGTGTATGTGATCCGACCTGGCCAAAGCTGAGTTTTCCATCCTTCGGACCACAATGCTTAGTTTAGGAGACAGAACCACCATGCAAAGTTGACTGAGTACCGGACTAAAGGGAAATGAAATCTAACTCTAGTCACCCCAGTGAGAGTAAATTATAAGGGTTTTCTGTGACTACTGAGAAAGAGAAGCTGGTTTTTGTTCGCTGGGTTATTGAGCTGATCAACTGAAGAGAAAATCTGACTGAGAGTGAAGCCAAAGGAGAGATAGAAAGAGAAGGGAAGTCTTGGTGACATTGTTTAGGCCCAGCCTAGATCAGGGTGGGCCCTGTACCTTTTGGTGACATTAGCATTCATTCTATCCCCTGTCCCTACTTTTGTTAGGTTGCTCATCTTAGTTTGAGTGAGGTTTCTGTTCTGTATACATCAATGTGAAATGTTAAGGTTGAAGATGATGCTAGAAACTAATGTTAGTAAAAGACATAAGAAATTATTTCTTTACCTAGAAGGACTACACAATTGACTATTGTCATGACATTTATATTGAGTCAAAGATAAATATAATGTTATATTGAAACATGCCTCAAGCCACATGCTTTAGTATAGAGGGGTATATGTTCTCTGGGTTGAGAACAACCTCTACAACAAGCTCTAGCTTTATTCCTAATTAAATGTTTCTAACTGAAACCTTGATTTCAGGAGTCGCTTCTAGTTGTAAAATTCTATGAGTATGTAATCTTAGTTTATCCTTTATGGCATCTCTTAATTGCTTTAAAAAAATCTTATCAGCACTTTGGGAGGCCGAGACGGGTGGATCACGAGGTCAGGAGATCGAGACCATCCTGGCTAACAGGGTGAAACCCCGTCTCTACTAAAAAAAATACAAAAAACTAGCCGGGCGAGGTGGCGGGCGCCTGTAGTCCCAGCTACTCCGGAGGCTGAGGCAGGAGAAAGGCGTAAACCAGGGAGGCGGAGCTTGCAGTGAGCTGGGATCCGGCCACTGCACTCCAGCCCGGGCGACAGAGCGAGACTGCGTCTCAAAAAAAAAAAAGAAAAAAAAAATCTTATCTGGCTTTGTTGATTTTCATTGCTAGGTTCTGCATATTGAAGATCAGTTTATCTTTTTACTTGTTTAATAGGTAAAGTTGAAATGATATGTTGTAAAATGTATTGTTTCACTTTAAGGATTTTTACATACTTGTTTTTTCTTTAAAGGTGCAGCAACGTTATTAATTCTCCCCAAATTAGATAGTTTCATATTGTTCCAAGCATTGATTCTGAAAAAATTTGCTACACCAAGGACTTGATCATATTTCTCTATATGTGGTAATCTCAGTTTTTGAAACTATTATAAGCTAGTAGTTTTTTAGCACAATGAGCTAAAATGATCCAATGACAGTCAATTATCTTTAAGGAACTGCATTAGGTGGGCAAATACTTAACACATTTCTGTAAGCTGTCAAACCTCTTGTGAATGTTTACTTAAAAAGACAAAGCACTGCACTAGAGTATTTGACCCATTGGTTAATAAAAACAGAAAATATGTCAATCAGCATAAATAAGAGAACCTTAGGTAAATACAGGGCAAAACAAAGGGCTGAAGTTAAATGGAGAACTTAATGATTTCCATGGCAGCAACTAGATTCCTTTGATTCTCATTTCTTACAGCTTTTGAATACATCTTTCTGTTTCAATCCCATTGGTACTCCTTTAGTTTGCTACCAGCACCTCTCTCTGGGTTGTCTTAATAGCCTCTTAATGGATCCCACTAGTCCAGCCTTTATTCTCTCCAAGTGAATCTCACACTGCTACTGATCTTCCACAGCACAGAGCTATCATATCACCAAGGACCTTCAGGCAGAGTTTCAACTCCTTTCTATGGAATGCAAGGTATTTAATCATACGCTGGTTACTGAGCCCCCCAACTTCATTATTTGCCACTCTCTGCCTTATGTTCTAGGTGTCAACTATACCAAAGTAATTGAGAGGGTATCTAACTAGACTTGGCATGTTTGCATATGCTCTTCTCTTTTTCTAGAATGCCTTTCCAACTCCCTTCACCTACGCAGCCTCCACTCATCCTGTATGACCTGGGGCAATTTCCACTGACTGCAATACCCAGACCAGGAGATTTGCATCTAAGTGTTCCCATAGCTCTCTATTGACCTCAGTCTAACATTTATCATGCTTTATCATGTTGCTTACTTGATTTTCTCTCCCATATAAGCACATGACTCTATATTATGTGAGTTATTGTAGGGGTTCAACCATTAGCAAAATTTATGCATAAATGAATAATTTGATCTTACCAAGTTTTTCACAGAGCAGATGAATGCAGAATTCATCACTTTGACCCCCACAATAAGAAAGTGTATAACATGAGACTAAAGTCAAGAACAAATTCTAATATTAATGATACACCTTCAGAAATATGTAGCATTTACAGAAGCTCAGAAAAAGTACACTGTGTTTCTGAAAGTAGAGCTAGTAACACTTCAGTTATTTCAGAGCAGTTGTTTTGAACAGGGCTTAAAAGAAAAACATAATGGCAGGGGGGAAAATCATATTTTTCCTGACATTCTTAAATGTTACATGGTGTTTTGCCAGAGTAAGCACAAAGGAACAATAATTCAAGTTACATATATATATGTAAGTGTGTGTGTGTGTATATATATAAGTGTATATATATAAAAAGTATATATATAGATAAGCATATATGTATTTTATATATATATATAAAATATGTATCTGTCTTTGTGGCTTGTTGTTCCCTTATTCCATAGGCACCATATTGACTATGCATCCAGTCATTTTGTAAACACAAGACCCTGCATTGATTTGCCTGTTTGTTCTAATTACATCACATTGTGGGTTATATAGTGGATCACTCTGAGTTGGGTACTTATTTTCAGTTTTTAATAAGAAGGTATGGTATGGTGTTGGTTTCCAGGTTTCTAGGCAACATAGTTGTTAAGTACTGTGGTACTTAAGACACAAAGCACACACAACCTATTCCTACAATAGTTGAGGCTAATAAGGAAAAAAAAATGATTCAACCCAGAAAGCTGGTCCTGGAGATAGATCTTTTTGGCTCTTTTGCTGGCAGTTTATTATTATATATGAACATATAAACTCATCACATACACTACCCCACTACTCCCACTGCCCTGATAGTCATGTAAAAAAAAAAAATAACACTAGCTTCTACATTTCTTTGATGCATAAATAATGTTTGGGACTGTGCCTTTCACAAGATGGCGCTCAATAAAAACTCACTAGTTAAGAGAGTTTTACTTTTTGGTCATTTTCACTTGCAGCTTCCTCCTGGTTCCCTGGGCTCAAAAATTATGGATTTTATGATTCTCTTTTCTCTGAGTCCATGAGGGATAACCCATGATTAAATTCTATTATCTTTTTTCAGGAGGATTGTCTCTGAGATACATATCTTCTATCTGAGGGTGGGGGTGGGCCCTCTTACACCCCAGTAACAATTATCATTTAGAAGACCTGGAAGCATTCACCATTTTCATTTGGCAGAAAGAAATAACCTCATGCAGACTTCAGTTTACCCAGTACATTTTTTTAACCTGTAAGATATATTTAACTCATGTAATGGCTATATGGTAGGCTTTTTAAGTGCTTCTTCTTGCCTATCACATTAACTCTAAACTCCTTATCCATCCCACATGTGGTCTGCTGCTATTCTCCCCACCTCCTGTCCTGTTAAATGCACTTGCCTTGTGTACTTCTACCTCTTTCTTAGAACCACTCCTCTATTCCAGCTTCTTTTGTTGATCTCATTCATATTGTTTACTATGTACTGCTTTTGCACCTTTATATATATGATCATTTCTTCTACCTAGAAGATACCCACTGCATATTCTACTTCATATGCATCACCCTCCTCAAAATTTGAATTGAAATTTGCCTCTCGGGTAAGCCTGATCCATCTCATCATCAATATGCATTTTTTAAGTACTGTATCTCTGCATGCTGTAAACAAGCTGGAATTTGTTTTGTGCTATGTTGATATGCACTTGCTGATATGAAGCTTGGTAAGTTTTCTTTTTTTTTTTTTTTTTTTTGAGACGGAGTCTCGCTCTGTAGCCCAGGCTGGAGTGCAATGGCAGGATCTACGCTCACTGTAAGCTCCGCCTCCCGGGTTCACGCCATTCTTCTGCCTCAGCCTCCTAAGTAGCTAGGACTACAGGCACCCGCCACCTCGCCCGGCTAATTTTTTGTATTTTTGGTAGAGACGGGGTTTCACCGTGGTCTCGATCTTCTGACCTCGTGATCCGCCCGCCTTGGCCTCCCAAAGTGCTGGGATTACAGGCGTGAGCCACTGTGCCCGGTCAAAGCTTGGTAAGTTTTCTTAAGGCCATTTTCTGTTTGTTTATTTTATCTTCTCAATATACCTTTTTTGAAAGGTTTCTCAGGTTTGGAATCACAGATTCTATATCCTTAACATTTTTTCATTCTCAGAGCACCTCCAATAATGTGGTACTTTCTAAAGCCCTCACTCTTAATCCTGTCTTTTCAACATATGTAACTTAATACTATAAAACAAAACAACAATAATACAATTCTGAATTACATTCATTCTATAACTCTACATTGTTGTGAAGAAATTAAAATTAATGTCTATTTATACATTATTATGATAGGGGATAATACCATAATCCATTGTTTATAAAATGGGATAATGTAAAGTAAAATACCTGTCCCACATAAGTTTTTTTCCATCAGTGCTTCTGTGCCTTACTAAGTTATTATGACTTATGAATTTGTTAGAATCATTAAATTAAAAGTTATATAAAGAGCTAATTTCACGTTCTGGCTAGATTCTAGTCTTGTTGTCTTTATTATGTTACATGAAAATAGCAAGTACTGCACTCATAAAACTTTTCTACTATTAATAATAGATACAAATTGTATCAGTACCTCATTTGGGATTGCTTTTACATCATCTAAGAAAAAAAAAAGGTTAAACTCCCACTGCCTATATAAGATAAATGGACAGTTATAATTAAAAACTGAATTTGAAAAAAAAACAATTCTAAGTCCAAAGAGAGACACACATACACTGCACAGGTCTCACTCGTGACTTTTCATATTAATATACTCCCTTCACATTTTTTTTCCTATCTCTCCCTAAGCTATTGTCTCAGTTTCTGTCAATGGTTCACTGAGCTACAAAAGATACCCACGGAGCTAAAAAGAAGCTTGGCCTTTTTCTTCAGAAACCAATTGTGTCACTTTACTGCAGTTCTTATCTTCCCAGTGTAGAAAATTGCACATTCTATGCTGAGGAATCTTTGCTGGCTGTACTGGTGTTCAGCAGTGCCATCTTGTTTCCGTGGGGATTTTATCTGGCATCCACTGGAAGGTGTATCTAGTTCCTTTACATCTTACACCTACAGACCACTTGTAATAATGTCAAAATTGCCTATGGTAATCACTTCTATGTGAAAAAAGCACACTGATTCAAAAGCACAGAGAACTATCTTGATAAAAGGGATATGTCAGAAGCTTGTGAGTTTGACAAGCACATGCAAATTCAAAAAATTGAAACAGGAGTCTACTTTTGTCACCAGCTGGCTCTGTCAGTTTGGGATATTTCTTTGAATTTTTATCATCTAAATGTATTCATCAGACAAGGGGCTAACAACATATGCCCTACTTTTTTCTTAAGGGTTTTCTGGAGTGGAAATGCAACAATGCATGTGAAAATATTGGGAAAACATATATTAGTAGCTAGAGACAAGTACGTATTGTAAAAATTAAATGAAAAGACTATTAACATATTACTATTCTCATTATTTTTGTTAAAATAACAATAAACTTTGCTATGCTATGCAGAGTGAGGTATAGTAAATGAATTACATAAGGTTAATATTTAGCAACTATATATTCAGCATATTTAGTAATATTTAGCAACTATATAATGATAGCACTTGATAAATTTGCAAGATGAGGAAAGAACTATTTGTATTTGCAAATGAACAATAAACATACTATAACATATAAACAAATTTATGCATTTCTTATAAATTTGTGTTTGTTTGCCAGAAAAATAATTTCAAATTTATTTTTTAATAGCCTAGTCACTGAGTAACTGTAATGCCTATTGATCTTGTTTCATCCAGATCAATACAACATTGTCAAGACAGACTCAGTCCTTCCACATACAACATCTGAAAAATTAGTAGTTTCTTAGTGGAAATACTAAGATCTTTTAAATTGGTAGTCATTTCCAGAACATTCTAATCAAAGCATGCCATTCTTAGACTTTCAATAGAGTTCTATTCACTCACTTATCCCCGACTGATGTGTTCTGAAGCTGAGAAATTAATCCATTGGTAGTAATCAGAGTATTGTTTCTGGCATACAATACTATAGGTATAGTAAATTAGGATATTTTAAACATAGGTAATAAATGAAGATTTGTGTCTTCTTTGAAGACCTTCTGATTGAGATAAGAAGGTCTCCATACTCCATGCTTAAAACCTTAGGAGCACTGTTTTCCTTCTCTTCCTTTCCTTTAGCTTTCTGGGTTTTTGTTAGTTGGCCAGCCTTCATGAAGAGAGGACAGAGCATAGTTTCCCCTCTCTACATATATCCCTTTGGTAGTCTCCCTTTCATACATCAAAATGGTAAAGTTTTATTTTAATTTTGCCAAGATCTAACTCACTATAAGTAATTTTCATTGATGAAGTGGTAAGATGCCATTATGTCTGTGATATTTATTTCATTTCTATCCTAACTTTCCATTGTGACTCACTTTTGATTTTTCTTGGTGAATCCTTGGGGAAAAGTGTGAAAATGGCATCTTACACAGAAAATTCTGATAAGTATAGCCACACTCAACATGGCTCCTCCCAAGGACAATTTGTCAAAAAAATCATGGCCTAAGGAATGAGAACAAAGGAGTATAGTGATAAACATCCTCGTGTACTAGACAATATGGAAGGACAAATTCCATTCATTTTGATGAGGCAGGTAAAACATATGAACATAATTCTGAACTCATGGTACAGAAGCTGGCTATCTTAACAAATAAGAGGATTAGGGAAATGAATAGTTAGAAAAAAATTCAGTTAAAGATCTTCTTTTCTTAAGCTACAAAAAACTCTCATAAAACATATATGCCCTTTCTCCCCTGAATTGTAACATAGGGTTTTATCAATATAGATTTTCCATCTTGATTTAAGTGGAAGCATCTATTTTAAAGTGATGGACTAAAAGAAAACTTGAAACGTGGATCAACTCTAGAGTCCTGTGGAACCGCAAACTCATATATAAGATAAAATCTGTGGACAGTTTGTGTCTTCCTAGTTTTCTATCTGCAATAGCAAATAAGAGGAAACCACAGGTTTTCTGTCACATAAGCGAGTGACACAATAAGCTGACAAGAAAATCACAGTTCCCAGCTGGAGATAAGCTCAATGGCAACATCCATTCACTGAGGCATTTTATATTTATTTCATGCACAGTCTCATCTAAGACTAATTATTGATACATCTACTCATGAAGGAATGCTCACCATTATAATACTATAATTTCACCAAATTCTCCTATAAAGAGTCCTATAAGAATTACACTAAATATCATGATGTGTATAATGAAGAGCGTATACATAATTGAGTGGTAATATATTCTACATTATATGAAATACATGATTGAATGGTAACATATTCTCTATTATATGAAAGCAGCTTTACATTAACATAGCATCATTCTTATCAGAGAATAGAATATAACTTTACAAATATATGCTAGTGGCTTTATATGCTGAATCCTGGTCCAGAAAATTTTATCTAATAGATTATAGCAATTCTACAAAACAATTCATTATTCCAAATAAAACCATCACAAGCAAGTTAATTGTAAGACAGAGGGGGAAATACAGAGAGTAGAAGGCCAAGAAGCAGTTCAAATACCTGGTAGGGTTAGTACTGAGGATGGTTCACTAAGCAGGATACATTTTCATTTTCTATTAGTGATTAGGCAACTAAGCATAAGATGGTTCATTAAAGAGTGTGGAAATGATTTTAAGGATAGGAAAATATATATCCATGCACTGAGACACACACACAGACATATCTAAAAATTTTATTTGCTGAGAACGGATGTTTCATCTGTATGTAGTTTTTAGTATCACAGATGTACTGCGTCCATAATTCACTCATTACAACTGAACACATCAAGAGAGTAATTGAGCACATGCCCCAAATATTTTACCTGTTCTTGATTTTAGGGTTACAAGGGTAAACTCATACCATCAATTACTCATGAAAAGAATCAATTAGTCTTATATTTTTGCAACCTAAAATATATTGAGAAATGAAAATTGTACTTATAGAGAGAGAAGAGAAGCAAAGTATATAACATAGAGAATTCTAACAGTAGAGCACCTAGCACAGTATCCAGCATTCATGTATTTGTCACTGAAAAGATATTTACTAATTATATACTGTATTTCAGACACTGTGAGAAATACAAGGCTAGATGATACAGGAACATTTAGATACATGAATGCAAATGAATAATTGAAACATAATATGACAACCAAAGAAGAAAAATCATATGATCTTCTCCAATTAGTATTGAAAAAGCATTTGACAAAATTCACATCTCTTCATAAAAGAAATTCACCACAAATTAGGAATAAAAAAGAAACTTCTTTCTTTAACTTAATAAAAAAAGCTACTAGAAATAATAAATTAGTCTAGCAAGGACCCAGATTACAAGTTCGGTATAAAAATATCTATTGTTTTTCCATATATTAGCTATGAACAATTAGAAGTTGAATATTTAAGATCTGGATTTAAAAAACCCTTTTATCTTCTCCTGAGAGTTTGAAGTGATTTAATTCAGGTCATGCCAACAAAGGGCATATATATTCATTGCTCAGACTATGTAATTTCTAGTTTCCTCTGTGTTTAAATACGATAATCAAGTCACAGAAATTTGTAGCACGTAGAGATTTCCATTTATGTAAATAATGAATAAGAATTCAGAGAGGTAAAGTGATTTAGCAAACTCACAAAACTGGTGCTGGATCCTAAAATACACTTTTACTCATTCAAATCTGTCTTCTTTGGGATGTTTCCCTTTCTTATGTGCCTTCTTAAAGCTGGCAAATACATTTTAGGTGTTGCTCTCCACTGTCATCTTTTAAAAATGACTGTGAAACTAGTCATTAATGTTGATAACAATACTGCATTTTGAAATAAATTCCTCAATGTTATACATGTTAAACAATCTTATAATTACTAGAAATTATTAATAGCCTACTCATAATTCTTAATAAGAATATTCTCTTGTGCAGCAGCTTTTGGGGGCCTCATGATAGCCAATGGCAAGAAGTTTATCTTTCATCACATATAACAGTAAAACAAAACATTTAAATCAAGTATGATGTTAACAGGATCACATGCATCACTGAGAAAAAGCAAAAAAAGTAAGAAGGGGTTTACCCTGCTTTATGGTCTCTCTCTCTTTTTTTTTTTTTCCATTTCTTCCTGGAAGCTAGATTCCACACTTTGAGAATACGTAGGTTAGACTCCTTTTCGTGTTGGCCTTTCTGTTTATCTGTCTGCCTAAACAGCTGAATGTGGTAGCTAAAGGCCTGGACACCAGAGACAGACAGACAGACAGGCTTGCATCTGTGCTGTGATACTTACTTGGCTGTGACCTTGCTCAAGCATGTTTGCCTTAGGTTTCTTATCTCTAAAATGGTTAGCAGTAGTTACCCCAATAGAGGTGCTGTATAGATTAACTGAGGTCATGACTATAAAGAGTCTATTATAGTACTGTGCACATAATACAAGCTCATGATATTGTACATAAATTTCTTCTCTTTCGATGGTCTATATCTAAGTAGTAAGACATGCAAGTATTAAGATTAAAGTGTATTATAGATCTGTCCTTACATGTTTTTTATTTTTAAAACTAGAATTGCCAATTTTCAAATCTGCTACTTAAATTTTAAAACTCTTAAACATTCCATTTGTGAATATGGAATTCATCTTCTTCTGAATAGGTATTTATTAATTCTTCAACATTGTAGCCATCCTTAATTTAATTCAGACTCTGGAAACTTGCATTAAGCTTTCAAAATCTGTAGGGATGATTATGCTTACTTGGAAATTTTGAGTTGCTTAGCTACAGTAACCTTGTTCTAAATGTGCTATAGAAAATAAGGTTAAAATTTCTATATCTCGAATATAAGATTTTAACTCATAGCTTGTACACACACAAATTTCACAAATCCTCTCCAGTACTGTAATTCTTGTGTGCTATTTTTATTGTCTTGGAATTATAACTCCAGTGTGAAATTCCATTAATTTATATCAATTCATGGTCAATCTCCATTAGTGGTCAGCCTGGAAGTACACCTTACTGAGAGACCATCCAGCCCAGTGTGCTTCCTAGTTTATCCACCAAAAATATTATAACAACTCTTACACTTATTTTGGTTCTTGTTCATGACTGTTTTTTGGTCAGGTTCTGCTTCTCTCATATTCCTGTTTCGTTCAATCTTTCCCCCTTTTGAGCTAATTTTGAACAAGAAATGGAATGAGTTTCCTGATTTTTTCTAACTGATCTCACAAATGGTGATCTAACTTCACTCACTCTGCTCTGTTTCCCAAGTTGACTGTCAGCCAATTATCTGTCCACATCTGCCTTGATGACCTGCTCTCATCAGGCAAATCCATCCTGGTTCTTGTACTTCTTATTCCAGAAAGAATCACTGTCTTTTAGCAATTCCTAAATGTTTGTGGAGTGAATGGTGTTCTATAAAGTACCTAACATGTTCTAAAGTACTTCAGATCACAAAAATGTATATGTCATTACATCGATTAAGTCAAATGATATCTTTCAAAATCCCTTCAATTTTTTCCTCTTGCTCAGGTGAACATAGTCAAAATGATCAGTGGCAGAAAGAAGTACATATGCAGAACACTACTGGGGATAGTCTTAATCTTATTTGTGTTGTAACTTGATATAGGTTGGATATGTGTCTCTGTCCAAATCTCATGTTGAATTGTAATCCCCAATGCTGGATGGGACTAGTGGGAAGTGTTTGAGTCATGGAGGTAGACCCATCATGACTTGGTACTATCTTTGCAATGGTGAGTGAGCCATCAGGAGATCTAGTTATTTATATGTGTGTGGCACCACCCCGCTCTCTCTTTTGCTTACTCCTCCTTCACCTTGGAAGCCTCCTGAGGTCTCCCTAGAAGCCAAGCAGATGCCAGCACAACGCTTCCTGTAAAGCCTGAAGAACCGTAAGCCTATTAAACATCTTTTTAAAATAAATTACCCAGTCTCAGGTATTTCTTCATAGCAATGCAAAAACGGTCTAATACACTTGTACTATGCCTCTTTTTTTCTTTTCCTTTCCTTTTCTATCTATCTTTTTTTTTTTTTTAAACTAGAGTCAGCACTGATTACTACTGTAATGATCTGTGGGCTTTATGAACTTTTATATATTGCCAATTATATAAATGGCTAGCTCAACAAAATGTGCAGAGAGAATTTTCACATGCTTTTACAGATAGTGTAATGAATGTAATGGCATAATAAAATAAACTCTTCCTTTTTCAACAAAACTTAGCTTTCATGGTATAATAAAATTTTTTGAAAGAAATAAAAATTCAACATATGTATTTTAAATCACATTTATTGAAATCCTAAAATAAATGTTGATAAATTTTGAGTATATTTATTGCACTATTTCTCCATTAAAATACTTGACAATGTAAAAGTGTAATCAATGTAACATGAAGGTTTAAATTACTTCAAATCAAAAGTTACTTGCATCTCCTAGAAAGGTTTATGTAACACAAATTAATGGAAGACAGTAAATATTGGAATTAGACGTTCTTGGAAATACAACAGAAAATAAAACAGTCTGAATTTAACATTTATTTGTAAATCAATGTACATTTTGTTTTAAAATTAGTCATATTAACATTTTAAAAACTCAGAATCAATTATAATATGATTATTTTCTTCTGCAGAAAAAATTTAACATAGAAATTTATGGTTATAATTTCTTTTGGTGAATATTACAAGACAACTATGGGTTCTCTAGGAGGCAAAGGATAGGACTGAAAAGAAAGAGGAGGAGCAGAGTAGAGGCCTTGCTATTCTTCCTGTCCACCTTGCCTCGAGGGGTCTGTGTCTCCCTTAAAGCCTGAGTAAGGAAACTGATTAGCACATTGATGGAGGTGGAGGGCATTATTATGGACATTGCCGTGTGGAGTATTTTGAGGGTAAGTCTGGGAAGTAAAAGTTAAATTGGTGCAGGGAATAAAGATCAGATTTTTGTGTATGAGAGATCTGCAGCTCATCAGTTACTGTATCAAATAAAAAAGAACTATAAATTAAACTATTCTTCTGCCCTAACAATGGTTTTATAATACTGCTCCCTCTTCAGTTGTGGAGTGACTCCCTGAAGGACCACTTCTAATTACTGAGGATATAACAAGATTTATTTAGGATGTTACATATACACTCATGACCAATAATTTAGTTGCATCACCTGTGACTTACTCAAATTTCACTTGAACTTAAGGGCTTTAAGATATAATTACCAGGAAAATCTAATGTGAAAATCTAATCGCAATAAGCCTCCCAAGACATATCTAAAACTGAGGGTGGGAGCTGTTCTTTAGAGTACACAGAAAGATGCTCCAATTCAAATAGTATCCTATATGCCATCAAAAGCTAGCAAAATGTCCCTTGCAGAATAGACTCATTACATATTTATAGCATTGATTAATTAATTACTAAATGTTGACTTTGAAGCTGTTTTTACGTACCAAACATTCACAAAAATTGGTTTGAGCAAAGGAGTAAAGGCTCCATGCACCTTTGAGATTTTAGGAAAAAGCTGCATAGACTTGAAGTAAAGGTGACTCAGTTTGAACTCTTTAAGAGCAGAGAAAACGACTATTTGAGGATACAGTGCGATTCTACTGCAGGTGTCTAATTGGTTATGGTACAGATCTCATTAGGATACACAGCAGGTTGTGTGACTAAAATACACATGCAGACATATCCACACACAACCTTGGAATGCTGAGGAACATAAATGTGTTTAGTGAGAGGCAAATGTAAATGTCTGCAGAGAGATAATTCCCTGATAACATATTAATAACCACATGAACTTTGTGATTTTACAATCTTCATGAACAAACATGAATATCCTAAGGAAGAAATTAATTATCAGCTAAAAACACCCATTAACATGAAACAGGTTGAAAGATGAAAGTAGAACAGTCTCGATTTAGGAGAAAGCATTGCTTTTTTTCTTCTTTTTACTGTGAAAAAACAACACAAAATCTTTTAAAAATGTTATTGTCTAGTATTTCATGAAACATACTAAATGATATGTTCTACCATGAAATAACCTCACCTCTTTCAAGTTTTGATGGAAATTTTGCCTTCTCTGTGTAAAATTCTCATTTCTTAGCCCTGCACTATCAATTCCCCTTACTCTATTCTACTTTCGCTTTTTGTAACACTTATTATAGTCTCTATTTTCTAGAACAACTATATACTGTCTTATATATTGCCTATTGTTTATTCCTTGCTCCACTAGAATTAAACTCCCTCAATGGCAAGATTTTTGGATGTTTTGCTCCCTGATATACCTAGAACAGTGTGAGGAAGACAGTAGGAATGCAATAAACATTTTTGAACAATTTGAAGAAATCATCACATAAACTATGAAAATGCTGTGACCCCCAAAAGAGTTGCTCAGTAAATATTTAAAAGTGCATTAATTAAATACAGAAGACTCTAAATGAAAGCATTTTTTGATGGTAGAAGGAGGTTATCAGATGCTAAAGGTAGAGGCAATCAGGAGATTGAAAACGGGAACAAAGAACAAAGGGAAAAAGTGAACAAAAATGAAGTAGGGAAGTGCTATAGTTTGGATGTTTGTCCTTCCAAACCTCATGTTGAAATCTGATCCCTAATGTTGTAGGTGGAGCCTAATCGGGGGTCTTTGGGTCATGGGGATAGATTTGTCACAAATAGATTAATGCCCTTCCTGTAGGGGGCTGGTGAGTGAGTTCTCATTCTTATGAATTACCTAACACATTTTTTAAAAGACACTAGCACCTCTCACCTCTCTCTTGCTTCCTCTCTGGCCATGTGATCTCTGCACACACTGGCCAGAAAGGAAAGAGGAAAGAGGTAGGAGGTACTAGTGTCTTTTAAACAACCAGAATCCCCTTCACCTTCTGCCATGAGTGGAAGCAGCCTGTGGCCCTCACCAGATGTAAATACTTAATTTCGAACTTTCTGGCCATCAGAATTATGAGCCAAATAGACCTCTTTTCTTTATAAATTACCCAACCTAAGGTATTCCTTTATAGCAACACAAAGGGACTAAGGCAGAATGATTTAAAGTACAGAGGGCATGGTTTAATTCGATGCTTCAAAATGTTATCCTTGAATATGACGTGAATAAAGATTCTAGATTCTGACCTGCAGTCTTTCTGAAACATTTGTACTACTCAGTCATTATAGAGTAAGGTTCTTTAAGAATGTCTTTCTAGACAGAAAAATCTCAAAAATGTGATTGAAACCTAGAATAAAGTTTGACATTTTTAAAAATTTTATTTCCTTTTATGCTCCTTTTGTCAAAAATTGTTTCCTTTGCTATCTCCCATAGGCTTTTATCAGGGAATCACCACTTTCTGATGCAGTAGTCTCAAACTTGACTGCAGATTGGACTGATCTGGGTAGCTTATAAAACTGTCTGACTAGTTAAATGAGAATTCTGTGGGTAAGATCCAGGCATGGGCATTTTTTTTAAATACCCAAGTTGATTGCAACATGCAGCCAAGTTGGAAAACTACTGAAAATTCCATATTTACTGAATTACTGCACGAAGATTTGTCAGTCCTTGAAACTTTCTACTTACTGGAGAATCCTTCTGAATCTGGGGGCTAATGATTACCTGCGGTAGATCCATCAACTCAACACTGAAGTTGTATAAGTAAATACTAGTAGTATATCTCTAACTTTAGCATACTTTAGAATCACATGAAGAGCTTATTGAAATGTGAACTCCCTTGCTCCCCTCCTAGAGATTCTAATTCAGTAGGTCTAGGATGGAGCCTGAGAGTTTGCTTTGTAATAAACATCCAGATGCTTTAATTGTAAACAAAAGAGTCACTGCCCTAGAGAAAGGGATTTGGGGATGGATCTCATCTGGCTTGGTGGGATAGCCCAGCGGGAAAGCCAGTGGGGTATTGTCCAATCCTTACTTCCAACTTCTTGTTCTGGATCTCCAGTGAATCTCAACAACTGATTTCTCCAAATCTTAGGGGACTCAAAGTCTCCAACAATGGCCCAGGTCTAGGATAACTACGTTGAAAGAACTGTAGGCTGGAACAGTCAAAAATCCATTACGAGTGACCAGTAGAATAATGTCCCATGCCAGTTTTGTGCACATGTGTGATGTGTTTTCAACTGTTTCTGATTGCTAGAGGGAAATTTAGTCCTTCCTGTGCTTTGATAATATTTGGTTCTTGACTATCTCTCTTCAGACACTTCACAAATACAGCATAGCTAGTATCTCTCACCCTTGCTGGATTTTGCACTGCTTGGATCAAGGCCCAAGATTTTCATCATCAAAGTCCCACATTGCAGAACATCAAGCACACATTTTATGTTTATTAAATGATTCGTGACAACATCCATGGTTCCCACATTACAGGTTGTGATTTCATGTGGAATCTGGTGAGGTTAAAGGATATAGAATTAGCACTGCTTAAAACAACATCTATTTTTATAATCAGCTCAAAAGCTCACCAAAGCAGAAATGGTTCTCAGCTTTCTATATGCCTCTCAAATAGACTTTCTGTGATTCTGTTACTATTATATGTTTTCACTATTGGCTTTCAAATGTCATTTAACCCACCCAAACCATTGGAGGTGAGGGTACAATATGGTTTGCCCAAATCTATCTATTGTTAAGCATGGTTCTTGATGCTGTAACCCACATAGGATGACACTGCTGCTTAATATTGGAATGGTCTTGGACAAGACCATTACTTCAAACAGAAGAAAAAGAGTATCCCTACCAAGGGCTAAACCCAAGAGTTAAAAGCAGTTTCCAGAGTTGTTAATAGCCTCTGGATACAATATTGCCACAAAATGGTAAGTATTATGCACAAAGATGAGGATTTTCTATTTGCTATATATTGTTGCATTTACCAAATGAAACCCTTTCTTATGTAGGAACATTGGAAGAAAAAAAATTCAAGAGAACCCTCCTTTTTAAATAGGAGTCCTAATTTTATCCAGTAGTAGAAAATACAAGTAAGGTTATTAGATGAAAATTCCATATATCTCTATAAGTGTGAACCAATATGCTTTTAGTCACGTATTAGAAACTTTTCACGTTAGTTTAATGTTTTTCATAATGTTTTGGTTATTGATGAAAAGAAGTCTGTGTGGCCTCAGTACCACCGTAAAGAGTCCGTGAGTCTTTTCCACTGATTCATTTTGCTTTTATCTCCTAGAGGACATTTCTGCATTCTCAGGAGAGGAAACACAGTTGGAAAAACACCTGTCATTTTGGTAATTGTTTTTTCAATAGACTCAGGATGTCATAATCTCTCTCTTCCTTTCTATTTTGATTTTTATAAAATGTCTTGCTATTTTTAAACATCATGTAGATTTGCAAGTCTGGAACTACCATTTTTCTGCACTTCTAACTGTCCCTCCTATCAGTAACAATGACACAATATACAAACCCAGCAAAATTATCAGCGTCGCTCTTCAACTATCATCTATTTGTTGATAGTTCTCCCAAAGATTTCCACCATTCCCCCACAAAATGAGACACAGACCACATTTTCCTGCAGAGGTCTGGGTACAGGTGGTGGTACACTGTGCTGCACGGCCGTGGGCCAGCAGGCTGTGGCTCTAAATGGACACCATATGGCAACAGCCTGACTACTTTGAGTTGAGTCCTGCACCTGTTAGTCGGTGGGAGGATGCTCTTTTAGTGTTTATGTCCTTCGAGCTATTTTAATTTTCTTCATGATCACTTTTCTGTGACTCATGGTTGGTTTTCTGTTCTACTTTTTAAAATTCAGATAATTGAAGTAACTGTGTATCATTCAATATAAATTTATATGGGTCTTTTTTCCCTCCTCCTTTTACATTGAGTTTTAGTCTTAGTGAAACATAAATGACATCGACTCTTGCTTAAATCCTTCTCCGATTTGCCAATAAGAGACAAGGATTTGGGAAATGGGTGGGAAGAAGTAGAGCGTCTGGCAGAGATAAAATAGGAAGATCATCACCCCATGGTGTATTTGAGTGCCATTCTGATTCCCGTGTAGCTGCAGTATGTACCATGATTTGTGGATGTTTCAAATATACATCCTTTCCATCAGTCTCTAAAGGATGATTTTAGGAATATATCTGTTTATAAAATGCTTTCATGTAACTGTGATAGCCAAATGATCACCTAGGTCACATTTAAATTAAAGTAGAACTTGACATTAATCTTCTCTAGAGAAAATTCAAGAATAAAATCAGTGAGGGGAGCAAAAGGAAATGATATTTGACCTCTATAGCTTCCTTTCTCATATTTATGAATAGTTTTATGAATACATGGAAAGAACCACTTCAAAAGTCGTGAGGCCTGTTGAGAGTCAGCAAGGGTGCATATTTTTGTCAAATGAGCAAATGTCTCTTCACCTCTCCTTTAATTGTACTCAGCTGCTGGGTTAGGAGAGACAGAAGCTTGAAAAGAGGGCAAGATTTAAATTGACTGGTGAAACCTAGGGAGCACAAGGATAGATGAGCCCTTATTCACCTCAAATATTTCCTCCACTGGAACACGAGTGCCTGAAATCCACAAAGACATAGAGACTTTACTCTGTTAAACTACCACCTAGAAATGTGATGACTTATTAAGCATTGAAGTATTAGTTTAAATTACTTTTGCCAGATATTTTCTCAGGACAGATTGTTGGAAAATGGCAGCTAGAGAAAATCTGAAGGCAAGTTTGACTGAGGAAGAGTTACAAATGTACAGAAAGGACAAGCAGAGTAAACTGAAGACAAACTCGATAAAGGGAATTTTTTTTTCTTTTCTATTTTTAATTGCCTTGTGCTCTCATGTGTGGGCAGTCCATGAAAGAAGGAACAAAGTGACCTATGATTTCTTCTCTTATTTGAAGAAAAACATCCTGAACTCAGGGCACAGTCAGCTCTCAGAACTCCTCTAGGGTAGAATTCATCATGTTTTTATCAGGCTTACATATTTTTAAAAAAATAGCTTTAGCCTGTTTTTCTCTCTATTTGATCTAAAGCTGCATTTATAATCTCTGAACTAAAATACTCAAGATACGTAATAGATATAATTTTGCAGATTAAAACCAATCTCTGGAAATAACCTATAAGTCAACTACATTTTTCTTGCTGAGGACTTAGGATATATAATTGGTCTCTGTTTTTTTCAATCTTATTACTGCTGGTGGTGATTCATTTGAAACTAGTATTGTCAGTTCTCTCCTGGGTAGAACATAGTTATCAGAATATATGCAGCAATTTGCTTCCAGGTCTTCCAATAACACACTATGTGTATATTGAGATGAATTTATTGTTTTATCAGCAAATAAAAATGTGTATTTTAAAAACGCATATATAGATTTACTGATAGGTAGGTAATGTTGGAAAAAATGAAGCTAGAATTCTCCCTCGATATTTTGTAGGAAGTTATTATCTGATATCTTTTCTACATGTGAGTAAAAATAGAACTGTTGTTTAATAAAATGCATTTTCTGAGTAGCCAGATAAAAATGACGGTAATAAGAAGTGCTATTAATTAAAACATCATGCATAGCCTCTACACCCACCATTTAATTCACAATTAGCTCAAAACAAGCTGAAAGGATTGAGGACTCAAATGTCCATGCTTTATAAAATGTCAAGTTAAACGTCTAACTGTGAACCAGATTGCTTATGATACAGGCCTTTCAACTGTAAATATCAAATGCATAAAGAACAGCATGAATCTCTTAACTTTATAAAGATGGCATGCAGACTCCAACATTTGGGGAAAATTAAGTAACTTACTAACATTTATGAGAAAGCATGCATTTAAGCATTACACTGGACCCCTCTTGATCAAACATATATGAAAGTCAAAATGTCATACAGCAGATTCTAACATAGCATTAAAGGTTTAGTTTAAAGAAAAAAAGTCAAATATCTTCTCAAATTTATTTTTAAAGTGTGGAAAATAAGATCCTCTTCAAATTCTCTTAAATAAAAAATAAAAATTTATTTTTAAGCAAATTAAAGGAACAAGATTCCACAATTTTTAAAAATAAGAGTGTTTAGACTTGGTCTCGAAGGTTCTATGAAATCCAGCATTACATGTAAAAATAAATATTATCTTTTTTTTTTTTTCCCAAAGCACTAAGGATTTTACTAAATTTCAAAAATCATGGTAATTATTCCTGTGAGGATATTGTTCCCAGTCAGGGAACAGTGGGAAAAATAACAGAAATTAAATGAATTGTTCATGTGTTAAAGAGGCTCTTGGTTTGAATAGATTTAGAATAACATCCCTTTGTGTATGTGTAAGCAGTTAGATAATATTTCTTTTGACTGAAAGGAATACTTTCAAATTCCAAACCTCCATTTATTTGGCTCTTCATTTTGAAATAAGCATAAAACTAATGTCTATATTTATATGGCTATATCCTCTCAAAGACCATTTTATTATGATATACAGCCTTTGTAATATGCTGCCTTTTAGAATTGTGTTCAATTGCATGAGATAAACAAACCAAGAAAAGTGAGGGTCAACTTAGAAGGTACCAGCCAAACCACCTGGCTCTGCATCTTGCTCATTTTAAGGATGACGTGAGAAAATTAATTACTTTAATCAAACACCTTGGTTTCTTGCTCACAAATTACTGGGTGGGTATTTGCATAAATGCAGCAATTTCCTGAGTGAGTGGCAGATGGTCAGACAAGTCATGAGCTCACCACTTTTTGTTCAGAGATGCAAGTGTTGTGGTTGAACAAAATAAAGACGTCTAAATAGCAAGATAAACTGCAGGAAAAATAATTTACATTAGCCCAACAATGACCTATAATAAAACAGTCTCTTATTAATACTGATAGAAGAACAAAACCGAGTATATATCCAGCAAAGTCATGGGTAAAGTGTACTACTCATTCATGTAGCTGGCATTGTCTTCTTTTCTTTTTATGGCCAATTGATTTCTTTTTCTTTTTTCTTTTTATTATACTTTATGTTCTAGGGTACATGTGCACAACGTGCAGGTTTGTTACATATGTATACATGTGCCATGTTGGTGTGTTACAACCATTAACTCGTCATTTACATTAGGTATATCTCCTAATGCTATCCTTCCCCCCTCCCCCCACCCCACAACAGGCCCTGGTGTATGAATGTTCTCATTGTGTCCCTTTTGTGTCCAAGTGTTGTCATTGTTCAATTCTCACCTATGAGTGAGAACATGCAGTGTTTGGTTTTCCGTTCTTGCAATAGTTTGCTGAGAATGATGGTTTCCAGCTGTATCCATGTCCCTACAAAGGACAGGAACCCATCCTTTTTTATGACTGCATAGTATTCCATGGTGTATATGTGCCACATTTTCTTAATCCAGTCTGTTATTGATGGACATTTGGGTTGGTTCCAAGTCTTTGTTATTGTGAATAGTGCTGCAATAAACAAACGTGTGCATGTATCTTTATAGAAGCATGATTTATAATCCATTGGGTGTATACCCAGTAATGGGATGGCTGGGCCAAATGGTATTTCTAGTTCTAGATCCTTGAGGAATCACCACACCATCTTCCACAATGGTTTAACTAGTTTACAGTCCCACCAACAGTGTAAGAGTGTTCCTATTTCTCCACATCCTCTCCAGCACCTGTTGTTTCTTGACTTTTTAATGATCGCCATTCTAACTGGTGTGAGATGGTATCTCATTGTGGTTTTGATTTGCATTTCTCTGATGGCCAGTGATGAGCATTTTTTCATGTGCCTGTTGGCTGCATAAATGTCTTCTTTTGAGAAGTGTCTGTTCATGTCCTTTGCCCACTTTTTGATGGGGTTGTTTGTTTTTTTCTTGTAAATTTGTTTGAGTAGGTTCTGGATATTAGCCCTTTGTCAGATGAGTCGATTTCATTGTCTTCTTTCAGTTCTCTAGGATCATAAACTTTGCAGAATTAATTATGAATTCTTTCCTTCATCCAAAATTTCTAAATCCTATGGATAATGGCATTTTCTCCTGAATCTTAATCATCAGAAAAAATTGTCTCAAAGCTGATTGTCCAGTGAAAGATAACTTCCTCTAAACTGAATATGCACTTATCACTTGTTGGGAAGGCAGTGAGTGGAATTCCATCCCATACTATTTCTATGGTGTTATTTACTCATCCCTTGACTTAAAGATCACTGTTATGAATTGAGTTGTGTTTCCTAAAAAGATATATTGAAGTATTAAGCTGCATGGCATCATAATGTAACCTTATTTATAGGTAGGGTAATTTCAGTTGTACGTAATTAAAATGAGGTCATACTGGAACAGGATGGACACTTAATCCAATATGACTGGTGTCCTTTTAAAACAAGGAGAAAGGACACAGAGAGAAGAATACTATATGATGAGACAGATGCACAGAAAGAAGATGATCATGTAATGATGGAGGCAGAGCTTCCTTCACAGCTGTAAACCAAAATTGAAGACTGTCTGCAACAACCAGAAGCCAGGAGGGGGAATATGGCTCTTCCAACACTTTGATTTCACTGCTAGCCTCCAGAACTGCATCATAATAATTTTTGGTTGTTTCAGCTTGTGGTACTTTGTTACAACAGCCTAAAGACTAATACAAGTTCATTTCATTTTCTCTGACTAATTGAGTGGGTTTTTTGTTTGTATTTTTTTGGTTTTTATTTTTTTGAGGTCAGATCTTACTCTGTCACTCAGGCTAGAGTGCAGTGGCATGATCACTGCTCACTATAGCCTTAACCTCCCAAGCTCAAGTGATCTTCCCACCTTAGCCTTTTTAGTAGCTAGGACTAAGTGTGTGCCATCATGCCCAGCTTTTTTGTTTGTTTGTTTGCTTTTGTACAGATGGGGTTTGCTTTGTACAGACTGCCCAGGATGGTCTCAAACTCCTGGACTCAAGTGATCCTCCTGCCTCGGCCTCCCAAAATGCAGGGATTACAGGTGTAAGATTGCTCCTGGCCTAATTGGGTGTTTTTACCTGTTTCTTAGTATGTGTTAAAAACTTAAATTCTTGAGTCTGTTTCCTAAACAAAAATTATCAGTTATATTGTAGTCTTTAAGAGTGGAGCCCATGAATTCTATTTCTTTACTTTTTCTCTTTTCTAATGTCTTTCTATTATGTCCCTGGGTTTGGTACCATGTTGAATGCAGGGATTCAATAGTTCTTGTTGTCCTACTGAACCTCATATCATAAATATTGTAAAGATAAATCAGCACATAGCAGAATGGCAGAAAAATGTAGTATTTTGAGTATTAGGATTAACTGTCCTCTTTTATTATTACATGTCTATTAAAAAGTCACATGTAAAGCTGCCCCTCCTGTACATCTATATTAAGAAAGCATACACAAAATACTGTAGGGATTTATATCATAGTTGTGATAGAGATAAATGTTTAGATGCAATTAAAGATGGATAAACTCACTACCAAAAGCATATATTTAAACCAAGCAAAAAACCACCATAATTAAAATATCATGGTCCTGATGTAAGAATAAAATTTTTCCCATACCAATGGGAAAAATATGAAGTTCTAAAGCTCTGTAATAGAAATATAGGATAAGGTAGCATTTCAATTCAATATAGAAAAGAAGCTTTAGTCATTTACTCGTTCTGAGAAAACTGCTTCCTTGTTAGGAAGCCTAGATCTTTATCTCACACATCACATAGACTACAAATGCAAATTTCACAACTGAAAAAATAATATGCCCAACATTTTCAAGGGTGCAAGGAAACAAAGCCTTGCGTACTTTGCTGGTACAAATAAAAGTCAGTAAAACCTTCCCAAAGTGTAATTTGGTAATCTGTGAAAAACTTTAAAAATGCTTATCCTTTCTTCTTCTTTATTATATATTTGGAACTCTTAACTTGAGTAAGTATTCTAATAGGAGAGGGGTGTCACTAAAGCTGGAGATTCTTAGACTTTAATGTTCACATGAGTCATTTGGAGCTCCTGTCAAGATTGCAGATTCTGATTCAGGAGGTTTGCCATAGAGCCTGAGATTCTGCATTTCTGACTAGCTTCCAGGTGATATCTACACAGATGATGCCTAAGCAATTTCCCTGGAGGGCAGGGTGGGGATCTGCAATGCATTTTACATCTCTGCCAAAGACACCTTGCAAAGGCTCAAGTTATATCTTTAGCCATGCTCATATGAAGTCTAACTAGCTAGTGTAGGTACATTTATTTCTTAACCTTCTCCCTCTTTTTTTCTTCCTAAGTGAAATTCTGGTATCAGTAGTTTACAGAGAAAATAGTTCCACTAAAACAATGTCTCTTGGGCTTTAGTGCTCATTATTTCTTTGCCCTGGGAAAGTTTCCACTTGCAATCATCCTAAAAACATCCTTAAACGTGGCCCCCATCATTGAGTTAAATTTTACTGTCTGGGAGAGGAGGAAGGTTTGAAAACCTCAATTGCGGCCATTCTGGCAAATGTAATAGCTCTTCAACTCACTGACCCTGTGGGGATGAGCCAAATCCATTCTCACTCCTGTGCAGAGACTGCATTTTAAGGTGCACTTGATCAGCCCTTATTGCTCTGCACTCTGAACAGCAATGCTTCATAGAACACTACTTTTGACCACTTTCAAATTTGAACTTGACAAGGATGTAGTTCAGATATAGGGCAATATAAAAAGGCCAGAATAACTTTTGCATTCAACACCTTCCATATCAGAGAAATGAAAGGTTCTGTTTTACACCTAAACATACTCCGTTCGTTCCCCAGGCTGGAGTGAGTGGCGCCATCTCGGCTCACTGCAAGCTCCGCCTCCCGGGTTCACGCCATTCTCCTGCCTCAGCCTCCTGAGTAGCTGGGACTACAGGCGCCCGCCACCACGCCCGGTAATTTTGTGTGTGTGTGTGTATTTTTAGTAGAGAGGTGGTTTCACCGTGTTAGCCAGGATGGTCTTGATCTCTTGACCTCGTGATCTGCCCGCCTCAGCCTCCCAAAGTGCTGGGATTACAGGCGTGAGCGACTGCGCCCAGCCCCCGAAACAATCTTAATAGTGGCTCACTAAGTCTGTCATGAGAGGTGTAGTGTTGCCTAAGGAAACTCTACCCACATGCATCCAAATACTTCTCTCTGGATCCTGAGTCACTAATCTAGAAAGTGATAATAGAATAAAATTGCGTTTTGGATGAAAAGAGTGCCCAAACTTATGCCCCTCCTTTTTGTATTTAATAATATCAGATAGATGCAGTATTATGATTAAAAAAATTAGTCACTTAGAAAAATGCAGATCATTTACCAACTGGAACCTTGTACTGACCTTCGAACATATTTTCTAGCTTAGCAGAAGTTCCCAATTAAAGAGCTGTCTCAGCATGCAATTATTTCAGCAAAAGCTTCTTCTTTCTTTGCAATACTAAAATTTGGTACCATAATTATGAATGGAAATTTGATGGAAGAGGTTCTGAAGTTAAAATACATTTGGATGTCTTTTTCCTAGTCGGCTTTATAACATAGCTTCATTTAAATACAGTGAATTTGTTAGAGGAGCTACACAGAACTCTCCAGATTGAAGAGGGCCACTTGAACCTCAAGGATATGCTAAGAAAGTGAAATAAAGGAGAGTATTCCGCACTACACTCACTGAATATAAAACATAGATAAGCACAAGCATTTGTTCCATCTCACACCTGAGACTGGATTTATTTTAGTTTTTATTTCTCTAATGCATATTTCAGAACCCTTTCACCTAGCTTTTGTTTTTGCTTTAGATCTAATTATTATCTTGTATGAATTTGATTCTGATATATAAAGATAGGGTTTAGGGATGGATTTATAAAGTCTTTCTTTTCATTTCTGTGATCAACACATCATAACTGAGTTGGAAAGCAGTCTCATCTTGTAGTGAAATGTGTCTGCACAAAGAATACACAAGAATGTAGATAGAAGTACAGTTGCCTCTGCTGCTACTACAAATATCTGGTTTCCCTGAGTATTCTAATGTTAAACTATGGATGATCATTTATTTCATACCTTCCAGAATAAACTCACGTGTCCACAATCACTCGTCTTCTAAAATCTCTGAGCAAGAAATACTTAAACCACCGGCTTTCAAACTTTCCTGAGTGTAAACCCAGTATAAAAGATCTAATACATACATACTGTAGAAATATTTGCTTACTCTTGCTGTGTTCAATGCCTGCTGATACTTTCAATTCAATTTACTTCAATTCAATGTTTTCTATTCTAATCCAATGAGGCATTGTTGATTACTTGAAAAATGACTAGCTTGTGCTCAAAATAATTTAAAATGGTCTTGTTTTAGAATTTAGAATTCAATGTTGAGAAACAATAAAATGTGAGTATGCTGTTGATGAGTTATTCTTCTACTATCTATTTGTATTCAAAAAGAAGTAAGATAATTTTACAGTATTTTGTAATCACTTTAATGCAAAAGCTAAAGTCAAGTTTCTTCAAATAAAGGGCCATCACTTTCTCACAATGGCCTTGGAAATTAGCCCAACTGTGGAATGGAAGAACAAAGGAAACTTTATAGATGTCGTTAAAGTTTAATTTTAATGAGGTTAAAAACATCACTCCTATGCAAAAATATAGTGAGCACAAAGCAAAGATTTGTTTGGTTGATTAATGAAGGAATCACAGTAATGGTAAAGCCAGCTCAAAAGAGGGTAGGAGAAACTGATAGTGACTGTTATACTGGTCTATATTGTTTGTGTACATGTGACTAGACATATACACACATATATGAATTCATATATGTATATACATATATACACCTAAGTGGAAAGTAAAGAATGCTAGGATAAATTTATTCAGTTATATACAAACGAGGCTAATGTTCTACAGAGTAATAACACTACAACTTCTATGATCTTATTAGAAACCATTTACATTTCCGCCGGATGAGTATCACTTGCTATTTATCAATCTTCTCACATTAATATGTAATTTATATAGTCTGTGCCCTTATCAGTAGTAAATAGTAAATCAAGCAAAATTACCCTCCCAATTAGAGTGTCAAATTTCCTTTAGCCACAATGTTCTGCTATGAAGTTGAAAAGGCACACAGAAATCTTTTAAAACGATTTCCAAGGCTGAGACCATTGTTCTTAGAATGTAAAATGCTCATGGGCAATAACTGAGTGAGTTTTATTTTTGTGCCTTTAGCACCTCAGACAGTGACTGGTAGGTTGCAGGTGTTTGGTAAATATCTGCCTATTCAAGAACTATTCTTTGAAGAGAGAAAGAGAACTTCTAATTGGCATAAAATTCTAAAAGGAAGTATTTAGAAATTAATGAACCGCTTCCTATCTAATTCAATATTTAACCTATACAGACTGCTTCACTCTCCTCGTCTTTGTTTTGTGAAAGGCCTTGCATGGCTCAATACTGTATAAGTAGAAAATATTTTGAGCTACTTTTGGGCTATTTTTCACATCAACACAAGTAACCTAACACTCTAATTTACATTATGAAAAAAAGAGTGTGCCAAACAGAAATTGTAACCGAGATGTTTCTATGAGTGTACCTGGAAGAGCTTTTCCCAAGTTCTGTCACTAAAAGTAGTGGTCTTAAATCAGATTCCTCTAGTTTTTCTTTTGGATTTTCCTTTACTTTAGATTTTTGGGACGGAGTTAAAATTCAATGTAATGTGCAAACATTAGTTAAAAGTTACAATTTATTAAATGCCTCATTAAAATTAGCAACAATACGAACTATCTCATGCAGCATTTCTATGTAGAAAACTTTAGGTGAAGACTGAAAAAACAGGAAAGATGTACTATTTTCTTGGGTACAAAGATTAAACATCATAAAGGTATTGACAGTCTTAAAATTACTCAGTAAATGTAATGCCATTTTAATGATGCCATGTGATTTTTTTTTTTTTCTAATTCAGGCAAGATGATTCTAAAAGTTATATAGAAAAATAAAGAAACAAGAATTGCCAGAACAATTCTGGAACAGGTAAAAAACAAGAAACAGGTAAATAACAAGAAACAATTCTGGAACAGGTAGATAACATTTCTATGATGCACAAATCATAGAAAGAGTGATGATACACATGAATAGACAGATTGCTGTGAAAGCACATAAAGTTCAAAAGTAGGCCCAGTCTAAATCACAGACTAAAGTCTGTGATTCTGGGAACATTTCAAATGAATAGCAAAATAATGGATTGATAAAGAAATAGAAAAAGACTTCTGAAAAAAATGAGGGAAGATCAAGATCTCACATCTGACTCCAGTATCAAACATTTTAAAATAAAAAATAACTCATAAATATACCAGCTGATATCATGAATTTTTTTCTATAATCTTGGAGTAAATAAAATCTACACACAAATCATTACTCAGAAAACACTGGGAAATTTGATTACAAAACACATTATACATTTTTGCACATGGGAGATTTGCATATGCATATATTTCCCTTAAAATACACAAAGTATGTCTGGAAGAATTCACAATAAATTGATAGTGAGTGGCTGCAGGATACTCAATAAGTGGCAGGAAGACTTTTCACTGTACATCCTGTTGTTCTTTGAATATATTACTTATTTTTTTAAAGTAACTTAAGAGAAAATCCACATATACCCTTGAAATAACATGGAATGATTGCATGTTTAATTTTCAGTGTAATCAAGATAACCCAAGTCTGAAAGAGAAACTTCTCTCCTGGCATGCTACTGTCTCTGTCAAGTTACCTCTTGAAATTCAGCATGTGACTATACATTGTTATCTTTATTTTTTATGCATTAGCCCTATCTTTCTATTCTATTCTATTCTATTCTATTCTATTCTATTCTATTCTATTCTATTCTATTGAATTTATTTATTTGAGACAGGCTTGCTCTGTCACCCCAGCTGGAGTGTAGTGGTGCTATCTCTATCTCGGCTCACTCCAAACTCTGCCTCCTGGGTTCAAGCAATTTTCCTGTCTCAGCCTTCTGTAGCTGGGACTACAGGCACCAGCCACCATGCCCAGCTATTTTTTGTAATTTTTTTTTATTGGAGATGGGGTTTTCACAATCTTCATACATTGTGAAAATGTTTCCATATCTCTAAATTTATATTATGTGTTCTGTGTTTATATGCACACTAGACAAAGAAGGGAAGGAGAATATTCCCATAAGGAAGCTGTCCCAGATGTGGGAAACTAATGTATTTTTAGAAGTTCAGACTGGGAAAGGGAGCAATGAGATAAAATGCTAGAGAGGTGAAGGTGGGTCAGGGCTCTATAACGTATCAAGGGAGTTGGACATAAACTTGAGGGCTGTAGAGAGTCATGGAAAAGGTTTAAGTGGACAGTGGAGTCATCTGGTTTGCATCTTAAAAAGATAACTCTAACTGCAGTGTAGAAAATTGAATGAAAGGCCTGGGAATATGGCAACAATGTAGCAGTTAGGGGCTGAGGGATGGTGAACTGAACTACCTTCCACACTACAGTAGGTTACAAAATCTGTTAACACCGTGACATTTTTTTATTATTATTATTTCTTTCCCTTCCATTACGGCTAATTTGAGCTAACTTATTTGTGGCACATTAATTATGTGGCAGGCACTGTTCTAACAGAGTTTCATGTACTTTATTTAAGACTTGCAATGACTTCATGACATAGATAACATTCCTGTCCTCATTTATGGAATGAAAAAACTGTTACAGAAAATTCAAGAATTTGCCCAAGTTCCTACAGTAAGTGATGGAAGTGGAGTGTGATCAGTTATCTGTGTCCAGAAACACTGTACTGCACCACTAGGGTGCAGTGGTTCTCTGTGGGCCAGACATTTACAATGGCAAAATGACCCTCTCTGACTCCCATGACTCCATCATTCAACGCAATGGTCATACTCTTTCCAAAGTTATCTGCCTAAAGCATTGCTTTCATTACCTCATCTCTGTGCTTTTTATTGCACAGTGGCTCCGTACTACTTGTTAACGAAGTTTTCTTCTGTCATTTAGCATCTTTTCTACATCTTATCTTTGCATATGGTAAGTCTCCTAGTCTTTTAGGCATACTCAAATTCAACCTCTTCTACAAGGCCTCTGTTTTCATGAAATCTTATGACGGATTCCTAGTGTAAATCTTTTTATTTTTCTGCTTCCATTTTCATCAAATCCTCTGACTGATCGAAAAACCCTTTTCTCCATGTCTCACTAACTATTGGATTCAGTATCAAACAATCCAGCATGTTAGTATACATTTTTGTCTTTATTTTTTGTGCATTAGTCCTATCTTTCCATTTTTTAATTTTATCATTTAATTTATTTATTTATTTTATTTTATTTTATTGACTGATTGATTGATTGAGACAGAGTCTTGCTTTGTCACCCAGGCTGGAGTGCAGTGGCGTGATTTCGGCTCACATCAAACACCGCCTCCCAAGTTCAAGCGATTCTCCTACCTCAGTATCCAGAGTAGCTGAGACCACAGGCATGAGTCACTGCACTCAGGTAATTTTTGTACTTTTTTGTTAGTGGAGATGGGGTTTCACCATGTTGGCCAGGCTGGTCTCAAACTCCTGGATTCAAGTGATCCACCAGCCTCAGCCTCCCAAGGTGCTGGGATTACAGTCAGGAACCAGGCCTTATCTTCCCATTTTAGATTAAAAAAAAAAAATGGATTGCCATCTCATTTTTTTGTATACCCTGCTGTTCTTAGTGCAATGTGGACACACATTTGGAAGTCAGCACGTTAACAGTTACTCACAGGCTATTGCTGGACTGATATTTCCCAAACTTGGCTCCTAACTCATTTCATGAAAGTAACTTCTGTTTACATTTGGAAAATATTTAGTTGAACAAATTTAAATAGTTTTTTTTTTTCCAGAAACGTTAATATGCCAATAATGAGGAGGGAGATAGGCTACAGCACATTTGGTTTCACCACAAATCTCCATCACCCTTTAAAAAGCGAAATATAGTAATAGCAATAGATTGGTAATACTTATTGCACATGGGCTATTTTCCTCATAGTGTGTACTACTACTTTCAGAAAGATAGCTTGGAGATAAACTCATCCAGATACATTCATAAAGACACTCAGCCTCTGATTTCTATTTGCATAGTTTTTCCTGTCCAACTCCAAGTAGGTAGAATATGAAGTATCATTAATGCCTCCAAACTTGAAAGCAGAGTATTTTTAAAATAAATTGCAGTATTGGGAATTCCTAGCTCAGACAGCCTTTCTTCCTTCCATATCAGTAATGCCATATAAATCCTCACAGAGCTTTGGATATGATCACAGAGACTCTTAAATCTAACTGAGACCAAGGATCTTCCCATGTTTTCCAACCTCTTTTATCTTGTGGGATCTCAAAGTCTTGTGAAAGTGCGTAAAGATTTTCTTTGGGCTTTCGCTGAGTGGTTCTACCCTTCACCTACCATACAACTATTGGCTCTAATAGGTGTGAGCTAACCTATGTTTCTGAGTTGCCCCAAAGATAATACGATATTTATTTCACCCAGAAAAACAAGAGCAATCATATAGCTGGAATAATTATCAGAAAAAATAATGGTAATGAATTGGTAACTTAATAATAGGTCAACATTTAACTTCTCTTAAGCCCAGAATGACTATTTACAATACAGAGTTCTTTAAACTTGGATTTTGTTTGTTTATTTTTCTGTTATACCTGTGCACAGGCTATAGGACCAACATTTTCCAGTAGGACCTGTCTGTAAGTATCACGGCACATGTTTCACTGTAAACATATAAAATAAAAAAATTCTAAAAGAGTTCGGAAATGTCATGAATTTGTTTGTGATCAGAATTAGAAAAATATTATACCTAAATTAACTTGTAGCAATCATCTAATCCAATCTCTTTTTACGTGAAGAGATTGGATTAACAACTGACAGGTAGTTTATGGAAAAGATAAGTACATTGTCCAGGTAAGGGGGTTAACACCTGTAATACCAGCACTTTGGGAGACCACAGCTGGCAGATCACTTGAGCTCAGGAGTTCGAGACCAGCCTGGGCAACATGGCAAAACCCCAGCGCTACAAAAAACAAAACAAAACAAAACAACGACAACAAAAAAGGATAGATATAAATCTTGTTTTACTACTGTTTGTCCAGTGCCCTTTTAATAATAATATGTTTTGACAGTACTTTAGTGCACAATGAAATGACTTTGAAATATTTATTAATTACCAAATATATTCAAAATAGTACCCACAGATGTAAAATAAAAGGATCTCTTGCCATGATATACAGTGAAAAAACAAAATAAAAATGGATAAGATAATCTCAGACATAATAGAAAAATCTTTCACCAAGAGGACATATTTTCTTTGATTTTCATCATGATAAATTTATTATTGTTTTGCATTATCACAGCACTAAGACAATTATGCTTTCTGTTTCACAGTGTATGACGTATTTTTGTGGGTTCTGTCATAATCTAGCTGATATAATTATCTCCATGTGCTTTAATGGAGACAGGGCCACATTAAATAAAACAGACATAGCCCCTTTCCTTTAACCTCACAATGTTTCTGTATGCTAACGGTTAGCTAAGCTCTCACTGAGTTCTGCGCCTCAATTTTGCTCACTTCAGTAGTTGCTTGTGCTATCTCTGTGCTCACATCTGCCCTGTCCTTTCCTTCCAGGCCCTTTGCTTTACAAATAATCAAGTACATTTCTGTACTCTGAGGGCTCTAGACTGAAAATAAAATCCGATTTGCTTGCTCGGCTACAAAGCACATCATGAGTGCCCGCTGCCAATCTTTCCACCTGGGTCTCCCTGCTACACACCACCTGACTCACAGCATGTATTCAAGAGTACAGGAATGAATAAGTAACTCTTTGATAACTTTCCTAGATTTCAAACTTTCTTGATTTTCTTCCTCTTTTGGGCTTAAAAAATGAGAAGGTGTATTACTCACTCTGTTCTTCTCAACTATATATATTTTTCCCAAATGGTTGATTTGGGCATTTGGTAGGAATGGGGAGAGAAGGATATAGATATATGCATTTTAAGAATTTTTTATGTTTAAATGTAGACGTGGTCAGGTTTCCCCTAGTGTGAAATCAAAGCCCCTATAGAATGAAACACTTTGAAGAATTTTGAATCTTTTTTTTTGGAGATTTTGAATCACTTTAAATCTTTTTGTCTTTTTTTTTTTTTTTTTTTTTTTTTTTTTGCCCCTTACTCTAGAAACAAATCTAAATCTGTGAAATTTGGAAAAGTAGAAATATATGAATTAAAATCTGCCTGACAACTCCTAGTTTTTTAATGCAACCTTTGAGGCTTTGTAGCAATGAGAAATGAAAAATACAAGGAAGTAGTGTATAATGTAGTAAATACTGAGAATTTTACTTTATATACACTATATGTCCTTTCTAAAGATAATTATTTTTCCAACTGCTTTAGCATTGTGTTTCAAACCAAATCCTCTTCCATCTTTATGTTACTGATTTATAGGGAAAAAACAGTGCCAGACATTTATATCTCAGCTGGAACAACCAAGACCACATATTATTGAAGCTTCTTATTAAAAGTGGCATTTTCATTAAAATCCCCTTCTTTGCTGTGAAAAGCCCCAGCGATGTATTATCTATCTTGAACAAATGTGCTGCAGAAAGTGCCTAGGAGGTAATAACACAGCTTAAGAAAAAAATTAAATATGATGGCTAGCCAAATGCAATTTACACATTTTTATTTTTTAGTGGCAAGTCATACATCTTGTAAAATGCATGCACCTGAAGCATGAATATAGAAAAAAAAAAGTATGCTTACAAAACTAAAAATGGATCAAAAAAAGTCACATAAAAATCCAGGTATTTTAGTACAAAAATTCCTAAAGCAAAGCTAAATGAGCATTAAATTCTATCTCGTATATATTTTCAGATCAGAGCAAGTCACTTGTTGCCTTCAACCTTCTTGTCCCTGGGGTAGGAAGTGAACGTTTCTTCCTCCCTCTGGGCACCCTGGAGTGGTTAGTGGGCTCCTGGCTGCAGTGAGATGGTGGCACTAGGATACAGAATATCACTGTCCTTCAGAGTAGAACTCAGGTCCAGATACTAGGTTTTAGCAACAATATTGCCACTTACGAGATTTCTGACCTTGATCAGTCACTCATGTCCATATCTCATACTGTTCATCTGTAAAAGATGATGTTTAGGGATGTCAATAGAAGTCTAAACCCTATCTTTTCAATATAACCTCTCCATATTTCAACATCAACCTACTTTCTTTATATTTTAAATACAAAAATAACAATAAGCACAACACAAAGATGATATGCTCTGTATTCCTCAAGCAGTGTCTCTGGTTTCTGAACTCCATGATGGGTTGCTGTAGCTTCAGCCCACACCTCACCTCAAAATCCCACTCATTATTAAAGGCCACCTGTTAAGCTGTTTTACTGTGGTGCCTTCTATGCCTCTCACACACTGCACTGGTCTAGAAATCATCACATGCTCTGATAAATTCTCCCATGTGATCTACAGCACACTGATGCACTTATCCCTCTCTACCTTGCAATTTATGCACATGATTTTAACTCTCTGCTCAGGATCTCTGAGGGCAGTGCCATGACTTATTAATCTTTATATCTTCCTTGGTACCTACCATAGCCTTGCCTGTAGCAGGAATTTAATTAATGTTTATTGTGTCAATGAATTTAAAAAAAGGTTATCCATACTATTTTACTCAGTAGGAAGGCAAGATGAAATAAGATCAAAGATGTGAAAGCACTTGGGAAAGTAAAAGTTTTATTGAAATGAAAGGACTGACGGCTGGAATACTACACAAGCACATTTGACGAGGGAGTAAAAATTCTGAGGGTTATTCACAACTGACAGAACTCTGAGGTGTGACTTGGCTACTAAAGAAATTCCTGGGCTGTATGTGTAGCTTTATAAGAAATTGAGATAGCATGCTCAGAGAACATTGGAAAAAAGGAAATGCCAAAAAGAACAGTTTTTTTCAGAGCTGTCATGGCATCTTAATTTGTTTTCATGCAGAGAGACTTGTCAAACTGCCACTAACTATCCTGCCTTCTTGTCATCAGGAAGTTGATGTACATTGTGCCAACTTCACTTTCTTGGTAGCCAGAAAATTTCACCAACATCTCAAAAGGCCACTGCTGAGTGCTAATGTGCTAGAATGTCACTGCTGAAGTCATCTATAGGTTGGCCCTACCCCTGGTGGAAAGCCAAAAGAATCAGAGATGGATCCTGGAATGCTGAACCTGACAGTCAGGTTTGAAAGTCCAAGACGGGTAGAATGCGACAATTACTCTGAAATGTCATCTATTAAAATCCTTTGGAGTTTTCTTTAGTTGAAGAAAATTAGTATAATGACTTAGTGTAAAGACTAAGTCTGGAACTACAAAAGATATGCAGCTCAGAGCTCAGACCTTGCTCTTCAAAGTGTGGTCAATAGACCAGCTGCTTGGCATCACCCTGGAGCTACTTATAATTACATGATCTCAGGCCATACTCCATATTTGCTCAGTGACAGTTTGCACTTTAACGAGATCCTAGGTGATTCATACGCACAGTAGACTGTGAGAGGCACTTTTCTTAGGCCTGGGATGGTCAAGGGAAAACAGATAACAACAACAACAACAACAAAGCCAACAAACCAAAAATCCCTTTCACACCTCACTGTGATTAGAAAATGCTTAAAAATATATAGAAGCAAAAATCTCACATTCAATTACTCTTAAGAAAATTTTTTAAATTTGAAAATGCCTTTAAGAACTGCAGAAATGAAAGCTGCATAATTAAGATGGAAACAAAAGAGGAAATAAACCTCTACCCTAAGGTGACAGTCAATGTACTTGATTTCCTTCCAAAATGTCATCTGGATACAGAATTACTGAAAATGCATAAGTACTTGCTCAGAATACCCAAATTAGTCATTAGACATGCTGGTTGCCTGCTCCTTTCTAGTCAATTATAGTTAATAGGCATTTATTATAACATTATCATAAAGCATAGAATTAACCAATGACTGTAGAATATTAATTCTATTGCAATTATAGAGAAAATTTAAAATCCTAAGTATAGTATTTTTCACAATATTAGTAAGAACAAAATGGCCTCAGAAAAGTGTTCATATGATGAGTTCCTTACTTTCTTGTTTTATCAACACTAATGCCTGCTTTCGTTTTTTCTGAAGTTTAAATACGGATTGCAAAATTAGGCATTTTTCAATCAAAGCACCACTAATAAAAATAAATAGGCACTGACATAAACAAAGACATTTAGGTGGCAATCAAATGACTTCTAGGTACTAACATTGTTTGCATTGTTTAGAAAATACTAAAGGAGTTCAATTCAAAATTAAATTTACTTGATCTCTTCATTGTATTTTGACCTCAGTGGAATTCACAATTCACTTTGTTATCATTTATCTGTTATGATTTTAAATATATTTACAAAGCTTTAGCTGTTACAGTTTATCTAATTATACATGCAGTGTTCTATTAAGAATCATATTAAGTTCATGAGAGCCCTTATGAAAATGACACAGGTTTGCTAAAAGGCAATTATTCTGATTTTAAGATGCAGTGTAAGATGTTTTGGAAAACCAGAATCTCCTTATATTTGAAATACTGCTACTGATCTTTTTTTTTTTTTGTGAATATTCTTATGCACTTGGATTAGTATATTTTTTAAAAAACTCACTCTTGGTGCTAATACAGAGGAGCATATTTTGAATTATTCATTCAATAGCATTTATTTAGCATCTGATATGTGCCAGGCACTATGTGCAAGGTTTTCATAATCTACAGACAATAAAACAACATCCCTTTCTCAGGAAGATTAGCCTTGTAGGGAAAAAAGACACCTAAGCCAATACAGTACCATTCATTCTGCATTACAATAGAGGCAGTGGAACAGATATATCAAGATGGAGTTTGCTGTCTAAGAACTGATTTGGAGAATCAGGAAGGTTGTTATGGTTGGAGTCCCTGAAAGCAGAGTCTGAGACAGAAATTCTTGAGAAAATAATTTCCTGAGAAAGTGCTCTCACGGGAAAGGCAATGAGAAAAATTATCGAAATGGGGAAGCTAAGTAAAGATGAAGTCTCCCCCTGAAAATAAGTTTCAGCTTGATTTTGGAGGACGCGCTTGAGTTGGTTTCTTTTGAAGTAAGGGGTCGTGTCAACCAATCATGAGTTGTGGGTTTTGGGAATGGGGAAGATGAGTGGCCAGCATCAGTGGTAAGGTTTGTCCACGAGAGTGCACAGAATTGGTGATGTTGAGTTTTTTGTTTTTCGTTTTTTCTGGTGGCGGGGTTGGTGTGTGGAAAGATGACAGTCTAGCATAGAAGATAGTATACAGTGGAGAGATGTAGGGATATAAAATAATGGCTCCTGTGTGTAATAATCAAATAATTCCCAAGAAGTACAAAGAAAAGATAGTTTCAACTGACAATTATCTCTTAACTATAGAAATTAGTTCATGTAATGTTAGCAGGCTAAACCCAGAAGACACAATTCCTGTTCATTTGTTCATTATCAGTCAATTATATGCTAGCACGTCTAATATGGTTTGGATGTTCATGATAAAATCTATTTTCAATTTATATTACCCTGAATTCATAGGAGTATTTCCCAACTGAGATAATGCTCAAAGTGTATTTCTTATGATTGTCCTTTCTATAAAGCAGAAATAACTCTATGACAGTTCTACAGGCTAAAGTTGTCAATTTCACTGACATTTAATTCATCTGAAGGCTTAATATTATATCTAGGCTAAATATGTTTTTAAGTATTTCTGATATAGCTCATGATGCCTTAATAAAGTCCCAATGTAATAACATACTGTGTAGATTTAATTGTTCAAATATTAATAAAAATAATATCTAATATTTAATGAGAGCACTCACTGTGTGCCAAGTATGGTGCTAAGCCCTTTACATTTATTTTTAAATGTAATCACTATAACAACTGTATTAATAGGTGCCCTCACTTATTCCATTTTATTGATGAAGATATAGGCTTACAGTGGCTAGTGTATTGCCTGAACTCATCTAACTAGGGCACAGACCCAGCTCTGCCTGACTCCAGAATATACCTCTTGACTACCACGGCATGCTGTTTCCAAAAAACCAGAGGGACAGAATTTCAGAAATTGACCCGTGGCAAAATTTTCAGTATGTTTGTTTTTATCTGAGTTAATCTTGGAAGTTTCAAGTTACATTTTAGGGATATATGGTAAAAATATTATTTCTAAATTATTTCAATCTAGCATTTGTTAAATAAAGTTATTTTACATTAAGTGTATCATAGTTTGTAAGGAAAATCTATTGTAAGAATCAACGGCATTATAATAATACATTCATTTAAAATCTAAGATACCAAAGCATAATACCAAGATATCTGAACAAACATATTATTTATCAGTTATAAATTATCTATCTACTCTTGAGAAATCTGACTTTAGTCCTAATGGTGCTAATAAAACCATTATCTAAGAGACACTATTTTAATTACTATAACAACTACTTTAATAGGTGCCATAATTTACTTCATTTTATTCAAAGCTGATACTTTCTAAGTCCTGAAGACTTTATCTAACATTTAACTGAACTGTAGGAAATTTAGCTGAATTTTAGGCAGGAAGATGTTTTCTAGAAAAAATCTCATTTATTTTAGAAGCAACATTATTTTCTGTTGTTTTCAATAGGTATATGCCAAGTATCAACACAAAATTTTCTACATTTAGAAATTTCTAGTTGCCATATTTAGAAAAATACTTCTTCAAATTAATATCTTTAGAGAAAAATAAATATCTTTTTAGAAAAGTTAGTGAAGGTGAAGAAAATATAATAAAATATTCTGTAAGCTTTAAATGCAAGTAAAAGTTTAGCTATTACAATAACAGCCAATGGGCCTTCCTTCACCTTTATTCTCTTACAATTTTACTGATTTGAATCTCATTCTTTTTAAATTCATCATGGTCATTGGCTTCAACGGTTTCAAACATTGTGACTCTTTTCTACTACTCAGTTATGCATTTCTGTAGTAAGCTTAAGTTCTAGAGGACTTTCTCACACAAATGTGGGCATGTCCTTATGCAGATGCTACTCTTGTTTCCGTTTCTTAAAGTACCATTTTAGTTTACTGGATATAACCAATTAAAATATTAAACACTTTGAATTTCATAGGTTGTTGCTAATTCAACTACAGTTTACTACTTGGATGTTTTGGAATTGAGAACATTTTCTCACATCATATCAACTTATCTAGCAATTTGCAAATTTTAGATTTATTGATTTTGTTGAACATCCTCTCCAAAGATAGCTATAATCTAGACATATATCATTATTCATACCTCTGATTATAACTTCAGGACGCATAACTAGCTGTAGGAGGCCAAGGTAAAAAAGGGCATACATACTTTTAAGAGCCTTGATTCATATTTCCAAATTGCTCTTTAAAAATGTGTTCCTTTTTATTCCAAACAGGGTACATGATAGTACTTTTCTCATGTTGTTTTGTCAACAACATTCAATGACATTTATTTTCTGAAGTGGTAAAAGTTAAAATATCCATATTAATAATCAGAGAATTGAAATTCACGAAGGTAAATTACTCTTCGGTGAATAAACTGGTAGCAGATCCAAGGACAAAACAAAGGACTTAGAGATTAAAGAGAGCACAGTAGAGTACAGCTCAAGCTCTTGAGTCTTACTATCAGGTTCTAATCCCTTCCTTACCGTTCACTAGCGTGTGATTCTGATGTCATCTGCAAAATGGGCACAACAGTAACTCTTTAAATGTTATTCAAAACAATGAATAGATGGCACATGTGCTAGCGCTTAGCAAGTGCTTGGCATATAGAATGAAGGTGTGTAATCCTCTTGAAAATGATACCTGTTTTCTCTAAAGATGTTAATCTGAAGAAATATTTATCTAAATCTTGCAACCAGAAATTTATAAATATAGAAAATTACGTACTGATACTTGGTACATGTCTAATGAAAACAATAGAAAATAATGTTGCTTCTAAAATAAATGAGTTGTTTCTAGAAAATATTATTCTGCCTAGAGTTCAGCTAAATGTTTGATAAAATCTTCAGGACTTTGAAAACATCATCAATTTTGAATAATACAGTGATTAGATAAAATGCACTCTAGCCCTTTGCTCTCATTTACAGGAAGATAAATATAAAAATATTTATTTTCTTATTGTATTACACTGTGTTCTCTTTTACTAAATACTATCCATTTTTATGCTCAGGGATTATAAAGTAGAAGATATTCTAAATGAGATTTTCAAACTAACTAGCCTCCTGCCTGATATATTCAGTGACAAGAAAAATAAATAGTATATCATGGTTCATTTTACCTCACATGACTGAAATTAATGGTATTACTATTTGCTATTTTACCACATTAAAGAATAATGTACAAAACAACATAACTCCTCTACTAACTACTTGACTATTTGTATTTAAATGCATTTTTCACATTTTAAACCATTATCTATTAATGTAATATCAAGGAAACAGTGAACCGTGAACAAGAATTCTTAAAAAAAAACAAAAACAAAAACAAAAAAAAACACATCTCTATGATTCTATATGGTCTGTTTTCTTTGAGGGAAATTCCACAACCCTTTGCCGCATTCGTGTAATTCCATCTAGAAAGGGTTTACTTGGCGTCATTCTCTAATTGGTGGTGATGACATCTTGACATTCTGTAATTGGTGGTGATAACATACCCTACAGGGAATTGGCTTAGTTTTTTTTTTTTTTTTTTTTTTTTCTTTCCTGAATGTTCCAAGGAACTTGGCTGATTCATGAACACTCTGGCTGCAACTCTTTACAACTAACTCTATGCATCTGAAGTTCTACTGAATAAGGTCAAGGTTTAGCCAGGATCAAGTAACAAAACAAATGTAACTTGGCTGTAAGAGCAGTATATATTAATATTAACTGATAAAAATCCCCTCACAGTTCCATAACATACATTCAACTATCTTTCTATAAATACCTGTTCACTTGCTATTGTCGATTTCAGTTCTTGTATAATTATAACCCTACATATAACCAAAGAGTGAAATGCCATGATGATCAGGTCATGAAGGATCTGAACTGGACCCTACTTATTATTTCTTATGGAGAAAGAGGCTAGGGGACAAATTAGAGTAATCACAATTATATCCCATGTTAAAAAAATTAGTGAATATGTTATGAATATGTTTGGTGACACCAGCATCCAGATTTTCAATACAAGTGGACTCCAACTTACTACAGTTCAACTTATAATTTTTCAACTTCATGATGGTGCAAAAGCAATATGGATTCAATAGAAACTGTATTTTCAGTACCCACACAACCATGCTGTTTTTCACTTTCAGTACTATCTTTAATAAATTATATGAGATATTCAACACTGCATTATAAAATAGGCTTTCTGTTAGATGATTTTGTCCAACTGTAGGCTGATGTAAGTGTTTTGAGCACATTTAAGGTAGGCTGGGCTAAGCTCTGATGTTTGATAGGTTAGGTGTATTAAATACATTTTCAACTTATGATGGGTTATTGTGATGTAACTGCCTTGAAAGTCAAAGAGCATGAGCTACAAGTGAATTAGACAAGGAAGGCAACAGTGATGAATTAGGAAACCAGATCTTGAAGGCGATAAACATTTGAGGTTCATATTTTCTTAACAGTGAAAGTAGTTGTTGAAGCTACAAATGACATGGCAAGTTTCATGACCTCTCATTTCCAACCATCCTTTAGTTCACACAAAGAGGTATTCAGGGGGACCGAAAGTGAGAAAATACCGTTTAGAGTTTGTAAAGCATAATATGTCTGAACAAAACACATCTCATTTCTTTCATTAATTTTGTATTCTTTCAACAAATATTTATCAAGCTCCTATTATATTTTACCTTGTATTATGCTAGACAATTAGTACTTTCTTGGAATACACTGTAGCTCTAACTTCCAAGAATTTATTGTCTAGTGGGAACTCAGGGCTGAAACCAATATGCATTAAACTGTATCAGATGTGTTATCAGATGTTACAAAAAATTGAAGGAATAGAAAGGATCAGATGACTAATACCTCTTCCCATTTTATTTAAAAAGCACTTCCTTCTAATTTCCATGATAATGCCCTGGGGAAACCAGCACATACCCAATAAAATAATCCACATAAAACACTCTCAGCACAACACAAATTTTATACAAGCTATGACAGAGTAATAACAAGAAGATGATAGCTTTATTATATTGCTTGCAGGATTCATGGTTTTCTCTATCAAAATCTCTACTATCCCAAGAAATCAAACTAGTAATCTCTCTCCATCTGCCTATCATCTCAACATGAGATTGGAAGCAAATCAAATGGCATGTAGATATGCTTATTTGAAGCAACCTTCCCCCCACCATTATGCTTTGCTTTCCAGTTTAAGAACCAGTTAAAGATGTGTTAAATGATAAGGCAAGGGATTTGTGATAGATGTACCTGGAAAATGGGTGGATAATCTCAAACATAGCCTTGTTTTCTTCTTGAAAAATTACAAATGACATGATTGATAATGTTTGTTTTCTTTTTTTCATTGTAATTTCTTTTCTGAGCTGATAACATCATTACAGAAACAAAGTACAAATACCTCATATTGCCTGGATACAGTTATGGCTTAATTTAATTAGAGTAATTTACAGCCCCATTGCACAAGGTTGTTAAAAAAAAGTGCTGCTTGCAATGGGCAGTAGGTTGACACAAACTAACAGTGTACATTTAAACTAAACTACCTCATTAAATTTTAGGATGCCATTATTCCTTGTCTTATTATTATTCTAAATACAGTATTGTGGCTTATATGACTCATACAGAGTAGTTCCTGACAGAATTAATTTTGATGTGTGCTGCATTAGTCATACTTTTCTCTCAACTGAAGTGATGCACAATGCACTATATATGGTGGTAAAGTTACTTAGGGAATTTCCAGAGTATTATTATCCGACATTGTCATTAACACCAAGAACGTAAACAAACATCACTCTGAATAACTCTTCAAAGATAGGAAAACAAAATCACTTGACTTTTCATTTTTATTCAGTAAAACTTAAAAGGTGTCAAAGTATAAAGGAGAGAGAAATGGACCTATGGAGACGATATGGTACTATGTCAGCAGTCTTAATTTCCTCTCTGACCTCTCAATACAGCCCTGGGACTTAATACACTTGGAACAGATATTTTCTGAGCTGTCACATAGTCCTAATATTGCAAAACTCCATAATCTTTCATTTGCTTCTAAGCAGGAAATAGAAGTATAAAGGTAAAAAGAGAATGATCACCGATAGGCAAGGATACGAGTGTTTCCCTTTTATAAAAATGGACATTACTTTTTAATAAAAAGTTACTAACAATTACTGCTGTGAATGCTGGAAACTGGGCAATCTAACTATTCAAATACGTATTCCTTATGGACTTGCCACATGGTCTTCAACTCTCATCTTAGTCATTCATTTAAAATCCCTTTTTTAAATGGCATGTCATTTGGGAAGGTTAATATATTAAAGTCCTTCCTAAATTCAGCTGTTGAAATTTTAGGAATGGTAATATTTGAATAGTTCAGAAATTTTCTATAAAGGGACTTTTACTGGACCAAATGGCTAAGTCTCTATAATCAGATAAAAGCTATTTCAATAACAATTGGAGTCTAATCTTTTTGTTTGGCAATATGTTTTTTCATACGTTAAAGGAACTTTGGTAAATGAGAAGATTATCAACTCTTTGAGTAGAGATTCTGAGTGAACAGAATCATTGAAAGCAGAGCATCTAGACAGATTAAGACATTTAGACAACTCTGGGAACATGATCAAAAATGCTGATTATTAATGAAAATGAACATTAAGTTTTTCCATGAAGTACTAATGACTTAATTTATCAAATAATTTAGCATCCTTAACTTCCCAGGTTATGGTGAGACACCTTGCTTGAAATCTACTTGGAGGTGTCTGGTGAATATTTTAATCCAGTCTTGAGCCAACTGTTTACACTTAACCTACCAAAGACTTATCACCTTGATAAAACGGATGCATTTAAACCACTGTCTTAAATTAAAGAATCATAATCTAAACTCAAGATGCATGAAGGCTAGGAGAAGAAGATGGTAGATTCAGGGAATGGGCAGAGCAGAGGTTCAACCTGAAGGCTACGCACAGTCAGGCACCCTAATGGGTTCTCTGTGGAATTAACAAACAGCATGAGGGGTGGGATATGAAGGGCAACAGGAATGGTGATGAAATCAAGAATAAGCTTTCCCTTTTAGCATTCTATAAAGAAGAAGTTACCAAATCCTTTCAAACAGAAGTTTACTGATTGTAGTAACATAAAACATCAGATATTTCTAGAATATTAGACAATATTAAGAATGGACTGCACTTAAACTATATATTTGTAGCTCATATCATTGTATTGCCTGGCTTTTAAAAAGTTATTTTAGAATAAAACAGTAGAGAGAACTGGTAAATCCCATTATCGATATTCCAATATACAGAATAATACACATAAATCTGAAACAAAAATGCTTACTAAAAACAAGCAGTGCCAGAAACATTTCACACATTAAAAATAAAGGTGTAAGAGGTTTTTTCATAATGTTTCTATTGAAGGTCTTTGTGTACTTCTCATTTATATTTCTGTTTTATGAACAATCCTAGTTTAATATACAAAATATTTAATAAATGAGTTCTTCTGAAATCCTGCTGTTGTAACATTCTGTTGTTGAGGAGACAGACGTAACATTTCTTTCAGCCAACAAGAGTTTTATAAAAAACACAGCATTCTCCTTATGTTTCCATCTATTTCATTTTGTGTTATTGAAGCTATACTCTCGTATTAGTCTATATTCTTTATAACAAATAAGGATGACAGGGAAGAGAACTGGATAGGAGCTAACAATAATGCAAATTGAAACTTAGCAATCTTTAGAGTCAGCTCGTTGAGGATGGAGGGGTTTCAGAATCAATGACGAAGGCACATCTCTTCCACTCAGCTTTATGAAAGAAATTCATACCTCGAAGGCTTACAGTCAGTCATCACCCTGACCTTGGTCACTACATCTCTTGCATGTCTTCAAGACATCAACTTAGTTGCCTGTACACCTCACAGGACACCAGACCACGGAAGGGAAACTTTGGGATCAACTTGAAATTACAATCCTACCTAAATGACTTACTCTATAGATGGGGACTTGAGTAACTTGACACTACGGGTCCTGCTGCACACTGGTAGAACTTTATTAGAAGGGCTCAGACAGACGCGGATAGAAATCATAGGGTCAGGAGATCATCTGGGGGGTCCCCATGAAATTATAGTCAGGTATCACTGTTCTAATGTAGTCAGTAGGGGCTGTAACACTTAGAAGTAAAATACATAACATTAAGCTGAGATGCATATTATAATATATTTTATATAATAAAACATTTTATTTTAACTATATTTTGTTAACATGTATTTATTTATAATGCATGGATATCTCCACCTCTCTTCAGCAGCTCATGGTAAATTTTTTTTGAATGAGAAATATAGGTAGGAGGAAGAAGAGGAGGAAGGTGAAGAAGAGAGTCTGCTTTCATTAATTACTTATCATTTGTTGGTGTAATGGGGAGTGGAGTGTGATGTAGGGCAGTGGTTCTTAAACTTTAGCAACCATTTGAATCATCTAGAGGGTTTCTTAAACACAATTACTGGGCTCTGTCCAAGTTTCTGATTCAGTAAGACAGGTGGAGCCTGAGAACTGCATTTCTAATAACTTTCCAAGTGATGCTGCTGCTGGTCCTGACCTATCCTTTGAGAATTACCAATGTAGGAAATAGCAAGAACCAGAGCAACAGTAGCTTACTGTTTTGCAGATCTATTTTTTTATGACCAGCTCAAGGCATGAGTAAGAGCTGAAATCCAGTCATGACCCCTGGTACTGGCCTGTATCAGCTAGGAGAAACAGGTATCTTTTGATGTATTTTGTATTCACTCAGAAGGGGCTCTTTTTTTTATTAGGCACAATGTGTTTTATATGCTAGCAGGGACCTTGCTGAAAACAACAGAAGCTACCTTATTTAGGGAACTTCAATAACAGGCATTTATCTTAAGTCCTGCACCCCCAACAGGACATACACACATGCATGTATATATTTATGCATGCATGTGTATTTATACACATACATATGCACATTTATTCATACATGCATGTTTACAAGTATGTATTTATAGATATATTATCTTACCTATGAAAAAACATGCCCTGGAGGGTTTTTATACACACATATGTATGAATGTGGGCATGCATGTGTTCAGTTATCTCACATAAATCTTGCCTTGGTGGTTTTACATTCTATTTTATAAATCAAGAAAATACAAGTTTAAAACCAGAAATTAAATTGTCATAATTACACAATCATTCCAATCTGTGATCTTGAAACATACAGGAGCTATAGAGTTTAACATAGTTTTATATATATATAAATCCTTGAGTGTGGTTGGTTTACTTGTCCTTGAGTAAGCTGGGGCCTATTTGTGTTTTATAAATGTAATTAAGTAAAAGGATTCCATTTGATTTCTGCTTCAATATAAAAGGTCAGGCAATCCATGGTACTTAGAATTAACTTGGCGTAGAAACAAAGAAGCATAAATTGCATAGATGAATCTTCAAAATAATCTCAATTCAAGGTTGTTGAACCCCAAGTTCATAGAACCAGTGGTCCTGAGGATTCTAAACAGTGGCTTCAAGGATATCCAGAATGTTCTTGAAATGGAAATATTTTAGGACATGTAGAGTTTTCTGAGAAGCAGTTCCATAGCTTTTATAATTTTCTCAAAGTTGACCACGGTCTAAAGATTTCAAAAACTTGCATCCAGTCCAACTACCTCCTTTAAAAACAAAGAAACAAGCCAGACATGTCACTCAGGCATTTAGCAAGTGCACTTATGCCAGTGACTCTAGTCTGGTGCTCTTGACATAGTTCTGCTGATTTTCTGATCTAAAATTGCTATAGCCTTTGCTAAGCTGTTGAGGTAATAAAGATTTCATAGCAAAATTCTGTGGAATTATCTGCAGTTTTAATAACTACATAGTTGTTTTTTTTCTTCTTATCATAGCGATTGGTTATATCATTACAAAGGTATTTTGTTACCAAATTTTAGTCAGTTTATACAAAAATATTATTTACAATGTTTTATAAAATTATTTAGTTACAATGCAGTTAATTGCACAATTTTTATTTTCTTGGAGATTCCAAAAAATCAAGATTCTCATGTGGTTTCTAGGTCTGTCCTTGCATAGATTTAAAAACAGATTTTATTAACTGTGAATAGAATATAAAGTCTGTATTTGTATTCATAGTTTATCTTTTTATTCATGCTTATTTTACTTATTTTCCTTATTCTTCTGCATGCCATTTTTGCAAGTCATGAACAGAAATTCAACAGGTTTATCTTTTTTGTAGGTTTAAACTAAAAAATCAAAACTTGAAATATTGTTATCTTCATTTAAATAAAAAAGTGTGATATAAGTCTTAATTCAGAGTTGAAAATATGAGCTATAATACCTTTCCATTATTTTTCTAATATGATTTGCTGTATTATCTGAAATTCCTATTTTGTGACTCAATCCCCTTATTTTTGGATGTGATTATCTCTTAGCGAAATGTATGGCACATAGATGCAAAATGCATTTTCTTTACCTCTTATTCTTTCATGGCGATGACCTATGGAGTGATGTTGGCAAAACGAATCATAGGATCATCGGAACTTGATAGATTCATTATAATAGAAGCATTTTACAATGATGCTGTTAAAATTTCAGCTTTGTTAGTGTAACTGGTATTATCACTTGCTTACCACATTTCTGATAGAGTATAGCTGATCACCATTGTTATTAGCAAAACATGTAAAATAAATAGCATGAAGGTAAATTGCTACCATATTAAACTACTTGATCACGTATTGCACACACATTTTTTTTTCAACGGACTCCAATATTATTTCCTGGTAATAATGAATGGCAGAATATGGTTTTTAAGTATAGAAAAGTCTTAATTTTCTTGAAAGTATTTATCAAATAAAATCAGTTCTGAGGATGGCAAGTCATATTCTCCCTTAGGTTTTGCTTAAATATAGAATTAAAGAAAGAATGTTCTCTTAAGAATTTAGCCTGTAGGAAAGTGAAACCAAATAAATTCCCCAAATATACACACACACTCACATAGGGTGAAGATGGAGAAGCATGACTTTTGTGGTCTACACTTTGGTTGAGTTCATGTTTGCATTTTAAAAGGAAGTTGAACATAGTAGAAATCCAACATTGTAGATCTCTTATCTTTATTGAATTATAAAGGAATTTTATTGCACATTTTAGAAATACATAGGACCAAACTGTTTTTAGAACCAAGATAAAATCATTTAAATTAAAGTTTATTATAAGGTGCCAACCACAATCAGTTTCAATTAGGCTCACAAAGAATGTTAGAGTAGCTCAGCCTTCTCAGGAATCTCTATAGTTAAAGATCTGCCTGCATACTCATTATAGATCCAATTTTTGAGAGGTTTATAACTCAGTCAGTTTAATTTGCTTTGGGAAGAGACTTGGCACTCTGCTTTCTAACCCAGATAAATTTTTGAGGGTTTAAAACTATGTAATACATTTAAATTGCTTTGGTTTTTCAGTGATTTGGAGTTTTATTATCATCTTTCTAAGAAAACTTTTTGAACATTTTTTTGAATCTCTCTTTATAAAATGTGCCACAGTCATACATACATTTGTTTATGCACTAAGGCTCGTTAGAAGGCCACAAACTATTGCAATAGCTATGATTTTTGTATTCCCCCTCATATGCCAAAAACACATTTTTTGTCCCCTTGGGAAAAATATTACCCATATTATGCATGCATGATCTATAGAAACACTCAGGTCTCTCAGGATCCACAGATTTCAAAGTTTCTGTCTTAATGAATATCTAAACAAATTTCTCAAAGTGAAAATAAATTTTACAAGCATGCAGATTTAGTCATGACTTGCTTTAATACAAAAACCTGGTAAAAAGAATTTTTAAAAATAGTATCTCACTAATCTCTGAAACAAGGAACACTTTGCATCTAAATTCCAATGTTGATAAAAGTCTGCGTAAAAGACTTGAAAAACAGAATTAAGACCAATGGATGTATTAGCAGGCTGAGAATGATAATACTGTCATAGATTAAAGTGAATCACATTTTTTTCTATTGATAATGACAGACAGTGATTTAACTACTCTTAGGTAGGCTATTCTTAACTGGCCATTTTGTAGAGAATGATAACATCTGTGTTTATGGAATAAAATAATTTTAGAGCTGGGAGAGATTTTGTATTCCATTCTTCCCTGATTAAAAAAAAAATAATGTAGCATCTGGGACCCAAGGATATTACCAGAGTTATTTAATGCCAACTGGAACCTGGAAATAATATTTTTTTCTTCCTATCTTAGCCTACTTATAATTCTTAAGATAGTTTCTTTTCATTGGGTGTTCCACTGTTAAAAAAAAAAAAAAAGTCAGTAACTCTAACCTGCCAGGAAATCAATGACTAATAAACAGTTTAATTAAGATGTTATTTTAAGATAGTTTCTCCCATTCCTGTTTACATAATTTCTCCATGTAAGATGGAACAGTGCATAGCATGAAATTTAGGAATCTGAGGCTGTGCTTTCAGAATGGAGATGCCCTCCTCTACATGCCCAGTGTTACTCCTAATAACAGTTTACAAAATCTGTGAACTCCTTTTGGGGTTGTATATAGGCTCTTCTTTGGCAATATACATCTTATTTCAGTTGTTCCACAAGGAATGTAAAGCTTCATTCTTACTAGTTTTCCTGAAGTTACTGAGTTTCAGAAATTTGTTACAGATAATAATTTCAAACACTGCCAATCAATTTCAGATATTACACTTTTCTATTAACACAGCAACAAATAGCGAATAGAAAAAAATGCCAAAGAAATCCCAAGAATAAAAATACCTCTAGAGCCACTTTTTCAAAGCAAATTCAAATAGAAGACCTCAAAGTTCCACTTCTAGTAAAGCTAATAATAAAAACAAACTGATAATGGTGATAATAATAATACCTCAACATCTTGGAACTCAAACAAGTCTAGAGTTGCACCTCAAGTTATAAAATGATCTGTAACCAGCAAGAGTATTAATCGACAAGAAAAAGTCAAAGGCGCAAGCTGAAAGGTCAAATGCTGGCATAGATCTTGATATCTGCTCTTTAATGTCTCACTCACGTCATTTCCTTGCCACGCACTGTAGGCTTTGCCTAACACACTTAGAAACCCACAAACCTTGGCCTGAAGGGGCTGTAAGAGTCACTGATGTTGATCTCTTCGGATTTTTTTCACTTAGAGCTTGTAGTTGGCAGTTAGCCACCTGCTCACTAAATATTTTAAACTCTGAAATGAAATGCCTCTCAATGTGCTGTACAGACATTCCAAAAAATAAAAACATAAAAAAGAACTTGATTACCTCACTTAAACTCAATTGGCATTTAATGAGGTATGAGCAATGTCTATGTAATGTCATGAACTAAAAAGCAAATGACCTCAGAAGCTGAGGGGTGGCACCAAAATCTGAAATGCATCTAAAATAAGATTGTATTTTCCTCTGCAATCTGTTTGAGGCAGAACGCATTAGTGTCTTGGCATTGGACAGCTGTGATTCCATCTCGGAAGAGTAAGGTTTGCTCTTAGGCTTTTTGTTTCTTTTGTTTTTGTTTCTCAATGCTATTTCTAATTACGTTTAATCCATTTATCTGAATTCAATCTGCTTTTTTTGTTGTTATAGTTTGTTTTTCTTTTGTTTTTAATAACTGTGTGATAGTATGTGATAGTATCTTTTATATGCCTGAGTTGAAAAAAATACATTAACAGTATTAGCAATTTCTCCATAAGATCCCAAGTTGTATGCTACCATAGGCTCTTAAACAAATAAAAATTAAGAGGCAAATTAATCATTTAAGAAAATATACTGCTTCTAGATTTTCTTTTCTATTTCTAACCATATATTGTTTGGAGCCAACAAATGATTCAATAAGAAACCTAAAATGTTAAAGCTTTCGATTTTTATATTTGCCCATGCCTCGATTATTGTCACAGACAGAATCCTTCCCATCCCACCACCGTGTGAAAGCTGAAGGATGCAGACAGGGCAACAGGTCAGGGCAAACTCAATGACATGACTCATTCCATCCAGAGATTGTGTGAGTACTATTGTATTTCTTAAAATAAACTCTATTTGACATTTACCAAAAGGTTTTGAAGAAAGTACAGAGAGTTGCCATATACCCACAACCAGTTCTCCTATTATTAACATCTCACATTGGTATATGTTTCCCATAGCTAATAAACCAATATCGACACATGATTATTAGTTAAAGTGCATATTTTATTTAGATTTCCTTAATTTTTACCTACTATTCCTTTTCTGTTCCAGGGTCTCATCCATGATACCACATTTAGTTGTCTTGTTTCCCTAGGCTCCTCTAGACTGTGATAATTTCTCAGATTTCCTTGCTTTTGATGACCTTTGCAGTTTTGAAGAGTACTGGTCAGATATTTTGTAGAATATCCATCTATTTGTGTTTGTCTGTTTTCCTCATGCTTAGACTAGGGAACTATGTTTTGGGGAGGGAGACAACAGAGGTAAATTGCTATTCTTATCACATCGTATCAAGAGTACCTGCTTTCAAGATGATTTGCTCCTGTTAATATTATCCTTAGTTATCTGGCTAAAGTGATGTTTTTCAGGTTTCTCCACTGTAAAATTACTCTTCCCCCCTCATTTCTATACTGTACTATTTGGAAAGAAATTACTATGGGAAGCTCACACTTAAGGAATGAATAATTATGCCTTACCTCATTGAGGGCAGAATATCTACATCAATTATTTGGAATACCTCTGCACAGGAGATATGTCTATCCTCCCCCATCAATTTATGTATTCAATCATTTACTTATATCAGAATAGACTTAGAGATATTTACTTTATACTTTGGGTTATAATCTAATACTATGCGATTTATTTCTTGCTCAAATTGTTTTAGATTTGGTTATTTAGAGCCCTTTCTTTTGGCTTTGCTGTCCCTTTGACATACCCCCATCTTCCTGTGTGTATGTGCACATGCACATGTGTGTGTTATTGTGTACGTGTTTTATTACTTCCTTATTTTCTGACACTAGCAGATGCTCCAGGTTTATTTTGTGTATTCCTTGCTGCACATCTAGAACCAGCCATTTCTCCAAGAAGCCCTGGCTCCTTTGATTTGAGAATGGCATTAGGGAGAGAAAGGTCTGCATACTGGGTATACCATTTAATTTTGGCTTGATAGATAGAGCAGTGCTTTTTTTAAACAGCATTGTTTTCTGACCTGACAGTGCAACTAATATTAAGATAAATACTCTTCTTTTCAGAGCACTCTCCTTATACCTGTTAAGATAAAACACATTCAACTTAACATCTAACAGTTTGGCCTTGGAGGAAAAGGACTTTGTGCATTCTTGAAGAGAAGGGCAAACATTCTGAGAGGAAATTTGTATGCCTCGGTTAGTATTTCTCCTTTTTCCTTTCACTCATATTAGCAGATCATTGGCTTTGTGCTTGTTGCTTCAAAGGAAAAAGTCTGGCAGGACAGAATCCCCAAATAAACTGAGAGTCTCTCTGATTTTGTTTTCTAAACACTGAAGTTCTTTGTAAAGGATATTCACTGGCATTGACAGGGAGTTATGACCAGATAATTGGACAAAATGCTGGAATTGTTTCCCAAACATTGAGAGAGAGAGAGAGAGAGAGAGAGAGAGAGAGAGAGAGAGAGAGAGAGAGAGAAGAAGAAGAAGAAGAAGAAGAAGAAGAAGAAGAAGAAGAAGAAGAAGAAGAAGAAGGAGGAGGAGGAGGAGGAGGAGGAGGAGGAGGAGGAGGAGGAGGAGGAGGAAAGAAAGAAAAAGAAAGAAAGAAAATAAAGAAAGAGAGAGAGAGAAAGAAAGAAAGAAAGAAAAGAAAGAAAGAAAGAAAGAAAGAAAGAAAGAAAGAAAGAAAGAAAGAAAGAAAGAAAGAAAGAAAGAAAGAAGGAGAGAGGGAGAGGAGGGGGGAACGGGAAAGGGAGGAAGGGAAAAGGGTAAGGGGGAAGGATGCGGGAGGGGTGAAATGTAAGGGGGAGGAAGAGGGGAAAGGGGAAAAGGAAGGAGAAGAGGAAGGGGAGGAGGAGGAGAAGAAGAAAAGAAGAAAAGGAAAAAGAAGAAGAGAGGAAGGCAGCAGGGGGAAGAAAAACATATTATTATCTGAGGGCCGATGCAGGGGTACAACGACTGGGGAAGCACCCCACAGGTAGATCTAGGCAGTTCGATTATATGCAGCCTTGCAAAAGGTTTTTGGTTCTCACAGGTTACACAAAGCAGCAGAAAGCTAAGAGGACATGAAGAGGCATTCAGAACTATTAAAAGTAGTCATCTCATTGGCAACTTGTATGAGACAGGGACTAGAGCAGATGGCCCATCTCCCTTCTCCCTCCCAATGTCCAGACACTGTGGAAGACTCTAGGGACAGAGCAGAAACCTACTGAAGGGCCACAAAGGGAAGCTCTGCATTAGAAACTAAATTAAGCTATGGAGCACTTAAGAATATTTCTAGCTCATTTGGGTTTGTGGACTAAGACTTATGCCCACAATAGCTCTTATATTCTTCTTACTTTGGTTAAGGATTATATCAAATCCATCATCCCTTGAAAAAGCTTTATAAGGGATGCGATGCATTTTAAGCACTTCGGGAACTCTGACAGAAAAAATTAATGCAGAGTCGTATAGCTCTCACCTTTCTTCTTCAGGATTATCTAATTGTGGCTGGAAGTCCCAAGGCTCCGTACTTGTAAAGCACTTTCAGTACAAAGGGTGACACTTTGATTAAGGCAGTTGAATATAATGGTTAAGTACATGAATTTTGATGCTGTCAGAAATAATTGTTGTAAACAGAAGCTTGCCTAAATTCATATCTGGGGTCCATCCCTATCATATGCTGTGGGACCTTGGGGTATCTGTGCCTCAATGTCACATGTATGACAGAAATGAAATAGGGGCACTAACAGTTCCTATCTCACGTCATTGTTATAAAGATTGGGTGCACATTTGCAAAATGCTCAGAATATAGGAAGCTAGATGTAAATAACTGTTAAATAAAATAAATATAATGACTTGGTGCTGTCATGGGGTATATTTCCCTTGCTACGACAATGTATTTAGCATTGCTTTAGAAAAGGAAATTCTTGTTGGGTCAATTTGAAACTTTAACACTGACTAGATTTAATTAGTTTCTAAACTTGGTATCTGAGAATTTTGATTGTATTTTTTGCTTCTGATTGCTTTAGCAAATGTGACTATGCCTTAAACATGCCTGTCAAAAATCGGAAAAGTATATTTTTTCTTATGTACACACACACACACACACACACTCACATACACACATATGAATTCAGTAAAAGAAACCGGTTTGATTGATTTAAAACTTCCTTAAGAGGTAATGAGGTTTCTCAATGAGATTCAAATGCCTCAGAATTTGACCAAGAGGCAGATGATAGGCAAAACACAGCTTAGAAAAAAATTTTCTTGTAAGATGTAAACACCAAAGACAGTTTATTTCTTGGCCAAAACGATTTCCATATTTTGCCAATTAGGAATGGCTTTGTTTTAAAGTCAAAGAATGAGAAATCATTTTCCTGTGCATCCTTTACATGCACGCACACACACACACACGCACTCTCTCTCTCTCTCACATACACACACACACACAGACACATACACGCATATACACACTTTGCCGTTTGGCAGCTATTCACAGGCATCTTCTTATTCAGGAATTAGAAAAAGCTACCACACAAATGTCTGAGATGCCTTTTAAAAATCAGCACTTTAAGGTTTTCAAAGATAGATTTATTTATTTATTTATTTTGAAAAAAGCAAGTACTTCATCAGTTCTCTCACAAAAATCTTCAAATGCTTTCAGGAAAGAAATAAATTTTAAAGTGTGTTCAGTCATACTCTATTCAAATAAAGCAGTGAAAAAAGCCTTTGAATCAGAACTACAGCTCACCATAATCTGGTTAAAATTATCTCCAGCACCACCTGTCATTATTAAGATGCAGAGAAAGGAAAACTACCTTCGGTCTAGTTACAGAGCTGTGCATGTGGCCCATCAGCACCTTAGAACTTTCTTATCTAATGGCAGTTAAGTTTTCAATCCTTCTTGAACAAGTTTTATATAATCATTGAAGGTTTAATTTAAATGTGTTCTAAGGAACATTTCATTAGCATTTATATCCACTCATGGAAGAAAATCCACAGGTCTTTTACATTTTCCATCTTAGGGTTTTGTTAAATTTTCAAGCTTAACCATCTTGCTTAGCTTAAAAAAAAAAAAAAAACTGTTATGTTATTTCAGAAGGTGATAATATGCTGTAGCATAAGTACCAATGTGTTAACTGTTAGACTCATTTTAGCAGAAACTAGAGATTTGTGCTCTAAATGCCTGGTCCTAAACATGACTCATAATGAGAGACGAAAAGATGAAGGTGAGGCCACCCTGCTCAGGTTCACAAAAGATCAATGCCTATGTTAACTGAAATCTATTTTGTCAATTTTGGTGCTTTCTAGTCACATCAAAATCAGTTGCCTTCTTATGGCTTGAGAAATCCATCAAGTCTTTCAAAGAATTCCTTTTAGTTTAGCTCTAGAATGATCTAGTCTGAACCAATGCATTACTTTATACCCAGTTGAGTCAAAGGAACCCTGGGTCTACTCATGAGAAAATTATGTACATATATATGTATGTGTGTGTAAATTATAGATATAATATATGTATATATTATATGTATATATGTACATTATATAAATATATGTATATATAATATATGTGTATACATATACAGGGGTAAGATAATCTAGACAGGGTACAGAAGTATATATCATAGAGAGCTCAAAATAGTTCTATTGCTTATAATAGCTTAGGCATAGTTACTGACAAAATTTATATAAATAATTACTTCTATGCCTACAAAATTTGACAAATATTTAAAACTTAGTATGTGCTAGTCATGGTGATCCTTAAAATATTTGTTTTTTGCATTTTTAATTGAAAGTATATATGCATATGTAAAGGGTGTGCGCTTGTGTGTGTGCACATCCACACTGCTACAACAGGTATCCTGAGCACAACTACCAGTAATACTTTAAGTATAGAAAGTGGTTCTGTTTGAGGAATCACTTTGTGCTACCAAATGAGACATATTAAGAAGCTTGTCCAGCATGTTCGTGGAGACTAGAGCCAAATCCCAGCAGAAGCAAGCTCAGAGGGTGTTTGCTTTAACATGATCTGTGCTGACTTTGACCAATTTCTTACTTCTTTCCTTTTCCTTCTTTGTGATAAATAACTTAATATCACTTACAAAGGGGGAAAGGCACCATTAAAATGATGAAATTTGGCAGATTCCACCTTGAAAAGGTATATATTTTTTTCCTTTAAACAGAGCTCTAAAGATTATGATCATACCACTGCACTCTAGCCTGGGCGACAGAGCGAGAGACCTGTCTCTTAAAAAAAGAAATATAACCCTAAGAAAATCTAAAGCATAAATATTTACTGACATTGTGCTTTGGCTTCCACTGATATGCAGCTGTAGTTTGTATAGAAGAAGATAATACTGATTTTGACGTTTACTCACATACATACATATGACTGAAAAGATCAATTATTGGTTAGCAGCACCTGAAGAATATTCTTTTATTTGTGCGTACAATTTCTGCTTTAGCAGTTGTTTGAACACTGTGTCTTGAGGACTTTCTGTTTCGTTTTACTTTTTCCAAAGTTTTGACTCATGGCTTCACTGAACTGATATGAAACCAGTGCACTCAATAGGTTCCAGATAAATGATTGTATGTGAGATGATGGCCGATCAGCGTCTTAGAAGTCATACAGCCTTAAATTCGAAGTCTACAGAGAGTCTCTTTTTATGAAGAGCCATCTAATTCCTTAGCAATGGAACATACAGAAGAGCATAAAATTGTCACCTGCATTTTCAACAGCATTTTGTATGTTTTATTTAGTCTTGTGCATTTGTAAAACATCTATGTAAGGAAACAATCTTATACTAAAAAAGTACCAACAAATAAGATAATTTATAGTAAGACTTTGCCTACATAAATCTCAAAGGAAAAAAAAATGCTAGTTACTACAACAGATGAAATAAATCACAAAGCCATAAATGTTCTTGAAAAAAAAAAAAAACACAATCTGTATATCTTATTAACTACAATGTTTTTCACATTTTAAAGTAAAGGAGTACTTTATTTCAAATTCAGTCTTTATAAGAACTTTTATCTGTTTTATCTAAGAAAAGTGCAGTTACGGAAGCCTGGCCACCTCACCTTCCTGGTCAACTCTCATCTCCCATAAGAAGCCCTAGACTTACAATGAGCATTGTTGGAACCGGTTCCGATGTAAGTGTTTTAGAAAGATTGCCTGCAAACAGAAAACTGAACAGTCATTAATCATTAATCTGTTTTAGTACAAATAGTTTTCATCATCCTATGCTAACAAATTAGTTGTTTCAAAAGCATTACATTAAATTTGGGCACTTTCATTTGTGGGTTCTCCAACAGAAAGTTTCTACCCTTCTGCAGAACCTGTCTGGTTGGATGTATAATCACTGGTGAGTCCTGCTATTCTGCAGTGAGAGGAGGCAGAGAGTATGAAATTCTAAGTCAAACTCTCCCAATTTACCACATAGCTCCACCTCAGTGCATTTTATTTATATATCTAGATAGCACACACATTCTCTTTCTTTACATATAAAAATAAACATATATATGTATGTGTATATATATTTAGAATTACGTATATCTACTAGACTAAAAATCAAAAATAACATACTATCTAAAAAATAATCTGCCTACCCTCTCCTTTCTTCTCCTTTCTCACAATAATCATAAGTTACATGTTATTTTCCAAACCTTTATGATTTTCAAGCCTGTGTCATTGTTTATGCTAATCGCGATGCTCGAACCTATTCCATGTCTGCGTGAAAAGCTTCCTCTGACTCTCCGAGTCTCAGGTCCTGAAATTCTTCCTTCTAATTTCCTGGTGAGATGCTCTTGTTCTATGCTCCCAAAGGCCTCTGTACCTACCACAAGCAGATGGCTTATGTACAGATGACTATGTAGCATTCTGAGTTGTAATCGTTCATATTTATCCTATAAATAATTCTTAAGCATCAGTTGTTTGCTCTCTATATACTATGTGGTGCTTGAGTATAGGATTGTAATTCTTCATTTATATTTTTTGGATACTACCACTGCGCCTTATTCAAAATAGATGCTAAACAAATTATTTGTAAATGAATAAAACCACTTAGATATTTTTCCAAAAAGTCATCTAATGTATCCTTTCAGCAAGGCCTTCATTTTCACAGCTTAAGGGATTCTTAGGTGTGTGTTATAGATATTTTGATGTTATCAGTAAAATGTATAAGATTTAATTTAATAAAATGTGTCAACGGCTGGTAGACAATACCTATAATTTCCTATTCATTTAGATGCTCTAAATATATCAAAGTGATGAAAAGAAATTGGGGATCTTTGTTTTTGTCTACTGATCATTCCACTCAGAAAAAACATACTTTAAGAACTATTTGCTAATTTAAAAGATTAAAGGAAGGAAGAAGAATTGAACAATAATAACTATAATTGTCCATTAAAAATTATCAAAAATGTAAATAAAATAGTATTTCATTTGGATTATTTTCTCCTATATTAAGTCACCATAGACTTATACAATTTATGGCATAAAAAATAATACACAAAAACAAATGTGATAGAAAACATATGAGTTTATCTAGGTCTAAATATTTGTACTTACATTAATAAAAAGAACTTCTCATTGAGTATCTTTGCATCTACATCTATTAGATCACGTTGTATAGAAAAGTAGGCTCTAAGCACGTCATGTCAATGCTTTAAAACCTTTGAGCTGAAGCCTTTAGATTTATTTTTTCAGTAAGGAATTTAGACACAGTATTTAATGTATGAATATTTTCCAAATATTTTAATAAAGTAGCTGATGTACTGAAATGAAATGTGTGCAATAAAAATTGCAAGTTATATATGTAATCATCTTGGGACTATGTCTGTCTTTGAATATGCCAGAGATGTACTAATGAGATATGCATCAGTAAAAGAGTAAGATCCCAAAAGCAAACTGCTAAGAATGGTGGACTGCAGTGATTATTTTAGGGCACCCAAAATTAGATTTAAAATCATATTTGCTCTAAACAAACAAGAAAATAATATATGGAAGAAGATATCGTTTTTAAAAATTTTTATTATGTATTTAGAATTTAGCGTTTTGAGGCCCCATACAAAAGATCAAATTCCAAAAACAAAATATGTCAAAATTTATTTGAAAGGAAGGAGATAAATGACCTTATCAATCAACATTTACCAGAGGAGAATAAAAGAAAGGAAATAAAAAAAAAACCCTTCAACCCAGGAGTTAGCAAGCTTTTTCTGTTGAGGCCAATTAGTAAATACATCAGACTTTGCAAGCCATACAGCTGTTGTTGCAAGGATTCCACTCTGGGCCTGTAGCCAAAGAGAAGCCATAGACAACAGGTAAATAAATGGTTATGGCTGTGTCTCAATAAAACTTTATCTACAAAGCAGACTGAGAACCAGATTTGACCCTTAAGCTGTGGTTCACCAGCCTCGGTTTTAAATACAAAAGAGCAAATATTAATAAAAAGAAAAATATAAGTTTAGCAAAGCTAAAAGAGTAAGTTTAAATTGACTTATTTGAAAGATAGTTTTTTTTTTTTTTTTTTTTGCCATGACTCAATTCATCTATCTCCCTATTAGTCTAATATTATCCTAACAATTTAAAATATGAGATCATTTGCTATATAGCTTGGAGAACACCTTCATTATCTTTTAAAGCTGGGATTCACCAAATCTCCCTAATTCCCTTAATTACAAGCCCAGTAATAATCTGGATGATCAGAGAAAAGATTTACTATTTCTCCGATTTACTATTTCTTTGTGTGTGTGTGTGTGTGCATGTGTGGTGTGTTCAATACATTCACCTAATTGCTTCTCCTAATTATAATTACAGTAAAACCTGGAAGTTATTCTTGACCACCTCCCTCATCTGTTTTCACCTTCATCATCATCTTGTCTAGTCTTCTGCAAAGCCCCCTAATTGGAAAGCACTCCCATCATTCCTGCACACTGCTGCTCCACTGTTCCTTTCAAAAGGCAGAGCTGATCATGTTACACCCTGCTTGAATTATTTACCTTGAGTTAATATAGAAATTAAAATCCTTTATGAGGCTTCCACAGCTCTGCCTGGCCAGGTTCCTGCAGTCTTCTTCCTAGTCTCTCATCAGCACCCTTTGATGTTCTGAGCCGCAGCCACAGTGGCCTGCTCTTGGTTCCTCATCCTTATCATACTAGCTGCCATCAATGGACTTCACACATGCCGATTTTCTGCTAGGAACAGCATCCACCACTCTCACTCACGACCTGCCCCCATCTTGCTAACTTTGACTCATTCTTCAGAACTTATGTTTTGCTTTCCCAGTGAATCCTTCCCTGATTTCCCTGAGTAGTTCAAACTCTAAATCCAGAGTAATCCTTGCACCATTAGGACTTGGATCAGGGTGAGGCAAGTGAAGCACAAAGAAGTCTGTCATTCTCAGGGTTGTGCAAGTGTGGTTATGGTCTTCAGGAAGATAAGAAGAGGTGATGGGGAGAAGAACATCTAATCAGCAAGTAATTCCAGGCCAGTGCAGGGTCCACAACTAAGGGATGGAAAATACAAGTCATCCCTCTTTCCTTTTAAGCCTACACTTTATTGTGGAACTCTGGGAGTTTTACTGTGAAAAACTGTCCCAGTGAAACTGATCAATATATGAGATCTATAAGAGGAATCCTATGAGTCCTATAGGGAGTTTAGATGGAGCGTGAATTTTCTGTTTTTAAATGAAACAGTTCCATTTTAAATGCATTCATAAGTAGCTACATAGCTTTATATGATCGTTGTTTACATTAGCAAAATATAAAAAGGACCATAATAGACCTTTGTTATTTGCAGTGATTATCAGGGTAACACTGAATAAAAATTGCTTGAATTAGAAATAGAGAGTGTATTTTTCATTTCCTGAATATATACAGATTGAGTCATATAATTATATTGACCATGGTCTATTAATATATGCATTTTACCAAGAAAAATATTGACTATCCTGAAAAAGAAACCCTGCTGAGCAGAATTATTTTTCATAAGGCTAGTTGAGTTTTATCTTATTTTATCATTTGCTCTAAAATTTATTGCCACAATGTTATAACTTTGTAACACCATAACTGCATACTGCTCCATCAAAAGGAAAAAGAAGGGAAAGAAAGAAATCACCTAAGGGAATACTTTGTAAGCAACAGTCACTCTGATAAATTACTAAAATCATGGAAAAGATTCAATCAAGTTATTCAGAGCACCCAGATCAGCAGCAGGGCTACTGCAACGAGCAATTCCAGGGGCACCATTAACATGGTGTTCTCTGGGAATGTGGGTCTCCGTAGTTATGCAATGTGGGTGGCCCCAAAGGGCAGAATTGATATAAGTAGATGACAGCAATGTTGCAAGGCAGACAGAGTTTTGTCTTAAGCTTTAACATACTTAAAAGACAAAAACTAAACTATCCAAGGAAACATACGATATCCAAGGAAACAACTATCCAAGGAAACATACCTTTCACAGGAACTTTACTTAAACTACCTGATCTTACATCATAGGATTTTTCTGGTCACATTTGAGTTTGGTTCAAAATGTTAGTGTATTTGTTTGCTACAGTACAACTGTACTCTGCCTCAAGTTGCGAGCTCCACAGCAACTTGGCCCATATATAAGTTTCATCGATCAGTGTTCCTTTAGATCTTTTCAGCATCTGGTAGAATTAAATGTGGTATGTAAATAATTAATAGAGCTATTATATTTTTCCTTTTCTTTCAATTATGAAGTCAATAGAGCAAAAGTCTAAATATATGTGCATCCTATGAACATATACACATAAAGAGGGCTGAGAAATAACCATGTATAATCGAAATTTTCTGCAATCTGAACTAAAACAATTTAGGTAAAGCCACTTTTTCCAATCATATTTCATCAAAAATTTGGAGAACTGTACCTGTGGAACAAAACACTATAAACTCTGCCTTGAAAACCTGATTTAGAAGATTCTCCAACTAGCAGAGATTGCTATAATGGTGAAAGGAAAAGGAGAAAGGATGGGATATGTAATCAAGATTTCAGGATTTTGTTATTCTTACATTTCCTTTGGTTGACATTGACGTTTTAACTGACCTGGGCTATGAGATCGCCTCCAGTACAAGTATATCACCCTTGTCTAATTTATCTTGAAAATTCTATTGAAAATTTATCTTGAAAATTTCTAAATTATCTTGAAAATTTTTAAAAATATTAAATAGGTTGCTCACTTTATCAAGATTGGAAGATGTAAAATCTGTACATTAGATTCATAATAAGATATACCCATGTTATTCCAGGAAGATATCAAAATAATACTGAAAATATTAAAAATTATATTTACCAAGTACCTGTCATGTAAGTAGCACCTTCTTATTCACTTCAACCAAGTAGTATTTCTCATTTAGTCTTACAATGATCTAATTATGTAGTTTCTATTACCCCAAACATATACTTGAGGAAACTGAAACTTAAATAAGTTAAATAATTTATCTAAGGCCACCAACTAGTAGGGCATAAAACTGGAATATAAATTCTTTTTCAGTTACCTCAGCCTGAGCTTTGATCAATTAAATTTATAATATTTTCAAAGTAAACATTTTCTTTTAAAATGAATAAAACATGAAATATTATAATGATTATCCTTTTGATGCTTTATTTGTACCAGATGTTAAGGATATACTTGTTTGTCACAGATAATTTTATAGTTAATAAAATATCAGGTTGGATGAGATTGGCTATCTAAATATTAATGTAAAGATACCAACTTTGGATGAATGATCATTAAATTGCCTTAGACTTTGAATCACTTTTGGAGAGCCTTCTCTGACTTTTCCTTGTAAATAGAGCAACATATAAACAGACCACAGCACTGAACTTGGAGATGCAGGGATCCTTCAGGATGGCTTTAGAAGTATGAAATCACATGGAAAATGAAGCATGTAAAACATGTAACTGTAGTAAAGTCTTTTCTTTCATTTTCAGATAATGGTATTTAATTATAATGAATTCAACATTTTTTCAGACTATTTAATGTTTGTAGTCCTATATCATGTTAAAAGCTTTTCAGTCTTACATGCATCAAACTACTTTTTCTTCCTGATGTTGTTTTCTTGGATAATTCTAGAAGAGGAATGGTAATTTACCTAGTGTTTGGTATGTGTTCTTACATAGGTTGCTTATTGAGAAGTTGAAAGGAAGCATTACACCTTATTTTTATAAACTTTCCATAGTGGTCTGGGATCATGGCAATTTTCCTCAATAACCAAACATAGTGAAATAAACATTGACTTATGTATGAAGTATTGCTGTTATAATAGTGATCATTATATATTCATCCTTACTTTGTGTTTATTATCATACAAGCAGCCTACCTTGTGGTTACTTCGACATGTCTTCTCATTGTTCAAATAAAAATATTTTTTATAATTATGTAAAGTGCATTATTATCCACATTTTTTGCTAATATAACTACTCTTCTTTTTTTTTTTTTGGAAATATTTTTAGCGAGAAAGTTAAAACTTTCATGCCTGGAAAGAGTTTCATACCTGGAAAGAAAACATATTTTAAAATCTATGTCCATTAAACATTTTCATAGACAATTTTAGTTGATTTTTAGAAGAATTTAACATATTTTCCTGATTTCTTTATTTTTTTTTTTTACTCTGAGCTTAAATAAATTCTCTTTTTGACTCCATATGTAACTTGGAGAAATGCTACAGAATGCCTGCAGTGATAGAGTCTTTTTTTACATGTCTTATTACATGTTGCCATGGGTCTCCACTGAGAAGACCTATTTTAATTCTCATTTTCAGACTCTCTCCTGAGAAGGACGGCTGCCGCCTTCTTTCAAGGTCATAGAATTTGATGGATGAGGAGTACTAACAGAGATCCCAGTTTCATTCCAAATTGAAAGAACAACAGAAAAGAAGATTAACCTGTCCCAATTAAGCTGAAATGAGGCCAAGGGCAGGTGACCTTTATAACAACTGAACACTATCATTTGAAAGCTGAATTACTGAATTAACAAAAAATAAAATCCAGCTCCCTATTACTGCATGCTAAAAGTAGCTTACATTTTATAGGAGACTCTTCAGTTTTCAATGCTTTGCTACTTAGAGTAGCTTGTTCTCTCACTAAGCACCAGAGTTACAATGTCATGGTTGGTTATAAGTGATCCTCTTTTATAAAACTTGGAGAAGGACTTATTTGCCTTAGATCAAGGATCAAGGTTCCCCTGTGCCATCCAGGGATTTGTGCTTGAATTGGGATTCTAAATCCAATTGCCAGTTACTATCAGCCAAACGTTGTGTGTAAAACATTACAGTGATCCCATCAATAAAGATTCTAAACCTATGAAAAAGGATGGTTAATGATTTTTTTAAAAAGAGAGAGCATAGAAAATATTGATACATGCGAGTTTGTTTTTATATTTAATAGAATTTTTTCCTAAAGTGGAAAGGGGAAAAATATTTTGTTTTATTTTTAGCAAACCTTCACATGTTTAGAATTTCATTAACTCATCTATTTTTGAAGTTACAAAGGCTATTTTCATAAAATCATTTTCTGAAAGTTAAAACTTTCTAACTATTGATGCAATATATTATTATTTTTCCATACAACCCTTTCACAGTTAGGCAAATGGTATCTTAATGTCATGATGTTTACAGGTTGACAGCATTCTAATAGTTTAGAAATGGAGGTGACCATGTAGTTTCTATAGCACAATCTTATATAGACAAAGAAACTTAGGATCGTTGTCAAAGGAATTTCTTTTCCTTTTTTTAATTGTACTTTAAGTTCTGGGATACATGTGTAGAACATACAGGTTTGTTACATAGGTATACATGTGCCATGGTGGTTTGCTGCACCCATCAACCTGTCATCTACATTATGTATTTCTCCTTATGCTATCCCTCCTCTATCCCCCACCCCCTGACAGGCCCCAGTGTGTGATGCTTCCCTCCCTTGTTCATGTGTTCTCATTGTTCAACTCCCACTTATGAGTGAGAACATGCAGTGTTTGGTTTTCTGTTCCTGTGTTAGTTTGCTGAGATTGATGATTTCCAGCTTCATCCATGTCCCTGCAAAGGACATGAACTCATCCATTTTTATGGCTGCATAGTATTCCATGGTGTATATGTGCCACATTGTCTTTATCCGGTCTATCATTGATCAGCATTTGGGTTGGTTCCAAGTCTTTGCTATTGTGAACCGTGCTGTAATAGACATATGTATGCATGTGTCTTTATAGTAGAATGATTTATAATCTTTTGGCTATATACCCAGTAATGGGCTTCCTGGGTCAAATGGTATTTCTGCTTACAAGGGATGTGATGGACCTCATCAAGGAGAACTTACAAACCACTGCTCAAGAAAATAAGAGAGGACATAACCAAAAGGAAAAACATTCCATGCTCATGAATAGGAAGAATTAATATCATGAAAATGGCCATACTGTCCAAAGTAATTTATAGATTCAATGCTATCCCCATGAAGCTACCATTGACTTTCTTCACAGAATTAGAAAAAAACTAATTTAAATTTCATATGGAACCAAAAAGAGCACATATAGCCAAGACAATCCTAAGCAAAAAGAACAAAGCTGGAGGCATCACGCAACCTGACTTCAAACTATACTACAAGGCTACAGTAAACAAAACAGCATGGTACTGGTACCAAAACAGATACAGAGCCCAATGGGACACAACAGAGGCCTCAGAAATTATGCTACACACCTACAACCATCAGATCTTTGACAAGCCTGTCAAAATTTCTTAATGGTAAGTGCTTTTTTACAACATACAAACTCTTCTCATTAGGTAATTAATGATAATCTAATTAAGATGGAATGTATACCATAGACATTAAGCAAATTTGGAAATAAATATGCCTTAGTGGGAGAAAAGAAGATGTAATGAATCAAAGTCCATCAGTTGTACTCTCAACTTCACTGAATAACAATTTAGGCTGGAAGAAAAAGAAAAAAAAAAGCCTATCATTCATGGCTATTTTTACCATGAAAGTAAAAGAATGGCAATAATGACTTCTTAACACAATCTCAGACATGAAATGAAGAATGGGAGATTATATCTTACGTCATTAAGGACTCTGAAATTATTAAATTAAAAATGCCATTCAGGCCAGGCTCACACATGTAATCCCAGCACTTTGGGAGACTGAGGCAGGCAGATTACTTGAGGTCACGAGTTCGAGACCACCCTGGCCAACATGACAAAACTTCATCTCTACTAAAAATGCAAAACGTATCCTGGCATGGTGGCACAGGCCTGTAATTCCAGCTACTCAGGAGGCTGAGGCATGAGAATAGAATCACCTAAACCCAGGAGACGGAGGTTGCAGTGAGCCGAGATCATGCCACTGCATTCCAGCCTGGGTGACAAAGTAAAACTCTGTCACAAAACATAACAAAACAAAACAAAACAAAAAGTGCCATTCAAATGATTTCCTGCACCAACCTTACTATCTGTAGAGGTTACAAATAGCTACATAGATGTTTTAGACATTTCTAAAGATCATATTTTGGTTTGAAACCAATAAAAAGTCAAGTACAATAAAAACGACTACAATGTTTAAACAACTTGGAAAAGCAATAACATCTTAAAATGCAATAAAAACACAAAGCAATCTTTAAATAATACATTTAGTAATAGCCCTGTACAGGCACATGTATAATTTCATAGTTAAATGCTATGGGGGTTCAGGGAAAAGTGTTAATTTGAGGCAGAATAAGTTAAGAAAGGTACCATGGGATAGCACAGACTTACCTCTTTAAATAATTGGAAGGGAGGAGGGAAGAAGGCATTGACAAAGGTAATGAGATAGAGTGATGCACAGGCACATGGAGTAGAAGGTGGCAGAACACTTGAGGGATGGGATGAAAACAACAGTGGCTGGAACAGGTGTTATGTTGTAGGGAATAAATAGGAGATAACATGGGAGTGATACAATACAGGCAGATGGTAGAATACTTTTATTGGCAGGTTAAGAGGTTGAGAATTTATCTTGCAAGCATTAGAGGACCCAAAGGCAACCAGGACTTCACTTGCTACAGTAAAACGTGCATATGTATATGCACATAATTGGTTGAAATAGAGTGCAAACATTTTAAAGTAGTAGTGGCAATAATTAAACGCTCTATTTTATTATACTTCATTGGGCTATTTTATGTTACTCAATTATGAAGTATTCTTTAAACTTAGGTTGTTAGGTAAATAAACGGAACACACACACACACACACACACTTAGTTTTTTAATTCATGTAAATTTCAGCTTTATCTAAAAATTTCTTCCTTTTGAATGGTAACTGATTCAGATTTAATGCAGTAGAGATACTTGTTTCAATTTTCTTGTCTAGGGAATCATCACTCTGCTGGCTGATTTTCTTTGCTGACAGGCTTCAATCACTTTATTTTCTCACATTTCAGGCTCAGAGGTTCAGTGTGAAGCTGTTTTGCAGAATTGTGGAATAAATGCTTAAGATTTTCTTCCTAAGATTCACTTTACTGCTATTAGGCAGATTTCAATCATGTGTCAGAGTATTTTGTGATCCCTGCAAGTCATAATACAGAATTCACATTCTGTATTTTCTCTGATGTGGTACTCAGTGACATACATCGAAGTACATATAAAAACGTCATAGGAATTGTTTTGTGAATGGAGTTCTTTTCTCTAGAGTCTTGAATAAGCATATAGTATTACAAAGTCAAAAAATATTTTAAAAATTTGACATAAAAATAAAATTATAATATTGAACTGACAGTATGCTTGTTTTCGAAATTATTCATTCTAGATTACTGGGGTCAGGCAAACTGAGATACATAAAAATGGCATTACCTATTGTATATCTGTAACTATTTGTAGATTTAGTAATGCCGAAAGCTATGTTGACAAAGCTGTGAACAAGAATTAAAATGAGGAACTTTGTATGAAGAATGTGATGCATTTTGTCAGGTAGGAGAGGTTTGTACTTGAAAAAAGGATGAGAGGTTTATATTCTCAAATATGCACAGGCTGTTACAATATTTTTTGTACTAATATTTAAATTAGTAAGTCTGGTTTAAAAACTCAAACAAATTAACAACAAAGTAAGACTGTTCTCTAAAGCTAAGCTCAAATGACTAAAAAGACTGAGAATTTTGTCAGATTATGGTGCTTTTATTTTCTTCAAACAGTATATTGTTTCTCATTGTGTATACTCTCCTTCCTTCTCTTCCCTTTAACAATTCTCTCAATCCCTTGTTATGTTCCAAACTTTGTAGGTAATGCTTTTAGAAGCTGTATCCCGTTAGGGAGCTAAGACTGTAGATGACAGATTTATTCTAAAATGAATGTATTTTTAAGACCCTTAAACATTACAATGTAGCTGAAATATTATGTGTTAGTGCTAGAATTTAATATTGTTACATGCAAATATTGAGATATCATCAAGTTTTAATTGCACAGAAGATACACATAATTCCTTTTGGTTTTGACCAGTATTCGTCTTTTTTTTTTTTTTTAAATTAACCTCAAACCAGCAGCTAAACAAAACAAAGTGAAAAAAGAAAGATGGAAAAGGAATTCACAAAAGTCTAAAGTCAAATGATTGAGGTTAACAAGGAGTTATCTATAAAACCTTAGAAGCCATGTGGCCGTTCTACTTCTCCCACTACTGGTAAAGTATTGTAGTGAAAATAGGCTCTCCTTCAATCAGTGCATTAGTCAATTAACTATTGTTGATATTCAAAATAAAATTTAAAGGCATTCTCAATGGTTTTGATGAAAATAGCATTGCCTTTTATTATTCAAGTACTATGATGACAATTTTAATATACATATATAATTTGTTACAACTACAAAAAGCCAAAATTTAGGAAACTTTTAAAAAATAAATTGAATGGAGAGGCAAAAATAGGGAGTGAAAAAGAAACATTTTCTAAAAGTAATTAAGAAGGAGATTATAAAAGCAACACAGATTAAGAAAACAGTCCAATATTAACAGCTTTGAAAACTAAAGTTGGTAGAAAAGCAAAATGTTTATAGGAGAAAAGTAAATAAATGGGTTGCATAATTTACATCTCTTCAATTAATTAAAGTTTGGAAAGAAATCAGTCTTTCTGTGCACATGCATGTATCTACACACACACACACACACACACACACACAGTCACAATTAAGCTACACTAAAGAGAAAATAGTACATGTGCCCTGTAATTTTGTAGGGTCATTTTATACTTCCAGCACTTTTGTCGGGTTGATCTTTTTTGACCAAGGAATTGAAAGAGTTTTGCTATTCCTGAGAAGCTTTAGATGTTGTCTCAGCATAGTATAAAGACACATTTTGTGTCAAAACTTTGTATACAGATTTCAACTAAACCTAACATAATGGCAGACTGAACTAACATAAATGGCCTCTCTTCTGTTACCAGTACCTATATATATTAAATAAAATATAACTTTAACAAACTTAAAAAATATATTACTGAGAAAGAAAAGTTCCAGAAACTTCCAATTCATGATAACCACCCAGAATGCAGAAAATTAAAAGGGGGGAAAATAAGTGTGGTTAAGTTAAACAGAATTATAAAAAACAATTCAATATACATTTAATAAAATATTCCAGAGGGTAAGGATAGATAGAATTAAAGGGAAGCAGTAATCACAAAGAAAATGATTAATAATTTTCCAGAGCTGAAGAAAGACATGAGTCTTCAAGTTGAAGTAGTAAGCCAAATTTAAAGCAGTTAATAAATCACTTTTAGAGAAACCATGGTGAAATTTTAGAAACATTTTAAAAGAAAAATCTTTAAAAGGCATAGAAGAGAAATAAAACATATAATCTGTAAAGGAATGATGAACAGATTGACAGCAGGTTTATCATCAGCAATAATAGAGGTAAATACAATGAAATAATACCTTAAAAATTTTTATTTTAGGAAAATAATTTTTAACCTATCAATCCTGAATTCCATATCCTACACAACTAGCATTAAAAAGAATGAGAGCCAACTAACGACATTTTCTTTTTTTTATTATTATTTATTTCTTATTTTTTATTATTTTTATTTTTTATTTTTTTTATTTTATTTGTTATTATTATTATACTTTAAGTTCTAGGGTACATGTGCATAACGTGCAGGTTTGTTACATATGTATACTTGTGCCATGTTGCTGTGCTGCACCCATCAACTCGTCAGCACCCATCAACTCGTCATTTACATCAGGTTTTCAAAGACAAAGATATGTTACTATTTACAGACCCGCACTTAAGAAACTTCTAAAGGATGTGCTTAAGTGAGAAGAAAACCAAATAAAAATGAAGGGCTAACACAGATCCAGCAGTTGTGACCACCTACTCATTCAATTTATAGATTAATGTAAATAAATGAACATCATTAAAGGAAAGGACAAACATAGGAAAATATTTTAAAGTAGAACTAGAAAACTAAATACTAACATAAGGATGGTATCTGAAAGCTGAGAGGCAAAGACAGGGAGTGAAAAAGAGAAAAGCTAAAGGCGAACCTGAAGGCTAAAGAACTCTACATTTCCAATAATATTTTTAGTAACTTAGTGATTTTGATCTACCATAGTTCTGTAAATTAAGTGAACACATTAAGGGTAAAACTAGAAAGACTACAAATAGAATGTATAGTTTTCAAACCACTGAACCAGTAAAGATTAAAATTAAGAAACATGAATCCAATATAAAGTAGGACAGGACAAGAGAAAATAAGGAGTTTATAAACACATACACATCTGCATAACATAAATGGTCACTTATATCAGTAATGATAATAAATATAAACAGATGATACTTGCTTTTTGAAAGATGAAGATTTTTCAAAATACTAATAAAATAAAATAAAAAAAAACACCTAAACAAGATTTATAGAAGACACACCTTAGCAAAATGGCATGGGGAATTAATTTTACAGTAAAGAGATGACTATAATTATATTATACCAAAAGAAAGAAAGCTGATGAAGCAATATTAACATCAGGGAAAATAAGTGTTAAGGGATGTGATATTCAACTCTAACATTCTTCTCTCATCAGAATGAAAATATAGATCATAAGACAAACTTACAGAGCAATACCTGTTATAAGTAAAATTATTCAGAATACAGATAACAATATCATCACTTAGGTGTCAAGATGGTTTTTCTATCCTCTTTCAGCTGTCATTTGTGATTATACTGAGCTTATATTCACAACAGAACAAGATTTTAACATGACACTTATCCACAATTTTTTTCCAGGTAGTATGCCGAAGATATGCAATCTTATAATCTTTTGATATCATGTCACATTTTAATGTAAATGTGCTAAGGTAATTCATGTTACAGTGCATCAGCAAATTGCTCTTTTTGAGGACATATGTAAGCCATAGAGCCAGGAACAGGCTTATTTTGTGGACTTTGTTCAGACCATTGAAATTGCCAACAGAGGACTTCATAAGCCAGTCAGTCTCCCAGGGTCTAAATTGATTTATTATTTTATTTGTCTTTGGGGACTCCTCCTCTCTTTGCTTCAGGGGGCCAGAAAGTGGTCATGTTTAGAACAAATTTTCTAAAATATTTTAGTAAGGGAATTCTAGTGTACTCACATTACTTGCCTTTGGTGATCAAAAACTAGAAAGTCAATCAACATTCACTAGAGATCATTAAATAGTAGAGAGCATTTGTCTGGTGGGTTGACCCAGATGTTGGAGTCAGGGTCACAAGGACCTGTGGAAGAAACTCTTTCAGTTCCTACAATAGTGGGAAACATGGCAGGAAGCAGATTCTCTGTCCCGTTTTCTGCATTTACTCATTCACAACTATAGTGAGAATTCAAAAGTGGGAAACGTCAAGTTTATACATTTGTTTCTGGTCCTCAGCTTTCAGGGTTAGATGATCAGGTCTCAGGCAAATCTCCAGTTTTGCAGGAGATATTGAGATGTCTAGATATAGTATTAGAAGATCATCTCAAAATAATACAGTCCTTTAATTCTGCTCATGTTACCTGACAACATAGAATTTTCAATTTTATTTTCTTCTATGTGTTTTTCATTTTTCTTCTTGCAGAGTAGGTTATTTTAAATGTAAGCACAATTTAAGACTGATTAATAATAATAAGTATGGTACACATATGAATCCAGAAGAAATGGTATTCCCTCAATAGGTCATTTTATTTCCCGTTAATGATATACAGATCCAACAGCAGTGAGAGAGAGACAGCTGTAGCCTACAGCTACTACTTCCATCTAATACACTGTTTCAATTTCTTTTGCAAATGTACAAAACAATAGTATAGTTTTCAATCTGTTAATTACCCTGCTAGAGTTTCAACAATAACCACAAAAGGAATGCTAAACCTGCTGCACAAATTTATTTAGATTTGCTTCGGGTATTTTATATTTTACCTTAAAATAATTAAGTCACAAATTAGATCTATAGAGTGGTTCCTTGATCATATGGCTTATTTGCTTTTTTAATAACTGTAATATTTCTTTTTTTTTTTTTTCTTTTTTTTTTTTTTTGAGACGGAGTCTTGCTCTGTCACCCAGGCTGGAGTGCTGTGGCCGGATCTCAGCTCACTGCAAGCTCCGCCTCCCGGGTTCACGCCATTCTCCTGCCTCAGCCTCCCGAGTAGCTGGGACTACAGGCGCCCGCCACCTCGCCCGGCTAGTTTTTTTTTGTATTTTTTAGTAGAGACGGGGTTTCACCGTGTTAGCCAGGATGGTCTCGATCTCCTGAACTCGTGATCCGCCCGTCTCGGCCTCCCAAAGTGCTGGGATTACAGGCTTGAGCCACCGCGCCCGGCCAACTGTAATATTTCAATAAATCACATGCTTTACTTTTTCAATAAGCATTCATAAAAATGTGCATAATAAATTTGCATAAGCTATACTAAATACAGAGCTATGAAAATATAATTATTTTAAACAAATTTGACAGTGAAACAACTTATGTCTCAGTTTAGAGGCCATCAGGATTCAAAGCAATTATTTCTTACACTGTGAAGATAGTCATTACCTAAAAAGTAAAAAAGCAATCTCTTTAGCATCTTGCAATATTAAAATATCATGCACCTTTCATAAACACAGGTTACTGAGTAGTTGATTCTATAAAGTAGACATGCCTCTAAAACTGAGAAATAAATAGTGCTCCCAACACACTACAGAGGTACTAAGAACTCTAAGGGAAGGCACCAGGTTTTATGTATCTCTGAGTCCTCAGCACCTTGGCACCTGGCAATGGTAGTAATAACTCTATGAATGAATACATGAGTATGTGGGGCCGTCGTGAGAAACAGTGTCGTCTTAAATGGGTGTTCATAATGTATGGCCTTTGGAGTGACTTGAGAAATCAAGATCTGCTTATCCAAATGGCTTAGCCTCAGAACATATGAGGTTTCTAGAACATTAGAGAAGAAAAGGGTTAGAGAAGAAAAGGGACTTACAGATCATCTAACTCTGCTGTTCACAAAAAAATATAGACCCTAAGATATTAATTTTTATGAGAAGTTCTGAGGGAAAAAAGGATATGTGGTTAGAGAAGTTTAGAGAATATTGTATCACACACGTAGATTCGCAACAAAGGTAATCTTCATGACTTTGGGAAGGCTTACATTGAAAGCAAAACACAACTCTCCCACACACACACCACTACTTCAGCTTTCAGCATTTCTCTAATGCTTTCTTCTATTTTCTTCAAGTAAATAAACACCCTATAGAACCAGTGCTTGTGAGAACAATTTGAGAAATGACAAGGGAATTGATTCTCAGCTTCTCAGGAAGGAAACTGAGGCCTAGAGAACCAGATTACGTTACTGGGGTTACAAATTAGTCACTGGATAAAAAGTTCTAGAATCTAGGTGCTTATTTTCATTCAGTGTTCAACCAGTATGTAGTCCTACCTCCTGTGAAGGCAGTACACACAGAGCAGGTGCTTCAAGGAGTTGTGACTTACCCTGATCCAAAAGGTAAATAAAAATTAAAGTAAATTCCCGAAGAGTTTCTAATGTCCCAAGTGCTTTTCTAAATGCTTTAAATATATTAACCCAAGTAAAGTCCCATCTTACACCATGGCCACAATAAATGAGAACAATTAAGGGCCCAAGAATTAGCAAACAAACTATGAAAGAATTATGAAAATACAGGAGACATTTTAAAAATAATATTTAAATAGAGAGGGCATTTCTCAATATAATGTGTAACATACCACAAGTTTTAGTAAAAATAACACAATACATCTCATGTGGATGAAAGATATCATCACCACATTAAAAAGACAAATGGCGGCCGGGCGCGGTGGCTCCAGCCTGTAATCCCAGCACTTTGGGAGGCCGAGACGGGCGGATCACGAGGTCAGGAGATCGAGACCATCCTGGCTAACACGGTGAAACCCCGTCTCTACTAAAAAATACAAAAAACTAGCCGGGCGCGGTGGCGGGCGCCTGTAGTCCCAGCTACTCGGGAGGCTGAGGCAGGAGAATGGCGTGAACCCGGGAGGCGGAGCTTGCAGTGAGCTGAGATCCGGCCACTCCACTCCAGCCTGGGTGACAGAGCAAGACTCTGTCTCAAAAAAAAAAAAGAAGAAGAAGAAGAAAAAAAAAGACAAATGGCATTCTAAAAGAAAATGTTCATGGAATAAAGATCTCATATTAATAAAGTATAAAAGAGTTTTATAAGTCAATAAAACAATCTATATAAGAAACGGGCAAAACTATATTTAAGGAGAGAAATGGCCAGTAACCATTTCTGATATATTCACTGTGAATTCTGAAGTGACACTATAACATATTTCACGTTATTAGATCAAGCAAATTAAAGGAATGATAAACTCCAGCACTGGCAAATGAACAAAGGAATGGTGGTCTTCATACCTCAAAATATTTAAGTTGTGTATACTTCAGTCAAATCCCACATTAGGAATTTATTCTGCAGATATATAAGAAAGAGTGGGTAAAGGCCTAAATTATATATTTACACAGATAGATAGACATATAGTTAGGTATGTATTTTTTTTTTTTTTTATTGTGGAATAATGGCATGATATCATCAAAAGGGGAAAGTGAAAATACATTTTGGTACATTACAGCAATGGAATACTTCCCACTGGTCTGTGAGAGAAATAAAAAGCTTTGTATGTATTGACATTAGAACTGTCCAAAATGTATTGAGAGAAATAAGCAAGAAGCAGAAACAGACATGCACTATTATTTAGGGGTATTTTTAAAAGTGTATGTGTATAGGTCTGGGTGTGATGTGTGTACGAGTATAGGTACACCTGGAAGAAAAAAAAAGATCACTTCCAATAATCACGGACTGTTACACCATCCCTATCCCTGTCCCCTGTCATGCTGCACTTCACTTAAAAAAACAGTGACTCCAGTGGGAAGTCACTACATATTTCCTTGTAGGAAATGGGGTTTCCATTTTATTTGCAGAGAAGGAAATCTCAGAAGTCTACTAGCCATGGGACCAATCATGCTGAAGGGACACCTGTTACATTATATATATGTGCATATATGTTTCTGTATATATTTATGTTACATTTATATATTTATGCATATATTTAACTAGGCACATGCAAGTGTCCAAAGAATATTCTAAAGTGGTCCCCAAATGTTTATGTTTAATTATTTTTAATTACTTGTCAACATTATTCTGAGGATTGGGATTAGAATGTAACTAGGGAAAATGTTACCTTTTCTCTTATTCATTATTTTTCTTATAGCAGAAATTACTTGTATAATTAATAAAAATATTAATAATTTATAAAAGGAATAAAACCAAAAAGACTAAAAAGGAACTCTGGGGATTTTCTTTAATGTCATCATGGTCATTTTCCACTTATGTGTTTTGTGCATTCATACTGTTTATAATTGTCAGGGCTTCTGTGAAGTATAAACTACTCATTTTCCACTTACTCATTTTCTCTAAGAGCTCAGTGTCATTTCAAAAACTACAACAACCCTACATGTAGTTCCCAAATTTGTCTACACTTCAGCTGGTAGTACCTTTGTTTCAGGAGTTTTATCTCAGATCCTCTATATTAACTGACAAGGGCTTGTACCCATATGTGAGTGCTGGGCAGCTCATTTTGGTGGTCAAGCTTTTGCACGCACATCAACATCTTTATAGTGACTATTTCTAGAAAATAAGGACATGCATACTCATTAAAAATTAAATACTCTTTTTTCTCAATGATTTTTAACCTGAATATTTTATGCACATGTTTCAGAACACCGATGAGTAACCTGAAAGGGCAAAGTTCAAAGCGTTATAAACCTTATTTCAACATACATGATAGTGCTAAGATGATCATGCATATTTGATTTTAATTTCTTATATAATCTAAATAATTTCAGATAGATGGACTGATAAATAAACAGACACAATTCTATGTTTCATTCTTTTCTTCTGATAACTTGTGAGTTGCTCCTTTCAGATTTTGCATCCTCAAGGCTGAGTGCTTATCTTTATAGAGAATCTTAAATGGAGTATCCAATAACTAAAGAGAACACCATTTGTTTTCAATGCTAAGGAAAATCAGTCCTGTTAAGTAGTCCTGAAAGAAACTAAATGGCAATAAAATGCTCAGTTTTCTTCATATATATTTCAATTCCTGACAAGACACCATCCTCCTTCCACTCATGAGCTCACAAATCCTAGCAGAAAAACAATTCAATAACAATAATTCTAAAAATTTCCAAGCACATTTTCAGAAAATAAAATACTCACTACACTGATTGTTACCTAAAAGACAAATTTATGGCCATTCTTAAGATTTTCAGATTTAAAACAGAAGACCATTCACTTTTGCTCACATCAGTGGATTTTCAGCTTTTAAAGAAATCTGGGCCCTTTGTTTACTACATATTATTCACCTCAAGCAATGTAACAATTATTACTTATAATGGAAATTAAATTAAGACTCTTGCATGTTTACATTTTAGAGTACAACTATAGGAAAATTTAGTAGTTCCAATAATACCTTCTGCATAAAACATTGCATATGCCAATTTACTTTTACCTCTACAATTTTATTTATGTTACTGTCATATTTATACTCAGATAATTTAATGTCCAAATTAAATGGTGGGAGTGGACTAAAACAGAAAGAATCAAAATAATTCAATTTTTATGATGAAAAGTCAATGAAAATAACCTTTAAATACAATCATAATATTCACTAAGGGCGGAAGTCAACATAATTTAGTTGTATGTTTGGTCTAATATACATGAACACACAAAAGCACATAAACCAGCAATTGCAAAACAAACAAACAAACAAAAAAACACCACATATTAAAGAACTAAGTATTTCAATGAAATATTTTTATACTCTTCTGGTTTACATTTAGGAACAATCTGTGTCATAGCTACTGAATAACATATTTACTGAATAACTTCAATCAGGATTTTCTGGCTTTAAAGTTATTTTGTCATTCTTTTCTCAGTTTATTTCCAATACATTTGCTTTTATAAACTCATGTTCGTAATTTTTCTTAGGCAAGCCTGAAAGAGAAATCAACACTTTTTTTTAACTATTTGATGGGTCTAGATCTATTAATCATTGTGACTTAAAAATAAATGTTTCCCTGTGGAAGAGGCAAATCCATACCTCTCATCTATTAATTTGTTTCATTGTTTTCTCTTGATTCTAAGTACTCTACAAACACTAGTTGATCATAGAGATGATACAGAATTTCAGCATCATTTGCACAATAGATTACAGTGCTTCTAACAACTCTGCCAAGAGCTCTCAATATTATGAAGTAAAAATGATTGTTTTTCTCTCTTTTAATAGTCTCTGAATTTAAAATGCTGCATATTGGAAAGGATAGTTTTGAAACATTTAGGTAAAAATGGTTCCTCACTTTTTTTTTATCCTCTACATACAAAAATTCTTTCAGAATCCAATATAAAAGCAAGAATGGCATTTATTAATGCAAATTGTATATCATTCTGTTATAGTCCTCCTTGTATATTTATTGCTTGATTGGAGCCTCCTGATTGACCTCAGAACTGTGTGTGTGTGTGTGTGTGTGTGTGTGTGTTTGTTTGTGTTTATATGCATGTATGAGGGGGAGAATGTGGAGGAAGGCAAAAAAAATGGCACCGGAAAAGAATGAGAAAAAAGGGAGAAGCTGGGGTAAGAAAATAAAGATAAGTAAATAACTCTAGGAAGGTAAAACAAAATACGGTATTGTTAGCTATGAATGCCCTCGGTTGGAGTACTTTAAAGTGAAGTTAGACCACATCCATCACAGAACTTGGCAAGAAATGACCTAAAACTGTCCTTTCTGGGTATTGAGATGAGAATTTTTGTCCATGCTGTCTCTGTTCTTGGCATCTACTGAACAGAGACTAAGATAGCCAATTAAGCCTAATTGTGATAAATTATGTGCTTTATATTCATTCTAATGAAGAACTACTGCTTAGCAGGTAATAACCCCAAACCACTAAACTAATTGTGGTTAAAACCTTGGGTTAGATGTAGCATGACCCTGGATGTGAGAGGCTAGTGCTTCACCTATGATGCCATTATTACTGTATCCCAATTTACATACACAATTAATTTTGTGCCAATGTATGAAATTATTAACATTAATGTGGCTAACAAGGCCTGTTCTTCCAAAATATTTTCAGTTTTTAATCCTAGCATAGCTTTATTGGCATGAACTTGACCAACATAAATATCTCAAGGTTAAGTTTTCTTTTAGTTGTTGTCTCTTTCTGTCATAGATATAAAAGATTCCAGTGCACTTATTCTAAACTAACTTTCCTCTGCTTTCACTTAATTGAAGTGGTCCCCAAATGTTTATTTTTATTTCATACTCCTGTCAGTAAAAAGGTTACATATTTACATTTGACATTTCAAATGTTTAAGCATTCTTTTATAAATTATAATGATGATTAACTGCACTAATATTATATTGATCATCAAAATATATAAAAACAGAAAAGTCAATAAAATAAACCCCAACAGAAGATTCAATGTGTTCTTGCCCCATCCCAATGGATTGATTGTCATACATAGCCATGGGGTGGACTCATTACACTTTGTTGACCAATGCTCTGGTCAACAAACTGAGGTTTGCAAAAGGGGCAACTCAGTACACAATACCCCTTTTATTTCAATATAATTTCAGATATAAAAAAAGGAAGATTACATCAGTTTTTTTTGTTTGTTTGTTTTGTTTTTGTGAGATGATGTCTTGCTTTGTCACCCAGGCTAGAGTGCAGTGGCATGATCTTTGCTCACTGCAACCTCTGCCTCCCAGGCTCAAGTGGTCCTCCTGCCTCAGCCTCTTGAGTGGCTGGGACTATAGGCATACACCACTGTGCCAGGCTAATTTTTATATTTTTTGTGGAGATGAGGTTTTGCCATGCCTCCCAGGCTGGTCTCAAACTCCTGGACTCAAGTGATCTGCCCACCTTGGCCTCCCAAGGTGCTGGGATTACAGGCTTAAGCCACCATGCCCGGCCTCCAGGTTTGAAGAGATTTTAAGAGATCATCTAGGAAATCCCCTTATCACATCCACAACAGAGGAAAATTCAGTATAAGAAACCCATCGCTTCCCTTGAAGCACTCTTCCTGTTGGATATCACTGTTAGAATATTCCTTATTATATTGATCTAAGTCCATTTGGTGATTATAGGTTTGAGACATCTATAAAGAAAGAAATCTATTCATTCTTTTCCATGTTAGCCTTTCACATATTTGAAGAAATCTCTCTAAGGCTCTTTCCACTGATATTATCTCCAAGTTGCACATACTCATTGGCTTCGATTATCCTCTGTGAGGTGTAATGTATAAATCATAATTGCTCTCTCATCCCCTTTCATGAGCACCCTAGCTCGCGAATAACTATCTGAAAATGGGAAACCAAGTAATGCAAGCAATATGATAGGGTCTTCCCACTCCGTTGAAATCAGAGAAGTATAGACTCCATTCATCAGTCATCTAGCTCATATAGCTAAATAAGTAATTCTTCTTCAGAAATATGTTTGTCTTAAGAATTTTTATTTTATTTTATATTTTTAACAACCCTGTGGATATAATAATGATTTTTAAAGGCAAACATAAAATTCATTACATCATAACGTTGTGTTTTAAAAATCTGCTGTGGTATGTTATTAAAACAACATTGCCAGTAATAAAAATCAATGGGCCTAAACTAAAATGGAAAAATAAATATGAATCCACTTGGGCCCTTCAGATAATGCACTTGGCGTTTCTTTCAATGAATATAGATAAGTGATTTCATGTGGAGGGACCTAGAATAATCATGATAAAATTACTTTACAGATAGTGTGCTTGGGCTAAAAGGTTCCATTATTTTAACTGATTCTTTCTATTTCTGGTTTCATTGATGCATGTTTTAGTCACATTTTTTGCATTACTGCATAGCTGGGTTAAGTAGTCCTTATGCATTATTACTGACTTTTACATTATCTTCCTAGGTAGCTTAAGCAATTTGGGTTATATATGTTTACATTTTTTAACTCTATAGAGGTAAGCAAATCGTGCTATTCCTTGAGTGGAAATGTAGTTATTTGGGTCAAAATTAAATTAAAATTATGCTTGGTAAAAAAAATCAAGTATGAGGATTTAATTTATAACTTAATATTTTCACTGTATTTAAATGCTTGTCCAATCTCAGAATCAATTAATATTCTTATCAGGATATGCAGAGTCTATTAAATGGAAGTATCTTTTCTTTCAATTTCTATTGTTAAAGATACATTTTTGATACTAAAATCACCATCTGTACAAACTTGAGAGCTAAAATTATAACCGTAGGCTTACATTATTGATAAAAAAAATCTTATGGCAGTGTTGATTTGGATTATTAATGTTCACAATAATACTTTTAATTATAAATACTTGAATATCAAAAATTATCATACATGTACATACAAGAAGGGAGTTTTCAGATTAAAATAAGCAAAATTTTAAGAATGGTAAATTGCTAACAGAAGACATATATAAATATACATACATGTACACATACATTCTAAGGTTTTCCATTGAACAGAAGATGAAACAGAAAAACAATTAAGTCTTGAATTTATTCTGTTAATATTTGAAAGTCTTCCAAATAGTTGGTTCAATGGATCATAAAAACTAAATGTCATATTTTGAGAAATGTGATAATGGGGATAAACACAAAAGGATGAAAACAAGACTGACTATGCAGTTAATATTGGAAAATATTTTTGTTTTATCCCATTTGAATATGCATATTTTCTCTTCAGTCATAAGGAAATTTATATTTAGCTTTGCAAGCTAAAGATTCATTCTGGAGATGAGCATTTAGTGACTGCATCCATTGAAAGTCAAATTTATGCAATTGAAATTACTTCATTCTTTGGCTATCCTGGACAAAAAAATAAACCAAATAAAACAGCCTAACCAAAAAGTCACAGCTGTGTGGTCAATGTGGCTGTTAGGAACAATTTATAGTCCAAATCTAATTAGCATTTCTTGATATGAGCTACAGCTCCACTCCTTTGGTCATGTAAGTATTCCAAACCATCACGACTATGTCAACAGTTATTTCAGTTACATTATACTAATGCTTTCAATAAAACTTTACAATGATTTAAAACTTTGAAATTTGATGTGTGGGTGTGTGTGTGGATGTATATGTTTGTGTGTGTGTGTGTGCATGTAAAATTGCCTTCAAACTGAAGGATGACTTACACAGAAGGTCTAAATATGGATGTTATTGTCCTAGCCTCAGATACTTAATCTTCCTCAGCACTAATTTTATGCACCCTTTGCCTGACCTAAAAGATAGCCTGTTGACCTTTCAATCTATAGGCTTGTCACTTATCTCTATTTTTGGTTGTGTGTAGGAATACTGCATGGTTCTCCATTGCTTCTACTTATTAACAGAGTTGGCTGGTTACATTTGAAAGGTATCCTGAGCTCAGTCTGGTGCACATTTTTGCCCCTATAGATGCCTGTCCATTCCTGTTTAGATATTGCTTTATATCTCAAATAGTTCTTTACCCAAATGCAGCCATTACAGGAACATAAAAATGTTGATGTCAGATTAAGGTCTATTTTAGGAAAAAAAATTAAAACACACCTTAGGTAGATAACTACATTACGTACAGATTACCATTAAAATACATTCAAATATTTTTCATATTAAAACTAGGTCACTTATCTGACTTCCTATGAGAATCTTAGTAGATTTAACCTAAATGTGAAAATATTCAGTAAGAGAATTCTCTATATGTTTGTGAGGCTGACTTTGAAATTTATGGAGCATAGTCATTACCTTATGTATATATTTTCACTTAAGATGTTATTTAATTAACAATTCCTTGTCCCTCAACAGTGGTTTTGTACATAGAAGGGGAAGGCTTGACCAGGCATGAGTTTAGGCATATGCTATCAATTATCTTTGTAGAGGCCAATTATCTTTTTTGTACAAGTTATCAGAGCAGGTAGGAAGAGGAACAGATAATTTAAATTCTAATCATGAATTCTATTCACTATGGGTAGGGACAATTAGCAGACATTTAAAAAAAATAACCTCAGGTTAGAATCTATGCTTAGAAGCTCCATTCCTGTTTCCAGAATTCATGTTTCCTTAAGTGTAGGCAGCCAGAAAAGACTAAATGGTTCATGATGCATTAAAACATCCCAATACAGGAAATATGTAGCTTTCTATTCATTAAGCTTAATATCTCTTGACCCTATCCTGTGGAAGTATAATCAAAGTTCACAACAGGCTCATAGGGAGATTGGACTTATTAGCTAGCCAGATAAGGGACAGTAGTGTCTTTCTGTTAACCAGTCTCCCTGAATATGGATTGTAGAGACTATAGATAGGACAAGAAGCAGGAAGCTGCTTCCAAATTAAGGAAAAACATTTATTGTTTGATTATTGAAGGGAATTGACAAGTCTCTCTTGGTCTTAGTCACTATTTCAATAGACTTAAATTAGTAAAGTTCACACTAGTGTCTGATGATTAGTTGTTTAAACATCAAGGGTCGTGCCATGACAAAATCCCTTATGTGCACAAAGAAGATATGAGCAGAGATTTCCTTTATCAATACTAATCATAGAATTAAAGGAGATTCATCCCATGAGTATCCTTAGAAATAATTTATTCCAATGCTTCATTTTACAGGTAAAGGAACTGAAACCTAAGGTAGTAATATGTATAGTGCCATTTAGTTGACAAACAGCAGAGCCTGAACTCAGACCACATGTTCTGTTAAGTCCAATGTATGCAGCACTGCAGGGGAAACTGAAAATAGATCCATGCTCTAGAGAAACTGGAGAGACCATACTTAAGGGATAACATTCTGTATCCCTTCACACATCATATGATAGAATTTACTCTAGTGCAAAGGGCAACCTAATGACTTGAAGGAGTGATGGCACTTCAAAGAGAAAGGTGAAGACAGAGGGCCATTGTGTTAATATGTGCCATGGGGTGAAGAATGGAGAGAATGAGTTTCAGTTGCACTTCCACAAACTCACCAGCATTTAAAAGCTTCCACGGTTACTATGCCCTGCAGAGATGGGATGCAATTATGCAGAAATCAGGCTAAAATGACTACAGGATAGCAGAATGCTTGAAAGAGTTGAAGTCAATTAAGATTCTATGACCTGTTCTTGTATCATCTCTCTGCTAAGAAAGTGCCATTCAATCACTGTATTGTACATCTTCTGCATAATGAAAGCACCTGCAACTGCATAAGGCTTGATTTAACTTCCAAGCAGAGTATTCCTTTGTTGTGACTGAAATTTTATTTCCTATAATAGGTCTTTTCCCCCTAGTTTCATCATAGCCAACCTCCTGGATTCATTACAAGAATAACTGGTTAAGGCATTTCGATCCTTCTTTCATGAAAACATCAAACAAAACAAATATATTTTAACCTTAAAAATTATTTTTATTCAGTTAGCATTCAACAAAATATTATTTAGTGGCTACTGTCTACCAGGCACAAGGGTTTCAGAAGCCCTGAAGGAGTTTAAGGTCTGATGGGCAGGATATATATGCTAGTAAACATCATAATATTACAATGGGGACATTCTCAGCAGAGTTCTATCCAAACACTGATGAATAGTCACCCAAAAGGAAATACTTCAAACACAAGTGTTCATGTGGTCAAAGATGAAGAGCATGGTAGAGAGAATGGAAATGGCAAGAGGTTTAATATGGAGAAGAAGCTGAATAAGATTTGGAAAGTGGCAGTAGAAAAAAGCCATCCAGGGTATCTCAACCTTGGCAATACTGACATGCTGGACTTAATTGTTCTTTGTTGTTGGGGCTGTCCTCTGCATTGTAGGATGTGTAGCAGCATCTATGCTGTTCACCCACTAGATGCGTGCTCCCACCACCACCATCATAACGTGTTAATAAAAATGTCTCCAGACCTTGCCAAATGTCCCCTTGTGGACAGACTCTTACCTGGTTGGAAAACCACCAGAAAATTGGTGTAAGTTACATAAACAAGATCTGTATATACCATACAAAGGAGTTTGTATATTATCACATACATAGTAATGAGATGCCCCATTTCATAGAGACCCCATTTCCCATAGAATACAAGCACATATACCACCTGACATTTTATACAATTTCATATAACTTTTATATTTTGGTCAGGTGTGATGGCTCATGCCTGTAATCCCAGCACTTTGGGAGGACAAGGTGGGATGATTGCGCTAGGTCAGAAGTTCAAGACTAGCCTGGGCAATGTGGCGAAATCCCGTCTCTATCAAAAATACAAAAATCAGCCAGGTGTGGTAGCACACACCCGTGGTTTTAGCTACTCTGGAAGCTGAGGTGGGAGGATCACTTGAGCCTGGGAATTCGAGGCTGCGGTGAGCTGAGATCATGTCACTGCACTCCAGCCTGGGCAACAGAGCAAGACCCTGTCTCAAACAAACAAACAAACAAACAAAACTTATATATTTTGCAGTTATAAAGTTTTGTGGAGAGAGGCTTGAGCTTTTCCCATTTCAAAGCGGTTCTAAATTCCTAAACTAGCATGACCAATAGAAATATTTCAAATGTTTCTTGTATATGTAACACTGTTATAGAAGCAATATGGAGGAACAAAGGAAATAATGTAGTATTTGCTTTCAACATGATGAGAGTAAAATAATAATAAACAGGATGTTGGTCTTGCCATGCCTTGGTAAGCAGGAATTCTGGCAGAGTAAGACAGCAGCCAGCAAGACCCGGGTTCTGCAGTTGTTCTGCAAATAAATAAAGAATTACATTGCACAGGGATTCCCGCTCCCCGATTTTGAAGGCACATTAATTGAATGAAAATGATTTAAATTTTGATTTTGATGAACTGTTACAAAACAAATATGTACTATATATACATAGAGAGAATTAGCCAGATGAATGACCCACTGGCAATCTCACATATGTTTTTAGCAAAGGCAGTGAAGAGGTCACATAGCATCCTTAATGACATGACAAGCCTGGTCAGCAGTGTCTGATTTGTTTTGTTTTGTTTTGTTTTATTTTCATTTTTGCTTTTTTCCTTTTTTCTCTCTTTTCCCTTTTAATGTCCCAATACTTGGCAGTAATATATAGTTTTCAGTCAATGCTTCCTTCAGCATTTATTATATCATTGTTGCCATGACAAAAGATTATGGGTGTTAATCACAAACAGAGTGTTGTTACATGAGATTTTGAAACCTGGATCCAACAGTGGCATGATAATTGTGAGGAAAAAAAATTGATCACATTTTCAATAATAAAACAATGGTGAAGTCTTATTGATAATTTTGACATTTTTTTGTCTTCCGGAGGAAATCAAATATTAAATGACCTGAGAAATAAAATGTACAATAAAATGCAATTTAGACAACAATACAGAATTTCAACTCTTAACAAATGCAGGTATTTTTAAAGTTTTTAATTTCATAAAGTGATAGAATAATAAAAAGTATTTTTCAAATTAATTTTTATGATAAAAGTAATATAAGGATAACATAAAACCTCAAATAGGAAAGAAGAGCAAAAACCAAAAAGTGAATGATACACTTTTCCTCCAGCTTCTAATCCTTTCCTTAGGAAGTATTAACAATTTTTTGTGTATCCTTTCAGAAAGTTTTATTTGCACAGAAGATACCATTCTACATAGAGTTGCTCTATATTTTCCTTTTTTTACTTAAAGACTTTTTTAACTTAAAGACATCCTTGCAGAGGTTTCAATATTAAAACTCATATATCCACTGTATTCTTTCTAATGACCTTGTAGTGTGCATTTTGAGGTATGTATTCCATTGCATGCATGTATTTTTTTTTTAACAATTACTTTTGATGAAGAGTTACAGATTTTCCTTTTTTTTTTGCTTACAAATAACTGTATATTCTAAAATCTGTACATACATCCTTAAGCAATTTTTAAAAGCATTTATGAGATTCATTCCTAATAAGAAATTTCTTAAAATTCAATTTCTTAAATTTCAAAAAAGCTCTCTGAATCAGACATTTCTCTCAATGAGAAATTACTTCTTTTTTGTAATTTTTGTGTTTGGAATTCTATCGGGATATAAAAAAGATCAGGAGACAGAAATTCATGTTCTTACAGTTAATATGCTCTAACATGTTACATAATATAAAATGTCATGCATAGAATAAAAGCTTAATTCAAGAATATATTTAATATCAGAAAAGTTTTGTAGTTTAGATTAGAATATGTAAAATTGAACATTGACTTAATGAATGATTTAACAGTATGTATAATACGGTTACTCCTATTTCTCTAAAATGTTGTATGTGTGTCTTACGTTTAAAGGCATATTGAAAGCACCAACCATTATGGTACAACCATCCCAGTTAGGAATTTAAAATGGTTTTGAGCTACTCAAGCTAGTTAAACATGAGTCTGGCCAAAATATGTAGAATCAAATCTGTGTGCCATACATTCATTCAGTCAAAAATATTCATATAATTTATAATATGTGTCAGATATTAATAAACATTTTTAAACATTGTAAGGGTCCTAAGAATCTACTTTTATAAGATAGAATTTGAGGTTTTCTATCAATTTTCTAATCCAAATTCTAGTATATTCCATAATTGATTAATGTATTCACATTTATTCTATATCAACTATTGAATAAATAATTTATCAACAATAACTTTTATTCAATATAAGAGTTATTGAATACCTACAGCATGCCAGGTTCTATGGTAGATGATGTAAATACAAAATCCTCCCTTTATTTCATGAAACTTGCAGCTTAGTCATTAAAATAAATATGACTTAAATATTTTTGCAAATGATTATAAAATCAAAACTCTGCTATATACTAAAAAGGAGAGTTACAGGTCATATAAGAGTATATTAAGTGGGAATTCATCTAGTCAGGAATATTTCTTGGATGTGAGGTTGAAAGGATAGATAAGAGTTATGAACACAAAGAAGAAAATGAACAGCGTTTTGGAGAAGAAACAGTGTCTGCAAAGATCTTGTGAGGGAAGTGCTCACAGCTATGATCATTTACCTAGTCATGACTGTATAGTGGAATGGATATACTTTATAGTTGTAAATTTATGACATGTTTCCTCGTGCGTGGGGTAAGAACTACTGTAAAGAGGAAGTCCAAATGTTAGATCCTCTCAAGACAGTAAAATCAGTATCTCACTCTGTAAGGAATAGCAGAGATCAAAGCCACCCTTATAATGGTCCTATGCTACCCCCTATAATTTGCAGGTTTGGATCATACTAAGGCCAGATAGACTGTTCATCAATGACAGTAAACTACTGAAGACTCAAACAAACAAGTGTTATCTCTAATTGCAACTACTATACCAGACATGGCATCTTTCCTAGAGCAGATTAGCACTGCCTCTGGATGTCAAATGCAATCAGAAACAGTAAATATTTATTGTCTTGCTCCAACATGTTGTTAATTATTTTTTCTTATGTCAAAATATAGTCTGAAGGGAACCGATTGTCTGGACACCTTGGAGAATATCATCTTTGTTCACTATATTGATGGAACCATATCAATAACATCTCGGTCACTGAAACAGATGAGCAAAAGTAGCAATCAAATTGGAGGCTTGAGAAGACACATGTGGGAGGATAGGAGAAAAAACAACATAAAAATTGAGGAGCCCAACACATGAGAGAAGTGTGTAGGGGTCTGATGGTCTCTGACATAATGAAACATTTCCTTAAAGTAAAAAGCAAATTATTGCATCTTGCAACTGTCATTACCATGAAAAGTGAACAATACCTTATAGGCTACACAATCTTCTGAGCATAGCAAGTCCCATACTTGAGAATACTGCTCAAACTCATTTACCACATGACAGGAAGGGCTGTCAGCTTTCAGCAGGGTCTTAAACAGAACTAGGCTGTGGTATAAGTGGCTCTGCTCCTTGGGACAAAGAATTCGGAAAACATTATGATGCCAGAAACATCTTTGATGAGTAAGCCTAATTGCAGTTTATATAAAACCCAACAAGAAGAATCATAACATAGACTGCATGATCCTGGAGCAAAACCATACCATCTGCAAGACCATGCCAACATAGAGCTTCTGGCATGCTACTGGGATTTGGTAAAGATGAAGTTCCTGAACATAGGGTAGAGGTCACTACGCTGTCAGAACTATCCATCATAATTTAGTGTCTATCAGAACTACTGAGTCATAATTCAGGTGTACCCAGAAACAATTTAATGTAACATAGAAATGGCATTTCAGGGATCGGGCATAAGCAAGACCAGAGGTTCCAAATAAGATGCAGGAGTCATTGTATTAGACCCCCATGCCATCCACCATTAGTGCACCAATGCCTCTCAATTCATATGGCTGAATGGGAGGGAGGTCCTGACAGAAGAAGAAAACATTCAAGCTTGAGCCATGCATCGATCAGCTTAGTGCGTGAATATAAGAAAAAAATGGGCATTGACAACTTTAGAGCTCCGCTAAAGGGTGACTGGTAAATATAGTGGAGAGGGGCAATTCTCCAATGGTTAACATGTCTTCAATGCATCTGGTTGTCCATTTTGTTTGGAAATAAAAGTGGCCTTAGGTGAGAACTTAGACTGACTCACAGACATGGTAAAAGGCTTAGCTGGTTGATTAGGGATCTGGAAGGAGAAGAGTTGAATGATGAGGGATAAGGGGGTCTGGATTGGTGGCATGTCAATGACTACATGAGAGTAGGCACGATATTTAAAATCTTAATATTGATAATAACATGCACCAGAAGCACCTGCCAAGAAGACAGAAGACTCAGCATCAGCCCAAGTGCTAGTCTTACATGTCTGTAAATGTACATGGGCCCATTTACAAAAATTATCTAGTTACTGCCCTCATCAACTATTCAACCTGCTAGAAACAGAAAATACTTAATGCCCAATATAGCACTAAACCTTGAAGGGACATACCAGAGATAAGGTGGAAAGTCGACTACATTAGACCCCTTCCACCTAGAAGGGGTAGTAATTCTATGTTTTGTTTATTTATCACTACACAGAAAACCATCTCTAGTGGCTTAAAATGACAACACTTGCTTTGCTCATAAATCAGCAACACTTCTCTGCTTCACTGCACATGAGCCAGAGCAGCTCAAAGGCTGGGGAATAGAATCGTCTGAAAGTGTACTGCTCAATCTAATGGCTGGAAATAGATACTGGCTCTCAGCCGGGACTTCAGCTGAATCTGTGGGCAAACTCCTCCATGTGGACCTTTTCAGAGCATAGTGGTGGACTCTAAAGATATGTGTCCCAAACACAAGAGAGAGCCAGGCAAGAACTGGATCACCTTTTCTAATCTGGCTTTGTAAGTCACATAACTTCACTCCTGCCAGTGTCACTAAAAGCAGATGACTAAAGCTATACCATATTCAAGAGAAAGTATATTAAACTCCACTTTTTGGTGGAGGAGTGTTGAGGAATTTTTGGATACATTTTAAACTACTACATTTGTCTTTATTGGAATTAATATATATCATGGTATGGATTATTCTTTCCTGCCTGCAGAAACTCTGCAGAACTAGAGTCTAGAGATTTAGTGTTTGATCCATTGACATACGATTCTGCATAAAGTCATATTATAAAAATTGACTTACTTTAGAGAAAAGGAGGGGTAGAGGTGGGTATGAACCATGAGATTCATGGCTCTATCATATACTGACCATTCATAAGCTTCCAGCTTTACATAGTGAAGAAATTGCCTGTTTCAGGCACAATTATCCAAGTGTGATCTTAGATGACACCCAGAAAGGATGACAATATATAGACAAAATCAATTACTAGTATATGGCACTGTGTGTCCCTGCTAGGTAGAATACATGTGTCTAGAAACTAAGGAGTTGAAGTAGGAATGGACCTGCTTACAATCATTAGTAGAGAACCATTTGGAGAAATTTCTGCTTCCCATCTCCATAATTCTAGGCTGTCCAGATTTCCATGTCTTGATTCTGAGTGAGAACATACTTCTACCAAGGGACAAAGAAGTGTCTCATTATATCTCAAAATCTAGGTTTTGCCCAGTAACTTAGGACTTCTCATTCTAAGAGACTACCAAGCAAAAAGAGAAGTCTGCATCCTGGAAGGGCTAAATGACATTGATCATTAGGAGAAGGTGAAACTGATATTACACAGTGGATCAAGGAATCATATTCTCAGTTTGGAAACTAGGTGATCCACTTGGACATTTCTTGGTATGCACTTGCCCAATTTTAATGGTAAGTAGAAAAGTGCAGCAGGCGTGGCCCTAGAAAAGGATGGTAACAAGAGGATCAGACTTCTCAGGTATGAGGGTCTGAGCCACCTCATCTGGCAAGTTACCTAGACTTTCAGAAGTACTAATGTAGAGTGAATGGAATTCAGGACTAATGGTGAAAGTTATGGTCTTGAGACCAGCTGCAGCAAAAGGGGCTTAAGTCTATCCCATTAACTTTTTTTCTTGCAAGTTTTGCCCAGGTAAAACAGGACCAGTAGAATCTCAGCGCAGCTCTTCTGTAACTTACTATATAAAGCAGGAAGTGGACTATAGCAGATACTGTGGTGTACCACCTAGATTCATCTGTCCTACCTCAGGACTGAGCACTCATTCTCCAGCTGCTTGGTTTGCTAGAAATTGACTCGAGGTCATGTCTGCTCTCTATGGGCAGCTCACATCTGATGATTGGTTCATGCAGAAATATAAATGTCTAGGTTTCTTGTCCAAATCAAGACACTGATGAAGGGCCATCCCACCCTGAGTCCTTTGTAGAATGATCTGAGACACAGTTCTCTACCCAAATTTGCTTTTTAGGATCGTCCTCAGGTGTTAATCCTGCATAGAAATCTTCAGAGCAGGCTTCCAGCAGACCCTATCTGAGATGAGTCAAGGGAACAAGAAGATAGAAGAGGAGATAAAGCTCAGGGACCAGAAGAAATACCATACTTTTTCAACATGTATATGGCCCACATTCCTTTTTCAAATTTTTATATCTCTATAGTTGAAATACAGTTTATAATTCATGTGATAAACAAGCCTTGTGTTACAGTTTGATTGGCATTTTCTTTTTGTTGTAGTATATAAATTAATGACATTTTACATTCAAAACCCAGATTTGACTTAAAAAACAAAAACAAAAACAAAACAAAACAAGCAGGAAGAGGTTAGAATTTGGATTTTCTAGATATTTAAGTAATTTTAAAGGCCTAATAGAGACCCTAAGGACAGTGGGAAGGTATTTAAGAGAAAAAGCCTGGCATCATACGGTTTCCTTCTGAAAAGACCTCTGAATCTAGTGTATGAAGAAATAATGATAAGATATGTAACCTCATGAGCAGGCCCTGTGTAGTCGTCTACCCAAAGCAGATGAGAGTGTTTCATGGAGATTAAAAAAACAAACAAACAAACAAACAAACAAACAAAAAACTGGATAGATTGAGAGATTTGAGAGATATTTAGCAGATGAAATCTGTAGTACTTAATTTTAGGATGAACATAGGGAGTAAAAAGTGACTCTGGCTTTTAAATCAGCAACCAGGTGACTGGTGGTATCATCCATGAGCTAGGAAACACAGAATGAAAACCAAGGAAGGTTTCTTTAGAGGGGAAGTGTAATGTGAAAATCGGGAGTCATTTGTTTCACACTTTAACTTTGGAGATGTCACTAGCTATTGAGAAGAGCTGTCGAGCAAAATGTTATATGTGTGATTCTAGGATCTGAAGAAGTGTATGCCTGAGATACAGTTTTGGGAACCATTTGAATAGATTAATAAGCAGTAATTGAAGCTCCAGATATGGATGGTATCACACTGGATAGTGTGAATAAAGGAAGGCCTAGGAGCAAGCCTTTATTAACTCCACGATTTAGCAGCTGGGTAGTAAAAATACATTTATAAAAGGATACTTCAGAGAAGCATTCACAGAGGAAAAACAGATGGCTGTTGTGTCCCAGAAGACAAGGAAAGAAAGTGTTCCAAGAAAGAGGGTGTGGGAACTGGTGTTGAATGATGCTGATACAGCAAGTAAGACAGGGACTGAAAAAATGTTATTTAGTTGGTGACAGGGAGGCCATTGGTAATACCGTCAAGAGCTATTTGCTGGAAAGGGAAGGCTGCATGCTGCATGAAAGCAGGCTAAGCAGTGAGAACATATGAGGAAATGGTCACAGATTCAGCTGCAAAAGGTGGAACAGAGAGGATGACAAGTGAAAGGTAGTAAGCCCTGAGTTTTTGTTTTGTTCATAATGATTTCTCTTCTTTCTTTTCTGTATCTTTCTCTAGCTCTCAGAAGGAAGCACATTTAAGAGTCAACAGAAAAAAACTGAGTTTAAGTTAGAGGTTGAATAAACAAAAGACAAAAGGAATAATTGATAATAAAAGTAAGGATCCTAAATTACCCAGAATGACATTTTATCTTCCACATGGAAGAATATAGCAATGGGTTTGAATAGTCTGTTCCCTCTTTTCTAAAACTGAGTGGGTGTAGTGTTTATAAGTTGAAGTGTTTGAGAAAAAAACAACAACAAAAAAAACACTATAGAAGTAAAAATAAGTTAAAATTAAATTCTGGAGATTTTTAGATAATTATTGCAGCTTGGTGCTGATTATCAAGCTAAATTTTGGTTTTCTTTCTCAGATTACAAATTATGTCAGATTTTACAATAATGATGAAAACAATGACAAGCTGTGTGTTGAGAAAGCCATTTCTGTAAAATTTTCACTCACTGGATAATCATATGTGAAGCCCAGGCCTAAATGCTATCATTAAATATGATGCCAATGGGCTTTCTTGCCATTCCACGTGCCTCTGTATTTCCAGATATAAGGAACTGCCAGTTAAAATTATACAAATAATAACTACTGAGAAAATCAGAACTTACCATCAGACCGTTACCTGGGGTTAACAACAACAACAACAAAATAGATCAGTACATATTCCCTATAATTCAACTACTATATCCTATGTGTTGAGGAAATTATTATTCATTATTCAAAACCCAAGTCAAGCATCATTCCACTAGACTACTTCCTTAACCTCACCTCCAACTCTATGCACAAAGCACATGCCTTACCTCATAGCACTTAACCTCATGAATGGCAGGTTTCTATTCTAAGTTTCTAGGATTAGACTGTGAGCTCTATGAGGAGGAACAGCTTCTGATTCAACTTTGCATATTCACAGCACCTAACTCTTGTTCCAAATTGTTGAATGAGATAAGTAGAAAAGACAGAGAGAGACGAAAGAAAATCAGGAGAGAAAGGAAAGAAGAAAGAATGGAAATGAGAAGGTGATAAAGGAAGGATGGAAGAAAGGAAGGAAGGAAGGAAGGAAGGAAGGAAGGGAAGTAAAAAAAAGTAAAAGAAAGAATAAAACGAAATAATGTAGCATCACAGAACATAACGCCTTGTGATCAAATAATTGGCAAAAATAAAACTTGTCATTATCTACTTGGTCAAACTGACAAATGTTCTTAACTAAAAGGCAATGATTCCTTAATTCAACAAATATATATTGAGTACCTATTCTGTGCCAGGCATGGGTCCACTGGATGGTATATTATAAATAAGAAAAAAAATTCCCTACCCTTTTGGATTTCACTTTCTAAGGTAAGTCATCTTAATGCATTAGTTATACAGTATGATCTAAGTTGTTAAGTGTTATGGAAAAATATACAGCAGAGCCACCTGGACTGACAATGCAAGGGTGAAAGACTGAAATTTTAAAATAGGTGGTTAGGGTAAGATTCACTAAAAAGACATTTGACTCAGAGTCATGCATATGTTCTAGAGGAAGGGCATTCCAATGAGAGAAACCAATAGTGAAAAAGCTCTGAGACAGTGTGTGCCTGGAGTGTAGAAAGCCAGGATGGCTAAAAGCAGAGTGAAGAGAGGTGAGAAAGGTGATGGGGAGAGGAGGCAGCTCCAGCTCATGGAAAACCGTATAGCCATTGCAGACTTTTTTTTTTTTTAATTTATTATTATTATACTTTAAGTTGTAGGGTACATGTGCATAACGTGCAGGTTTGTTACATATGTATACTTGTGCCATGTTGGTGTGCTGCACCCATCAACTCGTCATTTACATCAGGTATAACTCCCAATGCAATCCTTCCCCCCTCCCCCCTCCCCATGATAGGCCCCGGTGTGTGATGTTCCCCTTCCTGAGTCCAAGTGATCTCATTGTTCAGTTTCCACCTATGAGTGAGAACATGCGGTGTTTGGTTTTCTGTTCTTGTGATAGTTTGCTAAGAATGATGGTTCATATGGAACCAAAAAAGAGCCCGCATCTCCAAGACAATCCTAAGTCAAAAGAACAAAGCTGGAGGCATCACGCTACCTGACTTCAAACTATACTACAAGGCTACAGTAACCAAAACAGCATGGTACTGGTACCAAAACAGAGATATAGACCAATGGAACAGAACAGAGTCCTCAGAAATAATACCACACATCTACAGCCATCTGATCTTTGACAAACCTGAGAGAAACAAGAAATGGGGAAAGGATTCCCTATTTAATAAATGGTGCTGGGAAAATTGGCTAACCATAAGTAGAAAGCTGAAACTGGATCCTTTCCTTACTCCTTATACGAAAATTAATTCAAGATGGATTAGAGACTTAAATGTTAGACCTAATACCATAAAAATCCTAGAGGAAAACCTAGGTAGTACCATTCAGGACATAGGCATGGGCAAAGACTTCATGTCTAAAACACCGAAAGCAACAGCAGCAAAAGCCAAAATTGACAAATGGGATCTAATTAAACTAAAGAGCTTCTGCACAGCAAAAGAAACTACCATCAGAGTGAACAGGCAACCTACAGAATGGGAGAACATTTTTGCAATCTACTCATCTGACAAAGGGCTAATATCCAGAACCTACAAAGAACTCAAACAAATTTACAAGAAAAAAACAAACAACCCCATCAAAAAGTGGGCAAAGGATATGAACAGACATTTCTCAAACGAAGACATTCATACAGCCAACAGACACATGAAAAAATGCTCATCATCACTGGCCATCAGAGAAATGCAAATCAAAACCACAATGAGATACCATCTCACACCAGTTAGAATGGCGATCATTAAAAAGTCAGGAAACAACAGGTGCTGGAGAGGATGTGGACAAATAGGAACACTTTTACACTGTTGGTGGGATTGTAAACTAGTTCAACCATTATGGAAAACAGTATGGCGATTCCTCAAGGATCTAGAACTAGATGTACCATATGACCCAGCCATCCCATTACTGGGTATATACCCAAAGGATTATAAATTATGCTGCTATAAAGACACATGCACACGTATGTTTATTGCAGCACTATTCACAATAGCAAAGACTTGGAATCAACCCAAATGTCCATCAGTGACAGATTGGATTAAGAAAATGTGGCACATATACACCATGGAATACTATGCAGCCATAAAAAAGGATGAGTTTGCGTCCTTTGTAGGGACATGGATGCAGCTGGAAACCATTGCAGACTTTTACTAGCAGGAGATGGAAGCCTTTTGAGGGTGTTTAGCAGAGCAGTGACATGTTCTGGTTTAAACTTTCAAAGAATCTGCATTTAAATGAACTGCTGCATTAGAATAGAAGCTGGGGCCAGTGAGAGGCCAGGCAGGAGATCCTGGTGGCCTGGACTGGGTTGGCAGCAGTGGAGGTGAGAAAAGTGGTGGGATTCTGGGTGCACCCTGAGGACAGAGGCAAAGGGATTCGCTCTAGGATTGGAGTGGGCTGTGGGAGAGAGAGACGCCAAGAGAAAGTTCAATTTGACTAAATTCCAGTTCCGGGATTGCAAGTCCTATTCAAATACGTTTCTATGTTCTCAAAGCATTCATATATGAATAAACACAAACTTGAAATTCTTTTTATTCTCACCTATTGATATTATGAATTAGATCAGTTTTCAAGTTCATGTATCAAAAACATGGTATTTTATGACATCGTAATGATAGAAAAATAAGCATTTATAAATTATGTGAGGGCTGCTTTAATCGGAAAAGTCCTCATTTCTGGTGTATCTTCATGTTTAGAGTAAGGAGCTGAGAAAGGCATCTGAGCTAATATTAAGAGAAGAAACAATTGATATTACAGAGGGTCTTTTGTGGCTAGTTTTAATGAATAACATTTTGTCATCAAGTGAAAGTATACAGACTACAAATCCATACAATACACAGCATATCACTTCCATCAGTGTACCATAGAAGCCTTTAAGGCAGACAATACTTCAGCTGATAAAGCAGAAAGACAAAGCTACATGGATTAAAAATTAAAATCTGCTGGTTTACTGTCCATCATTTATTCTCTATATCGTGGTTAGCTTAACTTTAAAAAGTAACAAAGCAAATATTTCTTCCATAGAGCACTTTACATTGGGGATTTTGAATTTAAACGTTATAAAGAAACTACTTATATTTAATCTAGTATTTTTATTTTAGAATTTGTATTTCTGAAGAATATATTTCCAAGAACCCAATAATACTGTGTCTCTTTGGACTATAGAATGTTAGGCTTTTAGACTTTTTAATATAAAGGATTAGGTAAGCCTATGAAAGAAGCATTTGAGAAAAATATAACACTTTGTTACTATTTTGATCTCAATGACATAAGTTGTATACTCACAAGAAGTTCAGAAAAACTATCCAGCAAAGACTTCCTTTAAGTCTGTTTCCTCAGTGATATGTCTCCTAATACCAACATGAGCTCTGGAGCCAAACCTCTTGGGTTCAAATCCTGGCTCAGTCCCTTACTAGCTGTAAGACTGTGGGAAGTGCATTTAAAGTCTCTGTGATTCTGTTTGCAGGTGTATAGTAAAGGGATTAATAAAAATACAGCATTATTGGATTGTTGTGAGAATCAAAAGATTTAATACATAGATAGCATTTAGAACTATAGCAAACAAAAACAGCCATTTAACATTAGCTGTGATGGTTGCGGAGAATACTTATCAACCGTGCTTTTCCTTTCCTGTTTTTTATGGAACCTTATGAGTGTATCTGACTTCCCGGGGCCAGAAGCAGAGCTTTGAAGACTTCTGTTCCATACAACTTAATGATGTACCAAGACCTCTACAGTCTTGCCTCTGACTTTCTTTTGATTTCTCAAACATTCTAGCTAGCGATTTCTTGTCTAGGAACGCACCTTCTCAAGATGTTTGCATGCCATATTCCTTCTAGTTATTCAGATTTCAGCTTAAAAGTCATTGCCTCGGAAAAATGTCTTTGACTTCAAACTAAAATCAATAACCACTCTCCTTTAGCTCACTCTGATTAGTTATCTCAAAATATTCGTGATTTTCTGAAACTCTTCATGATAATTATTTTTATTTCTGTTTCTTTTGATTAATAAGTAACTCTACTCAAGAATAGTGGCTGCATATAATATTTACTGAATAAGTATTTGCTGAATGAGTAAAATAATAAGTTAAAACTCAAAATTTGTATTGTCTTAGCTTCAAATTCTCTGACCATCTTTTGCATACTTCATTCTATAAGCCATCTCACTGACCCACTACATGACCCTACGAGGCATGGCTTGGGCAGCCTCAAAGCTTATACTGCCATTAAGGAAAGATCTCACAGTGTCAGAAAGACTGGTAGCCAGCAACTGGCATCATGCTCATATAAAAGAAACATTTTTTGCTCAGTATTTCACTAGACTGAATGTTTAGACAATTTCTAAAGAGAAGTTAAAATTTCCTAATGCAATGAAGCAATCTGCCTATGTAGTGCCAATAGAAAGGCAAACAAAATATCTAGCAGCTCAAAAATATCTTCCTCATTAAATGCCCCAAATTTCCCACATGTCCACAAAATACTTACTACTGTCTTTTGGAACTAACATTCCAAAGACTACAACTTGAGAAATGATGAAATAGATAAGGTGCATTTGAAATCATCTACAGATGATTTTGAATACAACATAAATACCAAATACTAAACTTCCCACTAGAGATTTTAGAAATACATTTACCTAGCTCAAAAACGCAAATGTTAAGTGTGTCTTTTTAAAAAAATAACCTGACCCATATGAAATGTACTGATGTGTGTCCCCTGCAAAGCCCCTTCCCACTGAAAATAAATGTCCCAAATAAAAGAGGCATATAATATATTAGAATTTACATTTCTGTTTCTCTGATTCAGAGGAAATCAGCAAGAGCAATTGCCAGCCCTATGCTGAGTCCATCCCCATCTCTCCACCTTTTGTTTTCCTGGAGAACACAGCAAATGCAATAGATCAAAGTCTGTTTTCTCTGTGCACATAGGGAGCTGGAAGGCTGTACGCTCACTGCCACTGCATCAGATGGATAATGACAGATGTAATGTCTATAGCATTTCAGTAGATGAGGGATTTTTTTTGCCTTATCCTATGAGAATGGAGGACAGTGAATCAGTGTACTGCATGCACAGACTGCCAAGAGGAATATACCACCAGCCGGAGCAGCAAAAACAAACAATCCCAAATGCTTTTGTGGTTTACAAGTGGTCATTTTTCAAAGAGGATGCACGTGGATAGAGAGGAGAGGCTCCTGGCGAATGGAAGAAAACTAACGCTGTTTCACAACATTTCTGGGAAGACACTTCCATCAAATATTCATGGTAGCCTCTTGTCTATATGAGCCTGGTTGATAGAATAATAGTGCCGATTCACCTGGCACCAAATCTCAGCCCCTTTCCCATTCCTCAGCTAGTAAATCTTGGCTGTCAGTGATAGGCGCTGATGGGAAATGATAGCCTTATTGAGCTGCCTCATGAACTGTAACTCATTTGTTCTCAAGACCCAGACTGACAGCCCTTGCATTTCTCCCTTCCAGCAAAATTGAGCATAAATCACTTTATCATTTTTCCACATGACAGTTTATCAGAATTCTGGAATTCTATATGAAGTCATAGGGGCTGGTGACAGAAAATGAGACAACTTCTATCCTGTAGCTGAGGACTGCCCCTCCAAAGGCAGCAATGCCACCATAAAAATACCAATGAGATTCAACTAAATACAAATTCTACCCCGTTTGAAAGACACAGCATTAGCTTTCTTTTCTCTAGAGTTTTCTGCATGAGAAAGAGGGGGAGAGCGAAGTTATGGAATATAATTATGCCTTTTTTCTAACAAGCAAGTGGAAAAAGTGGTCCAGTCCAATTCAATGCTTCCACTGCCTAATTTCAGTGCCGGTGTTTTCTGAGAGTGAATAGTCAGAATGGTGGGGGCTGATATTGAGGCCATACCAGGTTTTCTCCAAAGTCGATTAAACTAATTTAGCATAACCTGACAGTTTGCCTTCCTTTCTTCAAAACATAGTTTACACGTGCACAGACTGTGTTTCCCAACTAGGAATACAAAGACAGTTGAGATGCCCTGACTGTTTAGAGGATCACAACTTCATGGATGTGTTGGGGTGAGCCAGGCAGGCCAATTCACAAGGAAGATGGTTCCTATAGTGTGCATGGGGAACATTAGTGCTTTGGAGACATGGAGGAGGAAGTGGTTGACTGTGGAGGAAGAAGCAGTCTGTAGAGACCTCTTAAGAGAGGTGACTGTGAAGTTAAATCTGGGAAGCTGATTCAGGGTTTCCACCAAGTGGACCAATGACTGTCTTGTGGGTGGCCATAGAGGCTGGAGGTCTAGTCAGTTTATTTCATCCTCATTTTAATCTAAACATAAGTCTTTCTCTACGTGGTGGTTCACTCAACCTTTACAATTTTATTTTATGTATTTATTTGTTTAGATTTTTGAGTCAGGTCTTGCTCTGCTGCCTAGGCTGGAGTGCAGTGACACAATCACGGTTCACTGTAGCCTCTACCTTTCAGGCTCAAGTGATCCTCCTGCCTCAGCCTCCTGAGAAGTTGTGACTTACAGGCACACCCCATTACACCTGGCTAAAGCTTTACAATTTTAAATAGAGTTCTCTAAAAACACTTAGTACTATCTAAGATTTAACATGCATACATTTGTACACTGAGGATCTATAAAAGCACTAGGTTCAGTTATGGAACAGAAAACACTGCACACATGTGGCTTGACAATAACATATCAGCGCCCATATTGCCTGCCTGTGAGGGGTATTACAGATTAAACTCTCTTTCACTGCTTATAGTACTGTCATCAACTTTTTAACTTTGAAATTCCCTGACTTTCTGACCCAAAACAAGGGGCCACATGACCATTGCATGGTTGATTCTGAAGCATGGAAGTAAATACACCACTTTAATGTAGAAGACATGTACACAGTTGTGACACTTACAAGATCTCTTTTTTGAAATTTGCTTTTCTCACAGATCGCTATTCAAATTAAGAAGGGAGTTTAACAAAGTTTGTGTATTTCTAAAGGCCAAACAATGGCTTTTATTTCCCTTGTTTCCCAAAGTCTTCTTTCTGAACATTGATTCTGGCCTTTACAGATATATTTCAGTATCTGAACTATGTGAAATAACTATTTTTTCCTCTTGGTTTTTTTTTCTTATTGTTGTTGTTGTTAGTGGTGGTGGTAGAAATATCTCTTTACATAAGCATTTATGGAGTTTCCAAGGTGTTATGTATAGATATTTAGATATATGAACACAATTATATATATGTGTGTGTGTGTGTTTTTTTGTGTGTGTTACAAACACTTAGAAAATGTCAAAATTTAGATGTGAATCTCTCAGATGGCAGTAGTACGTCCCATTTGCTGTTTTAATTAATTAAATCATTGGTTTAAATAAATACCTATAGGGCATATATTTTCCATAGAGGTGATATCATCCCAAGGAGGAAAAATTGGCTCTTGAGGGGGTTAAAATATCTTATTTCATATGTATAAAGCACAGATATACATATAGTATATATCTATGGTTTCAACTTTCATGGGAAAGGAAATTTTCATGGGACAATAATGGAAAACAAAATGTTGAGAACACTGGCATCAGGCATCTGTAATGGTATCAATGGTGGTAATTATTTTAAAATATGTTTTGAATAAAGTAATCTGGGTGACTGCTTTGGCTTTCACGGTTTTATTTTGATTTGCAGTGGAGTGATAGCAGTTTCAGTCATTTTTCCGAAGAGAGTGGAAAATAAGGTATAAATAGAAAGTCTACATGTGGGAATCTGGCCAGAGATATTGCAATGAGTAAATAAGAGAACAGGGACCAAGAAAAATCACTTATTCCATCAAACAAGCCCCTGGATGCAAAACAGTTGGCAGTTTCTGCTTCCCAAGCAACCTTTGCCTGTTACAAAGTGTCAGAATGAGCATCGCAATCCCACTGCAATCATATGCACTTTGTAAAATCTCTCTAGGAATTAGTGTCTCTAAAAATAGGCAATGAAGAAGTTATCTCATTCTAATTTATTGCCATTTTCACTCAATAAAGTTCCATTTAAATGTCTATGGAGGTCATGCATATTAGCAAGACATGAGCAGTTCTAAAAGCATGTCTGAATCATGCTGAAAATTCCTGACACCCAAGTAATTGAAAGCCTGTAAGGCAGTGTGTGTGTGTGTGTGTGTGTGTGTGTATGCGCGTGCGTTGCTCTGTACTTGAAAATGTATATGATGGTTGTAAAAGGTCCACCCATTGGGAGGTGGAGTTTATGTCACCTCCTCTTGAACCCAAGAGTCTTCGTAACTGTTCTCAAGGAATACACATGGTGGAAATAACACTGCATGATTACTGAAGCCAAAAAGGAAATACATTTCCACCATTTTTTGAAATGCACATCTCCATAGCTCTGAGCTGCCATGCAAGAATACCATCTGAAGCTACCGTGTTGGAAAACCACAAGGAGATACTATAAAGAGATGGAAGGAGATACTGGGTTGTTTCAGCCCTGGCTGTTTGCATCTTATGAGCCCAGGTACCAGACATGTGAGTGAATGTGCCTTAGATGATTGCAGGCCAAGCCGTCCTCTGATAGCAACTACATGAAGGATTCAAGTGAGAACTGCCAAGCTGAACCCAGTCAACCTCCACAAGAGATAATAGTAAAATAATTGTTGTTACTGCAAATTACTAAATTTTGGAATTTGGGTATAGCTTGCTATACGGCAACATGTGATAGGAACATGTGCTCATATGCACAAAGTGAGAATGATTCCATTATGACCAAATATTTCTAGAGAAACTTTTCAAAATAACTTGAGCTATTTTCTGGAATATCATAGCATGAAAGAGGACTTTATTTTTTTAATTGAACAGAACAATTCTCTATATTGTAAATTTCATCAAGGAATTATTCCAGTAATTCATTTTCCTTAAAAATAATCGCACTTGGTAATTTACATTACATATTTGGTATCTTGGGTTTTTGCAGAATTTTGAAATATTTGTCTTTACTGCACAGCTTTTTCCTTTGAAATCTTTCTCATATTTTTCCCCTTGACTTTTTTATTGCCTCATTTCATCTACCTAAATTTAATGTCTCTTTATTCATCTTATTCTGATCATGTTATTTCAGCTCTGTCCCCGATGCTATTTCTTTCTAGCATCTTGCACTTTTTTAAGTACCTTCAACTGATCACCCTGCCAGACTCCCCAACAATTCAGGATTGGCCCAAGGACGTGAAGAGACCTGGCAGCAAGGGCAGCAGTGGCTGCTAGAGACCAGCACAGTAAACCAGTGTCTGTGTCACCAGCGCCAGCACCAACCCATTAAAGTCCCCTGAAGTACTGCACTTGTTTACTGCCTCTTGAAGCCCCAGGGTTTCATTTCTTCATGTATTTATTTAGTCCTTCATTCCAGAACCCTATGAAAACCACCAACTACAAAGGCAAATACAGTCTTAGCAACAATGATAATAAGAAGAATAACAATCATAATAATATGACCCCAGTCTTCGAAAGATTCCATCCGGAGAGAGCCAACCACAGTGATGTTGATAGAACTGAGTGGCTAGCCACAACAGAAGTATTCATAAAGTGCTATGGGAACACAGAGGAGAGACTCCTCACGTCAGCCTAGGGAGACTGAAGAAGTTATCTCAGCCAATGCAACATTGGAACTAATAAATCAGTAATGGAAATTCAAAAAGAAAAAATATAGGCCAGGTGCAGTGGCTCACGCGAGTAATCCCAGCCCTTTGGGAGGCTGAGGCAGGTGAATCATCTAAGGTCAGGAGTTAAAGACCAGCCTGACCAAAATAGTGAAACCCCGTCTCTACTAAAAAAAAAAAAAAAAAAAAAAAAAAAAAAAATAGCCAGGAGTGGCGGTGGGCACCTGTGATCCCAGCTACTGCAGAGGCTAAGGCAGGAGAATTGCTTGAACCCAGCAGGTGGAGTTTGCAGTGAGCCGAGATCCCGCCATTGCACTCCAGCCTGAGTAACAAGAGCGAAACTCTATCTCAGAAAATTAAAATAAAAAAGAGAAAAAGTATGAGTTCACATGCATGAGAACAAATGGATATCAATGTTCACATTCAGGAAATAGAAAGTAGCTAGTTCTGCTGAAACTGCAGATACAGCCATGTCCCATGAGAACAAGTAAGTAAGGGCTGGGTGATTAAAAACTCTGCTATGCGGCCAGGCATGGTGGCTCACGCCTGTAATCCCAGCGCTTTGGGAGGCCGAGGCAGGAGGATAACGAGGTCAAGAGATCGAGACCATTCTGGCCAACATGGTGAAACCCCGTCTCTACTAAAAGTACAAAAATTAGCTGGGCGTGGTGGTGCTTGCCTGTAGTCCCAGCTACTCGGGAGGCTGAGGCAGGAGAATTGCTTGAACCCAGGAGGCGGAGGTTGCAGTGAGCCGAGATGGCGTCACTGTACTCCAGCCTGGGCAACAGAGGGAGACTCCGTCTCAAAAAAAAAAAAAACAAAAAACAAACAAACAAAAAAAATCCCGCTTTGCGTATTCTTTACCCCTCTTATACACACCCCACATCAGCACATGGGCAGACACATGCATACACAGAGATGCACATACCTTTAGTCTTGATGTATCAGTTAGTGTTCAAATTAATTTGGTAATACCAGAGAATCAAGTTACAAAATCCTGTATCTAATCTTGGAAAAGATATATCTCCTTCTTGCTATCTTTTCCAGAGAAAAGATATTGTCCCTAGCCTTAAATATTTCCTCAGGTTCTCTGAGAATATCTTCTGAATGATTAACTCACTCTACACTTATGAAGGATTTCCTAATATTTTGCTTCTGTTTTTCCCTGCTGTAGCTTTTACTTAGGCTGCCCTCACTGACAAATGAGAATCATCAACTCCTAACTTATTTATAACATCCTTTTATATATTTGCAGGAGAGCTCAGGGAGCAATTCAAACAGAAATGCAGCTGCTTTCAGTTCCACTAAATAAAAAACCAAGCATACTTAGTTTGGTCTCTCAGATATGGCATCTCAGCCCAGAGATATTGTTAACAACGAGTTGTATATAGTATGGAAGAATCCTAGTTATTTCCAGCAATCTGGGGTTTGGATGAAACATGCCTCCAGTTCTTCGGTGGTATTTTCTATTTTGTAAGAAGTACTCATTCCATGAAAAGCTATGTTTAAAAACTCAGTTTATGGTACTTAGAGATGGAAGGAGTGGAAGGAATTCCAGAATGAAAGATTTTTAAAAACAACAAAATTTCTGAGTAGTGACTAGCAATTGAAAACCCACTGGATCTAATTTTTTGGTTATTCACGGAGATAAAGAGGAGGCATTCTGCTGAGCTAAAGAGAACTATAGTGGCACAGAACCTGGACCAAAAGTAAACAAGAAAATACCAAAAATGTCTTTAGAGTGTTAGAAAAATCTGTCTTTGACATTCCATTTTCTTGAAGTAAAACCGAAGTAATACTTAATTTTGAATAAATTCTTAAATTGCCAGCATGTAGCTACGTCAAATACAAAGATTTTGTAGCCCCCAAATGACCTATTTCCATTGTTTCATGACACTGAAAGGAGAAACAGACTTCCATTACATCAGGGAAATATGTGGTCTATAAGACCAATGAGGAATCAGTTGCCTCTTCCTACATATTAAGCATAGCTAATAACTAATTCTTAGATCATATTTCAGGCAACTCTAAGAGGTTTACAGAGATTAACTCATTTAATACTAAAGCAAAACAACAAGCTATGCAGTTGATACTATTCTTTATCCAAATTATTCAATAAAACAGAGGGACACATAGATTCAATGATTTGCTGAAAGTCCTGGTTAGTTAAGTGGCATAAGAAAATGTGATTCTCCTGGAAGTTGTTTTACATTTTACAAAGAATTTACTGAGGTATAATTGACTAAAATATTTGTTATATTTAAAGTATACAATTTAAGTTTTGGCTTATGCATACAAGTATGAAATCATCACCATAATCAAGATGATGATGAGGATGATGGTGATTATTTTGGGATTTATCCATGTTGTATATACCAGTAGTTCTTTCTTTACATTGCTGAATATCATTGAATGGTATGGATACATCACAATTTATCTGTTCATTTGTTGATGAACATTTGGTCATTTTTCATATTTGGCTATTACAAATAAACTGTTATGAACATTCATGTACAATTTAATATATTGTCATACACTTTTATTTTCTCTTGGGCAAATACCTAGGAGTAGAACATCCAAGATATGTGTTATAACACAGGTGCATATTTAACTTTTAAAGAAATGAATTGCTTTCCAAAATGGTTGTAATATTTTATAATCTCACCAGAGTGTATGTGTATTAGTCCATTTCCACACTCCTGATAAAGACATGCCTGAGACTGGACAATTTATACAAGAAAGAGGTTTAATGGACTCACAGTTCTAAGTGGTTGGGGAGGCCTCATAATCATGGTGGAAGGTGAAAGGCACGTTTCACATGGCAGCAGAGAAGAGAAGAGAGCTTGTGCAGGGAAACTCCCCTTTATAAAACCATCAGATCTCGTGAGACTTATTCACTATCAAGAGAATGGCATGAGAAAGACCCACCCCCATGATTCAATTATCTCCCACTGAGTGGCTCCCACAACATGTGGGAATTATGGAAGCTCTAATTCAAGATGAGATTTGGGTGGGGACACAGCCAAACTATATCAGTATGCTTGTTCTATATCCTGATCAGCACTTGGTGTGCCACTTTAAAAAATATTTTGGCCATGTATATTGGTATCTCATTGTGATTTTAATTGCACTTTCTTAATGACTAATTCAGGTACTTATTTTCAATCTGTCTATCTTCTTTGGCAAAAGGTCTGTTTAAATCATTTATCCCTGTTTTATTTTTTCTTTAATCCTTAACTTTTGAGGGTTCTTTACTTACTCTGGATATAAGTAACTTACCAGATAGGTGATTGGAAAATATTTTCTCCTATCCCATGGGTTGTATTTTCATTCTCTTAATAGTTTCTTTTGAAGAATAGAAATTTTAGTATCAATAAAGTCAGTTTTATCATTTTTTGCAGTTTTAGTGTCAATAAAATCAGTTTTATCATTTTTTAAGTGTGGATCATGTTTTTAGTGTCTTATCAAAAAATGTTTCCCTCATTTAAAATCACAAAGATTTTCTTCCATTAGAACAGTACAATAGCTCTCTGCATTTCACAAGTAGGGGCACAGACTATGCCTTTCCGTAGAACAAATATAAAATCATATTATAAGAATGGTAAGTGAGAGGAGAGTTATTTTTGCAACAATCTTTGGAAAATACAATCTGCTACATATTCCAAGGGAGAAGATAGTATTAAGAAGAAAGATAAAGGTCATAAGTGTTTATTACTACAAAGAGTCTAGGTTACATGTGCATTGAAGATAAAGCCCAGTATTTTTCTGTTAAGATTTTATTGGCACTTTTGGCTTCAGCAATTTGCCTTGTTATACAGTATGTAAATAAAAATAATACACATAAAAATCTTAAGAAGTAAAAAGGCAAAAAAATCATATTGTGAATAAGTCAATAGTGTTTATAACAAGGTTTCTCATTCCTCAATATACCCTCCAACACTTGTTATTTTTTCTCTTTTTGGTAATAGCCACACTAACATATATTATCTCATAACTCATTGTGCTTTTAATTTGCATTTTACTGGTGATGAATGATCTTGAACACTTTTTCACATACCTATTGACCATTGGTAAGTATGTCTTCTTTGGAGAAAAGTCTATTCAGGTCCTTTGCCAATTTTTAAATTAGGTTATTTTATTTTTTCTTTTTTTGCTATTGAGTTGTATAAATTCCTCATATATTTTAAATATTAAACCCTTATCAGATATAGAATTTGCAAATGCTTCATCCCAGTCTGTAGTTTGCCATTTCATTACTGATTCTTTCCTTTACTGTGCAGAAACTTTTCATTTCAGTGTAGCTCTATTTGTTTATTTTTGCTTTTGTTGCTTTTGCTTGGTCACTGCCAAGACCAGTATCATGGAAATTTTCCCTACATTTTCTTCTAGGAGTGTTATGATTTCAGGTCTTATATTTAAGTCTTTAACCCATTTTGAATTGATTACTGTGTATTGCATAAGATACATATCTAATTTCATTTTCTGCATGTGGAGATCCAGTTTTCCCAACACTCCTTATTGAAAGACTATCTTTTTCTTCGATGTTCATGTAACCTAGGCTCTCTGTGGTAATAAACACTTATGACTTTATCTTTCTTCTTAAAACGGTCTTCTCCCTTGGAATATGTGGCAGATTGTATTTTCCAAAGATTGCTGCAACAATCTTTTTCTTGGTGCCCTGGTTGAAAATTAGCTGGCCATATATGTATAGATTTATTTCTGGGCTCTCTACTCTGGGAATGTTAATTGGTATAGCCATGGGGAAAACTGTTTGGAGGTTCCTCAAAAAATTAAAAATAGAACTACCATTGATCCAGCAACCCCTCTTCTGGGTATATATTCAAAGGAAAAGAAACCAATACCTTGAAGAGTTATCTGTATTCTCACATTCATTGCAGTATTATTCACAATAGCCAAGATAGTCAAGATAAGGAAATAAGCTCTGTCCATCAATAGATGAACATATAGACATATAGAAAACAAAGTGTTAATCAGCCTTAAAAGGAAGGAAATCCTGCCATTTATGACAATATGGATAAGCCTGGGGGGGCATTATGCTAAGTAAAATAAGTCAGACAAAAAGAAAAATATTGCACGATCTCACTTAAATGTTGAATCTAAAAAAAAAAAAAAAAAAAAGTGAATAGAAGCAGAGAGTAGAATGATGGTTACTAGGGGTCCAGTCGTGGTTTAGGGGTTGGAGTGAGGAAAATGAGATGTTGGTTAAAGGGAATAAAAGTTCATTTATGTAGGATGAAGAAGTTCTAGAATTCTAATGCACAGCATGATGACCATAGTTAATAATACTGTGTTGCATGTTTGAAACTTGCTAAGACGGTAAATATTAAGTGTACTTATCACACACACCCACCTTACACACACACAATAGTAACTATGTAATGAGCTGAATATGTTAATTAGTTTCATTGGAGTGATCAGCTCATTGTATATGTGTATCAAAACAGCACATTATACTCCTTTAGAAAATTTTTATTAAAAGTTAAATTAAGCACTTTGGGAAGCCGAGGCAGGCGGATCACAAGTCAGGAGATTAAGACCATCCTGGCTAATCTGGTGAAACCCCGTCTCTACTAAAAATACAAAAAATTAGCTGGGTGTGGTGGCGGGCACCTGTAGTCCCAGCTACTCAGGAGGCTGAGGCAGGAGAATGGCTTGAACCCAGGAGGTGGAGCTTGCAGTGAGCCGAGATTGTGCCACTGCACTCCAGCCTGGGCCACAGAGCGAGACTCCGTCTCAAAAAAAAAAAAAAAAAAAAAAAAAAAAAAAAAAAAAAAAAAAAAAATTAAATTAAAACTGTTTACAACAGTATAAAATATGTATTACATACTGTCAGCCTATTTGTGCTGCTTTAAGGAAACACTTGAGACTGGATAACTTATAAAGAACAAAAAAATTATTTGTCACAGTTTTAATAGGACAGGAAAGGAAATCAGTTATCTTGAAGAGACATATGCCAAGGCGCTAGCAGATTCAGTGTCTGGGGAGTGCTGCCCTCTGCTTCCAAGATCACGTCCTGTTGCTTCATCCCCTGAAAAGGATGAAGGCTGTGCTCCTACATGGTGAAAGGAAAGGAACCCACTCTTTCAAATCCCTTTTATAAGGGCCATAATCTCATCCATGAGGGCTCTGCCCTCTCATGAATTAATCACCTTCTAAAGGTTCCACCACTTAATAGTATCATGTTGGTTATTAAGTTTCAACATATGCATTTGGGGGTCCACATTCAGACCACAACACTGTTTAATTTTTTATTTGTTTTGATTGTAGTGTCAAAATTAACATCACATTTTGAGTCCCTATATTGGGCTAGAAACATAAATATGTGCTCTTTTGAAAACCTGAGGAGGTAGGTATTATTATGTACATTTTACATATGGAGAACATAAATCTCACAAAGGTAAGATGTATTGATCAAACTTACATGTCTAACAATTACATTCACTTCAGAGTCTAGGTCTTTCTGACTCCAAAGCCCTTGCTTTTCTCACTGTGCTTCATTGGTTGTAAGATCAATGCTTGTATATTCTTCTTCTTTATTATTTCTTAATTAATAGTAATAGTCCATATGACATTTAATGATTTTAGTCACTAAAATATGAAAAAATAGAAAATTCAATTTCCAGCACTGGTACATCACTTTGAGTACTCACAGAAAAGAGCACAGGTGTGCATTTGTATTTGACAATCAATATCAGCAACAGAAATATTTAAACTATTTAGATTTGAAATGCATTTAAATTCAACGATTTTTCTTGACTAGTTTGCAAAAATGTATGTGTTTTTCCTATTTTTGTCTTGGGAATTAGTTATTATTTTGAAAATAATTTTCTTTTGTATGTCATGAAGTTGAGGGTTTGGAGATTTACTCAACCATTTATAATAAGATCCTGAGGAACTCATCGCAAATACTGTAACAGTCCCCAAACACATACTATCTGTTGGAAAGGTCAGAACCTCACAGTGATTTTCATTGAACCTTAAAAGACAAACAGCTTCAGCACGCACTGCTATATCTTGGCTCAATGCAATTCTAACCCTATTGAGAATAGTAAAATAAAGAGGGTATGTGATCCAGATTGCAAGTAAGCTGCTTTTATTGCTGTTTTTTGTAATTGTTGTTTTGTTGTTTTGATTTTCTTCTCAGGCAAAGGCCAAGGAAAAAATCCATTTAATTCATTAGTTAGGCATGAATAATCTATTAAGCCAAATTTGAGTGTGGTAATCTCACTTGTAAATTTAGAACAAAGATTAAAAAAGATAAAAATACTAATCTTTCTGAGATAGTACACAGTAATAATTTGAACAAATATAATAGGATTAATAGCCAATGAAGCTAATAATGGTTAGGGCATGCAGGCAATGAGATATAAAAATATCAAAGTTGTTTCAAAACTCAAACTTTCTTTAGAAATGCATTCCAAGTTTTTATTGTTCTTCTACTTGACCCTTAAAAGTATGGGAATTATTTGCTATTGTCTTTCCAATTTGGTAACTTACTTAAGAGAGCCCACAAAGAAAGCAATTTTCAGTATGTCTAATTCAGTTGCCATTATATAAAAAGTTCAATTTAAATGAATATCTTGGGCCAAATAACAGAATTGACACAAACTAAATTAATAATAAATCACATTATTATTATTTAATATTTTATACCATGAACTATTTAATACCACTCAAATTATACTTTTATTTTTTCTGTCATTCTATAAGCAATTTCATTTACATCTTGCTTCATCCTCCCTTCTAATTCAATTATTCATTTGTTTAAAATAATTTCCGACTGAAGGTGATCAGAATATGCCACCCCAAAATATGCCACTTTGGCAAATTAACTATTTTGAACAGAAGGCAATTGAGAAATAGCAGATGCAGGAGGGGCTCTCTGACCTCTCCCTTTCTTCCTAAAATCAAGACGGACATACGTTTCCTGTGAGAAAGATCCCTTCCCTGAAGGAAGACGAGAACACTCATCTCTGGAAATGGGGAGTCAATTTGAAAATGAATCTGTACAAACCTTACTAAAATAACCCTTATCTTCTATTAGTTTTCCTCATATGCTTCCTAGTCACTCTCCCATCATTTGCTACCCTGACAGTGAACTCACACTGCATTTCCGCAGCACATCATTAACCCTCATATGAGTTACAACATGGAGTCACAAGTGATTATCCTTGAAGTACAAAACGATAAAAAGATAGTAAGAGTGACTTATTTACCGCAGAACCTATTAAAAACGCTACAGTTAAGTCCTTGTCAGAGTTACTGTAATAAACCAAGTTTGATTCAACACAAAAGCTTTAGTTGGACATTTCTGCTACGTGTGAATGGCATCCAAAGAAGTGCCCTAATAGAAATGCTTTCATATGGATAGTTTCTAGGTAATTCTGAGATGTTATCTCCATGTTTAATCACTACTAATTTTTTACTTGGAAGTTAATACATACCACTTTTTGGAAGTATAAACCACCTTTCATTTTAACCTTTTGAGAGGAGTTAAAAGAGTTAATATTCTTTTGGTCATGATTTTGGTTACAAGTTACAGTGAGAGCCACCATGAGTAAAGCACACGAATAGCAGTGGGGAGAAGAGGACAAACCTCTACTTTCTAGAGAGACAACCAAGATGAATTAATCACTCAGGATATTTCTTCAAGGACATTAGGACCAACGGAGAGAAAGCATTGTTTGTTTGTTTGTTTGTTTTGTTAATTTTGATAGTGCCAGCTATTACATGATCCCCTGAATTTTCTTGAAAAGCTACTTCGTGGCTAAACTTCTAACGAGAAATGAGTACAGGAAGTGAATTGTATATCATGTATGCATGTGGTGAAATATTTATTGCAGCCATCTACTCTTTCTCTAGTACAAACTATACTCATAACAACAAATTCTACTCATCTTAGTGAGTAGAATTTGTAGCTATAATTTTATCCTGAGTATTAAAAAACAAATTATATCTTATGGAAAGGAAGATAAAGCTATACAAAAGCAGAATAAGCAATATAAAATAATCCATAGACAAACACAACCTCATCCTTTGACCACACTCTTTGGATGTCTTTGATGTGACCCCGCAAAGCAAATGGATTAGCAATAGTTGGCCAATCTCAAACAATCTGGGATAATGTTGGAACATTCAAAGGAGAAAATGCTTGGCATATATTCAACTGTTAATTGTTTTACTGTGCAGATAATGAGCTTCTACGTATGGTTCTTTTAACCATTTTAACTACTATGAAGCCTATATTTTTTGCTTTCTTAAAAAAGAAATCACCCTATAGCTTTATGCTTTTCTTTGTGATTATACTTAATTCTTCAGTATTTGTACATAGGTAGTGTGAGTAATTTTAGGCTCTACCTACACATAAACAAAAAACTCATTTTGTTTAACCTACCTTCACTTCACTTCTTTCTAGTAATTTACATTTGAAAAGCAAATGTGTTACCTTAACTGCACTTTGATGGGCAAATGCCTCTAAGAGACTATGTTTCTAGGCAACAATACAGAGAGTAAGGCCAAGACAAAGGAAATGGTTCCCACTTCAAGTGACAGAACAAAAGGGATTCCTTCATAATGCATTAATGCCCACAGAACAGAACATTTGATTTGATTTTTCATAAGCTGTCATCAAAAACCTGTCTTTTAAGTAACTATTTTTCTGAAGTTATTGTTTGATTTTTCTTTTCCATTTTTAAACAGTATATAACCAAGTTGAATGATCTTTAACTCACCCTGGCTAACTTAACAGTATATTTTTTCTAATTCTTCCTCATCAGTTCCTCTCTTCCCTATATGAACAGTCTGTTCAAATGATCATATTCCAGGATATTCAGGGAAAAAAAAGGAAGAAATCTTGCTGACAAGACAGACAGTGTGCAAAATTTTCACACTATCAGCAGTGCTTCAGAATCTTGTATTTGTAGTTAAAGATATTATAACTACAAAGATATCACAATTAAGGTCACTTTTTTTGTTTCTCTCCTTAGTAAGAGCGACTTCTAAAAACTCATCCATGACATGTAAAAAAGAAAGCATTACCAGATCTGAAAACTAATTCAGGAAGGAACAAATAGGGAATGTAGACTACTATTTGCAGTAAGACATTACCTTATGTCTTCTATTGTTTCTCAATGAATGGGTCATTTCAGGACTATGAACTTGTTGCTTTCTGAGTAGCAGTAAGAGTTAATTTGGATCATAGATCAGCAGCCTCCTTCTTAGGCAACTAAGTGTCCACAATGTTCCTATTCCCTAGCAGCAGAGCACCTTGGTTATGAATCCTACCAAACTACAAGGAACAAAGTCGTTTAGCTATTGAATTTCATTTCTCACTGGAATTTAGGAAAACTTGTCATGACAGATCTGGTATTAGACATGTTTGATACTATGGCAGATGATCAGATGAGACTTCAGAGTCACTGCTTCTTCACCAGCAGTGCTTCCAGACCATGAGATTAATAGAGGTTACTTTACAAATAACACAGAGAAGTGAAGGTTGGTTTATGGAGAAAGACAAACAAGACTAGAGAAGAATAAAGTAGATTCAAAGAGAAGAGATGAAGAGAGAGAGAGAAAGTGAATGAGGATTCCTTTATGAGCCCCAGATGCTTAGAAATGAAGGCAAATTAATTTTCTCTCAGTTTGAGAAAAAAAAAAAACAACAACATATTAAAACAGGCAGAGTAAATGCTAATCACAGAATGGGAAGCAGAAACTCAGACAATGGATACTCATTTTAGAAAGAACCATTACCCTTCTTAGGCCAAAAATATTAAAGAATTTTGAAAAGCAAGTAAGAAAGATGTAAAGTCCCCTCAGAAACCATTTGATATAGACTGTGTGTAATGAGAATCATTCACATATGCAAAAGATTGAACACTAGTAAAAGAACCAAATACAATGATCCATTATTCCAGTCAGGACAAAATGGGAGAAGAGTGCTAACGGGGCATCAATAATCAGTACTGGAATAACACATTGTTAGGGAGAGTTCAAAGAAATAGAATACCTCATTATCTTGGACACAAGGTATAAGAAATCATTTCAGCTTCCAAATGAGGAGAAAGCACAATAATGGCATGCACTACATGATATTTCTAGTTTGTTGTATATGATTTGCTCAAGTTAACTGTATAGTGCATGTGCGTGTGTGTGTATATATATATACACACACAGAGAGAGAGAGAGAGAGAGAGAGAGAGAGTGCCCATTTCAGAATAAGCGTTCAGTTATTCTAACAAAATGCTCTGTAATCTTCAGCATCCAATGCTGCTGGGATCTAAAAATCTTCTTGGAAGACCACACCTATGTCTTACAACAAATTATTATTTTGTGTTCAAAACAAGAAAGCTAGACAAATCATTCCCTTATAAAATATTGTCTTAGCCTGGCTTTAAACTGGTTTGTTACAAGTTACTCTGAAATTTTAAGTACCCTGAGTTACACGGAACACACACCATATAAACACACACACACACACACACACAGAGTCCACATAGGGACATTGTTCATAACATTTTTTTTTTTTTTTGGCCAGAAAAGAAAGCAAAGCTGAAATACATTTAATGCCTAATATGTCTCTCAAGTTGCTGAACTTTTATACTGTTGCATATGCAAACCTGGGTCATAATAAGCAAGCAATTAACTACCTTGTCCAGTGTGACACAGTTAAGAATGTGGAATGGAAGAATTTAAACCCTGTCTATCTGATTCTGAATTTCATTCCCTTTAACTACAACTTCATATTTCAACATAAAAAAAGGAAAGTCCAACAGGATGTCTTGTAATTCCTTGATACCTAGTGGACAGCATTAGAAGAGAAAGTAAAATACAGAATGTGAAAGAGACCCTGGAATTTTCACTTGACAACTCCAGGCCAAAGTAAGCCTTAGACAGAGGAAGCCTTAGACAGAAGAAACAGCTTTGTTCACTTTGGTCACCATCAGGTTTAAAATATGCTTGTGAGTTTTACGAAGAGTGTTCTGAAGGCAAAGTAACAAAACATAGGGTAGAAGGGCTGAGATACAAAGATTTTTAGTCTTAATTATGGTATTAGGACATTTGATCTGCAACATGTATATATTTTTAGGGAAAAAGACTTATTTAGAACCAAAGTAAAACTATCAAAATGCCGTAAAGTTAATAAATAAATAAATACTCAAGATTAGCAGAAAATGATAATATCTGTAAATTTTTTTTTAAATTTATTTATTATTATTATACTTTAAGTTGTAGGGTACATGTGCATAACGTGCAGGTTTGTTACATATGTATACTTGTGCCATGTTGGTGTGCTGCACCCATGAACTCGTCATTTACATCAGGTATAACTCCCAATGCAATCCCTCCCCCCTCCCCCCTCCCCATGATAGGCCCCTGTGTGTGATGTTCCCCTTCCTGAGTCCAAGTGATCTCATTGTTCAGTTCCCACCTATGAGTGAGAACATGCGGTGTTTGGTTTTCTGTTCTTGTGATAGTTTGCTAAGAATGATGGTTTCCAGCTGCATCCATGTCCCTACAAAGGACGCAAACTCATCCTTTTTGATGGCTGCATAGTATTCCATGGTGTATATGTGCCACATTTTCTTAATCCAATCTGTCACTGATGGACATCTGGGTTGATTCCAAGTCTTTGCTATTGTGAATAGTGCTGCAATAAACATACGTGTGCATGTGTCTTTATAGCAGCATAATTTATAATCCTTTGGGTATATACCCAGTAATGGGATGGTTTACATATTACAGTCTATTTCTCTCTGTTGTTCAGAGGGGTTAAATTCTATCGTTTTATCTTCAACTACACTTATTCTTCCTTCTCTTTTCTCTATTCTGCTTTTGAGTCCATCCATTGAGTTTTTAAATGTATTTTTTCATTCTGAAAATTCCATTTGATTCTCTATATTCTAAATCTTTGTTAAGACTTTCAGATTTTGTGAAACTTTCTGTTTTCTATTTGTTTCAGATGTGTTCATAATTGCTTGTTAAAGCACTTTGTCATGGATATTTGAAAATCTTTGTCAAATCATTTAACAGCTGTCCTCTCAGTATGCCATCTATTTATCATCGTTTCTCATACATTTTGATGTCTGCCTGATTCTTAATATGTGAAGTGATTTCTTTAATTGAAAACAAGATTATTTGGTATTATGTTATAAGATTCTGGACCTTGTTTATTTGTGGGTTTCAGCAGGCCTCCTCTGACACTGCTCCACTGGGTGAAGCATGCATGAAACCATCTCATTGCTGCTAACTGGGAGTAAAAGTACAGTTTCTCCACTTTGCCTATGCTACATCCTGGTCTGTAGAGGGGAGGGTTCCTTATAACTGCTGGGTGAGGGTGGAGTTCAGGCTCCCCACTAGATCTCTACTGATACCATGTTAGCTGGAGAGGAGGAGTACCTCATTACTGCTCCCCACGTTCCCCTATTCACACAGGCGCAGGAGTGGGGGTGTTGTCTCTTCACTGCTGAGTGGTGATGAATGTCATGACTCTTCACTATGTCTTCTCTGACACTACTTTATTTTCATTATTTGTTTGTTTGTTTGAGAGTCTTGCTTTGTCACCCAGGCTAGAGTGCAGTGGCACTATCCTTGTTCATTGCAGCCTCAACCTTCTGGGCTCAAGCAGTCCTCTGGCCATAGCCTCCCAAGCAGCTGGGACTACAGGTGCATGCAATTATGCTTGGCTAATTTTTATTTTTATTTTTGTAACCATAGAGTTTTGCTATGTTGCCCAGGCCGGTCTCAGACTCCTGAGTTTGTGCCTTGGCCTCCTCCCAAAGTGCTACACTTACAAGTATGGGCCACCACATCTGGCCTGATACCACTTTAATAAGGTGCTACCGAATTCCAAATTTTATGCCAGAAAAATGCACATATAATTTAGATGAGGAGATTTCTCTTTGTTTTCATGATCCAAATAAACTGTTATTGTTACCCAGTTTAAATTATTTGAAGTATAAAGAAAATCCAGGCTACTCAATGCCATGCTGGCCATGCAATTCTTTGGGAATAGAGGCAGTCACCTCTCCTCTTGACCTTTCAGGGTTTTCTTATGCTTGTTCTTATTATGTCCAGAGGTCTTAGTTATCCTTAGTAAGATAAATAGAAAAAATTGTTGTCTACTCTATTTTTCCAGAAGGAGAAATGCTGTGCAATAAACTAAAATTAAAAAAAAAAAAAAATGAACAGAGGCTCAGGGACAGGCAGGACTATAACCAAAGATTGAATATTTGTGTTGTTGGAGTCACAGAGGAGAAGATAAGACTTTAGACTTTAACATTCTGTTTTTGAGAAACTAGCAAAAGAAAAAAAAAAAGCAAATTAAACTAAGCAGATAAAAATCAATGAAACCTATGCTATTGTTAAAATAAATAGTTGGTTTGACCCCATTTCCAGGCATATAACTCCTAAGATCCTTAGAATCTCTAAAGTGATGGGTTTTTGTATGCTCATGAGTTGGTGATGGTTGACAACTCCTACGTAGCTTTGGGATGTTGATTCACAAAAAAATCAAATTTATATCTCTATATAGAAATAATTTAAAATGGAATTTAAAAAAGAACATTTAGCATCAAAATGTAAAATATGCATAAAATACAAAAATAGATGGTTAGACTATAAAACAGAAAATATAAAATTGAAAAGAAATATTACCTAAGGAGATAGGCCACATTCATGCATTTAAAGTTTCAATATTCTAAAAATATCAATTTTATTCCAACAAATGAATCAATGTAATTCTGATATAAAAGTAAGACGATTTTGTATCCATTTACCGACCTGATCCTATAACTTATAGACAGTTCAAGGACCAAGAAGAGCGAAGCCACTCTTGAGAAAGAATTTTTTTTTTAATTTTTATTTTAGGTTCATGGGTATAGGTGCAGGTTTATTATACAGGTAAATTGCACATCACAAGGATTTGGTGCACAGATTATTTTGTCCCCCAGGTAATAAGCATGATGCCCAATAGGTACTTTTTCCACCTTCACCTTCCTTCTATCCGCCACCCTCAAGTATGTCTCAGTGTCTGTTATTCTCTTCTTTGTGTCTACAGGTACTCAATATTTAGCTCCCACTTATAAGTGAGAACATGCAGTATGTGGTTTTCTGTTCCTGTGTTAGTTCGCTTAGGATCATGGCCTCCAGCTTCACCCATGTTGCTGCAAAGGACATGACATTGTTTGTTTTGTGTGTGTGTGGCTGCATAGCATTCCCTGGTGCATATGTACCACATTTTCTTTATTCTGTTTAAGAATATGTTGAGACTAAATGCTCTATTTATATCTAGACCTTATATAAAGCTATAATATTTAAAAGAAAGTGTTTGGCATGAGGATAGATAAATAGAACAATTACATAGTATGGAAAGCCCAGAGAACTTTGTATATAGGAACACTTGACCCATCGCAGTGCAGACGTAATGGGAAAGGATAGTTGTTTCAGGACATGGTGCGGAGGCAGTCAAATATGCATACAGAAAAAAGTGAAACTTAAATCCTACTTCACGTCATTCATAAAACCAACTTACTATAGATTATCAACGTCTATTAAGCTACAGATCATAATGTGAAAGGTAAGCCAATAAATCTTTTAGGTCTAGGTTTCTCAATAGCAGTGCTGCTGACATTTGTGGTCAGCTAAGTTTTTGTGGGGTGGGGGGTGGAGGGGGGTCGTCCTGTTCGTTGTAGGACATTTAGCAGCATCGCTGGTCTCTACACGTGAAATGTTAGTAGTACACCCTCAGCTGTGGGAACCAAACATGTCCACAGACATTAACAAATGTCCCTTGGAAAGATGTGTAAGATAGTATGTATTATTTGGGAGTATAGGAGAGTATTTATTATTTGAGATAAAGAATGATTACTTAAACAGGACACAAAATGCTATAACCAAAAATAAAATCTTAAATTTGACTACATCAAAATAGAAGATCCATTTATCAAAAGACATCATTAGGAGAACAAAAAGGTAAGCCACAAAGTGGGAGGAAATAATAGTTGTATACCCAACAGGGAGTTCAAAACCAGATTTTATAAAGCACTGAATACAAAAATGACAAAAACCCAATATAAAAATGATCAAGAGGTTTCACAAAATGAAGATATCCAAAGGGTCAAAAAATATACACAAAAGGTGTTCAGCGTCACAAGTAATCAGGAAAATGCAAACAATCCACAAGGAAATTATGCAACATATCCAGCAGAAATGGCAACATGGAAAAAGCCTGACAACAATCAAGAGTGAGCTAGACTGTAGAGCAGAGGTTGGTAAACTTTTTCCATGAAGTGACGAGTAGTAGGTATTTCAGGTATTGCAGGTTATATGGTCTCTGTCACAAGTATTCAACTCTGCTGCTGCACCCCAAAAGCAGCTAGAGACAACGGGTAAATGAAGGGACGCGGCTGTGTTCCAAAACAATCTTAATTTTAAGTATCAGTGGCAGGCTGGATTTGGATGGTGAGTCTTAGTTTGCAGACTCCTGATGTAGAGCAGCAGGAACGCTCATATATTGCTTGTAGGAGTATACATTAGCACAAAAAATTGGGGGGGGGGGAAATGTCATTATCGTCCAAATTAGAAGGACCTATACGTTCCCAGCAATGTCACTCTAAGATTATATACTCCTCAGAAACGTGTACTAAGAGACAGGTATATAATTTATTGGTACTCTTTTTGGTAATAATAAATAAAAGCACTATCTCATATATATTGACAGCAAAAGGGATACATATTTTGTAATATCTTTAAAAATGTAAGATTTTACAGCAACAAAAAATAACAGATCAATGCATTATGTCAAACAGGCATAATGACATTTGAAAGAAGTCAGACATAAAAAGGTACATACTGTAAGATCCCATTTACATAATTTTTAAAATGAATATTCTAGCAAAACTCTAACATTTAGCAATGCTTCCTTAATTTATATAGAAATATTAATAAAGGAAAATAGGTGTGACCATAAAAATCAGGATATTAGTGTACTGATTAGGAGAGGGAGCATAGAAGGGTTCTGAGATGCCACCTGTATTCCATTTCTTGACCTGCACAGTATTTACACAAGAATTTGCTTTGTTTCATGCACATTTTCACACTTCTATTTGAAGTGTGAAAGTGCTATACTATATATTAAAATAAAAATAATTTTACAATGTTTATAGGAATTTTAGAATCTTCTTTTTTAAAGAGAAAAAAGAAAGAAATAGGAATATTGATATAATGGAGACTTGGTGTACAGCAGACACCCAAATTAGGGAGTTTTCTCTCCTACCAGGATATTGAGTACTGCTGCCTAGGCCCAATTCACAGCATGCCAAGTATTTCTCTTTTCTTGTGACTATAGCAAGCCAAGTAACAGAACCTTACAAATTAAAAAAAATATAGAGAGAGAATCCAGTTCCTTTTCCCAATTTTTTCCACCCTTACTGTGCATTTTGCTCAATATTTGGAGGAGTCACTGGTTCTATGAAAAACGTAGTTTTCTGCCAGTGAGCACTGAATTGCTAACACTTATCTCTCTCCATGGTTTTCAACTCTGGCTGCGTATTAAAATCAACTGGCAACTTAAGATTAAAAAAAAATCCATAGCCTAAATCTAGCTCAGACTAATTAAATTAGGTTCTCTTGGGGTGTAGCCCAGGCATTTTTAAAGCTCCCCAGGAAATTCTAATGTGTGGCAGATTTGAGAACGCTGACCTGCCTGATGGCACCCTCAGAAGTATGCATAATTAAGTCGCGAATGTTTAACTTGCCTCAGTGTAGTCAATTAGGAAGAAAAATATAATGGCTCTGGTGAAGTCCAATTTCTCTCACATAGTCTCTAATTTATTTTTATCAAATAGGAGGAAGCATTCTTTTTCTAAAGCTCATGTAAAAAAATCCTTATTTTTCTTTTCTCTAAATGTTTATCATTCATTCATAGAAACAGTAAAAACATAAATAAATGAATTCACAGATCGTCGCCAGCAATTTTTGTATTACTGTGGCCCCAGGATGCTGTTTGTCTCCCCAGTGATCCCTTGTCTACCAGCATTTGTCAGGAAAAGTTTTTATAAAGTGGAAACCATTAATTGTAAGCTAATACTTGGCCAAAGCCGGCTGTTCTTCCTTTAATTCTGTCCTCTGCCTCACTAAGGAATCTGTGTCTGTTGGTGGCACTTAAGCAGACAGATACTATGAGAGACACAACTTGCCAAAACTTACAATGTGTTTCTGGAATGTTCTGCTTGCCTGACTCACCTCCACCCAACTCAAACCCTTATGCTACTCCCTGAATACCTGTCATCTGTAGGTCACACGGGAATTTTCACCCATGGAAACTTGAATTTCACAAAAAGGTTCTATGAGTGGTAGAGCTTTCTCTGCAAACCCTACAAACTCTTATTTCTTAATGCACCGTGTAGATGTGGTGGGGCCCCTTGACCGTAGAGAAAGATAATCTAGTAAAGAAGATCCAAGAATCCAAATAATTGATCCTCAATTATTAGAAATCCCAAGTCTCCACTTTGGGATGAACCCAACCCATTCCAAAGTAGAGATCTGCTAAGCCTCACGAGTATCATAAACTTGAAAATAAGTACAACCTAAAATAAAAACACATTTTAAAAATAAAGTCCAGGCCAGGCATGGTGGCTCATGCTTGTAATCCCAGCACTTTGGGAGGCCAAGGCAGGTGGATCACTTGAGGTCAGGAGTTCAAGACCAGCCTGGCCAACATGGTGAAACCCTGTCTCTACTAAATACACAAAAATTAGTCAGTTGTGGGGTGCATGCCTGTAATCCCAGCTAGTCAGGTGACTGAGGCAAGAGAATCGCTTGAACCTGAGAGGCAGAGGTTGCAATAAGCCAATATCGTACCACTCCACTCCATTCTGGGCAAGAGAGCGAGACTCTGTCTCTAAATAAATAAATAAAATCAAGGCAAAAGAAATAATTACTGTTGACATTTTTCAGAAATTTGAAACAGGATGGGGATAATTTTCAAATACCTTCCTCCTCTGGAGTATATACTTAGTCTCAAACTTAAAAAGCTCATTGTATTTGTTTTTCTACTGTTTTTTTGTACTTAGTTTCTGATTAATCAACTAGTAGGCTTGATTATGTCTTTTCCATTCCATCCACTACCAATTGTAACACTCTTCTCACCTCAGGTTGATAATATTTCTCTTAAAACTGCACAACTTTAAATTGCCTCTGTAAGCTATTCTTCATACCACCTGTAGTTTTAATCATCATAATACACTTAAAATGTTCAAAACTTTTTCAGGCCTTCTCAAGCCCAAGAGTGAACTATAAACATATTAGATGTGAATATGAGCTTGTAATTTGGACCTCCATAGACTAATTCTAGCCTATTTTCCATCATACCTTTCATTGTCACCTCTGCAAAACCTCTGTTCCATCAACTTGTCTGATTTCTTCAACCTATCTTAGGATTTCCACTTCTGTGCCTTCAGTCAAATGGAATCTGGCCGTCATCTCAGCCCACTTAAATTCTACCTGTGAGGTGGTATTTTGTCCAAATGAGATTTGAGATTCTGTAATTTGGGCTCAGGAATTTTTTTTTTTTTTTGAGATGGAGTCTTTTTTTTTTTTTTTTTTTTTTTTTTTTTTTTTTTTTGAGACGGAGTCTCGCTCTGTCGCCCAGGCTGGAGTGCAGTGGCGCGATCTCGGCTCACTGCAAGCTCCGCCTCCCGGGTTCACGCCATTCTCCTACCTCAGTCTCCCGAGTAGCTGGGACTACAGGCGTCTGCCACCACGCCCGGCTAATTGCTTTGTATTTTTAGTAGAGACAGGGTTTCACCATGTAAGACAGGATGGTCTCCATCTCCTGACCTCGTGATCCGCCTGCCTCGGCCTCCCAAAGTGCTGGGATTACAGGCGTGAGCCACCGCGCCTGGCCCCAGGTATCTTCATTTTAAATAAATTCCCCAGGAATTTTTAAGCACCGTAAACTCTAAGAACCTGGCTTCAGGTCCAATTCAGGCCGTTCTTCTTCCAATGAAGCTAATATAATTTTAAAATAAAAATATAAAGAGCACTAAAATTCCCACTTGACCACTGAAAAACAGTTTTGACTTTCACAATTTGTTAATCTTTCTGAGCCAGGTTTTCTGGTTTGAAAGGGAGATAATAACACCTGACTCCCTGACATGCTTGTTATAAGGATAAGGACAAATTTTCATGAGAAAACAATTTGAAATGTATACAATTTAAAAAGGTTTTTTTTAATTCTTCTTTTTCCACATTTCAACACCCACCCCAGTATTGCTTAACATATTGGTTGAAATTGTTGGGTTCAAAATCTGGCTTAATGCAAACTTGATTACAATAAAAAACAAACAAACAAACAAACAAAAAAACCTCTCTGTGACACAGTATCTCAATCAATAAAGCAGGGACAATCATTGTATCTATTTTTAAATGAAGTAAAACACTTAGCCCAATGGTAGGTACACAGTAAATGTACACACTTGTTAGCTATTATTTGGAGTAATTATATTATTGTTCTTAGACATCATCATTATTGGTAAGCACTGAATACGTTTGAATTGAATTCTACCATAATGTGTCCTAGAAAAAAGTAAATAATTATCAGAAATTACTGAAAAATTATAATTACATTTATTTATATTATTTAAATTACAATGCAATTTATACAAACTCTTAATTTCTTTGAGCAAAATTTCAAAGCAGGAACACTACACTATAAATGTTAAAACCATCATTATAAGTTTCTTTATTGTGTGTATTTAGAGTTAAATTTAGGGATATATAAAATAATTATATCAGAGATATGAATAAAAATCAAAGGCCCATATTTATTTTATCAGATCTATGGAAGTATCAACCAATACTGTTAATAATACAGTTAACTGTTCCTTTTCCAGATAAAAAAGTAAAATCATTCTCTAATGTCTTTTTGTATTTTCACCGCAACTTACAAAAATCATAAAGTTCTAATGTTCTCATGGCAATACTTCTCCATAAGAAAGACTAAATAATGCCTGTATTAAAGTTAAAAATAAATTTAAACAAATAGAATTCATCTTTTAAATGTAACTTTTCCATCACTGTGGGAGATGCCACTATCTTTGATGTACCAGAAGCAAGTTTTTTGTCATCTTTGATGCGTCATACACCTCCCATACTCCCACACATAATTCTAAATCAACAATATCTGTAATAATGTTACAGATATAGAAATATAGTTATTATAGTTGTACAGATATATACATAGTATGTAGTTATTTATATAGTATATAGATATATAGTATATAGTTATATATATAGTATATAGATATATAGTATATAGTTATATATATAGTATATAGATATATAGTTATTTATTCCTTTCCATCTCTACACATTCTTAATGATCGCTGGCCTGAATTGCTGAAATATACTCTCTATTAGCAACTTGGATTCTAGACCTTCTTCCCTTTAAGTGACGCAGAATGACATGACTGAAATCACATTTCTGACTCATTGTGTTTCATTAAAACTATTCCCCTTATATATCTCTACTAGTCAGCCAATGCCCTTCATCAAATCTAGGTAACAGACTTTTTCCAAACCTCTTTTTCTTCTTCTTCTTCTTCTTTTTTTTTCTTTTGCTATCAAATAGCAGGTCTTATTCATTATTCCTTTCTTTTTTTTGGTACCCATTTTATTGCATCAATTCCTTTCTCATTCCCAGCCACTCTCTTTGCTTGAAAAAATATTCTTCATATCTTGGTATTATCTTTCCCCCTTTCATAGTCTATTCTAATAGTAACAATTTATTATTAAATTATTACATATTATTAAATCTTGTGATGCCCATGGCATACCGTACCATGTATTGGGAGATACACATTGTTTCATTTTGAGTGGTAGAATATTTTTAACCTCATCTGTTTAATAAGATAAAGTCCTAGAGAACAAATCAGTGGTGCCTTCTCCCTGGACTGAGGGCACCTGGAGATATATATGTAAATGCGAAGTGCCATGGAAGTTATACTAGATTATAAGCTCCTGAGGGCAGAGGTTTTGTATGTTTTGTTCATTGATGTAGCCCCAGAGCCTAGAGGCTTAGCACACCGTAGTCACTCAGTAAGTATTTGTTGAACACAGTGAAAGAATAAATGAGCAAATACACCACAAGACTAAATGACACTTATTACTCAGAGACTCTGTATAGGACATATGACAATATTTTCAGCATGGAATGATACTATATCTATTTTCCTATGAAGCAATTTCAGCAACTATTTATTCAAATGCCTCCATACTAGACATATCCATTGCCATTCTATTTATGAAAGTAATTGAAGGAATAATCAAATGAAAAAAATCACTGATGTTACTTTACCTAAAAGTGAAATGGGGGTAATGATCTGAAGGGTTTAAGAGAGGAATTTAATATTACATTCCTGTAAGTCACATGCTGTTTCAGTTGTGACTGACATGTTTATCTTTCCAAGTCAGCCAGTATTAGAGACATGCATGAGTATCCAAATTTTATTAACCATTTCTTTTATCTCTTTTGGAAAACTAGAATGCAACATCGTGTGTTTACCACCAAATGAGATGAATTTATGGGTTTTAATGTTGTTAGTAACTTATTATAAGGATATCTATAATATCCGCTTGTAACCATAAATAAAGAATACACTATTTGCTAAATGAAATAACAGGAAAAATTTTCAGAATAAAAGATAAAAATGCAAAATCCAAAATATGACAGATGGAAGAATTTCACACAAGATTTCTGTCTTAAATCACCTATGACTTGGATGGAGTTTGGATGTTCATTCTGTGGGAACAGGAGAGTGTTGGCAAGCATATTGAGAACATCAGGAAAAAGGGGGCACCTTCAAATTTTAAGTATTAAAAATATTCATGAGAAGATTTATTTCAATTACTTTGTACCTATTTCATGTTTAATATTGTCTTTCTAATTACATACAGAGGAGGTATTATAAACCATCTTCAATGTTAGTTCACTTACAGGTCTTATTTTGGCTCTCTGGAAAGAGGTTAGAGAGAACTGACTGATGATGTTCAGGAAGTCCAATCCCATATTATCACTCTTTTTCCTGATGCCTTCAACGCATGGCCAAGAAAAGCTTTTCTGAGCAATGAAGCACAATCTTTTGGAGGTGTGATGGTTAACTATATGTTAATTTGAGTGGGCCGGGAGATCTTCAGACATTTGGTCAAACACTATTCTGGGTGTTTCTGGATAAGATTAGCATTTGAATTCATAGACTGAGTAAAGCATATTTTGCTCTCTTATGTGGGTGAGCTTCATCTAAGCAATTGCAAACCTGAGTAGAACAAAAAGGCTGAATTTCTCCTTCTGACCGCTGACCTGGGACATTGTTTTTTTTTTTTCTTCTGCCATTTGGGTTTGGATTGAAACATTGGTTCTTCTTAGTCTTGAATCTGCAGACTGCAGATCTTGGGACTTCCATCCTCTATAATTACATGAGTCAATTTCTAACATTGTCTGTCTATCTGTCTGCCTGTCTGCCTGTCTGTCTATCTATCTATCTATCTATCTATCTATCTATCTATCTATCTATCTACCTACCTACCTACCTACCTATCTATCATCTATCTCATATTGATTCTGTTTTTTCTGGAAAACTCTGACTAATACAACGGCCACGCATTATTAGGAGGTCATGTTTTACTTTTTTCTTTTTGATCCTATAGTATTATGCTGTTAAAGGAAGCCGAGAAAAAGAGTGAAGACATTGAGAGAGGAAGTGTGCTTATAAAACTCCTTTAACAGAATTACAGAACTATAAAAGCTGGAGAGGACATAACCCAGACATTTTATAGATGATCTCATGGAGCCCAATTTTTTTCATATGATTTGCCCAAACTCATTTGTGCAGGGTAATGATCCATGAAAAACACAAATAAAATAAAAAGGAAATCTATGCAGTAAATATATGACCTTAAAATATTAGACAATGTAAGTATTATACCCAGAACAGATGTCCAGATCTCTGGGACACTCTCAGGTGCTTAGGCCCTGAGTATACTAGGTAACATCATAGACTTTAAACTCAATATACCTGGGTTTCAACTCTTTCTTTGCTGCCTAGAAACTGTGTAACTTTAATCAACTGACTTTACCTATTTTGGTCTTCATTTCCTCACTTGTAAAAGGTGGGGAAATATTATCTATTTTTGAGGTGTGTAGTGAGAATTAAATGAAAGAGTTCACAGAATTCTAGTTGAGTGGCTTATAATGGGCATGCACATAAAACATGGTTCCTTTTGTGGTCATACAAGTATATTTATGCAGCCATTATGCATGCATGACTAACACTAGGTTCCAGGGTGGAACCGACAGTAGCTGCTTGCTGGGTATAAGGTGTCTGGAGTGAGGGGGTGAGATTTGGAGACTTGGCTTCTCACCATCTGTACCAGTACCTGGCATTTTATTATGATTCATTCTTTTAATTCTTTATTAGTAATAGAATGCTTTCTAACCATCACTCAGTATTTCAGCAATGCTCTATTATTTTTGTCTTAATTATATAAATGAACCTATAACTTTAGAGAGAAAAAGGGTTTGTCTATATCCTAAAACTAGCAAACAGTATTGCCAGCATTAGCAACCAGGTCATCTGATTCCAATTCTTTCCACTACCCACATCCTTGCTAATGTACACATATTACTTAAGAGATGTTACATGAGAAATTTCCAAAAAAACATAAATAAATAAAACACATTCTATAAGTGACATGAAGAATTATTCTTATCTGTTTATAGTTGCATCTTATGTATTGGGCCATTGTGTAACAATGATGCTAATGAATATCTCTGTAGTATTTCATAGTTAAAAGTTATTTTCACACACTTTAACTTAAATGTAAGTCTTCTTTCTTGCTTACGTGAAAGACTCAGACTAAACCTGGATTTCCTTACTTTTAGCCCCAAAGAGTTTCCACTAAGCCACAGCTGTCTCCAACTACAACTTCTTGGGTTTACTTATATAATGACAATTTGACAAGAAACACAGTCCAAAAGAAAAGGGACATAGATCAAACTGTATTTATGTATTTATTTATTTTAAAGACAGAGTCTCACTCTGTCATCCAGGCTGGAGCGCAGGGGTACAATCACAGCTTACAGCAGCCTCAAAATCCTGGGCTCAAGGGTTCCTCCTCCCTCAGTCTCCTGAGTAGCTCAGCCTCCCAAGTAGCAAGCTTTCAAGAGAATGAGAAAATAAGAAAAAACGAGGAGCTTATTGTCCTAAGCAGGTGATTGATTGTAGACCAGAGACCTTATTTTACATGAGATAAGACCTCCAGCCTTTCACTGAATTATTTATAAAATTTATATTTCTGACATTTCTGTCAAATGCAGCAAATTTTAAATTGTTCTACCCTTCAAAAATCAATAGAAGGAAGAATTGTATTTTTTTCTATCATAAATACACTTTTTCTGTATGACTAGAGCAAAGCTATAAAATAACCAACTGCAGTAAGCATGCTTCAACAACTTTTTCAATGGCAACTGCTACAGTCTAGCATAGCCCTAAACTTTTCTTCAGCTCAGGGCAAATACACATACACACACCCACACACACACACACACACACACACACACACACACACACACTTCTCACTACGACATCTGCTGGAAAAGAAAGTCCTCATCTGATATTTCTAGAGTTAATCTCTGCTTTGCTTATGATTTAAAAACCTAAGGGTTATTTCTAACTAATTCATTGTTCTCTGCTTGTAGCTAAGAAGTAATGGAGGAAATGGAAAACATCACAAAAGACATTTATTTGTTAATTCAGCAAATAGCTATTGAGTACTTACTATGTCCATAGCATGGTATTAGGTGCTGAATACTACAGTAAACCAATGAAATAGCGGCCTTACAAAGCTTACAGTTTGTGTGAACTACCATTTGAAGAATTCGGCTGCCCTGAATAAGACCTAATTATTTTAAAAACAATGAGAAATTAAAAAGATACCCAATAAATTTTCCAATTTTTAAAAGCAGTTTTGATTCAGGAAAAAAATATGTAATAGTGACATTAGAAAAGGAATGAAAAATAGCATTTATATAATAGATACATTGCCTTGAGTTCTGCCTATATAAAGAAGCATAGATATTCAATGAACGTGTTGTATCAGGTGAATTCATTGTTTGGCATCAAGGAACAAGACAAATTACTCTTTACCTGGAGATTCCAGTTTCATACAAACAACAAGAAGTGCTGAGTTGCTCAGCAGAGATTAGTAACCAATAGAATCCGTGAAGTCCACACTCTGACTTAGGTAGGGGGAAGGATAGCAGGGTATGGGACAGGGAAGTTGGAGAGTTCATAAGATCACAAGAAGTTCAAGTTTTGAGCTCCACCAAAAGCAATTTATAAATAGACTCAGTCTTTTCACATTATTTCCTGGTCTTTGAACATCCTCTGGGAATAGTGAGTTGAAACTGAGAACTCTGAATCTCAGAAGACAACTTGAAAAATTATATTTAACCTTAGACTCTGTTGTCACTGGGGGATTTTTACTTGATGGAGAGTTCTCTCTGTGTGTTCTGACTCTTTTGGATTTTAAGAGGCAAGGAAGCAGAAGTGATTTCAGAATGGATTCAGAGTCTATTGCTCTGTAGAGGTGTATGTTCCCAACTGTTAAAGGGCTCCTCATTCACTAAACAGATATTTATTGAGTAGCTACTCTGCGTCAGACCCTCGTGAACAAGACAGGCACAGCGCTGGACTTCGAAAGGTCCTATCATGTCAAATTGCCATTGACAGATTAAGAAAACAAAAAGGCAAGAGAACAGAGTGATTACAGATAGCTGCTAAGCCCTTTTGCCCACACATATAAACATCACTTCATCAGCTGACAGGTAAGTTTGTGGTTTGTGACAAGAATAATTTTTTTTTTTTGACGGAGTCTTGGTCTGTCACCCAGTCTGGGCTGGAGTGCAGTGGTGTGATCTCAGCTCACTGCAAGCTCCACCTCCCAGGTTCATGACATTCTCCTGCCTCAGCCTCCCTAGTAGCTGGGACTACAGGCGCACGCCGCCACGCCCGGTACTTTTATTTATTTATTTATTTATTTATTTATTTATTTTTGTATTTTTAGTAGAGACAGGGTTTCACCATGTTAGCCAGGATGGTCTCGATCTCCTGACCTCATGATCCGCCCACCTCGGCCTCCCAAAGTGCTGGGATTACAGGTGTGAGCTACCGCGCCCGACCAACAAAAATAATTTTTACCACATCTTCCTTCACTGTAGACTTGCACTGACTTGGACCTTTACCTGATACTACTCAGTAAGTATTCATGTTTGGATCGTTTTATCCTGGATAGCAAGGCTTTAACCATTCAATGTGTATTTGTTAATCATCCACATCTGTGCACAGGTTATGGAAATATAGTTATTCATCTCACAGAAACCACGGCAAGAAAGCAAAAATTTCTTTCAAAGATATTGTATGACTTCCAAAGAATTTTCCCATAAAAAATGCCCGGAGCAGCACCAGAATTGTGAACTTTTAACATATTTTAGATGCTTCTCTTCTTTTCTTCTCTTTCCTAGTTCCTCATGGAACTTACAACGGCCTTGTGCTATATCCCCTGGCATTGCAGGGTGTACGGGAATAGATGCAGGACCAGCCTTGTCCCTTACTCTGTAGACTGAAATTCTGGATTTGCAGTTCCGGTGCTTTCTTCCACTCTCTCAGTTTCATAAACATGGCTCCTTCCACCAGTTCACAGATGGGTGCTGAGTTAGACAGAGAAACCTATCGTTATTTTCTGGGCAAGGTAAGAAGGGAAAGCCCCATAGGTAGATCTCATATGTTCATCTTCCTTGCAAATCACTGGGCTTTTCCTAATCTAATCTATTCTGTAGTCAATATTTCTTCAAGCTCTGTTCAGGTATGTCTAAACTTCAGATTGGTATAGAAAATAGGAATCAGGTTTTTTTCTGTACTAGAAATCTTCATCTGCAGATGGTATTTCTCCCTTTGGAAAAGACAGATGCCATAGTGTTCAGATAGCATATGAAACAATAAAAGCCAGTTTTCTACTGGTTAACATTATTAAGACAGAATAATGTTCTGATTCAGTAAACTTGTCTTCATAACTGATCTCGAGCTTGTTTGCTTCAGCCTGCCTAATTGCTAGAGTATTGAAATACTTCCAGAATGGTTAGTAAACAGCCATGTCCCAAGCTCCCTGAGTGCCGCTGTACCTCAAGTAAGAAGCATTTGTTAAAATCCCCTGCTTCAGTCTTAGGTGGAAATATACTAATGAAAAGTAACTCCTCACCCACCCGCCTTTGAGTTGTTCATAGGAGGAGAGCTTGAGAGCTTTGCTAGGAAAGGATAGAGAAAAAAATACTTTGCACTGGCGGCAAAGATGAAAGAACACTCTGCTTTTTCAGAGCTTTGGGATACCTATTAAGTCTACTGTATCTTGTCAGGCTGACTCTGCTAACATAACCTAAGCCTTCAAATATCTTCAGGATAAAAGATGGGGACTCACACATAGCTTTTTAATAGTCCAGGAATATCCATTTCCATGCCCTCTTCAAGAAGCAGAATCTACCTAAGAGTTTTTTACTCTGGGGTCAAAAGTGAGGTCATGGATAGGGAATGGAAATGGATGCATTGTTCAGCAATTAGTGTCATGTCTATTTTTTCCTTTTCTAACACACCAATAAATTATCTTTTATTTTCTTTTTTACAGTCACAGGTTACACACACACACACACAAACACACACACACAAATATGCACAGAGATGAGGAAGGGAGAGAGAGAGAGAGAACGATAGAAAGAAACAGGCTGAGGATCTAACAGTTTTGACCTTTTGGAAAAAAAAAAATCATTTTGTATCTTACTCTTTCTTAACACTGACTTGTGAAGTAGTCTATTCCCTCAGGGCTTTATTAGGTCCCAAGAAATTAGGAAAAGAATTCTTGCTAACATTGCAATGTTCACTCCACTGAGATAACATATTTGCATTTGAATTAATTTATTCAGTAATATTTAGTAAACCCTCATCAAGTACCCAACATTATGCTTAACACAGGATAAACCAAATGATATCAAATACAAACCCAACCCAGTAGGGCATTATGAAATAACACCAGCATTGCTGAGGCAGAGTTTTTAAACTGCAGATGGGAGGAGCTACTTAATAGGAAGAAAGGAAGCCCTGTGGAAGACAGGGCAGTTAGAAAAAGTAGTGGGAGGTGGGTGAGAAAGCTTTATTTACAGTCAATTCTCAAGTCTCATTCCAATAATATTGTGTATAAAGTCACAGCAAACACTGAATTAGTGAATACTGAACCATTGCTCCTAGGGGAAATGCAGTGTTAGGTTCCTATAAGCCTCTGGTTACAACATTTAGGTGAATTCATCAATATATAATTTTGTATTATGTGTGATTCTGTTTAAAGACACCTTATTTAATACATATTATTTATTTATTAGCATTGATGTAACAGGCAACAACACTATCATTCATGCTTCAATAAAGCTTATCTAACACATACATGGTTTCTGAAAGGCACATCACAGCCTTCTTGTACTTTGGAACAGTAGTCAGTACTTTAGCACTAGGCTTGGGGTCCATTTTAATCAGGTAAATCACTGACAAAAATAAGGATTAAAATGCAAAAATGACACTAAATAGACTATACAAAGCATACTTTTTTACAATGTGAGAGCCAAAATAAGAAGGCAGAGCATCTCTTTGTTTAGCCTCAGCTAAGAACGTGTGCATTAAAAGGCTCAAACCTTTCTTTGCTTTGCATATGTCCACTAATGGTCATTAAATCACCATGAGTATTAATTTTGAGGTTATAGAAAATTTTTATTGAGTAGGAAAATTTGAAAATATAGAACCCACAAAGAGTGAAAATTGATTGCATTTATAAAAGGAAGTAGGAGGTCTGCATTACGAATAACCTGGAAGAAGGAGAGGAGTGCAGTAATTTTGGGGATATGAACAGGTAGATTACATTGTTATATCAGTGTTTTTCAAAGTGGGGTGCATGGGCCAGCAGCATCAGCATTACCAGGTCTTACCCCAGACCACTTAAATCAAACAATCTGAGAAAGGACCCCAGAAACCTTTGTTTTAACAAGCTGTCCAGGTGATTGTGTTACAAAGAACCATCACTGTAGTGGTTGCTAGCCTGAGTAATACATAGGACATAATAGTGAATTTATTTATATTAATAAATAAATCTAACAGTGTCCTGATGGCCAAGTTAATGAAACTGGTCTTTATCCAATAGTAACAAGAGGGTGAGCATGTTTTTTTTTTGTTTTGTTTGTTTTTGTTTTTTGTTTTTGTTGTTTTTTTTTTTTTTGTAAAATTAATAATTCAGGTTTAAAAATGTGGAAGTAGTCTAGATCTAGGGTATTGAACCAGAGCAGAATCTCTGAACCTTGGAACTGTTGACATTTTGGACTAGATAATTTTGTGTTATTAGGGCTCTTCTGTGCATTGGGGGATATTTAACAGCATTCCAGGTCTTTATTCACTAGATGATAGTAGCACCTTCTCCTCCTTGTAATAACCAAAAATGTCTCCAGAAATTACCAAATATCAACTGAGAGGCAAGATTGCCTCTGGTTGAGAACCATCCACACAGAACTGTGCTGTTTTCATTTGCTTTTAAAATTATTCATCTTAATTTAGCTAGTATTTCTTGACTACCAATTAGGTCTCAGACTGGGCCTGGAGTACAGATGCAGAGATATACAAGGCACAGAATATATTAACTTTTCTCTGAGGTCATAGCTTTTAGGAACCAACTAATTCATCTTTAAAAGGTGAAAAGTAGGTATTCTTATTCTGACTTGTATAGATTAAACAATCTATCTATAGATTTAGTTGCTAGCACTCTGGATTTGAAAAAAAATCCAATTTTGCAAACACAAAAGCTGTCCACAAACATTAGACTGGAATTTTGTTACTTATATGCTTTGGTTATCATGTGGTTCATTTTGTCATTTCAAGCTTCACCTAATGCTGTTGTTTGCTAGACATAAAATGATAGATAAGAGGATGACAGGTAATCAGCCAGGCATTGGCATACTATTTCTTTGCCTTTGAGTCTGATGCTTTGTTTATATGACTAGGATCAGGAGCTAAATATTCTGAAGTAGTTCAGTTTGTGAATTCAGTTTCATGCAATGGGGCAAGGAGGTCCTTTCACACACTTTGCAAGAAGTACAGTGATTGAAAAAAAAAAAAAAAAGACACCTTTATTTAGGTCCAAACATTTTCTACAGAATAGAAGACTAAAGACCCATGATGTCACTGTGTGCTTATCATTTCTCTATTGTCAAATCAAGTTTAAAAAGATATAAATGTATGTATGTATATGTATACATGTATGTGTATACTCATATATTTTGTACAAATTTTCAAAAAGTTCATGGAAAACATGTATTTTCAAATCACTATGCATGGATTTCAAAGTTGTTCCGCCAAAATAAACTCACATTAACTTAGGACATGTATGAAAAGGATCTACTTTGAGGTACTAAGAAGAATAAGAAATTAGTTTGAAAAGAGCCCTAATCAGAGCAAAAACTGAAGCAAGAACAAACATGAAACGTATGGTAAAGCATGGGTGGAAGAATTATAAAATCATTGATGTGTAACAAAAAGTTTACGGGGACAATGGCTCAAAGAAATCAACAGTTTACAAATAAATAACTTGTTTTGGGAAGGGATGAGATGATATTGAAGATGAAGCCTGCAGCAGCCAACCATCCAGGTAGATTTGTGAGAAGAGAATTTATCTTGTCCGTGCCCTAACTGAAGAGGATTGGCAATTAAGAGCACAAACAAAAGCCAACACCACAGACATCTCAATTGACTCAGCTTACACAATTCTGACTGAAAAATTAAAGCTGAGCCAATTTTCCATTCAGTGAATGCCAAAACCATTGCACCCAGATCAGCTGGAGACAAGAGCAGAGCTTTCAAAGGAAATTGTAAACAAGTTGAATGAAGATCCTGAAGTATTTCTTCAAACATTTGTAACAGGAGATGAACTTTAGCTTTAGCAGTATGATCCTGAAGACAAAGCACAATCAGAGCAATGGCTACCAAGAAGTGGAAGTGGTCCAGTCAAGCAACAGTGAACCAGTCAAGAGTAAATGTCATGGCAACAGTTTTATGGTATGCTCAAGCATTTTGTTTTTTTGCCTTCTGGAAAGCTATTGAATGATAACACCTGCTTATTATAAGAGTGTTTTGAGAAAGTTAGCCAAGTTTTATCAGAAAAACATCCAGGAAGGCATTAACAGCGAGTCCTTCTCTACCTCAACAGGTGCTCATTTCTTTCATCAAACAAGGCCAATTTTGCAAGATTTCCAATGGGAAATCATTAGGCATCCATCTTACAGTCCTGACTTGGCTCCTTCTGACTTCTTTCTGTTTTCTAATCTTAAAAAATCTTTAAAGGACACTCATTTTTCTTCAATTAATAATGTAAAAAAGACTGCATTGACATGGTTATATTCCCAGGACCCCCAGTTCTTTAGAGATGGACTAAATGGCTGATATCATTGCTTACAAAAGTGTCTTAAACTTGATGGAGATTATGTTGAGAAATAAAGTCTGTATTTTTTATTTTTATCTTTTTGTTCTATTTTTCATGAACTTTTTGAAGTAGCTACATATATATGAGTAGGTACATGTATCAGTGGAAGATTTTAGCAAGAACTCCATAAATATGTAGCATAAATATGAGAAACAGCATTTGAGGGGAGTCTTGATCTTGGCTACTCACAAGATAGCTATGTTCACCTATAGAACATAGAGATAGACGTGTTCACCTATAGATAAGGTGAACACATAATTTGTTGTCCAAACACAGACCGTTTTTGGAATGAATTATAGTGGAAGAACAACTGAAGACCCAGACTGAACTGGGCAAACAAGGATTTATAAACATTGTGGATAAACAGGAATAAAAATTCAAATTTCCTGTTTTAAGAGACCCTGATTCAGTGAGTCGGGGCCAGATCCTGGTGATCTTTATGTTTAAAAAGATCTAAAAAGATCTAGGGGTGGTTATAATCATGCATTGCTGAGGTGGAGATTGGCTGCATTAGTAGAGAGGGACATTAGAGGGGAGAAGCCTCCCAATAGGTCAATAAGCAGTCTCAAGGAATCAGGAGAGGCCTGCCAGTGGCTAAGAGACTCCTGCTTCACCTTTCACAGCTTTTCAAGGCACCTCGTCCATCTCCCTGACATGCCCAGTCCTGCTGATGGCATTGCCCTCCAACTGGCCTTTTAATGTCCAACAGAACTTTTTATACTTCATAGCTGGTAAAAATAAAATATATTCAGGTGTTGAGCCTTTTCTATTTGTGACACATGACTTAACTTGGCAAGACTTTTGGCACCATGATGCTATTTTCTGCAGCTATTTTCTCATTTGGAATCTATTCTTGCAATTTCAGGGATATTATTTAAATGGTCAGCAAAAGTGAAATTAATGAGTCGTGGCCATTCAGTAACATCAATGGCTTATAGTTAGAAAGCAAGTTAAAAGGAATTGACTGCATTAATTTAAAAAGTGAGTAAAAGAGCCAGGCAGAGTGGCTCAAGCCTTTAATCCCAGCACTTTAGGAGGCTGAGGCGGGTGGATCATTTGAGCCCAGGAGTTTGAGAGCAGCCTGGGCAACATGGCAAAACCCATTTCTATAAAAAAATACAAAAATTAGCTGGGTGTGTTTGCACATGTTTGTCATCCCTGCTATCCAGGAGGCTGAAGTGAGGAGGATCACTTGAGCCCAGGAGGTTGAGGTTGCGGTGAACCATAATCATGCCACTGCACTCCAGCCTAGGTGACAGAGAAAGACCCTGTCTCAGAAAAACAGAAAGTGTGCAAGACAGTCAAACTATTGTAAGAAATTTGTGTATCACAAGCAAATACAAGGTCTAAGTATTAGGCCTTGTTCATCTCAATAATTTTTGTAATAGGGACAATCCATTGGGCCTTGATATAGCACATCATTTAATTATTAAGGGGCATCAAATTATCAATATGGTCTCAAAAAAATCCTACATCACCCCACTTATTCTTGGTGAAGATGATCTGGAGTAATCTTGTGCAATATTTCAATGTGTCTTTGATTCTGCTTGAATACTTCTCAACTCCTTGTTCATGTCAGCTTTTTTAGACTGCTGCAATACTCTACTAAATATATTCATTAACTCAGATAACATATTGACTGCCCATGCTATATCGGGTGATAAGAACAATAGTGAACAAGGTTACCAAGGTCATTACCAAGCTCACTGTTCTCATGAATCTTACTTTCCAGGTCTGGGGAGACAGATAATTAACTTATATAAACAAGGTAACTTCAGAGAGTGATAAGTACAATGAAGACAACTCTTTGGGATAGAAGTATTTCTATTATGTTCCTAGAGAATGACTAATACTGATAATTAATGTTTATTGAATACTTACACTATATGAGCCCATAGCTAAGAATGGTACTCCTCTGATATCAATTCTTATTTGCATTAACAGTCTAATGCAGGTATAATTAATATTCTTATTTCCCTAATGGAGAGACTGAGAGTCAGAGAAATAGAGAAATGTAAGATCATTCAGGAAGAGCCACGATTTAAAGCCAAGCTAGCTGATGGTCCAAGCTTTTCCTAACAAGTCCAGGTATGGAAGACAGAGCAACGAAAACAAAGATTTAAAGCCAAGCTAACTGATGGTCCAAGCTTTTCCTAACAAGTCCAGGTATGGAAGACAGAGCAACAAAAACAAAGATGTAAAGCCAAGCTAGCTGATGGTCCAAGCTTTTCCTGACAATTCCAGGTATGGAAGACGGAGCAATGAAAACAAAGATGTAAAGCCAAGCTAGCTGATGGTCCAAGTTTTTCCTAACAAGTCCAGAAGCAATGAAAACAAAATAACAGAGATAAGTACATGATAGGTGCTAGTACAGAAGTGGAGAGAAAACTTTTCCTTGAGATTGGCATTGGAGCTGAGCATGTGGGTAAATGGAGTTTATCCAAGGGCAGTAAGAATGAAGGGGCACTCTGTCAGGTTGAGGGAACAGCACATGTGTGGCCATAAGAGCATGACCCCCAGATCCAATCCAGTGTGACGGGGTGTAGGTTCAAGGAGCTGTGGGAGGTGAGGGAAGAAAGAGATAGTTAGGCAGAGGTCAATTGTGGCAGGCCTTGTACCATGCTAGATGTTTGATTTTATTCTGTAGCTTACAGGAAGCCACTGAAGTGTTTCAGGCAAATAAGTGACCTTATACAATATGCCCTTTTAGAAAGAGCACCCTGTTGCCAGTGTCAAAAATGGATTGGAGAGGTCAAACTCTGGGAAGATGGTTTGGTAAAGTTTATCTGTGGGTCAGCCAAGAGTTGATAATTGATGTCAGCCAGCAACTATGAAGATGGATATTATTTCTAGCAAAAACACTAGGGAGGTGAAATTAACATGGCTTGTTAAAGGAAAGGGTGCCTGGGGGAGAAATCCTAGTGTATTCTCCAGTTTCTGGTTTTAGAGACTGGGTGAATGGTGACACTATTGGAGGAACAACATAATTAAAGTGAAGCAGTACAGACAATTTGTTAACTGATATGCTTTAATTTCCTCATTTGAAAAGTGAGGAGGAAAATAGTATTTACCTCCTTGACTGTGGTAAGGACCAATAACTTGTCAAACACATAAGCCACTTTGGATGCTTCAGGAACATGCCAGAAAACTGACAGGTATCATGATGCCATGGGTAATGGATGTAATTTTGTTTCTCCTTCTCTTTCTCTCACAATAGTTAAGGGTATCAAACATTTGTGATTAAATTGTCACCACAAATAAACTGAACTTGGCAATATGAATTTAAACAAATCTGAAATGTGTAACAGAAAATAAATGTTAGTCCTCGCTGTGGGACAGTGCACTATATAGCATGTTTTATTCCCTTTAATAGACACTAGGGTACTGTTTTCTTCTGTTTACTTTGTATGTGGGATATAGTTGAGGCTAGCGAAATCTCACAGCTCCACCAAACTTCCTTGCTTTTACATTGTCTGCCATTAGCTATGACAATCTGGCAGGTAATTAGATGATAGCAACTACCCCAATATTGTGTAGCTTGAGCAGACTGGAAAAGGCCTATCATAGAATATCTTCAAGATCAATCTTGCAATCCAGGAACACATTATACAGAACTCTACCAGAATGGGTCTGGGCCCATCAGAGTTTTAGCTCGCATTTGTTTCAGTTTGGCTAGGTGCCTGACTGTTGCTGATTTCAGTTATAACGGATATAAAGAGAAAAGATGGAAAATGAATAAAATATAGATTGTTCATAAATTAATTTTTCTCTTCTTCTCCTCTCAGAGAGGATGTGTGCATCAAGGATATAAACAACATAAAATGCATTTTCCTCTTCCTACTCAGTAGTCTTTTAAATAATATATTGATTGGATATAGGATTACAGTAAAACATCTGTCTTACATGTTTTATATGAATGCAAAAAAAAAAAAGGGTAATTGCATTACCTCAATAATAAATCTAACAAAGAGAGAAAAAGAAATACTGTTCCTAAAAACCATCTAAAATCCCAGATACCTCTAAATCCAAATACACCATTTTGGTTGCACTGTTTACTATAGTAAATAGAGGGAACAATTTGTTTGATGTGACAGAAAACAAAGAGAAGATATTATTTTCATTGCCTTAGAGTTAGGCTTTAAGCACAAAATGTGTGCTTTCATTGTAAAGCATTGAGAAGCTTAGAATCAAATAATGCATTATGCACAAATACTCACGTTTTGCTTACAAGTAACATTTACAAATTGTCATTCCTGATCAGTGTTTAGTAGAAATTAAATTATTTTGTCATTAAAGAATACAGGAAACTTTCATTTTTAAAAGCTCTCAAAACCTTTCTTGAGATTAGATTATTTGGCTAATCTTTATTATTCAGTCTCCATGTACTGTCTTCTTAACTGTAGATGTGAAGATATTCAAGTCTGCAATTGAGTGCTACAGAGAAGTTCAATTAAATGTGTAGCTCACTTTTAGGTGTTGGAAAGCTATCCCAGGGGTTTGCATTAGTTACGTTATAGTTAAGCACTGTAACACATAGGCCTCAAAATACAAAGTTCCCTAAACTCAATGGACTTTATTTCTCGTACATTAGTTCTTACTAATCTAATGTCTTTCTTCCAAATAAATGGTTCTCAACACTTTTTTTTTATCTCGAGACCAGTTTACACTCTTAAATATTATCGAGAACTGTAAAAGTTTTTATTTACTTCTGTTATAGCTATGAATATTTATAGATATAAAATTAAAACAAATTTAAAATATTTACTAATTTCTTTAAAAGTAGTAACAAATCTCCTATGTTAACATAAGTAATGCATTTGATTAGAAAAAAACTACATATTTTCAAACCTATTTTAGTGAGAAGAGTGACATAGCTTTACATTTTTATAAACCTCTTTAATGTCTAGCTTAATAGAAGACAGTTGGATTTCATATCTGCTTTTTCATTATACTTTGTCACATCTTGCTTTGGTTCTAATATATACATATTTGCATCCCATCTTATAGTGAAATATACTAAGCAAAGGGAAGAGCAATTTCGTAGTCCTTCCAGACATTTGTGAATGCTTCAAATAATAGTAGATAGTCTTCTTTGAAGTTTCAAGTGGTAGTTTGATACAAGTGGTAGTTTTTTAAAGGTTACTTGCAATGTGGAGTCTGGGCCGTATCAATGAACTTTTCATGGTATTTTACATTGAAATCCATTGGTGTATCTTGCATTTCAAATGAATCTTTTATCCTTGGATTATTTCTATGTCATGTGTTGGTCATCTGGAAAACATTGGTTTGCCGAGTTATGCAGATCTCCCAAATGTTACCTTATTTCATTATACAATATCAAAAAGTCACATCTGCTAATATCTCTGATTTTCTTGATGTCATTATGCAAATATTTTTGACTTCACAGACCCTCCAAAGGGTATCAGGGTTCCCCAAGAGTTTCCAGATGAGCTTATCGTACCACTGCTCCATACAATGATCCAAAGATCCTGGCTTCTTCCTGGCTTTTCTATCCTCCCTAAGACCTCATCAGGTTGTCTACATCCAGCCAGTTGAAGGAGACAGATCCTGGATGGCACACTTGATTCTTAAAAATCAATTCCAGAAATGACACACATTATGACTGCTAGTATTCCATTAGTGAGAGCTGTTTATATGGGCACATCTAGATGTGAAGAAGTGAGACAGGAAATGTAGTCCCCAGGAAATATTGTCTTGCTGCTAAAATGCTCTAACATTGTACTGTATATATATTGAACTGCAGGGGAGATTCTTTCCACCTTCGCGTCTTGACAATAGCATAGTTACTTCTTAAGGAAATCTCAAACCTAACTGAACAAAAGAGAAGGCAGGCCCTCACAAATGAGATTCAGTCACAATACTGCTGTGTTACTGAATCGCTGGGATGCAGTGTAGCTACAGTGGCTGCCCCTTGCTTCTGTTGATCCTTGTACTAACTATTCAACAATGGAGCAAATTTCTTCCTGAAATTTTATTAGAAGAGTAATAATTGTATATAGTGAAAATATGTAAAAGCAGTTTCAAAGGATATATAAATGAGGAGTATAAGTCTCCCTCCCTTCTAGTGCCTGATTCCCTCCTCTTCCCCTTGGTAAACTCAGTGAAAATTCTGGCATTTTCTTCCAGAACTTTTGTTAATTTTCTGAAACCACAAAAAGTCAAACTAACAGGGAAATTACTCAGGTAAGGGACATTGGGTTTGCACAATGGGGCTATAATAATATTTCACATAGGTAAGCCAAGTTCCTTTCAAAATGTCTTTCCTGATGTGCAATGGCATCATAATTCTACAACTGAACTCTTGATAGATTTTTCAAGATGATATCACACATACTTCCTTCTGTAGATGTGTTTTGTAATGATAGAAATGATAATCAAATACAGTACTGGCTCTGTAATAAGATAAGCTTCCATACTTCTGGACCTTTTCCAAGCCTCTGTCCCACCTCTTTGCTACGTAGAATTGTTGTGCCATTATTTTTATTGCATATAAAACCTGTATCAGGGCCAATTCTGAAAAAAAAGAAAGCACTTGCACTAATAGAAACTAAATTTATAATGCAGGGAATTCATTACATAAATGATGAAAGAATTGAGAAGCTGAACTTGGGATATTGAGGTAAAACAATCTCCTTTCCTCCCTCCCTCCTTCCTCCCTCCCTTCTCTCCTTCCTCCCTCCCTTCTCTCCTTCCTCCCTCCCATCTCTCCTTCCTCCCTACCTTCTCTCCTTCCTCCCCTATTTCCCCTTCCCTCCCCTCCCCTCCCCTCCTCTCTTCTCCTCTTCCTTTCTTTATTTTTGAGACAAGGTCTCGCTCTGTTGTCCAGGCTGGAGTGCAGTGGCACAGTCTTGATTCACTGCAACCTCAAACTCCTGGGCCCAGGTCATCCTCCCAAGGTAGCCTCATAAGTAGCTGGTACCAGAGGTTTGCACCACCATGCCCAGCTATTTAAAAAAAAAAAAAAAAATTGTAGAGTCAGGGTCTCTCTATGTTGTTGCCCAGTTTGGACTCAAACTCCTGGGTTCAAGTGATCCTCCAGTTTTAGCCTCCCAAAGTATTGGGATTACAGGTGTAAGCCACTGCTCTCAGTCCTCATTCTTTAACTGAACAGAACTTCAAAACCCATAACTCTGTAGCACCGCTATGGAAATTGCAGCTGCCTCAACATCCTCTTCCCCACCATCCAGGAGGGTGCCAGTACTGGTGGAGGAAGCGCAATGACAAAATAAAAAATGATTAACCTGAAGGGCCTAGCCAGTATGGTTGGGTGCTGCAGGAATGTTCTCTGGGTGGCCTTGGACTGACCCAATTCTCCCCACTTTCTCACGTGTAATTCTTAAGAATAACTGTGGAATACACTGGGAATGCAACATCCTGAGATAAGGAGAAACTGGCCTGTGCCGGTATAGCAAATACTCTGTTCCAGTCACTTGTAGGAACAGGATGTCCTTCAGTGCTTTACCCCAGTGTATCCTGTTGCCCATGGGGTATAAAACCCAGGGTAAGTTGCTTTGCAGGGGGCCTCACTTGTGGTACAAGTAGGACATGCACAGAAGAGACTCTTCGCCCTGGATAGCTTTCCTGAACCTTGAGAGATGATACATCATGAATTTTAGGCTTCTGCTGTCCCTTGCTGCCTATCTATAATAAGCCCACTTCATGGAGTGTGTGTGAGAGTTCTGTGTCACCAGACTCGGACAAATAGTAAAAGTGCAGCCCAAGATGCACTAGGCTGAAGTGATAATGGGTGCACAGTGAACCTGTTTCACAGGTGCCCCTTCAGTAAGTGTAAAGACTACTGGAGCAAGAAGTCACACTGACACCAATAGTGTACACAGGGACTGGAAATTTCACAGTTCAGGTGGTATCCACCCGGCCAGCAGAGTTGACACCGTGCAGCAGGATTCAAACAAGCTCAACTCTTCTCTCTTCAGATCTTAAGATTCTGGAGGGTAATGGAGACCGAGATACATAAGAGAAAGGAGGCTGGAGTCTCATATGAAGAGAATATGGATTTCTGGACCCCTGTTATTACAAGCAGGCAATATTGAGAACTCTCAAGGCAAACAATTACAACCTGATTATGAAGAGGATCACTCTAGTTATATTCCTAAAATGCAAACTATTTTATGTCATTCCACTCTAAAAATCGTTCCATTTATCTCAGTCTTCTCAAGGTAAAGTTCAATGGCTGAATTTTCAAAGCTCTCATTAATATAATTCCTGCCTAATCCTCCAGCCTCACCTCTTACATTTCTCATCCTCTTTCTCTTGCTCTCCTGGCCACTGAAGTTCTCAGCTTTCTACCAGGATTATTTTCTTCTTCTCCAACTTTTTCCTGGCTAACTGTGACTCATCCTTTAGGTACCATTTGAAATATTGCTTCTTGGAGACTTTCACCAAACTTTAGTTAAGTCCCAATGCTATGTCCATCTGGTACATGATCCATTATTACACCCATCACACCTCATTGCAATTATGCTTTAATTAACTGTCTTCTCCGCTAGGCTTTAGAATATATGACTAAGAAACCCGGGTCTGCCTTGCTTACTGCCCTGACCCTTGGACCCAGGCCATATAATTGATTCTCAAAAAATATTTGTTGAAAGAAAGGAAGGAAGGAAAGAAGGAAGAAAGAAATGGTAGATTTAAATGAAAGAATAATGGTGAACGGCGAGATCTGAAGATCTGTAGAATATTGTTTCAAAGTGTCCAGTGTCCAAGGATGCATTGATATTAAATATCACCCATTTTAGTGATATTATTATAATATTTATTCCGTCTAGATGGCATGATATTAAAATCTTTGCTAAAGCAACATTTTGCTAGTCCCATAGATCAGAAAACTTTAAATCCACCTCAAATGGGTGATACAATATAACGCTGTTTACCAAGCATCCATCAACATTGCTGCCAATACCAAAGTTGCTTCAAAGAACGTTCTGTTGATCCAGAGGTTGATTTGTAGGGAAGTATGGTCAAAATTTAACCAATAGATCAATTTTAAAGGAAACATGTCTTTTTTTATAAATTAGGATACCTCTAGATAAAAGCAAACATCATAAATGATGTGGATTTTTATGTCATTTTCCCAAGAAAGAGTAAAAATCAAAGTCAGATAAATGATATTTATAGTAGAGAAATTTATAAAAACATGGTTCTAAAATGCATCACATTATTCTGTTTTATATTGTGTCGGGAAGATTGAGGCTGGATGTGAGAAGGGCCTCTAACTGTAGGGTAAGCTTAAACAAAGGCACTGATGTAGGAAAGTTTATACTTGTCACATGTGCTCTGATTTCATAAAGAGAGAAAACTTTTAACTTTGAAAATATGTATCAAATTAAATTTGCTTGGGAAAAATATATATTGCATACATGCAATGCTAATTCTCCTTGCAGGAGGCTTTACTGCAATTTTTTAATGTACTCATGTATTTCACAGTATGGGGTTTTTGTCTGCTTACATTTCCCTGTCACTTTTTATAAAAACATCTTGCATTATTCAAACTGGAAAATAAATAATAAATCAAAACTAACATATGTTCTTTTCCATAAAAATTGTTGATTTCAGTGCCTTACAAAAATCTCACCAAGTAGCCATTTTCTAAATCTTATTTAATCACACTTAGATGAAAAGAAATCATTTCATATGTCTTTGCATATGTACATGTGGCTAAAAGGAAGTGGATACAATATGTGATTTATCAGGGTGGGTTTTTAGAGATGTGCATTTGTAATTTTTTTCTTTTAAGCAACATTATATCTCCAATTAGGGAGTAACGAAATTTCCATTTCTTTGCAGCTTTCTCCCACATAAACACTTCAAATCTCAAAACTGTTCATTGGTTTTCTGACCTTTCCTGCTACATGCTATTAGAATCTTCTTTTACATTCTCTATTCATACTCCAGTGTAAACTATGTACAGGCACCTCCAGACATTACGTCTGTTAGAACTAAGGGCAAAGGCTTAGCCTAGAGATTATTCTCTACGTAATGTTAAAGCAGTACTAGATTAAGAGTTTTTGAGTCATTAGGTTCTTCATAGATGTCTGGTGTTTATTCCGATTAGAAATAATTTCTGTGTTTCTTCATTTAAAAAATGTCCTCTTCCCACTTCTTACCTCTTAACTTTCTGCATAAAAGAGTGGTTTCAACAACATTTTCTCATGAGCTGATAGTTTCTTTAGCTGAATGGGAAACAACTTTTCTGATTTTTATCTGGTCTACCTCAATATATTTTTTTGTTTTCTTCTTTATTGTATAAAGTCTGTACTGCTTCCTTTTAGACATTTACTGATACCTAAATGATGTGAGATCTTTCTGGGTGAGCAAAAGTAGATCTCAAAGTATAATTCTATCATTATAGAATGTATTAAAAGGCTATTCCTTTGATGCATTATCAATTCATTATTTTATGTAATATATATAAATGTAATGTGTGTATTACATTTATATATAGATGTGATATATTAATATTATATTAATTACATTAATAATATAATATAACAATATTATAACATTAATAATATTCATATTATTAATGATTATGTTAATAATCATTAATATATAAATGGTTAGCAGTGAAGACAGATAACAGGAGTGAAAGCTAGAGCACATGTTTTAGGCAGAATTATCTAAGAAGGCCTTCTTGAAGAGGTGACCCTAGACAGGAGACCTACATGAAGATAAGGAGTTGTCTTATTTTCTCACATCTCATGTCTAAGGTCATGAGAAGGTCTGAGAAACAAGGCTCTGGGCAGATAGAACACCACCAATAAAAGAAGCGAGAGAAGGATCTGCTTGGAGGTTTTGAAGAATAGCAGAAAGTAGAATGCCATAGAGGACTCTGCAAGGTATAGCAGGAAGAGAATGAGCTGAGGAGCTAGCAGAGGCCATTTCTGCCAGTGCTTTGCATGCCATTTTGTTAAATGTTTTCCTACAGATTTATTAATATATTATTATCATTTTAGAACTAATTTTCTGATCCTAAAAGGACTGTAAAATAAACTACCTAGGGATATATTATAACTATTCTCTTACTGTTGGATAGTTAGGTTGTTATATTTTCTCAATATAACGTCTTTGCACATAACACTTTGTCCTAATTTCTAGTTACGTATAGGACAGGACACTCTAAAGTTGCATTTTAATTACTGATAACATTTAAAAACAAAGAAAAGTTATAACTTTGTTGTGTAAGAAACCAATACAGAAAATTGATGCTAAATAAGCTTTCTGGCTAGTCATATCTCTGAATCTAATTTGCTTAATTGGCTCAAAAGAGCATGATGCTAATGCAGTAACAGTTACAAGCAAATGGCTATGTTGGCTAACATCATTGTTGCTCAACCTAACCAGCTTCCATGAGTTTCATAGGTCATAGGTAACACTTGGCAACCGTGTTAATGGTGCAGCACTTCAGGGTCATTCATTATTAGAAAAGTAATGCCAAATACATTCTTGTGGGTCACTCCATTCATATACACTTTTCCCTTTTTTATTTTCAAAACTCTCTTTACACCTTTTCACTTAAATTGATGACCTTTGACTCATTTTACTGAAGCACATTGAAGCAATTAAAAGAGAGTTTCCTAATTGTCTTAACACCAAATCTACCAGTCTGTCTGCATCTACATACATCAGCTCTGCATTTTCTCCTTGCAACAGATTCACTGTCCCTCTTCTTACTTAAGGTCAAACCCTGTACTTCAGCACTGGTTTCCATCCTCTCTAAGTTACTCAAGAATTTTGCTCCCACCCTATCTGTAGATTGCTCCCTCTCACTAGATTGCTTCCATCAGCGTACAAACATCTTCCAATAACTGTATTCGACAAAACCAATAAAAACAAATGAACAAACCTCCCCGGACTCCTCTGTGTCTTTTTTATTGCAGCCCTGTTTCTCAACATCTTACTGCAAGACCTCCTGAAAAAGCTGGCTTTACTATCTGTCTGCATTTTCTCACCTCCCCTCATTTAATAAAGCTCTCTTTACTATTTTTCCACCAAAACCACTTCTAGCAAAGTTGGCAGTAACTTTCTCTTTGCCATATTTAATATTCACTTTTTAATCTTCATCCTTATCACAATTTATCATCATCCTTCCTTGTCAATGTTTTAACCAAAACTCTAGAACACCGGTGCCCTGGCTTTCTTCCTACATTACAGGGCACTCCTCCTTAGTCTCCTTTTCTGGATCCTCTTTTTCAGACATGAGAAGTTGCAGAGCCCTGGAGCATAATTCTCAGCTCTCTTCCTTTCCCTAAGTGTCTCCCTTAAGAAATCTCATTCTTTAGTTTGCCTTTAATCTCTACTTACATGCTAATGACTGAAACTCATGTCTACTGTTCAAAAAGCATGTGAACTAAAGACTGACACATCCTATACCCTACTTGACAACACTGCTTGAGATGTCTAACGGGCAACCAAGACTTGATGTTGACAAAATAGAACCGTGGATTCTGCACACATACTACTTTCATTCCCAAACCTGCTCCCTGTCTTTCTCATGTCAATAAATGGAAACACCAAATTCTAATGCCTCGAGACTACAAACCTAGAAGTCAAATCTGATCATTCCCTTCCTACACCCTGCATCTAGGACATTAGCAAATTTTGTAGCACTAACTTCAAATGATATCAAGAATATAACTAGATGTAATCTTATATGACATTAGGATATATACTTTTCACTGCCTCCATTGCTACCTTCTCAATCAAAGCCAAAAGCATCTCTAACTTAGACTAAAGCAAAAATACCCAAACTGATTTTCCTCTTGCAGCTCTTGCTCCTGCCAGAGTTATTTTCATAACAGACATAGTGATATTTATAACTATAATTTGAATCGTATCATACTTATACTTTTCAATGTTTTCTTACACTTAGAACAATATCCAAACTCTGTATGTTTTTAGAAAGCTGGGGAAAATTAGGAGTTATTTTACATTGCTCAGGTTCAATCAAATGTGAGGATCAACCTATAATGTTCAAAAAGTTTTTTAACAAATATCTATTATTCTCTTTTCAGTAAAGCATATTTGAAAAGTATATAAATGTTTTTAATAATGGAACAAGAATCAGAATCATAATGAAAAAGAATATTTGCCAGTGATTTAGATGTCTCTAATTTTGACACATAAACTAAAATTATACTAGGAATATATAGGAAAATTGAAAGCAAAGTTTTTATTCAGGGTAAAATATTTTTTAATATTTTCCAAAATGTATGTTTCCTAAAGAGAACATTTCAGGGTGAAGTAAACTTGAGTATCCTTTCTCTTAAGGCAATTTATCAATTAAGACAAACATAAAATTCCTGAGAACAGTAATTCTAGTGAATTTCAAAGACTGACTTTCCTTTATCTGGGAAGGGCAACCTGCTCAAGTAAGTGGACAGCTTCAGGAAAAATAAACACAGATGGAACAGAGCCTGAAGATCTGAGGGGTGATAGATGTCACACACAGACAGCCTGCACGTCCCACTCAAAATATTGTTTTTTTCACGTTGTAATTTTCGTTTTAACACACCCTGGGAGAATGTGACTTGAAATTTGGCCAAACATATGGTATATTTAGATTATAAAATACCCTGTAATATTATAAAACTGAAACCAAATTTCTTTCATTAATAATACTTTGTATAAACATGTATGCTATTTTGTCATGAGAGCTTTTTGTAGTACCAATACATTTATCATCAAAACCAATCCAATTTCTCCCTATTTCTAAATATGCAATTGTTTTATTCCCTTCCTTTCTCAATCTTCATGTCTTTATGTTTAGTAATTCCATAGTTGTCAGAGAAAATACTAGGGTTTGTGTTCATTTGCATTTTAGCTTGACTGTTTGACAATGTTTTCCAAACAGGATCATGTTACATGTGCCCGGGTAAAGAGACTTTGATCTTATGCAATACTCTAGAGAATGGAATCATTCAGAAAATAAAACACAACCAGGGAAGTGATATAAATCTGGAAAATATTATAACCCTCATAAATCATATTTACAATGTTTTTTTTTCACCTTTATAAAAGAAAACTGTAACACAACACTGCTAAAACTTACACTCTTTTTTTTTTTTTTTTTTTTTCGTTTTTGAGACAGATTCTTGCTGGGGTTCAGTGGCGCAATCTAGGCTCACTGCAACCTCCGCCTCCCGGGTTCAAGCGATTCTCCTGCCTCAGCTTCCTAAGTAGCTGGGATTACAGGTACATGCCACCATGCCCGGCTAATTTTTTTGTATTTTTAGTAGAGATGGGGTTTCACCATGTTGGTCAGACTGGTCTTGAACTCCTGACCTCGTGATCTGCCCGCCTTGGCCTCTCAAAGTGCTGGGATTACAGGCGTGAGCCACTGCTCCTAGCCAATTTACACTGTTAAAAATCAATGGAATTAACAAACAATGGAATTAGTCACAGACTAAGAATGCTCATCTTTCTAGAGTTACAAGATTGTAGTGAAACACTCTTGTCTCATTATCTCATAAGCAATTAATACTTTATGTTTTGTTGCACTGAACATTTCATATCCATTACTGCTGTTAGATAATATTCTGTTAACTTTGTTTTCAAAACTATGCTTCTAGCTTCATATTTATTGAGGTATAACTTAAAGAGAAAATAATATTTAGCAGTACTAATTATTTGGTTATTTGACAATATTAAACTCAGCTATCTTTGTTTTTTGTTTTTCATTGAGAAGGAAACAAGAAATAGACAAGAAGAATTGGACTCATTATGCAGCACACTATGATGCCGCAGTTAACACACTGCAGAAATGCATTAGAAAGTAAGTAGTGGGGGGTCTAGGTGTAAAAATTTTTTAATGGATTAATTGTACTCATAAAACCAGAGTGCAAAATCTTGAGTCCATTCATTCTGTAGGTTTCTGGTGATCGAGCGTACTGGGTGTACCTTCCTGGGGGTCACAGCCTTTGTGAGTGCCTATGTAGCTACAGATCTCTTCAGAAGCAATTGCAAAGCGTGCCTGCTTGCGTGCTATTGGTTCCCCTCTCAGGACTAGTTGAGAGCACCAAACTCATTCTCACTTTTAATTTAAATAAAAGATTTGAGGACCTATCACTAGAGATTTTTCTGTCAGAGTAGAAAAGAAAAAGAGTGTCCCTGTGGTATCGATATTGCTATTTTGCTGCAAAATGCCGAGTTTTTACACATAAGAAAGATGACATTTTTGACGTAGCTCCTAATTACTTCAGTTTTATATATTACGCTACCTCTGAGTGTGAAAACCCTGGAGTCCTACAATTACCATTAGACTCATTCCTCTAGCAGGTTGCATGTGCTAATGAAGAAAAAAGAAAAACTAATTATATTCTATAAATGACTGTTTATTAGTGAGTCATCCTCCTTTTTACCCTTCTAAGATGCATTTCTGATTGCATCAGGCTGTATACACATTTTGCTTTATTAAAAATTAAAAATATAACCTATAAAGAGGAGGAAGAGAAGTGACACTCTAAGTGCTACGTTGAAACTTAAATATTTCAAAATTTCTTCATGCAAATCTCAATCAAGAAAGAGAGCTAAATAGCCTCATTTTCTCTGTATTGTTTTGCATCCATTAGCATGGTGTTTACTGAACATTGCTCCCTGGTTACCTATAGCGTACTGAACTACTAAACCAAAGGTTCAATTGCATTTTCAATGTAAATTTTAAGTACAAAGCAGAATAGAATAGGTTTGTCACCATATGAAAGCCATGAAAAACAGTCACTTATTTGCTCTTTCTTTGCCAAATAATCTGGATGCTAGAAACAAAGATAATTTATTTTGCTATTTAATATCCCTTGAGTCGTATTTTTAAATAATTTTCCCCTATTTCATCAAAGCATCAATTGTCCCGGAGTGAACCGACAGGTAAAAAAAATTGACATTCTGCCCTCTAAAGCAAATTTGTCAACTGCCAATCTTAATTTAGTTTCCAAATGAGTCCCAAGGGTCATGTCTGGGTTACTGTTTACAGTAAAGGGGGTGATTTTGACGCAGCCATCACAGAACTTATCAAAGACCAAAAGCACACCAGGGGCTGGGGTGGACTATGAGGAATTTGGCACACTTTTCAGGTAAATTTTAAACTATTTCAGGATGTAAGGCATGGTGCCCAATCTTCTGGCTTCCCTGGGCCACACTGCAAGAAAAATAATTGTCTTGGGGATCACATAAAATATACTAACACTAAATGTAGCTGATGAGCTAAAAACATAAATCACATAAAAAAACTCACAATGTTTAAGAAAGTTTACAAATGTGTGTTGGGCTACACTCAAAGCCATCCGGGGTTGCATGCAACTTGCAGGCTGTGATTTGGACAAGCTTGACCTAAGGGGCCACTTAATAGGAAATAATTCCAATGTGGACCAATTATTTCAAGGTTTTCAGAAAATTACAGTGGTTTCATTTTTTAAAATTCAAATATTTTTAAATTTAAAGCCATGGAACTCTTAATGCAAATGTATTCTTGTAATTTTACATGGCTCCATAAATAATAAACCTATACAAGCATAGCTTTTTAAAATTGGGCATAAAATAAAAATTAAAATATAATAATAAAAAAAAAAATACTATCCTAGAATAATTTCCATAGAGTGGGCTTTAGAGACAAACAAGGACGGTAATTGCTTAGGTCATTTCATATTTGCTATTGTTTTATTTCCAGCAGGACACTATCTTGGAATGTTATTATCTGTGCTTTTAATTTTTATACTTATGTTTTGCAAACTTTCTCTTCTGAGTTAGTGATATCCTCATAGCTTCAAAGATAATTAGCATTGTTTTCGTAGGAATGCAAAAAGAAAGAAATGGTTGGTGCTTGATTTTTATTTTATTTTTCAAAAGAGCCTCTCAAAGACCGCATCAGAAATAATAGCTTTGAAACCAAAGCTTTTGATTCATGAAAGAGTAAAATGTTGCTGAGAAAGAAATGTTGGGTAAGGGAAACTGCACTTGGTTTATTTTTTACTAACAGATTGAAAAGAGAACAGATAAAACCATAAAAGTCCATTTCCAGAGAGAACAGAGTAAGAAGTTGCAGTAATTGGGTCAGGTATGCCTTTGAATGAGTAACAGATCATCTTGTGAAGATGGCTGAGTTTCAGACAACTCTGGTTGTCTGTTCTCATCGCTCTTTAGGAGGACCTTCTACTAACATTTTACATGCATGGTGCCTATGAATCACCCAGAGGAAATAATGCTTGCTCATGTTCCAAAACTTTGTGGATGCTTGGGGGACTCTTCTGTTTGGAAGGACCCTCTTTCAATACCCATGAGATTTTTTGAGGCCCACAAAAAAGAAAATGGGGTTCTTGACATCCCCTGGGGAATCTGAAAGCGGTTTTAGGAACAGGGAAAGATGTCAAAGTAAGATAGTACAAATTAACACAGTTCATTCATAGAGTCATAGGAACTGTAGCTGCCATCTAGATCTTGTGGAGGGAAAGAATGCAACTCAGTTATGAGAGGAAACAGGAGAACTATTAAAAGGTTTACATTGTTTTAACCACAAGGGTAAGGAAGGCCAACATTTGTGTGGAAATATGCAAGCATAGTTGTAGTTTTCAACCAAAGAATATCCTGAAAATTAAGATCTTTAGCTTCTGAAAATTCAATTATAAAGAAAATAAAGAAAACTAGAGGCATGTCTGGATACATTTTGGAGTCAGATCCACCTTGGAGAAAGGCTTGGGGACATTTCTAAAAGAATTTTACCACACAAAAGCAGCATAATATAACTTGGGAATTAAAGGAAGAATTTAAGCCTAAGTTCTCCTTAGAGTTCTGGGTAATCTACTTGGTTATTTCACTTGGTATCTTGGGTGGTATCAGCAGTAAGTGTTAGGTGATGAATTTGTTTATGCACAACTATCAAGATGTACCCTAGGATCCCTGATTCAAAGGATGGCCAGAAATCAAGAACTTACCTTGTGCCCTATGTCAAAGTTCCCAGTAATTAAATCCTTACAACTCAAAATATGTTTGATAGGCAAACAAGAATGTCATCACATAGCAGTTAGGTATGCAATAACTTAGGCCTTACTCTAAGAGAATCATAATCTATAATTAAAAAGATGTCAAGGTGATTTATATAAGGGTTAGTTTTCAAGAGCCCTGATTTGAGGTGACCTAATGCTGCGATTACTTTCCTTTTGCTTGCTACCACCGCAGAGTGCTGGAATTGACCTGAGAGGTGTAGACCGCATTATCCATGCAATAGTGGAGGAGAAGAAAAAGTCCCCAGCAGCTGTATTTGTAGATCTAGACAATTAGTGAAGTCCACTCTATTACCATTTGATTTCATTCCAGTGAGCATCGTTCATGTGCCTGACATTTTCCTTGATCCAGGGGATACATAAAACATGATTCCAACATTGAAGAAGGGATAAAGAAACATGTAATTAGAAGATATTGATAAGAACAACTTGTTGCATTTGTTTTATGACACATCAAATGGGCTTATTTATAAACATCTAAAATGCTCTTAACTGATTCTGTAATTCCTCACTACTGTGTGGTGGCTCAGTGTCATTCTCCTGAATAACGATGATGCATGGTCTTTTAGCAAATTCAAGGAGAGATGGAAATATAAAGACATATTACAATACAGTGTGGGAAATAATATCATAATTATTTATAAATTTATGGAGAGTTATTCAGTATTTTAAAATTCTTACTACTTTTTTTTTTTTTTTTTTGAGACAGGGTCTCACTCTCTCACCCAGGCTGGATTGCAGGGGCACGACCTCAGCTTACTGCAGCCTCTACCTCCTGGGCTTAGGCAATCCTCTCACCTCAGCCTCCTGAGTATCTGGGAATACAGGTGGGAACCACCACAACTGGCTAATTTTTTGTATTTTTGGTAGAGATGGGGTTTCACCATGTTGCCGAGGCTGGTATAGCTCAGGTGATCCACCCGCCTCAGCCTCCCAAAGTTCTGGGATTATAGGCATGAGCCACCGTGCCTGGTCTATTATTACATTTCAATTCAGTAATCTATCATTTGACAATCACACGTTTCCCCAATAAGTAAGGTTATACTGGCCTCAAAAGATGACATGGGAGGCATTTCTGCTATATTCTTAGAAATAATTTGTGTATATTGGTAGTACAACATTCCTAAACATTTTTGAGAAATTTTCAGTGAAATCATGTGAACACAAAGTGTTGTTGTTGTTTTTTTTTTTTCTGTCAAAAGGTTTTGATTAATGATACAATTTATGTAATGGATAAAAAGGTCTTCAGATTTTTAATTTATTTCAAGTTGTGGTATCCAAAGAATTTGTCTATTTCACCCTGATTGTCAAATATATTGGTTTAAACTTGTTCATAATGTACTGTCTCTCCAATCATCTACAGAGTTATTTGTCATATTAGCAAAATGTGATTTTACTTATTTTTTCATTTAATCACTATTGATAAGGACCTCCTCAATTTTATAAACACTAAAAGGCAATTTGGCTTTATTGTTTTTTTCCCCCTATTGTATATGCATTGAGTTCTGCTATTGTCCTTGTTATTAGAAAGTTTCACTTTAGAGAAGTTTCGGTTGTTGTTCTCTCACTAGCTTCTGGCTATGTAAGTTAAGATCATTGAGTTTTGAGCATTTCTTCTCTTTTAATATCTCCCTTTAAGGTCATATTTTTTCCTTTAAGCATTTCTGTAATTTCACACCACCAAGTTTTTTTTTAGCAATAAATTCATTTTTATTGAATTCAAAATACTTTCTAAACTCCATTTCAACCTATTAGGTCCATAGGTTCAGAAGCGTATTGCTTAATTTCCACACAGTTGCAGATTTTCTAGCTTAATTCTATAGTTGTCAGACAATACTTGCTGAATAATTGCAAATCATTCTATAATTTGACTATTCTACATTTTGAATCATTAAATGATTGAATATTCTATATGCCTTTGAAAACCCTTTTGTTTGGTGGAGTGTAATATATATGTCAATTATATCAAGTTTTTTAACTGTTTATATAGATATTCTATATCCTTAATGCATTTTCATCTGATTTATATATCCAGAGAGCAGTGTAAACGTTTCCCACTGTGATTTTGGATATGGCTCTTTCTCCTTTTAATTCTACTAATTTTACTTCATATACTTTGAAGCTGTATTATTTTATTCAGTTAATGTTGAATTGCAACATCTTCATGTAGATTTACCTTTTTATCATTATGACATTTCCCCCTTTATCTTTAGTAATGTTTCCTGCCTTAAACATTACCTCACCTTATATTAAAATTACTACATCACGAATCTACAAAAATTACATTTGTGTTTACAGGAACAGATTTTTCCTTGTTCTTAACTTATAATTTAAATCCTATTTAAGGCATATCTCTTATAGACAACATACATTTGGGTTTTGTGTCTTTATCCAGACCAAAAATCTTAGCAGCCTTTTAATTAGAGTATTAGTACATTTACATTTAATATATTTATTGATATATTTAAGATTACAGCACTCATCTTGATATTTTTTTCTTATTGACCCTCTCTGTTGTTCTTAGCATTTCTTCCTTCTTAGCATTGCTTAGGCTAATCAATGACTTTCATTATTTAATTTTTCAGCTATAGTTAGTTTTTAGGAGTTATGCTGTCTTTTAGTAGTTACTCTAGAAATTACTAGTCCTGAACTATTATAATCTAACATAAATATTACCATTAACATTTCCATAATAATGCTAGAACCTTAGAACACATTAGCTCCTTTCTACCTTTCGTGTTATTGTTGTAATGAATTTTAATTTTCCAAACATTTACATCCCCAAAGATTTTATTGCTATTGTTTTGTGTTTAACAATACCACCTGTGTTATTCTTTCTATTATCTTCTTTCCTTCCTAAAATTCAATTTTTCTCTCTGGGGTGTTTTTTTCTCATTCTGCCTAAATAACTACCTTTAGTATTTCCTTCAGTTAAAGTTTGCTAATAATTACTTATCTTAGGTGTTGTTGAAAAATGCTTTCATTTCATCTTCATTGTTGAAGAATATTTTTGCAGGTTAAAGAATTCTAGGTTGGCATTTTAAAGCACTTTAAAGATGTCATTCAATTGCCTTCCTGTTGAAAGGTCACCTGTCAGTCTTTTTCTGTTCTTTTGGGTCTTTGGGTCTTTTATCTTTGTGTGCCTTTTATAATTTTCTCTTTAATTTAGATTTTTAATGTTTCTATTCATCTATATCTAAATCTGTTTTCCTTGATTACACTTGAAATATTAAAGTATTCTTGAATCTGTGGGTTGATGTTACTAATTAATTTTGGAAAACTTTCTGCCATCTTCACTTCAGATATTGTTTCTATCCAATTCTGTTTTTTTATCCTGTTAGTTCAATAATGTGCATATTGAATCTTTTGTTGAACTCACATGTTTTTGACATTCTTTTCTCTCATTTTTTTAGTATTTTTAACCCTTTTCTGTGCTTTAGTTTGGAAAATCTTAATAAATTATTTCTCAAGTTCCTTAATTATAAATTCTATTCTTTTAAATCTATTATTAAACCTACTTAATGAGTTTTTGCTTCTAGATATTATATTTCTAAGTCTTAGAATTTCCATTTCATTCTTTACATAAATTCCAGCTCTCGGGGGGTAAATTCTTTCTCTTTCAATGAATTAGTTCTAGTTTTCCCATTTATTTTCTTTAATATATTGTGTATGTGTTTTTAAAAATCTTCATCAGATAATTAAAATATCTGAATCATCTCTTGGTCTATTTCAATTGTGTATCTTCTTCTCTTTCAATCATTACATTCTTTCTTTTAGCATCTGTAATGATTTTCAATTGCCTGATGTCATGCACATAAATAAATTGTAAATGTCTAAAATAATGGTATCTTTATCCTGAGACGTTTCTCTTTTCTCTCAACTAGAGAGATAAAGTGATGGGTAATCAGCTTATTTCAATCAATAATTGTGCTGAGTTGTGTCTGTATTTAGTTCTGGTAATCTTCAGTCTGTACTTGGTTTGCCCCTGTCTTGTTCTTCAGGTCTTTTCACATGAAAGTCTAGTGTATTCTATAGAGTCCTTCCCTGTCTTCAAATTAATTTGGCATGACTGCCGAAAAACTTTCATTATGCATTTACAGAGTTTTCCATTTATATTTTTAGCATAGTACAGAATTTGCCTAATGCCTTAACAGAAAAATTGCTTATGTGCTTTAGACCACCTCCCTCCAAGCTATGCTGATTTATACATTTGCCAAAAAATAGCGTTCAACAGGGTGTAAAGCCTGAATTCTCAGCCTCCTGCTTCAACCAGAAATAACAAATGCACCCAGGGTATAGCACATTTACAAAGCCAGCTGATCTTTTTGGAATATAACCTTTTTTCAGTAGTCATTACTTTAACAGATCTCTGTTGTTTTCAACTTATTGGTATCTAAAGTTTACAATATATATACACACAGAAGTACTAGATAAATTATACAAATATATATTTCTTGCTTTATCTCATGGTCAATTTATATAAGGATTTTGGTAGTTCATATAAAACATTCTGGCCGAGTGTGGTGGCTCATGCCTGTAATCCTAACACTTTGGGAGGCCAATGAGGGCAGATCACTTGAGGTCAGGAGTTCCAGACCAGCCTGGCGAACATGGCAAAACCCTATCTCTACTAAAAATACAAAAATTAGCTTAGTGTGGTGGCACGCACCTGTAATCCCAGCTACTTGGGAGGCTGTGTCAGGAAAATTGCTTGTACCCAGGAGGCAGAGGCTACAGTGAGCTGAGATTGCACCACTGCACTCCAGCCTGGGTGACAGAGCAGGACTCTATCTCAAAAACGATAATAAAATAATTTTTCCTCTTTTATTCATTTTTTTACAAAATAAATTTTGCTTTATTCTCTTTTTTCTTCTCTTAGTAGAAAGTGAATTAAAGAAGTTGGATTCTTTGGGGATGATGATAAATCTTTTTGGACATTTTGAATTTAAGGTGACAATAGAATTGGCCTGACACCAGCAGGAAGTTGGAGATGTGACATGTTAACTCAGCAACAAGGTCAAGACTGAAGATATGAATGTGGTAGACATATGTGTAAAGATTATAGTTTATGTCAGTGAATGGCATTTTCAAGTAAAAGAATGGAGACAGAGAATAAGAACATTTCATGGACTCTTTTCCTCACTTTAGAGATATTAAAAGGAAATAGAAAATAAAGAAAAATGAATTTAAGAAATGAGGAAATAATCAGTTTAATTCAATGAAGTATAAAGGAAAACAAAAGAAAGGAGATGGTGACTGACCAAATTCTAACTGGTTGGTTCATTTCTAGATTTGGGAAAGAGTTACATTACATTTAATTATTAATAACAGGTCGAATATCTTTCCCTGCATCATCAGGCAAAAATCTGCTTTGATAGTTGGGAAATAAAAATTTTTCTAATTAGTTTAGTAATAGTTAATTGAAATTTTCTCAGATATATAAATTTTACAGTAAGAAAATCAAAATTTAAAAATGAACTCAATATATTGTCATTATAATATTTGTTAAATTTTGTCTTAAATCAATTATTATAGGTAGTCTTTGTTTAATAGTGATTGCTCATATATTTTTATCTCATGAAGAAAAGTAAAGAAGAAGAGTTATTTTTCAAATAAAAAAGATTATAACATATTTCTCTGCATACCATCTTTTTACATATGAGGTCAGAAAAGCAAATTTTGTTACAAGCATTGATTTCATTGAGCAAAAGAATCCAAATATCTGATATCTTTCTAAATGAATTATTCATTTTGTTACAGAAGAAATAAAACTGAGATTGTTGGAACGGTACATTATTCCACATTGCACTTGCATCTGGTTTTAAGGATTTGTTCCCTATAGCCTACGGTATATGACAGGTTTTATCTCCTTCCTGTCTCTTAACATTCACAAGAGTGCAATTTTATTCCCTAAAGTTTAAATAAGCCACATTGTTACATGACTTTTTTATATAACCAATTTTTAAATTGATAAGTTATATCTAGATCTCTGAAGCAACTATCAAAATTATTAAAATACGACAGCTTTCTAGGATGTGTTCATTCTGAAACATACATTAGGTATAAATTTCTGTCACTATAGCGAAATCTGAGAGAGATACACCTGCATCCCCTAGTCCAAAGGGTTAAATAAAGACAAATTGTGTTGTTTTAAGTGTACAATAATCCCTTGGTTTATCCTTCATGCTCTGTAAGTTTATTGTTTTATTTGTAAAGTTAGGCACATCATTCACTAATGGTGCCCCATACATTATAAAAGTAGAAACATATCTGAAAACAGTAATATGAAGAAAAGTGTAGGTATATAATTTCAGCCTGAGTAATTTATAAGTTTATCATATGCAATATAATATAGGTTTTTACAGACAATCAGAAGACCACTAATTTCCTTCCCTTTGTATTACTATTCAAAAAATAATGTAATAAATTTTGTTCTCCCAGATGAACTGAATAGATTAGTTACCATATTATATGTGTTTTCCTTCTTACTGCTATATACTTTCAACTTAAAAATTACTTCAGAACAAATAGCATATCTCTCCTGTGTTGAAAATAACTCAACTCAGTTGATGGCTGAGGTTAGTTCTTATTTCTCTCTATTTGATATATGATCAAGAGAACCACAATTGCCAAGAATAATACAACAGAATAATAAGGCTATATGAGGAATTGTCAAAACTATTAATTCAATAGCCCAAGTCACAGTTGATGCTCAAAGGCAATTTCAAACAGTTACCAGACACTTCAGGTTACAGACTAATTTTTTCTCAGTTTCCTTAACAGGACATCTACGAAAATATCAACCCAGGAAGTTACACACCGCTAAATGCTTTAGGATATTTAGTTTCACCACTAATATCTCATGCATTAGCATAAGCAGAAATAATTACAATTATATTAAATGTGTATGTTTATTTGCTGCTATCATCTTACGTATCATTTTATATTATATTCCCATCATTTTGTTAATTTAACTATGATATAACATTTAAAAGTTTCTCCGGTGGATTATTTTTATTTTTCCTTAGATTTTGTGGACACTATAATTAAAATATGTTATTTGAAATTTTAATAATAATGTTGGATTTTCATAGAATTTTCAATGAAGAAAATATATTAACTACATCCCTATGTATACAAAGAAAGCACAATCAAAAGGGTTAGTCCTGTGTATCACATTATTGAAATTAAGTCATTTCAATATGAATGTACACAGGCAGTTGGTTGATCACTATAATTTCCGTTTCACTCATAGGCATATGGCAGATAGTTCATTAGAAAAAGCAGAGAAGACAGCACAAAGTTCTAAACTCTAATCAGGTAACAAAAATTTACCTTAATGTTTTACCACATTTTATTACCTATTACCAATATCAATTATGAAGCCATCATCTCTTTACAAAAGATTTCATGGAAATAAATACACCTCTTTCACATATAGAAAGCCCACAAAATTTCAACCCTGATTCTATTTCACAAACGTCTCCCTCAGCCTCAAACTAACTGATCCATTCATAGGTTAGACACATTCAAACTATTTTTTTTTTTTTTGGTGGATTGAGAAAAACAATGGTTTACATTCTTTTAGTATTATCAGAAGTTTCATGTGTACCATTTTTGAGTTTCTATCTTTCTGTACATTTTTCCATTACCATTGCTTCCTTCTAGCACTGTATTACTTGAAGAATATGAGGCAGTTATAACAACTAAAGAATTAAATGGTATAAATACACCTTTTTTCAAACCCTTTGAACAGGAAAGAGAGGAAAACCCAGTACAGATAACTATATAACTTTGCCCTTTATGGTTTTCTTTTAGATTATTTGTTAAAAGGGAAATTATTAAATTTTTATGTGCTCTGCACAGCCTAGCCTTAGTTTATAGGATGAGAAGAAAATAAAAGATTAACTGTTTTATTGCCAAGGGATAGTCATTATCTGCCCGTGTACATTGGAAGAATTCTTAGCACCCTGGCTGTGGTTTCAATGCCTGTGTCCAAGGTCATGAAGTCATGAGCTTTATTCTGTGCCCGCAGTCATCATGTGGAGCAGTGAACACAATTACAGAACATTTGTGCGGCCAGCTTTGCTCAAATCTCTTTCTCTCTTTTCTTAATATTAAACAAATTCTCTGATCTGCTGGATCATTTTACTCAGGCAATATGTCTGAACACCTGCCTTACAATTTTTAAGGTGATTATTTAAAATTGAAAATATCATTAAAAGTCATCCTACTGTGGAACTTCTTTGAAGAAAGTGGATTATACAGTAGTAGAGATATATAAATTGGGCAAGGAATTCAAATCCTTGGAAAAGCGTGTCTGCTTTTCTTACACTGAGGCGAATGTGAGTTTTCAGCAGCAATCCTGTCTGGGTCCCTCCTAGAGCCACTGAACAATTTCTTTTCATTGGTCACGGCACCTTCCTGAAAAGACTGCCTGCTAACCAGAGTGTGGGGAACGATGCCCTGCAAGAAACACAGAAATGGCATCCTCTAGGGAGATTTTGTCAGCCATGGTGAGGACTGTGTAATAAAATTACACATTCAAGAAGCTTTGGTTCTCTCTCATATCATGATGTCATCTTCTTATTTTATCCTTCATCTTTTGTCATTGAATAAAAACAAATCAAGATGATTTTCACTTGATATAAAGCCACATATCACAGTTAAATAATAAACAGCACATGCTGAGTGTTTTGTGGAACTCCTGCATTTAGGATCATAAATGTGTATTACCATTCTCCTCTTCTCTCTCCTGCCAAAATATATAGCTTGACAAGGTAAAAGTAGTTCCTGAGGAATTTTCTTTAAAAAATTTTTTTTTAGCTGTCTTGGTCTTTTAAAGCACGCAAGTATCTCTAGGTTTTAAAAACATCAACATGTCTCCAGGGACCTTCTGCTCTAATACAGGGTAAGTAAAAGAGTATTTTTACAATTTTTATGTTTTGAAGTTTTAAATACGAGGAAGTACATACAAGTTTGAAACTCTCTCAAGAGTCAGAATTTGCTACTACCTTGAATGGATTACCTCATTTTACTTATTTGTTGTCAATTGCATTCTAACAGAAGGATGATGGTTTTTGAGATCTGAAGTCTATGCTATTTGAGTAGTAAGGGCATCCATGTGAAAAATATAGTAGCAAGATACACACATACAGAGCACAAAAAAACTACGTGAAAAAAGCAAGTATTTAGTTTTCCTAGCCTTTTTAGAATAAAGGGTTTATTTTATTCATTTCTGTAACATATTATATCCCTCTAGTAAGAATTTCATTCAACCAAAGCCCATTAACTGTTAAATTATTGCACTGCTATTTAAAATCAATAATGAAAATGTTTAGCAGAGTAATAAGCAAACTAAGTGATTTCAGAAATCTTCAAGATTTTTTTTAAAATTCACATTTTGCTTCAGAAATGTCTCAGTGGTTAATGTTTTAAAGTACACTGGTCACTGTAATAATCAACATTTCACATTAGTTTTGCTTAAGAAAAAGTACATTTTTGTGACTCACTAAACATATTTTTAAGAGAAAAATGCAGAAATATAAATCAAGACACCTTTCATTTTACTTTCATTGAGGTGCATCTAAGCAAGCAGAACAGGATGAGACTCTGCCTTACTTAGGAAGACACTTGCTAACACACTACTGATGACCCAGGCAAATTAGAGGTAAATTACCTTTGAGAGGTCCCCAGCCTCCAAATAGAAGCAGATAACAAACACATTCCACGTAACCCAGAGGACTAGCCAGACAGCATACTGTAGAGAAGCGAGAGAGAAATAACATATAATTAATTTCGAATCAGTCGAGTATGATTCAAATAAAACTTGAACTTTTGCACACCCAAATATAAGATTAGCAGGAAAGGTTAGATATTGCTTCTCTCTAAGGAACAAGATTAGATGTACGTTTATCTCTGTTGAGTTTTTTTTTTTCCTTTTCTTTTTTTCTTTCTTTTCTTTTTCTTCTTTTTTTTTTTTTTTTTTTTTTTTTTTGACAAAGTCTCACTCTGCCACCCAGGCTGGAGTGCCGTGGCATGATCTCGGCTCACTGCAACCTCTTTCTCCCGGGTTCAAGTGATTCTGCACTCTCAGCCTCCCAAGTAGCTGGGACTACAGGTGCGTGCCACCACACCCAGCTAATTTTTGTATTTTCATTAGGGATGGGGTTTTGTCACGTTGGCCAGGCTGGACTGTTTTTTCTTTTTTCTTACTGTTACAGACTCATAATATTACAGCTCAAATCTGCTTCAGGATAAATTTTTTGGTTTTAAGACAAAAAATAGTAATCCACATTTTTGTTTTAAGAGTGAATAATTATAGTTTCTAGACATCTAAAAAAAATTCAATGCTCTAACATACATGTCAGATAAAACCCACCAAAAGAAAACTCACAGTTTCCTTAGCAAAACCATCCCCATGTAGGACAATGTATAACCTTTTCCCAAGTTGTCAAGGATAATCTTAAAATCAGTCTTTCTGCCTCTATCCCATTCTAATCAGCTTTCTCTCTTTGGTGTCTCCTTTTCACATCTCCATTCACCTTCTTATTTTATCATTTCACTATCTCCCATTACAGTGACCATCTAGCTAGTATCCCTAAATTTATTCTATTTTCTCTTTAGTGTACCTTCTTTAACGATGACAGATTTTCTTACTAAGATATAGTTCTCATCATTCAGTCAGCTAAAATGTATGAAGCACCCAGAAGACAACATGCTAGCAAGACACTGAGAATACAGAGACCAATGATGAATTCCTCCTGAACTCAAATCAAGTGAGGGTGATAGATTTTTTAAAAATAGATCATTATTATACAGGAATCCTAAAAATATATAAAGTCTGAGCACAAGGAAGGAAAATGAGAGGAGTACATAACCTGTTCTGGGAAAAAGAATCTGCAAAGCTTAACAAAAGAGGTTAAGAAACACCTTCCAGAAGAGATGAATCAAGCTTAAAATGAATGGACTTAAAAGCATGGGGGGTTGGAAGGGCTTCATGGGAGGGTCCTGGAAACAAAGGAAAGAGCAGGTGTGAATTTTTAAAAAGTGGAACAAGATGGTATCATGTCACTTCCCTTCTAAACAAATGCCAGTGGCTCCCATCCTTTCTAGGTGAGTTCCAACATCTTTAATTTATGCTTCACGAACCTCCATGATCATGATCATGATCTTGTACCTTGTTATCTTTTGAGACAACATATGCCTTTCAGTTGATCTCTGGAGTAATCCTCGATTCCAGACACATATATTATTTGCTCTTCCATGTAGATGGAAAGTTATTTCCCACCTCTGTGCCTTTTTGTGTATTATTGTTGGGGTGATCAGACCCAACACCAGGTTGTGGGAGTGACAAAGTCTGGCAGAGTCAAAGGAATGAGAAAAGACAGTTTGAGAGAGAAAGTGGGTCCAGGGGGCCATCGCGAGTGTGGAGGTCGCAAAGGCCCCAAGCTCTGGAAGCCCAGTCTATTTATTGGTGCTCAAACAAAGAAACAGGTGGTGAAAATGTGGGGGTTGAAAGGGCAAGCGTATGATCTACAGCTGTGATGGTTTAGTATTTCCTTTGAAGCATATGGAACATATTCTGCTACTTGAGATAATGGAGAGCAGGTTCTTTTAACTCAAGATACAATCGATCCTGGGAGGGAAAGGAACAAAGAGCTAGCAAGCCTAGACACAATCCAGAGCCATGAGCCCTGGATTCTATCCAAGCCACGAGGGGTTTTGTGCCCTGGGCTTAGATTGTGGTGTGTCAGGGCAGCCTTCTGCCCTTTGGCACAGAGCTTGGTGTTCCAAAGGCCACAAGGGGTTTTAGACTCTAGACTCTGGACCCTGGACGTGTTCCAAGGCTCTTTTACATTGTGTCAGACATGCAAGCCCTGCTTCAGCTTCTCTCAACACTCAGCTTTTCTCCCAACAATTATCCATGTATTTTTGAATACTTTTACTTTCCCCTAGGCACTCTTCTTACCACCTATCATTTAATTTGAAATGATATAATTCAAATATCACCTCCTTCATGAACAAGAATTTCCTGAGCCCTACTTAGTGCTGCAATAAATTTTGTTTCTCCTAATTTCATATGAAATGTCTTATATCTGATTATTTGCATATTTTCTCCAATGCACAATGTTAAGCTCCTTAAAAGACTACTTTTTAATTTTTATGTTCCTAGGTTCCTAACTTAGTATTTTGCACAAAATAGGTATTAAGACAATATTTTCTAAGTCCATGAATAAGTAGCAATATGGAGAAAAATTGTATTATTTTCAGATGCAGAACCCATTCTTCCCTCTCAGACCCAGTTTTTGTTACATTACTATGATCATTCATGTAGTATGAGGAGTGAGAGCTCTATGTGAGGAGTTTGTGTAACAATAAATGATAACTCAACTGTTTTCTAAAGGAGGTGGTTTCATCTAACTGCTTAATGTGTGCATTGCTCAATGGAGCATAATGTTAGGGCAAACTAAATGATCCAACACAAAATATGGAATTTGAGAAGCTCTATGAGTTGAGGGCTGGATGTAGAGACAGAATCAGGGAGCCAAGCAGACTGTAGCAAGAGAGGAACTTCAATTATAGAACAGAGATCTAAGGAGAAATTTAAGTTTGTTTCAATGACTTAAGTGATTACAAGAGACAGAGAAAGCATGACCGATTATAATGTTTTATCATGTCCTTTGTGCACAATGACATATTTTCCCCATATTTTTTATAATGGAGAGCTAAATAAACACCAGTTACTAAAAGTAAAAGTAGCAGGATACTAAGATTTCAGCAATGGCTGATGAGCTAATGAGAGACACTGTATTACACATATCAAATTCTCTTGAAAATTTGTCGTTGGCAAGCATTCTTTCCAATATAGTATTTAAAAATGTCAATGTTGAAGCTTCTTAATTTCATAACTAAAATTATATTTTATGCTTATTAAATGCTAACCATGTTTATCTGTATTCATGTGGTATATAGGGCACAGTCATTACTTCAGTATATGTTGAAAATATAATAAAAATTTGGAATCTTCATTTATACTTAGTTACTTATATTTATGTGTATGTATAAATGTAAATTATACTTAATTTGGTTAAAAATCAAGCTGAAAAATTTAAGTTTTAGTCACCAAAATTAATAATTTTACGAAACCATATGACAGGTAATGGATTATATGCAAATAACTAGCATATAGAGAATAAGAACTCAGAACCTAACATCTGGTTCTGTCACTTTATGATCTTTGGCTATCTTCAAGTGATATGACCTATTACAATTAAGTTTACTTAAATATAAAATAGGCTTAGTAGTAGTAGCAAACTCCATGGCTTCAGTGAGAATGGAATGATCAACTGTTGAAAAGTACACAATACTTGAATTTTCATTATATGTTGTCATTTTCTTATGACGGTTATGTTACATCACCATCTCTTCTTGTTAAAATAATAACCAGTAGGGTTGGGTGTGGTGGCTCAGGCCTGTAATCCCAGCACTTTGGGAGGCCGAGGTGCGTGGATCACCTGAGGTCAGCAGTTTGAGACCAGTGGATCAACATGGCAAAACCGTGTCTCTACTAAAAATACAAAATTAGCCAAGCATCGTGGCAGATGCCTGTAATCCCAGCTACTAGGGAGACTGAGGCAGGAGAATCACTTGAACCCGGGAGGCAGAGGTTGCAGTGAGCCAAGATTGCGCCACTGCACTCCAGCCTGGGTGACAGAGGAAGACTTCATCTCAAAATGAATGAATGAATGAATAAATAAAATAACAGTAATCCCCAAAGACGGTGTGTCATTCTGCCACCCTTGCTGGAAGGCAGTGGTATGATCTTCGATCACTGCAGCTTCAACTGCCCTGGTTCAGGTAATCCTTCCACCTCAGCCTCTTGGGTAGCTGGAACTACAAGCATGCACCACCATGCCTGGCTAATTTGTTGTATTTTTTGTAGGCCAGAGTTTCACTATATTGGTCTCAAACTCCTGGGCTCAAGCTATCTGCCTGCCTCAGCCTCTCAAACTTCTCATGTTAACTGATATAAAACATTGGTCCATTATATTGAACTTGCAAACTAGACTTGTTTACTTAATGCAACATATTATTCATTAAATTAAGGGTTTTTGATATATTAATGCCATTATTTATAGATGAATGCTATTTCATGAAACCAACGTTTCACTAAAATAACAGTTTATTATTTCTAACAGCACAATACATAATTATAAAGCATTTTCTATATCTTATTTTACAAGTTTTCGTTTTTAAAAATATTTTTATTTATTTATTTACTTTTTAGAGAAGGCGTCTCACTCTGCTGCCCAGGCTGGAGTGCAGTGGTGCTATCATAGCTCACTGAAGCCTTGAACTCCAGGAGTCCATGATCCTCCTGCCTCAGCCTCTTGAATAGCTAGGACTACAGGTACGTGCCACCATGCCCAGCTATGAGTTGCCTCTTGACAGTATTTATTGGCAATTATTTTGGAGCAGAAAATAATTTTTTTAGTCCCCTTTTTCTAGAGCAATTCAGAAGGATATGTACATAAAGAATATAGCAAATGTTCCTTTCATATCCTTGCATTTACTTTCATTATTTTCACTTAATTGTATATTTCATTACAATCCAGTTAGTCTCACAATGCACTATACTTCATTACAGATTTACCAAAAAAAAAATGATCACTGTCACTGGTGTAACCCCTTTAATGAACATAGAAATCCACACTAGTGCTACAGAGAGTAATTGCTACTTGTGCATCACTATCCAAAGGCAGGACTTTATCTAATTTATCTCATTTAACTTTCCTCATTAATTTTCTCTCGTTTATCTTTCTTATCCCTCCTATCTTAATCCTCTTATTTTCTTTTTTTAGTCTTTTCTACATTTTTTTCTCATTTTAGTAGCTGGCACTTATCTATATCAAATATCCTGTAATTGGATTTTGCCTAGTTGCCTAAACATTGATGAAGATTTTGTACTGCCTTGTAATTTGGCCTATGCTTTTTGTCAATAAACCTTATTGTTCACCCTGCTCTTAAAATTACTCAGCATAGTTATTTAAGAGTATAAAGATCAGTACAAACTTCTTCCCGGTTGCTACAGCTGGTTGATGTGATATAATTGATAATCATGCAGTTTGAGTGTAATTGGAAAAGATCTTCTGCCCTGGAGAGATGGCCTAATATAAAAACAAAATATCACAATTGCTAGATACCACCTAACTTGTAGTTTTCTGCTATAAAACTGATCTTGTTTTAGCCTCATTTTTTTCTTGTGAAGAAAATCTTATATTTTATGTTTCAGATAGAAACTTTGAGATATTATCTGTGATGAGAGAAAAATTCTATTGTATGATAAAATTCACTTTTAAGAATTGATTTCTGAAGCACCAGGTGAACCATTTGAGAGATTAATTGAACTTGAGAATCCAGTGAAATGGTTAAAACTATCAGCTAAAAAATGTAATTGAATCATCATGGCTTCCTGTGGTATTTGTGGCTCCAAATGATGAAATCAAATTAGCTATATAAGATAAAAATTAGTTAAGGCTGTTAATCATGAAAGGCCAAAATATTGATTAGGTTCAGAGACATGGCCCTATTATATGTCAAGGGTTATACAATAATTAGAAAGGTAGAACAAGGTAGTATACGACTAAGAACTTAATTAGAAAAGGAGGTGAGTCATGAATCAGTTCACATTTATTAAATACCAGCTGGATGCAAGTGACTTCAACAGAGGCTATAGGGAAATATTACAGGATATAATTGAGTAACTCTTCTAATGTTATTTATATTTATCAATGATTGGCAATTAATGCAAACTATAGGAATGCTTTTAGGTATGATTGTTTCTACTAGGATGCAAAACTAGTATCAGCTCACCGATATCACAGATATCATGCTGATAATTTTAATGCATATTGAGACAGCCAAGTAAAAATGAGCCCCTGGAGAATACCCAACCGGCCTGAGCACTGGGAGGATGCAGGGGAGCCTCGGGAAGTTCCCGCCTTTTGCAGTGGGGAGGAGGCTGGCTCTCTTCTTCCCGTGCGGTAACCTGGAATTCAGTCTGTGAGGCGGGAAACCTACTAACAGGACTCTCTTGCTTTGTTGAGGGTTCCTGTTTCCCTTTTTTTCGTTTTTACCCAATAAACACTGCCCTACTCACCCTACAATATGTCCGCATGCCTAAATTATCCTGGGTCCTCTGACAAAAACCCGGTTTTTTCCTATAACAATAATATAATCAGTTCTAATGAAGTACAATAGAAGCATTCCTAAGGAACACTGTATTAACAAATCTTGTCTTAAAAACAACTTCTGGCCAGGCTTGGTGGTCATTCTTGTAATCCCAGCACTTTGGAAGGCTGAAGTGGGCAGATCCTGAGTCCGGGAGTTCAAGACCAGCCTAGACAAGAGGATGAAATCCCATCCCTACTAAAAATTTGCTGGGCATGGTGGCGTGTTCTTGTAATCCCAGCTATTCAGCAGGCTGAGGTGGGAAGATCTCTTGAACCTGGGAGATGGAGGTTTCAGTGAGCCAAGATCACTCCACTGTGCTCCAGCCTGGGTGACAGAGCAAGACCCTGTCTCAAAAATAAAAGAAAAAACAACCAAAAAAAGACTTGTTTAAGCAAGAAAAAGCTTTAGAATTTTAAACAATTAGGTGTTTTAATATTAACATTAAAGGTATTTTAATAGATATAAATGTATGATCGTAAAACAAACATCCCTGGTCAAAATGGTAGGACAATATTTACCATTTGCACAAAGTTAATTATATTTTCCGCTTAATTTTCTCATCTCCAACAGCAGTAGCATTTAATCTGCTTAGGCATTCTCATCACTGTCTTATTCTTTTCCTATTGTTATGATAAACGAAAAGCAAAAGTGGCCCAAATAAAGCAAATTATTTCCTTTAGGACCAATGCCAGTCTACTTTATGATGTAAATCATGTGTTCTAATTCATAAATCCTGTTACATCTAAATCAAGCTACATAAACCTGTCCCTTAAGAAAAATACCTACATAAAAACGCACTATTATTATAACTTCTAGTTTGTCAGGGATAAAGGTTCTGATAAGGTTATCAGCCAGAGTGCGACAGAAATCCAGTTCTAATCATAGATTATGCTGCAGATCATAGAGGAAGTCAGATTTCTACCTTCTCATTTTTTACCAATGCTGCTGTCATATAATCAGGCTTTCTTGTGATTTTATATTTGCATAGATGTTTTAATGATTAAATTTAATTCATTTTAAAATAAGATGTATTGTTTTCCCCCCTTATAGAAATTTCTTATTATAGAAAATATTTAAAATTTTGAGCATCAGAAAGGGAAATTGAGAAAATGCTATATTTAATATAATCATCAATATCATTTTAGTATACAGGTTTCCATTCTTTTTCCTATGAATATATGGTCTAATGTGTGTTTAAATAAAATGGAAATCTTGCTCTGTATTCTGTTACCCGATTTTTTTCAGTTGATTAAAGCGTCTCACTAAGTGTTCTATAACATGTGCCAGTTCAATCATGCACTGTGAGTTATTCAACTACTATTATTTATTTCAACTATTATTTAACTTTTTGTAATTTTCTTGCTTATATTATGATCAATTCCTAGAAATTTCCATTTTGCATAAAAATGTTTAGTTTAGTAAGACATATAAACTCTTTTGGAAATCATGCCTGAAAATATTTTGCTTAAACACTATTCTTAAGACAGACTATGAATGTTAGAACATCCAAAGGGCGTAATTTTAATGAACATATAAACACGACTTTTAAGTTTTATGAAACTCCAAATAAAAACAGTATCCCAAAGGTATTCCATTTTCTTGAAGTAAAAAGTGAAAAATAATTCCCTTTGATTGAAAAAATAATACTCATACAGCATGAAAACACCCGTATATGACTAATTGCTTGCCTTTGCTGGTGCAAAACATTTCATGCCAAGATATTTATATTTCTATAGTCCTAACGCTGGGAGCATGCCACCGAAAGTGCTTTAGACACCTATAATTATAAATTAAGTTATGTAGAAACGTTTCCCTGGATGTATGCAAATAAATTAGAAATTTGAACATCAACAAAACCTAAAAACTAGTGAAAAATACCAAACTATACTTTTACATGCTTATCCTTAGCAAACTAACACAGGAATAGAACATTAAATACAGCATGTTCTCACCTACAAGTGGGAGCTAAATGATGAGAACTTAAACACAAAGAAGGAAACAGCAGGCATTGGGGTCTACTTGGCAGAAGAGAGGGTGAGAGGAGGGAGAGGAGCAGAAAAAATAACTATTGGGTACTGGGCTTAATACCTAGGTCATGAAATGATATGCACAACAAACCCCCATGACACAAGTTTATCTATTAAGACATCTTCATGTGTACCCACCCACCTAATTTGAAATTTTAAAAAACCAAAAGGCCCAGGGACAAGTTTTTTTTTTTTTTTTTTTAATAATCATATAGTGATTTTTGTTCATGTATATTTGTCCTTATAACAAGGCGCTAAGATGTAGATGCGTAATTCATAGATCTCAAAATGATGAATAATAAGAAAATAATCTCCAGCAAACTGTTGAAAAGGCAACTTCTCATTGTCACATGTTCATCACTACTTGTTTTTAGAAGTGCCATCAAAAGATAAACTTAATTTTGGCCAGTCAGCAAATAATATGAGTCATATTTATTGATCTATTTGGTTTTGGACGTCTCAGTTTTAGAATTCTAATAAAAGGGGCTTTCCCTATGTTGAAGTTTCTTGGATTAGCCCAATAACACTAAAAAAATTCAATAAAATTGTCTCTAGTTCTGATTACCTAGGTATTGAAAGATGATAGTCAAGATGTATTATAATACAGTTTTTAAAAAATTAGGATCATGTAAATTTGAAGATTTTCATATAATACATCTGATACTCTCTTTATTCTATTGCTTTAATGCCCTCTTCCTGGCCTACCCCGACCTTCCACACACACAATAGTAGGCTGGGAAATGGCCCTCTTCAAGATATTTACATGCTAATCCCTGGGACCTGTGAATGTTACTATTATAGCAATAAATAAATAAATATCTAAAAAGTCTTTGCAGATATGATTAAGTTAAAGATTTTGAGATGAAGAGATTATTTTGTATTACCTGGGTAGGTCCAATGTAATCACCTGTATCCTTATGAGAAGGAGGTAGATGGCTATTTCATACACAAACAGAAACTGATGAGGATAGAGCAGAGAGGGGGTTGCAGATGTGGACTTAAAGACTGAACTAATATGCTACGAACCAGGTAATCCCACAGTTAACAGAACCTGGAAGAGGCAAGGATAGAATTTTCCCCCAGAGACTCTGAAGTCTCTATGATATCCGCTCATTGCTACAGATTTCAAACTTGTGAACTCCAGAAGAATCAATTTCTGCCGTTATTTTGTTGTTGTTGTTGTTTTTAGGTGGAGTCTCATTCTGTCGCCAGGCTGGAGTGTAGTGGCGGGATATCGGCTCACTGCAACGTCCGCCTCCTGGGTTCAAGCGATTCTCCTGCCTCAGCCTCCCGGGTAGCTGGGACTACATGCCCGTGCAACCATGCCCGGCTAATTTTTGTATTTTTAGTACAGTCAGGGTTTCACCATGTTGGCCAGTATGGTCTCAATCTCTTGATGTTGTGATCTGCCAGCCTCGGCCTCCCACAGTGCTGGGATTACAGGCATGAGCCACCGCGCCCAGCCAATTTCTGCAGTTTTAAACCACCAAGTTTGTAATGATCTGTGGTAATTTGTTACAGCAGCCATGGGAAACTAGTACACCCACCAAAATCTCTCCCTGCCTAACTTCTCTGTCACTAAAATATAATGCTGAAGAGTGTAATATCTAAATACTTGTGGAGTAGTGTAATTAATTTCAAAATTGATTCCCTCCTTTTGGGCAATTACATCACTACTTTAGAATCAGTCCATTGCTAATCTTTAAATGGCAAGCAAATAGAAATTTTTTTTTTGGTTATTTGGCTGATGTAATTACTGTGAAGGTCTATGACAGGAAATGAAGTACTCTTGTTTCATAAGCATCTCTGCAAATTCTCAGTGTATTTCCAACATTCTAACAATATAAGACTTTTTTGTTTGTTTTTAGAATAAAGTTCTAGGATGCAGAAATAAACAAATTTAGAGTTCTGAATATTTCCAAACTTGTAAGAAAAATTGTCAAAATGAATTAAGCACCTAGAAAAATATCCCTAATCAAATAACTTTTTATTGCAACAAACTTTGAAAGCAAAGCAGGAGAAAGCAAACGATAATCATCCTCAGTATGATGGTGTAATACTTTTTAGTTAGGATAATGAATTACATGATATCATCAAAAATATTAAAATTCTAATAGCCAAGTAGCAGCTCTACATTTATCAGCTGTCATTGCGGCCTTAAAAATTGGGAGAGGGTTTAAATTACTAATTGTTTATTATCTGTCATTTTAGTTTTCATACCAAATATTCCTCACTATGACTTTCTGACAAATTTTAACACTATAAATGAATAGTGCTATATTTGGCCCAGAGAAGTGAGTGAAGAACATCACTTTTAGCTATATTTTTAGATTTTATGACCATTTTGACCACTTCAAAGGCATCTGTGATTCTTATTAACTGATGTATCCTGGATAGCTAAAAGTGTTGAGTCCTTTACTCTTATGATAAGTAATTAATTTTAAACAGAAGTATTATTAATCATATATTTAATTATAGTTTTTCTACTGTGCTTCATGAAAAAATGCATGGCACTCATAGACAATGATACTATTTATAAGGTACACCAATGTAAACAAAAAAGATAGCTTGCAGCAGCTGAAAGTGACTAACCCAAGGACTCTAGCCACCCCTGGTTCCTCATGAGAAGCTCAACATCCCAGCACATCTGTAAACTATTACCTGTGAGACTACTGGGAAGGGTTTTGCTCAGAAAAACATATATAGTACCAAATTTCTTTTCAAAAAGATAGGCTTGCTAATGTATCAAAAATGGTCTGTCTGCTCAATCTGCTCAATAGGGTAACTAGAGTTCCCCAGGAGTCTGTATATTCTATAATCACCTAAAATGAGCTTCTGAATATCACGTCGCTGGTCCAATTAATTGCTCAGCAATGATAGATAATGTGGACAAATCAAGGAGGCAATGCTCACTCGGTTTGCATTTCTCTTACAGAATTCTAAACTAGGTGTTTGAGTTTATTTATTGTTGTTTTTTTTTTGTTTGTTTGGTTTGGTTTGGTTTGGTTTTTTGGGACAGGGTTTCACTCCCTTACCCAGGCTGGAGTGCAGTGGAGCAATCACGGTTCAATGCACCCTCCACCTCCCAGGCTCAAGTGGTCCTCTCACCTCAGTCTCTTGAGGAGCCGGGACTGGCTAATTATTATTAGCCAGGTGTGTACAGGTGTGTACAGCCATGCCTGGCTAATTATTATTATTATTTTGTAGTTTTGTAGAGACAGGGTCTTGCCATCTTATCCAGGCTGGTCTCACACTCCTAAGCTCAAGGTATCTGCCCATCTCAGCCTCCCAAAATGTTGGGATTACAGGTGTGAGCCACCACACACAGCGAGTATTTTTTTTTTTTTTTTTTTGTATTGCAAGTGCTCATGTGGAGAGTGAAGTTTCAAATTTAAATAAATTTTTTGATGGTACATCATAAATGATTAATATGAATTAAAGCTTTTCAGCTTTGTATTTCCCCCATTTTAGAAGCATATATATTTTTAAGATCTAACAGCTCTCCAGTGACTATCACAAAAGTAGGGTTCCAATCTATTAGTATCATAATTACTTTGGTAAGATTCATTAAAGAATGAAAAGCAGGCTGGGTGCTGTGGCTTACACCTGTAATCCCAGCACTTTGGGAGGCCGAGGCAGGTGGATCATAAGGTCAGGAGATCGAGACCATCCTGGCCAACATAGTGAAACCCCGTCTCTAATAAAATACAAAAAATTAGTCAGGCGTGGTGGTGCATGCCTGTAGTCCCAGCTACTCAGGAGGCTGAGGCAGGGGAATCGCTTGAACCCAGGAGGCAGAGGTTGCAGTGAGCCAAGATCTCACCACTGTACTCTAGCCTAGTGACAGAGCAAGATTCCATCTCAAAAAAAAAAACAAACAAAACAAACCCATTACACAGTTAGATGTACTTTTGGCTACACATAAGAAAATATTGAATTACACGTGGTTTAAACACTATGTTTAAAAAATTTCTCATATATAAAGTCTGGAAATGGGCTGCTGTTGGCAAAATGGCTCAATGCTATCAGAGCTCTAGATCTTCTTTCAAATCTCCGCAAAGTAACACATTAGGCACATAGAAAGGCACTAGGCAGAAGATAAAACCTCCTTTCCTTCTACAACACTCTGTTCTTCCAGGAAGGAAAACTCTTCCTAGAAAGGCGCACATGAGATTTCTTACAACTCCTTAGTTGAAATTTGTAACAAGCCTACCCCAATTTAAACCACTGGCAAAAGTTTGGGATTATTATGGTTGCTTAATCAACTGTAATGCCTCCTTTGGACCTGCAGGACGATTTGATCTGCCTGAGAGCTTGGCCGAAACACCTGGAGCAAATTAGGATTCTGTTACCAGAGAAAAATAAAGGTATCAGCCACTACAACCTATACACAGCTTTTCTGTTTCATGTTGCTTTTCTTTAATATGTAAAAGTGAATTATTCATATTTTAAATTTTTATAAGTCTCTTGTTTTCTAGAGAAACACCCAACCCTTTGCTTCAGTAAAACTATACAAATTCAACTAAATAGAGAATTAATTTAGCAATCATAGTTTTCCCTAAGTAAATATTAGATTTTAGATCTTTTTTATTTATTTATTTTTTATTTTTTTATTTTTGAGATGGGGTCTCGCTCTGTCACCCAGTCTGGAGTGCAGTGGTACTATCTCGGCTCACTGCAAGCTCTGCCTCCCGGGTTTACGCCATTCTCCTGCCTCAGCCTCCCGAGTAGCTGGGACTACAAGCCCCCACCACCACGCCTGGCTAGTTTTTTGTATTTTTTAGTAGAGACGGGGTTTCACCGTGTTAGCCAGGATGGTCTCGATCTCCTGACCTTATGATCCGCCTGCCTCGGCCTCCCAAAGCGCTGGGATTACAGGCGTGAGCCACCGCACCCGGCCTAGATTTTAGATCTTAGTCTATGAGGAACACCATGAAAAGACAAAGAAGCAAACAAAAAGCAGATGAAGTGTGTTCCAACCAATCAGCAAGATTCAACTTAACCAGTAAAGAGGAAAAATATATGTAGTATTAGATGTCTCATTGGAAATTTCATACATCTGTGTTTTGAGAAAGATGAAAAAAATCATAGAGAATGTTAAGAATATTAGAATAAGGAAATCAGGAACATTTAAAGACCCCAAAAAAGAAAGTTAATGATATTTTTGAAATGTATATAATTATCATTTACTAAGGTATGGTAGATGTGTGGTAGTTGTAAATTTTGTTTGAATAAGCATAGTCTACTATTTTTCCCTTTTAGAGTTGGAAAAATAAGTGGTTTCCTTTCATCAGAGATGCTTTAATCTCATTTTAGCTGTCCTATCACCCAGTCTTCATTTCAAATTCAAAGCAATTCTAAGAATCATGTAAACAGCTTCTAAAATATGTAAATTATCTTAATTGGGAAATATGAGACATCAATCAGTAGAACCTTAAACAGATCTATTCATTGTGTTTGGCTTAAAAGTATCCAAATACAGATACAGGTCAATCAATCTCTCTCTATATATAAAATCTTGTTTTAGGCAAACACATTAAGAAATCCTCATTCCTTTTGGGTCTTTTGTATGGTATCAGATTGTAAGTGTAGGTTGAGTCATACATTTTCTAAACATTTTAAATTGCTACAAAACAATTTCCCAATTTGCTTTTATGTAAAAAATATTTCTATCTAAATTTTTACTGGGTGCATATTTTTTTCTGCCTACACAAGTGACAGGTTAGGCATTTACCAATATTTCATGTGATACCTGTCTTCTAAATACCTGTCTTGGTTGGATACCGTCAAGAGCAAAAGCTCACTCTTACTATATCTAGTGAATTTTCAGTGAAACCACCTTTGCATAAATCATAACAGTGAGAAAACTATGACAGTGAAAAAGATCTGACCTAACTGACGCCATCTTGCTTCTAACTTCCAAGCTGTTCATTCCTGAGAGTGGGCTCAACTAACTTTGGGACGAACTCATTTTATAGTTTAACTTTGAAATAAAGAGGACAATAGCCCTTTTCCAAAACAAACCCCCTTCTTGCCTAGGGACCAGACTGCCTTTGTAAAACTAATAAATGAGCCACAAATTAGAAGTTACGGCTCAGGAGTCATGCAGCTAGATGCCATAAGATCACTAATCTCCCAAATTGCTCTAATAGACAATATTAATATTATAAAACCTAAGATTCATGTTTGAAGTATTTTTCAGACTCTGCACTGGTTGGATCAGGTGGTGCCACCCAGATCTATAGACTGGCTTATCTGGTCTTCTAGTACCCCCCGAGGAACCGACTGACTCAATGTGAGATGACAGTTATGATTCCCTGTGATTTCATCTCCAGCCCAACCAATCAGTACTCTCCACTAGCTGGCCCCCTACCCACCAAATTATCTTTCTTTAAGAAACCCCAGTCTCCAAATTTTTGAAGAGACTGATTTGAGTAATAATAAAACTCCAGTCTTGTGTTCAGTCAGCATTGCATGAATTAAACTCTCTATTCTCCTGTCTTGATAAATCGACTCTGTCTGGGCAGCAAGCAAGGAGAACCCTTTGGGTGTTACCTATCACATGTATACATTGTATTATACATTGAACATTACATTAATATACTGGTATTTTGGGCTCAAGAGTTTTGGTACACTGAGAAATGCAGAGAAATAAAATCTCCTGAAGAGAGAACCATGTGCTCAAATCTAAATATTGATTCAGTGTTACAGAGAAAAACTTAAAATCATCCAGACTTTTAATTAATTAAATATCTGTATTTGAATGCATACTACATAAGACAGAAACATGGACAGTAAAAGAGCTTGCTCTAAGAAGAGCTAAAGTAAATTATCATGAACATAAAAACTTTTTTTTAAAACGGTCAATTTAAAATAAAAAACTGTTAAAAGTACTTTTTTTCAACAAAAAGCATAATTCAGTTTCAAGTTATGCCTCTTTTGGCTATGATTTTGTAATCTGAAAATGGTCATAGTATCCAAAGAATGTCCTTTTGATTTCATTTCTAGCTTTTAAGGACAAAAAGGATAAAGGTATAGGCTCACCTTCTGAATTAAAGCCTTAGTTCTTAAGTGCAAACTTTGAACTACAAATAAAATACCAACAAAGTGTGTTCTTGAACATCTACTTGGCATTTTTCTTACGATCTTTTATTTATTTATTTATTTATTTATTTATTTATTTATTTATTTATTTTGAGACTGAGTCTCACTCTGTCGCCCAGGCTGGAGTACAGTGGTGTGATCTCAGCTCACTGCAACCTCTGCCTCCCAGGTTCAAGTGATTCTCCTACCTCAGCCTCCCAAGTAGCTGGGATTACCAGTGCCCACCACCACGCCCGGCTAATTTTTGTATTTTTAGTAGAGATGGGTTTTCTTCATGTTGACCAGGCTTGTCTCCAACTCCTGACCTCAGGTGATCCCCCCACCTCGGCTTCCCAAAGTGTTGTGATTATAGGCGTGAGACACCGGACCCAGCCTGTTCATTTATTTTTTATTCCCTATTTTAAGTGTGGTAGGCAGAATGATGGCCCCTAGAACTGTGAGATAGTAAATGGGTGTTAATTTAAGCCTCTGGGTTTGTGGTAACTTGTTATTTAGCAACAGGAAATGAATACATTAATATTGAGGTTTTTGATTAAAAAGAAAAGATTTGTTACTGTCAAGCAATTTACCACAAGAGCCAAGTGTTATACATATATTCTATATTGAGTAGACTGGATTTAACACAATCTTTCAAACTGACTTTTGGTATATGCATTTTCTTTTGAATCCTGAGACATTTAAATATATTAACTTTACATGCAGATTTCTAGAATATAATTGTTAATAATATTTATTTAAATTAGTTATTTAATAGGCAGACATATATAGAAGTTTAGAGACCTGAGTTTAAATCTTAACTCCATTGTGAATCTACCTGTATAATCTGAAATGTACTGATATTTCTAGTTCTATCTACTTTTGAAACTAACATTCCTGGATAAGTGCAAAGGGATTTTATTGTTATTTTTTCTGGAGAAGTATACTTTTCTCATATAACAAGCCTTAGCTGCAGTGCCCATGGGCGAGTCCAACAGTGGTGATAGCAACAAACAGAATGTCTCATTCCTTATGTCAGCCACTTAAACAGTCAATCATTTTTATTGGAAATAATGATTGCAGAGTGACATCAACCAAAAGTATCAGTACTGCGATTATTTTTTGTGTCATTATACAAGGAATCTTTAATAAAGAGTGTAGTTATAATTTCTTAAGGAATATATCATGAGAAAAAAAACATGAGGCCCTCTAATGGCCATCAAGTAGACACATTCTTTGCAAGACTTACACTATTTGATCAAATGTGTTGATCAAATATGTTGATCAAATTCAGTGGATAGGGTGTCAGTAGATAGGGCCTTAGAGGATATGTTAAAATAATGCCAAAAATGTACAAATTTAAATATGTATTTAGTACTAAAATACCCTTTGAATGAGAGTGTAGTGTATATTAATCATTCCAAAAGATGAAAAGAAGGCCAAGTAAGAGTGCTTTGCAAGCACCAACAATGGATAATTATGTTTCCCTATCCATGAAGAATATATACACTCTCTCTCTTTCTCTCTCTCTCTCTCTCTCTCTCTCTCTCTCTCTCTCTCTGTGTGTGTGTGTGTGTGTGTGTGTGTGTATGCATGAATTTGAGAAAAATGCCAAGTGGATTTTCAAGAATATACTTTGTTGACAAGTATTTTATTTGTAGTTCAAAGTTTGCACTTGAAAACTAAGGCCTTAATTCAGAAGGTAAGCCTACACCTTTATCCATTTTGTCCTTAAAAATACATATATTAGTTTTTTCCAATCATTAGATTGTTTAGTTTTTTTAAATCACCCTATGGCCAAAATTACTAAATCACAGCTTAAACATATGATTCAATGCTGAAAAGTTTAAAAACTATCTTCCTCTGCAAAATGTTTTCTCCTACTCAAGGGTAAAGTTGAGTTTTGTCTCAATCAGCATACGAAATCAAGTTTTACCATTTGGCCCCAGAAATAACCATTGTATCTTTATCACATTCATCATTCTATGCACAGGTATTTAGAATAGTCTACTAATGAAGTCATGGTTTTGGATTGAATGTCTATGTATGAGGCTTCTTAGTGTTTTTCCTGTTCTTTGTCTCTAGATCGTAAGTCTCAGCAGAGACACATCTAGCAAATGCAGGGCCACAAGGTGTTACAAGGTAAGCAAATGTGAGGAATGATGACAATTCAGCCAAACAACTTGTAAAATCCTGAGCCCTATTTATTGTTGGTACTTTAATACTGTCATCTTTACAGGGAAATGATTTTTTTTAATAGTAGATCCTAACTCCAAATTGAAAAAATGTCTCAATTTATTTCAATACAAAATTATCTTTTCTACAAAACTTTGGAGTGACAAATATGTATTTGAAAGAAGCATAATTCAATTAAAGCATTCTAGAACTCAGACTGTACTAGATGCTGTAGGGCAGCAGTACCAACCTTTTTGGCACCAGGGACCAGTTTCGTGGAAGACGATGTTTCCACGGACAGGTAGAGGTGGGGATGGTTTCCGGATGAAACTGTTCCACCTCACATCATCAGCCATTACTTAGAGTCTCATAAGGAGCATGCAACCCAGATCTCTTGCATGCACAATTCACAGTAGGGTTTGCGCTCCTGTGAGAATCTAATGCTGCTGCTGATCTGACAGGAGGCAGAGCTCAAGAACTCAGGCAGTAATGCCCTCTTGCCTGCCGCTCACCTGTTGCTGTGTGGCCCAATTTCTAACAAGCCACAGACCAGTACAGTCCACAGCCCCGGGGTTGGGGCCCTCTACTGTAAGGGAACCGCCCATGTGTTCCTTTAGGACTGAGATACTAATTATTCCTCCAGCTGCTGGAAACACTACTTGTTGATAGCTCACAGCCAAGTTCTTGCTCAGGAATTACCCTTAGCCAAAGTAAGGTGTCTCATGGTTATGCACCCCTTCAGGCGCAGCCTTCATGCCATGACTGGTTGATGTGTAGGTGCAAAGCTACCAGGTCCTTGTCTCAATTCTGGACATTCATGAAAGACTAGCCCAGCTTCAGTGCTCTACATGGGAACAGCTTCTATTGCTACTGAATTGCAGCAAATCTTTTTCTTCTGACCAGTCATGCTTCTCTCACTCCATTACAGATATTGTTCCTGGAAACACACTCTAATAAATTGCTTGCATGCAAATCTCCATCTCTGAGTCTATTACCGAGGTACTGAACAAACAACCATTAAAATCAGAACTTGTCCAGGAAAAGAAACACTAGATCACTTCATGATAGCTGGCAACGAGGACCTCATCACTTGAAATAGATGGTGTGATAATAGTTCTTGGCATTCAGTAACACTGAAACCCTTAACATTCACACTAATGGTGAATTGGGATGGCACATCTAGCCACAGCTGAATAACTAATCTGCCAGCAATAGAGCAATGCTCAATCCCCAAAATGGTGCCACTTCCTGATAAGACCAACAGCCAGTCGGTAACAGATGATTACACTGGATCCCTTGCATCCTTGAAGTCGGAAAGATTCATCTGGGCAAAACTGGAAATATTCTGAGTATGGATTACCTTTCCTGCTTATAAGCTTTAGAAGAACCAATCACTGAAGCTATATAGAATGTTTGTTCCAACAACATATGATCTTATAAAATACTGTATTGCTCCTAGAGACCTACTTTATAGTAAAGAAAGGAGGGAAGTCAGCAGATACCCACTGGTCACATAGCACCTAAACTGCCAGTCTGACAGACCAATCTGGCTTTAGAAGATGCAGATGAGGTGCTAACTTGGAGATGATACTGTGCAAGTGTAGGTGTCTTCTCTGTGATGCAGTAATTGTCTTATATGAATGACAGTTACATGGTGCTATGTCTCCAATAGGTAGAATATGTGGATCCAGGGATGGAGCAGTGGACCCAGGAGTAGTCCTGCTCATTATCACTCCCAATGACAATCTGGGGGGAATTTGTGTTTCCCATTTCCACAAATTAGACTCTGTGGATCTGGGAGTCCTACATTCCAGAGAAAAGTGCTTCCATTAGGGAATAAAGCCAGAATTCCATTACATTTAAACTATAGCTGCCACCCGGTTACTTTAAATTCTTTGATCTAAGAGATCAGGAACAAAGAAAACAAGTGACTCTCCTGGCAAAAGTAATAGATCCTGATCATCATTGGGTCCAGAAAAGAATATGTTTGGCACCCAGATGAAATAATGAGGCATCGCTTGCTAATTCCTTACCAAGTTTTGATGGCAGTGCATCAGAGCAGTTGCCACAACTTGACAGGCATGTTGAACAGTGGCATAGACCCCTTGGGATTGAGGATCTGGATCATCCCACTAGGTAAGCTGGCCAGACTGGTAGAGGTGCTAGCTGAGTGTTTGGAGAATACAGATTGGAAGGATAGTAGAGGACAGAGACAATGTGTGTCAGTTTTCCCATGACCATCTGCAGCAGTGAGGCTGTGGTTTTACTCTCTAATCTTGTATGTACACCTTGGAAAAGAAACTAACCACTAATGTGGAGGGGCTGTTTCCAGAAGGGATGAGATTATTATCTGAAGCAAGTGGGTCCCCAGAGTGTAAATTATGGACAAAAGAGAATCCTGTGGTGTGCCGATCACATCTCCCCTTTAGGATTAAGCTCTTATTCTTCCGTTATGGCTTATTGTTAAATCCCTGACCAAAGGAAGTTTCTTCATTCAAGGGCATGTCCCTTCCTTTATGCAGCCTACATCCAATGACAGCTCCACGGGGAGTACAAAAGCCTGCTTACCATTCCCCCAATTTTGGATGTATATGCCCAGTTTTGGACATGTGTGAAAGACCCCCATGGCTTCAGAGAGCCCCATAACACCAAATAGTGCTTGTGTTGCAGCTGCTTTGCTTTTACAATATTTCGTCTGCTCAATCCTGATTTTGTTCTTGAGAGCACACCTCAGTAAGCTTGCTGCATGTAAATCTCCATCTCAGAGTCTGTATCCCAGGGTAGCTGACACATGTGTGGAAATCACTACAGATTATAGCAAAGAGAAAGACCACTGAATTTCTCCAGGACAAAATGAGATTCCACAAAACACTTTGATGAATCACCATAAGCATAAACTGTAGCAGTACCATAAGAAATAAGCAAGAACAGGGCTAAATTATATGTGAAATTTATAAGCCAGGATCAATATAGAAAACACTCTATTTGTAAAATAGACAAATACATCACAGATATTTAAAAATCACACAGGTTTTAAAGGTTCATATCCAAATGTCCAGTAATATATTAATAATGTCTGTACCATGATCTCAATAAAGCTGGTTCAGCTCAATATAGCTGGAGTATAGTACATCCAGACTATTCCTAAATAATATAACCATGCTTTCATTTCTGGCTTCTGCAGCTGGATCTTTCTTTACACTTAGATTGTTTTGTTCCTTTCCTGTTCTTTAATTCCCTGTATACACCTATAACTATAAAGTTTCCCGCACTGTAAAGGAAGTGATGATAATCCAATGTTTTACAAATAACTTATTCTGAATGTTTATCTAAATACTCGAAATTTGAATGTGACTGGCATTCAAATAATCTCTTATTTTTAAAATAATCTCTTTATTTTTAAAGAGAATAATATGGAAAACCATGATTCACTTAAGAAATTACTTAATTCCAAACATATTTTCTTCTTAGTGTAACACAGCCCAGAGTAATATGCTTATTTGTGAGTGCATCCACATACATATTCTAACTGCTATTTCCCAAGGTCTTTAATTTATTTCAACCACTTTATACCTCTATGAGTATAACATGAAATAATTTTATTGACATTTAAAAATAATAATGGCTACCATTTATTACTAGTTCAACTGTACTAAATGCTGCTTACATAATTTTACGATTGCCTCATTCAATTCTTTAACAACTCTGTTAAGTAGATAATATTATTATTCCCATTCAAAATTGAGTAAATAGACACAAGACTAAAATGTTTGCTATCACCTCTTCTATTCGCTAGTCTATTAGATGCCTTAGGTAGCAAAAGAAAATATGAAAAGCAAATTAAAAAGCTGGGAAGAAAGAAATTATACTTTATTTATAGATTATATGATTCTTTACAAGAGAATTGGCAGACAAATGATTAGAGCTAATTAAGTGTTCAACAATGAAGGATGATAAATACACCAAATCAGTTTTGTTCCTATACACAAAGAAAACATAGTTAGAAAATATAATTTTAAAAGCTATGGCTTCTGGGACTTCTGGCTCACACTTGAGATGTACTATGTAGCTTTTTAATCTCTCTAAAATTCCTTTAGAAACTACACAGGTCAACTATGGCAAGAAAAGAAAAATGTATTTCCAGAAAAATTTGTTGACTAGGGATGTTCTATAAAAACCTCAGAATATGGGTGGGTGTGGCCAAACCACTAACACAGCCGAGCAAAGAAAGTAACAGAAATTGAAAAAAAAAAAATAGTCTGAGGAACCTCATGAGCAACAGAACTGCCCAATCATAAATAAAACTCACTCCTATTGGCAAGAATCGCACATTGATCAGAACGCTGGATCTCAGTTTCTTGGAAAGGTCAAACACATGGGAGAATGATATATAGGTACAAAAACTGAGTGGCTAAGGTCACTAAGGAGACCTGGGGAGAGGGAAGAATGGGGAAAGATGAATGCTGCCGTGTTTACCTATGTCCTCCTGGTAGAATTACTCAATTTAACAAAGAAAAATATTGTATGTGACATATTGGCATTAAACAATTATTGTTTACCAGAAAATATAATTATACCAAGCATCTGTATTTTATCTGGCAAGTCTATCTCCAGGATCTCAGAACTATCTAGAAGTATAGAGCAGTACCCTGAAGGAACACTGCTGGAAGTCAAACAAAAATGAGCAGAGCTAGAACCTTGGAGGTAAGGGTCAGTAAATAGTAGAGAAAATGCATCCAGAGAGCCAATCCTGCAAAGTCCTGTAACTATAAATCTAAAGATGAAAGCATTGTCTTGAAAAAACAGAATTGAGGAGATAACCTTTTGAATTAGGCTTGGCTCTGAGAGGCAGAGACATAGCTACACAGAATGGCCATAATTTGAGGTATTCATGGTAACAGGACGGGAGGCAACCCTGGAGTGATGAAGCTGTGAAAGATATTTTGGTTCATCTCTGCGTTCACCACAGAAATCTCTTCCTAAAAGTCCTGAAAATTCTATTTTTTTTTTTAAACTAAAAAGATAAAGATGAAAGTAAAATCACCATAAAAAAGTGGCCACATCTGGGCGCGGTGGCTCACGCCTGTAATCCCAGCACTTTGGGAGGCCGAGGCGGGCGGATCACAAGGTCAGGAGATCGAGACCATCCTGGCTAACACGGTGAAACCCCGTTTCTACTAAAAATACGAAAAATTAGCCGGGCGAGGTGGCGGGCGCCTGTAGTCCCAGCTACTCCGGAGGCTGAGGCAGGAGAATGGCGTGAACCCAGGAGGCGGAGCTTGCAGTGAGCCGAGATCGCGCCACTGCACTCCAGCCTGGGCGACAGGGCGAGACTCTGTCTCAAAAAAAAAAAAAAAAAAAGGGGGGGGGCACAAAAGAAAAAAACTTCATTCTAATACTTTCAAATGAGCTAAAATAAATAAAAATTTTTTAAAAAGAGCTTTGAAAGGTCAGAAAAGCTCAGAAATGTGATGGTTAGACAAAAAACAAACAAACAAAAAACAAACAAACAAACAAAAAACCTTCAGAAAGAATTAAAATGTATATAAACATATATAACAAAGAAAAATAGAAAAGTATGAAGGATAAAATAAAAATAACACAAGAAGTAAAAACAGTTGCGAAAATATGATATATATACACACACACAGAAACAGGAGTCATCAAATAATAAAATCAAAGATCATAACAAAAAATATATAAACCCTAATTCAATAAAACTTTCTTAAAATAAAAGAGAACTCAATTCCACATATTAATCATTAAATTAAAATAAAAACATCGAGATATATGCTAGTAAAAGTATTGCTTTTTACATTGAAGTATAATTTACAAGTGATAAAATGCATAAATTTTAAGGGTGCTATTGGCTGAGTTTTAGCAATTATATAAACCCATATTATCAGCACCCCCATTAGGACATAAAATATTTCCAGTACTCCCAATAATCACCATAACCTGAGAAGACCACTGTTCTGATTATGCCAATATAGCTTAGTTTTCCCTTTACTAGAACTTCATATAGATGGAACCATAAAATATACAGTGTCTGGCTTCTATCACTCCACATAATGTTTCTGAAATTGACCAATATTATTGCAAGTACCAGTAGCTTATTGTCGTTTATTGCATTATTTTTTATGAATACACCTAACCTGTTTACTCATTCATCAGTTGATGGATATTACAATTTTTTTCTGTTTTTTAGTTATCATGAGTAGTAAGTCTGCTTTTGACATTCATATATAAGACATTTTGTGGACATGTTTTTTCAACACCTCTTGGGTAAATACCTAGAAAAGTTCATTTAATAATAATAGGCTAAGGAAGAAAAAAAAATGCATGATTATATCATTTGATGTAGAAAAAACATTTGAAAAAATTCAACACCAATTCATGATTTAAGAATCTCAGAAAAATACAAAGATAGGTCAATTTCCTCAATGTGATTAAAAAATAATAATAATAAATAAAAAAACCTTCCAAAACACACCAACTAAAATTTTACTTAATGGTAAAAGACTGAATGCTCTCCCCATAAGATTGTAAATAAAGCAAGAATGTTTGCTCCCACCATTTCTATTAAGCACAGTACTAGAATTTCTAGCCAGCACAATCATGCAAGAAAAGTAATTAAAAGACAGATCAGAAAGAAAGCAATTCATTTGAATCTACTTATAGATAATTTTCTATACAGAATTCAGAATAAATTCACAAAAAACCCATTAGAACTAATAAATCAGTTTAGTAAGATCACAGACTATGACATTATTATATTTTATTTCTATGACATTATTATATTTTATTTCTATATACTAGCAATAAGCACAGAAATTAAAAATAGAATAGCATTTACAATTGCTAAAAAAAAAAAGCATCAAATACTTAGGTATAAATCTAGAAAAATGTATAGAATTTGTATGGTAAAAACTACAAAACACTTATGAAAGAAATCAAAGATGACCTAAATGAATGAAGAGACATACCATGATCATGGACTAAAAGACTCACCATAGTAAAGATGCCAATTATCCTCAAATTGGGATACAGATTTAAAGAAATTGCCATTTAAATCCCACCAAGAATGTTTACAGATATAGATAAAATTACTGTAAAATTTTTACAGAAAGTTAAAAGGCCAGGCACAGTGACTCACGCCTGTAATCCCAGCACTTTGGGAGGCCGAGGCAGGCAGATCACGAGGTCAGGAGATCGAGACCACCCTGGCTAACACGGTGAAACCCTATCTCTACTAAAAATACAAAAACAAAATTAGCCAGGTGTGGTGGCAGGCGCCTGTAGTCCTAGCTACTCAGGAGGCTGAGGCAGGAGAATGGCGTGTACTCAGGTAATGGAGCTTGCAGTGAGCCGAGATTGTGCCACTGCACTCCAGCCTGGGTGACAGAGTGAGACTTCCTCTCAAAAAAAAAAAAAAAAAGAAAGAAAGAAAATTAAAAGAATTGAAACAGCTAAATCAATCTTTCAAAAGAAGAAAGTGAGAGAAATTACTGTACCAATATTAAGTTTTAATATATATAGCTATTGTAATCAAGATAGTGTGGTTTTGGCAGAGAGATTGACATATAGAATAATGGAACATACTAATAAACCCAGAAATGCCCAACACAAACATGCTTAATTTTTGAGAAAGGTACAAAAGTGATTACGTGGGGGGAAAGAGTAGTCTTTTCAACAAATACTATGGGAACAATTAAATATCCACATGCAGTAAATAAGCCTTGATCTAAACTATATACCTTATGTAAAAATTAATTCAAAATGGATGAGATTTAAATGAAAAACAGCTAAACCAGCTTTAAAACATTTCCAAATTTATAAAACTTTTCCAAGATTTTGTAGTACAGAATGTTTGAGAATGAGTAGTTGGCAATGTTCTTAGATGACACCAAAAACACAATTCATAAGACAAAAAAACTGATAAACTGGACTTCATCAAAATTGATTACTTTTATTCTGTGAAAGACTCTACTAAAAGTATGAAAAGACAAGCTTCAGAATGGCAGAAAATATTTGTAAACCACATATCTGGCAACTAACTTATATTTATTATATTTAAACAACACCCAAAAGTTAATAATATAAAACCAGACAATACAATTTAGAAATGAGCCAAAGTTATGAAGACATTTCACTGAAGAGGACATACAGATGGCAAATAAGCACATGAAAAACATTTTCAATATCACTAGCCATTAGGGAAATGCAAATTAAGGCTACAATGAGATATCACTACATAATTATTGGAACAGCTAAAATTAAAATAAATATATGCCTATAACAAATGCGGGTGAGGATGTGGAGAAACTGGCTCTCTCATTTAGAGCTGGTGGGGATATAAAATTGTACAGCCACTTGGGAAAGTAATTTGGCAGTTTCCTAAATAACACAACTCAAAGAAAAGCCTACTGACCATATGATATGGCAATTACACTGCTGAGTCTTTATTCCTGAGAAATAAGAACTATGCTCACACAAAAATCTCTATATAATTGTTCACAGCAACTTCATTTGTAACAGCCTCAAATTAGAACCAACTGAAATGTCCTACAATGGGTGAATATTTAAACAAATTCTGTTTTAATAATAGTCTAGAAATGACACAATTACAGACATGAAGAATAAATTAATGACTGCTAGGATTTAAAGGATGGTAGGGATGATGAGGGTGGGTATAACTCTAAGGTGGTGGCACAAATACTTTTATGATAGTGGAATCATTCAGCATCTTGGTAAAATGGCACAGAACTACACAAACACATTCTGCCAATGTCAGTTTCCTGTTTTGGATATTGCACTATAGTTAAATAGAATATAACCATTAGGGGAAACTGGGTGAAGGGTATGGTGCATCTTTGGACTAGTTCTGCAACTTCCTATAAATCTAATTATTTGAAAAAAAAAAGTTAAAATCTATTTTATTATCTTTTTAGCCAGTCATCGATACTTACTAATTACAGCTAGAGTTATTTTTTAAATGATCACCCTCAAGCGTAATGCTCTATAATGTTCTTATTAAATAAAAAATTTCATCTTAATAAGCAAAAAGATATATTCCAATAAATCTGGTTTACGAAGTTTTTTAGTACAATATGTCTTTGTTCTTACCTTTTAGTTGGAATTATTTTGTGGCTGTATATGCAAAACTATTTTATCATTAGATATCTCACTATGTTTCAAGTATTGTAGACCTTCATTTACTAAAGATTATGGAATTACTTATAACATAGAAATATATATTAAAGTCAGAATTTAGAAAGAAAATGTACTTATGATATTTCTACATATTCTGCTTGTTTCCATTTCAAGTAATAGTTGTTAAAATATTAAGTCCATGTGGATAATAACCAGATTAAATGATTTGTTTATAAGACTTCAGCATAGTATTTTCTGAGCAGCCATGCCAGCGTTTCTATTGCCTCTGAATGGCTGCACCAAGGAATTTGCAAGGAGGGGCCCCCAAAGTCCAGGGATGAACTGCAAGCCTGTGAATCATTTAGCCTTCCAGAGCTCAGGTTATTCTTTTAGAGTATGAAATCAATATCACATGGTCTAGCCTGGCTCTTCCCTGGATGTTTGTTGCAAGCATAAATAATATCTGCCAAAGCACTGGGAGAATGCAGAAAGGTATCACTATGTAAAATTATGATATTATGAATATCAAAGAGGTTCCTTCCATTAGTCACTTACTTTGCAAATAGAATACTTTATTTATGATTTAATAAAACTCTTTCTTTTTAAATTTTATTATACTTTAAGTTCTGGGATACATGTGCAGAACATGCAGGTTTATTACACAGGTATATACGTGCCATGGTGGTTTGCTGTACCCATCAACCCGTCATCTACATTAAGTATTTCTCCTAATGCTATTCTTTTCCCTAGTCCCCATCCCATGACAGTCCCCAGTGTGTGATGCTTAAGTACTGCTATTTATCCAAATGTTTATATGAGTACAAAGGCAGCTGTATGAGTTTCTTAGGGAAATAATAAAGGGGGCATGGAGATTTTAAAGTCATCAATGCAAAAACAGATGCAAAGGTGCTAAAAGGAAGGAAGGCAGGATTGCCATGGTTAGATTATTTCAGTGAAAATACTTATTCCAACCATTTCCGACTTTATGAAGTGCCCAAGAAATATTGAATTATAAAACACTTATTTGTGTTAGGTCCTGTGGTAGGTACAAACTTTGAGATGAAACCCTATATGCTACCTGCTCTTATGTGGCTCATAGTCCAGGCAAGGCAGGGACACACTGGGATAATTACAGATTACAGTAATTCCTAGCTGAAGCTTCCTTTAATGTCCTCATTTCTCATCCTTGGTTTTAAAGTAGTTATGGTTTGTAAAAGAAACGATTAGCTACTTGAGAACTCACAAGCACCCGAAAAGTCTTCACAGTTTCGTCAAGTTCAACACTTCTAACAATGGATAAGGCAGTCATTATACTTCAAGGTATTCATTGAATATCATGGATGAAACATTTTAAATCAAAAGGTCATCTACTTTTGCTACATTCTTGCCATGCTGGCTAAGTATTTATTCTCGTAACAAACATTTACTGAGCCCATAAATTGGGCTAAGGGCTGTAGATTTAGTGATAAACAAATAATAGGCAGTTTGCCTTTAAAGAACTCACAATTTATTGTAAGAGATGGACAAGGAAATGAATAAATGATTGCATACATTGAAATATGTACTGGGGGACAAAGGGAGTAGCTCTCTCAGGTTAGAATAAAACTTCATTCTAATTTTAAACCTTATACTTGAGAGCTCTTGGAGTGTTGCAAAATGTCATTACTCAAATGCTTTTTATCTCTTCTTATTTTAAAGATATTTCAAAGAATAAACATATCTTTAAAATTTCTTTATTTGAGTTGGGCTTTTGAATTTTGGAACCACACTGCAATGAAAATAGTGCATTTCTTACAACATTAGAAATGGATGCCATTTTGGGTGAAAATTTAAATTACAAACCTTATAGGGCAACAGACAACTAAATATGAGAGCAAACAGCTGACATTTTAAATAAAATGGGAATATATCCAAATGTCAAGACAGTATTGATGATTTTTGCAATTAAAAGAGCAGTAGTCTTCCACATATTTCACAAAAGAGCAAGTTCAGCTTTGCCTCAATTAACCCAGATTTCAATTCAAGGGCAGGAGGACCACAAGCCAAATGGCTCTTCCACAAATCCCACAGTGCAAGTGTAACATACTAGATCAAGTCGTCTTTCAACATATTTCTTAAACCCATTTTTAAAACTGTGGCTTAATTTCTGGCTACTAATTTCTCTACCTGATGATCTGGATGATACTAATTAGACTTGTCAAATTAAATGTGAAAAGTATAGAATTAACAATCCAGAATAATGGAAATTAAAGAGTTCACATTGGTTTTTCAAAATAACAAAGGGCAGAATAAAAATGAATTTGCTCTGCCCTTATATCGTAATGCATAATAAAAGATTGAGGGGACAAATTCAATGAAATTAAAGGGCAGGAAATTTAAAATGAATGGACATATTTATTTTCCCAGCATGTATAATAACATTTTAGCACTCACAGTTACTAGAGGTCATGAAAAGCAAATAAAAATACCTGAGATTCAAAAAGAGCAGAATGATTTTCAAAGTAATGAAAACATTTGTAGCAAAGATAATGGCATAATTAGATTGCCATACTTCAGGACGCATAAACAAACAACTAAATCACCCCATTACCAGTGACATATGGATAGAGGTTCTCTACATGTTTTTAAAGTCTTGGAATGCTCTGTTACTGAATGAACAGGTAGCTAGACTTCTCTTATCTGTTAGCTGATAAAATGTGTCCCTATGTCTTTGAGGGTCAACTAGGTATGAAACCAGTATTTGCATTTTCTCTATATTTGAATGTTGAAATGGAACATGCTAACATAATGGTCTACTACTGGAAACAGAAGTGGGCTTGAAGTTAGAAACCGATTTAAATATGTGTTCTTGTACGTATTATTTTCATAATTTCCAGCAAGTCACAGAAATTCTCTGGGCTATAGTTACCCTATTTGTAAAATGGGTTTACTGAGGCTTATTACTTCCTTCTAGGCACTGGTAGGTCAGACTGCAACTTTATCTCTGCATCCCATCTCAGTGGGGCACATAGGCCTAAATAGGACCTAAAACCCAGAAATTGCCTGGATAATCCACCACTGCTGAAAGTAAAGAAGCAAAGCATTTTGATTATAATTCTGTGTTAAATACATATAATTAAAATAAATAAGAATAAACTCTAAAGGGGGAAATATTCACTTGTGCCTCTTGGTTAAGTATAACACCCAGACTTGTTTACTCAGCAGACCTTGGAATCTCTTTTTCTTGGGGTCTGAAAATGAGAGGCAGTGATTGGCCTTTTAATTTTAGGGTCTGGCTTTGAGCAAAGAGAACTAAACTATGTGTTCCCCTAATTGGCTGCACTCTGTTTCTGTACTTAGTGTTATGATTCGGTCTTTTTAGTGTCAGCATAACTTCCTCATCAGGTCCAGAAATGCATAGTTATTTCATGGGGTATTCAGATTCTCACTTAAACTGAGGAGTTTTAAGACAAAGAAAACAAATGGCAAGAGTACAGGGAAAATTTTTTAAGTTAAATGATAGAAGATAGATGCATAATAAAGCTAAGATATTCTTCCAGTGCAATTAACGCCCAAAAGTCTGTCAAGAAGCCATCCTTACTTTAACAATTCTCAAGAATAATTTATTGGGAGATGATGAAAATCCTACTAAAATGAAAATCCACCATTTGCTTCGTTCTCTCTGAAGATGATTTTGAGTAAATGTCACCAACAGCCATAAAACTCCCCAAACAAGATATTTTTAAAATCAGTAGCTGAGGAAAAGTGTGACAAAGTTTGACGAAATTTCAAAATTGGAAGACCTAATTAAACCCCAAATGAGACTAAAATAACAAAACATCAAGAATACTACATTTGTAATCTGTTTAGGTCCTCTAATTGCATTTTTTAAAAGAAGTAAAGTATTGCTCACATTTATTACACAATCTATGAAAAACTCCACACATGCCAAAACTATTTCATGAGGCTTTAGCAGCAGACATGGTATTGAAATTCTGAATAGAAATGATTTATACTTAGCATTTCTCTGGCATTAGAGAAATGATTGGAAATTTTTCTTTTAATTAAAACTGTCAGCATGGAAGGATTTAAGGATGATCAGAACAAATCCAACCAGCAAACTTCAATAGCCAAGAAAGTTACAGTAAAAGTAAAACACTATTTACAAGTATTGCAACAAATGGGTCTACAAATTAGGTATATTTGGTGGAGTTATTATAAATATATTGAATTACAACCATGAGGAGAATTTTAGAAAATTCTTCAACTGAAAGTTTCACAAGCTGTGAATAACCTAGTAGTCTGATGATAAAAATAAATGAAACAATATTTTGCCTTAATATTTCTCTGAGCATTAAGAAATATGTACATTTTAGGGGCCTATAACTTAAGAAAATTAACCAGATTTCCTTTCCTTTCCAGTTTATGTTAAAATAGTATATAAGATAATAAAGAATGATTTTTATTGTAACCTAGCTCAATCACCCTAGTAAAATTCACAGGAGTGCCAATGATTATGACATAGACAATCTTATGTGTTCAAAACAATGAGGGCACCCTGCTTTACACAGTACTAGACACCTTTCCCATCCTCTCTTCAATATACTCTAAGGAAGTTATTTAAAAACACTGAATCAGTACCAAATGTCTAAACTAGTCCCTCCAAAATGTTTTTAAAAGCAAGAAGAATATTCTTTCCCACACTGCACACTCCACACAAAGTCTTCGGTTCAATGACTTGCAATATGGTGGAACCTTAAGAGATACTTGATGCACTGAGATACTTGAGATACTTGATGCACTCACCTTAAGAGATACTCACCTTAAGAGATACTTGATGCACTCACAATTAAAACTTGAGAAAAGACCACAGTCCAGGGTTCTGACAAGCTTTGGAACAATGCTAACTTGAGCTCACCTTCTCTAGTTGCAGGAACCACTCCTGACATCTACCATCTCAAGAGCCTACTGGTAGTCTTCTTATTTTATTTTTTTTAAAGAGATGTTATGTTGCCCATGCTGGCCTTAATCCCCTAAGCTAAAGAGATTCTCCCACCTTATCCTCCAGAGTAGCTGGGACTATAAGCACATGCAACTGTGCCTGGCTTTCTTAAATTTGTTTTGATTAGAGTGCCACTCCTAATGGACTGAAGGTTCTTTTAACCTTCCATAGCTGCCAACAGAAAAAAACAAAGCAACGCAACACATTTAATATATAACGATGCTTTCCCAGTCCACCTGAATCTTTGAATTCCAGAAGGTGCTGAGTGGAATGAGTCACCTTATTGAACTTTATTCTCTCTAATAGCACATTTGCTACCAACTTTTAGAAACTCTTCCAGGATATCACAATTGCATTAAGAAGTATTCCTTGAAATTCCTCTTAGCTTTCCTTTTTCTTAACTGTATCTTATGACTTTTACAAATCTCATCAATGTCCCTTTTTTCAACTTTCATTTATTTTCATAAAGTTTGTGAATATCAGATTATAAAATTACTTCATTAAACTAATGACTCTCAGACACTTAGTGTATAAAATGTGACTATGCAAATTATTACATACAGTAATGAGAAATGTAGTTTTATCATACATTTTGCTTAATTTACACTGATTACACTGATCCTAGCCATGGATCCATCAATCATCTGTGTCTATGTGTTGATATTCATTTCTGTGTCATACAGACATACATGTAGTTATGAGAGTTAAGAAATTTAATTAGTATTTATGATTCACTATGTTGATTTTTCTTTCTTTTTTAAGTTTTTAATTCTTATGGATACATAATAGGTGTACACATTTATGGGATACATGTGATATTTTAATGCAAGCTGCAAGCATACAAGGTGTAATGATCAACTCAGAGTAGTCAGGATGTACATTACCTTAAACATGTATCATTGATTTGTATTAGAAACATTCTATTTTCTACTTATTTTCAAATATACAAAAAAAGTTTAGTCACCCTACTGTGCTACTGAACATTAGATGTTATTCCTTCTATTGTATTTTTGACTCATGAACCAAATCTTCTTTTTTGATTTTTCTTTCTTGATCCTGAGCCTCTTAGGTGCAATGTACTAGGAAAAAGATTCACCCATCTTGTCATAAAAACATTTTAAGTTGACCCATTAATTCTCTGAGTTTCTAATAGATGTTTTTATTTTAATAGGAAAATAAAACGTTTTGAATAAGAAGAGATATAAGCAAATAATAGTTAACGGTAATATATCCTACACATTTTTCCATTTCTTACTATAATATCAATATAAAAAGTCTTAGACATTACTCTAAATGTTCATTTCTGAGGCAAAAGCAAGAACACCTAGCAGGATAATATCTTTTCTCCAATGCATTTGGTGAACAAAGGGCCAGTGCAGTATAATTTATATTTGGAGATTTGACACTTTGGAACATTAATCCTTTGCCAATTCTATTCATCTGCTAAGTCCTTACAATTGAAGTCATGTCTTCAATATGTTGATTCTCTAGAAACTAGAAAAGAGTTTAGGCTCTTAGCAACTTTTGATCCATGAATAATTTTACACATGTCAATTGCTTCCAACATTGTAAGTTTCTGCAGCTTTATGAGATTTTCTTTTTGTGATACTATCCTTAAAAAAATTGCTCTTTTTAAAAGTGCATTCACTACCTTCTCTGACATTGTAACTATTTATATCTAGAAGTAATATCTGCTCATTTGCTTTTTGTAATATCCTTTTAGAAAACATCGGTACCTTTATCTCTGGATTCTTGTCACTTTGTGGCCATGTGTCTGGGAGGGTTGGATGGCTTTATCGATTAGTTTACAAACCCAAGATGCAAGACATGTTGAATTGGAATGCACTAAAGATCTTACAAATATGGATGTATCTACCTCATCATCTACAAGAGAAATACAGTTCTTTCTGGAATGTAAGTTCTAGGAATCTTCATGAATAATAATATAATGAAAAGAATATATAATGCATACTACTACTTCTGGCCAAAATCAATCATTTATTATATAAAAACTTACATAATTATTATATTAACTATTCCACATTAGAGATTTTTACACTTAGAGGAACTGAAGCAAGGCCTCTTTATTTAAATTGAATATTGATACTAGGTGCCAGGCACTTATGAGATAGAATCCTTGGTTAACATATGTTCAAACAGAAGCAACTTATCCTAGTGGAATATTAGAATGAATTCATGTTTTCCATAATGGATATTGCAGATGTGCTTTCTGTATATCCCCTCTAGGTAGATGCACCACCCCAGCTGCTAGGAATATTGGCTGTTGAGGGCTCACAGCAGTTTCACTGGGCTAAGAGAACTTATCCTAAGAGAACTTCCTCGTCCTAGGTTGAACCCTTTTCAGGGGACGGGATTCAGCTACTGACTGGCTGATAAGGTATGGATAGAAAGGCCCCAGCCTTTAGATTGTCTCAAGTTTGTGGTTTTTTTTCACTCACACTGACATAGAAGGAAGGACGACCGTAGCATAGAATTGAGTTAAAAAGCAAAAGCCATGCTAAATACTCCCATGTATGCAAATAAAAAGTGTGTGATTTTTTTTTATGTCTGCATAGGTTTTCTCTATTTATATACCTCTTTCTCTCTCCCCAACGTTTACAACTAGAGGTTGACAGGGGTTAGAAGTAGAGGTTAACAGTAGTCAATCCTGTTAACCACTACTTACTAGGAGTTATTGGGAGTAAAAGAGAGTACACTTTTGCTTTATCTGTGTTGCTTGCATTTTTATACCACATACGTTTAACTTTTGAAAGCTTAAAAAAACATATTTTTTATAAACAGGAAAACAAAATGAAAGGAATAGATTCATCAGGCAGGCAATGGTCTCTTTTCTGCAACCAGGTCTCTTAAGACACTAGTGAACATGTTGTGACTTTATAATCACTAACGATACCAATTAAGAATGGCCTCTACTGAGCATGTGAATGCAAATCCAATAAGCAAACATGCCTGCCACTTTATTAACTCCCTCATGGTCATGTTCCTCCCTATTTGCGTTTTGTTTCCTGCTTGTATTTGTTTTCATATAAGTAAATGTAGGAGATATAATCTTTAGAAACTGCCTTATTTGAAATTTCCTATTTTTAAAACATGAAAAGCAAATCTTGATTTTTCCATGGTGGCAGTGGATGTATAAATATTTTCAGGGCGGCTCAGAAGCATATCCACACATTGGAAGCATGTGAGCGCATGACCACAGCGTGGTTGTACAAGTGGGGAACCTTTTGCTGGTCCCATAATCCTATTAAATGAGGAGAGTTTGTGGCATTTTCCTCCCTGTATATTTTCAAATGGGATATAGTCGTCTCATCTGTTTATAATTGCTAGTATTGTATCTTGTTCAAAATTAGGGCTTCTCAGTATTCTCCAACTCTGCAGACTTGCTCTGAAGACCCCGCTCTGGACTGAGGAGGGGGGTCACAGTGGAAGTGTGGACCTTTGTCCCCTCTTTCTGCTTCCACTGAGTATCTTCACTTTTCTTGGCTATGAATATTAAAATCTCTCCTAATAAGTTGATGAAAAGGGAAATCAGGTGTTCAAACTTTGAAAATTGTGGCCTTAGACCCAGAATTTTTTACGGAAGGAAATCTGAATGTCTTCAAACAACTTCACTTTAGTTAGGAATGAACAAAATTAGTTTTGTTTGATTATTAATGAGTGATGTTGTTCACAGATTTTAGTTGCAAACATTGTGAAACCAACACTGGGACCAAAGCTTTTAATTCTCAGGTCAGTGTGTTTCCACCTTACCACACTGCCTTCCTTTTGCTGCTAATCTCATTGTTAGTATCACTTCTAGCTTTCAGGGCCTGGGATTCTGAACATATCTGGTCAAACTAATTGTGAGAGGAATTCCCTGGCAATCTAAGAGTCAAGATCGTAATTATTCACTAACATTACCTCTGACTACAGTGGAGATTTGGGTCATATTTGGCAGAACAGCTACTTTCAGCTTTCAGTCAATTTCTGAATGAATTTACTTATCCTGTAAGAATTGCATGGTATGTTTCGGGTTCTTTGTAGGTTCCTAATGTCCTCCAAGGGACAGTAATATTTTTCAGTTGATCCTAACAAATCACAATCCAGGGAGGTACATTTAGTTTTTCTGTGAGCTGTAGATACATAAAAAAAGGAAAAAAAAAATCTATATCCCATATTGTTTGTTAAAACATGTAGTGCATTTCAAATATTAACTTTCTAACTATGATTTCAGAAAGATCATAAAATCTTTGTCTTAAGGAATGAAAATCTCTTATTACTAATGATGTGTCAGAAATACCATTCTATGCAGGGATGGCAATACAAGGCACTTCTGATGCAGCTGCACAAATAATAAAAATAAAATTAAAATTACAACAAAAAATCTACATAAATGAAAGCACTAACATAACTACATAAATCATCTTCTCTTCCCATGTTAACACTACTAGAGGAGATAAGTGTTTTTCAATGCATTTTTCTTTGTGGTTTGATCTCGTTTTAGTATTTCATCAGTGGTGCGCTTTTATGATAAACATTTGGGGATATCTATTCCCACCAAGCTCTATTTATTTGAAAGAACTTTGTTTCTGCGAAACACAGGCGTTTCAAGTCTGACATGTGTATGGAAATAAGCTGAACTAAGTAATTTGACCTCTTTTACTATTGCTTGAGATCTTAAATCCCAAGAGTGAGAATGAAGGTGAGAAGACTGGCAAAAGGTGAAGGTGAAGGAGAGAGAAGGGAAAGAAGAAAAAAAAGAGCAAGAAAGTCAGAAAGAAGGGATACCATTTGATCAACATTCTGAGGTAAAATCAATAAAACTAGGATGACTAGTGAGTGTCATTTAAAAAGCCCAATAAAAATGCCAGGCGCTGACGGACTATTGTGACTGAAATGAATCTACAGGATCACATTGTCACAATCAATCCACTTGCAATGGAGATGACAAAGACCCCCAGAAAACCTCTCTTGCCTGAGGCCATAGAATGTAAGGTTCTTGGCTGAAAATCAAGACACGAATAAATAGATACATAGCAAGTAATAATAAATTATTTAAATAATATGCTAAATTAAGCTGTCAATTTCATAGTTAGAAGTCTTAATTAAATTTAAAAATTACTAGGTTTTATCTATTTAAACCCCTAATACATTAAGGGAAATGTCTACAACATACAGTTCTAGTTACATTTCTTTCATGAGTATGTCAACATGATTTCAGATATAGACATGCTATTAACCCAAGTTAATAAATTAGCCAAAAACCAAAATTTTAATTTAGACAATGCTCTTGGTGTGATTTCCTTCAAATAGCAAGTTGTGACTGAAAAAACACCAAATAATTAGTTCTAGGCTTGAGTCTTTTACACCAATTTTAAAGCGTTGAGGAAATGGTTTACCCTTTCTAAGCTTCCAGTAACGCATCTAAAATTAGTGGTTTGGATTTGTGAACTCACAAATTCCCTGTCCACTGCACTTTCTATAAGTTACACTAGTATGTGAGTAAGCTTCAGATTCTTTCAGATTTAATACACTTCTCTTTTCCAGAAACAAACCAAATCAAAACAAAAGAGTCAAATTTCAAAGCTAAAATATAAAGGCTGCCTGTTGTCAGTTTGTTTCTCTAATCTCTTTTATTTTCCAAGTCAATAGGTGTTATCATTCTGTAATAATCTTTACTTTTAAATCTCCAAATTGGAGGCTATGTTGTTACAATGGGTTCAACTGTACTGTGGGGAAAAGAAAGAGAGATCAGACTGTTACTGTGTCTATATAGAAAGAAGTAGACATAAGAGACTCCATTTTGTTCTGTATTTGAGAAGCTGTTAATCTGTGACCCTGCCCTCAACCTTGTCCTTGCAAGAGACATGGGCTGTGGTGACTCAAGGTTTAACGGATTTGGGGCTGTGCAGGGTGTGCTTTGTTAAACAAGTGCCTGAAGGCAATATGCTTGTGAAAAGTCATCACCATTCTCTTAATCTCAAGTACCCAGGGACAGGTACACTGCTAAAGGTCGCAGGCACCTCTGCCTAGGAAAGCTAGGTATTGTCCAATGTTTCTCCCCATGTGAGAGTCTGAAATATGGCTTCGTGGGAAGGGAAAGACCTAATCGTCCCCCAGCCTGACACCCGTGAAGGGTCTGTGCTGAGGAGGACTAGTACAAGAGGAAAGAAGGCCTCTTGGCAGTTGAGATAGAGAAAAGCATCAGTCTCCTGCCCGTCCCTGGGCAATGGAACATCTCAGTATAAAACCCTATTGTATGTTCTGTTTACTGAGAAAGGAGAAAACCACCTTAGGGTGAAAGGTGGGACTTGCTAGCGCAATGCTGCTCTTTATGCACTAAAAAGGTTTATGGAGATGTTTACATATGCATAATATCAAGGCACAGCACTTTTCTTTAAACTTATGTCACAGAGATCTTCATTCATACGTTTTACTGGTGGCCTTCTCCCTACGATGATCCTATTATCCTGCCACTTCCCTTTTTCTAAGATGGTAAAGATAATGATCAATAAATACTGAGGGAACTCAGAGACCAGTGCTGGGGCGGGTCCTCTGTATATTGAGCGCCGGTCCCCTGGGCCCACTTTTTCTTTCTCTATACTTTGTCTCTGTGTCTCATTTCTTTTCTCAAGTCTCTCGTTCCACCTAACAAGAAACGCCCACAGGTGTGGAGGGGCAGGCCACCCCTTCACTATCCCACTTTAAATCCTTTGGTATTTGAATGGAAAACTTTAGTGGGTCCTTTCCTTACTGAAAGATTCGAGATCTGGATCCATTTTTCCACCATCCCAACTAAAAATGGGTTTAGATATTCAAATGAAATAGGTACCAACCAGTACCACAAAATGGGTGAATATACTTAAGAGGAGAAGGCAGATACATTTTGATACAGTGGCAAGAAAGTGCTGAGATTAAATAATTGGATCTGAATCTCTTTCTAAAGCAGAATAAGTCTTCATCTTTTACTTCAATCTTTACTGTTAAGAAAAACAAAACAAAACAAAAATAACTCAGATAAATAACTACTCAGGAAATATTTCAGCTTTAAATTTTTATATCTGTTTACTAAATATTAATTTTGATAATATTTATATCTCATGTAAACTTGGCTTATCTTTAGCAGATAAAATAAATAATATTGTTCTTTAGGTATATAAAAATTAACTAATGGTTATGGAGTTTGATAAATCTTCTACCAAGTATCACGATGGTAAAAGAATGAGTTCATGTCCATTGCAGGGACATGGATGAAGCTGGAAACCATCATTCTCAGCAAACTAACACAGGAACAGAAAACCAAACTCCACATGTTCTCACTCATAAGTGGGAGTTGAAAATGAGAACACATAGTCACAGGGAGGGGAACATTGAAACTAGGCCTCATAAAATTTAGAAAATAGGCCTCATATAGAAAAAATTAACACCAGGTGGCTCTGGATAGGGTCCCACCCTGCCTCAATAAGGTCCCACCCTGATAGAGTCCCACCCTGCCAATTCCGGGAAACAACCTCATGGGGTCCTACCCTGCCAATTCCGGGGGTCCCACCCTGCCTCGAAGTTCCCGGAATCAGCAACTCCAAGAAACAACCTCATAAGGTCCTGCTCTAACCAATTAGCATAAGACACCTTGCTCAGGCCATAGACAGACCCAATTACCACGCGCCTAAAGCTTTGTTTGAATTTCGCGCCCTAAGCTGTGTTTAAACTTGTATTTGCCTATATAAACAGCCTGTAACAAGCAGTCGGGGTCCCAGGGCCAACTTAGAACTTGGGACCCTAGCGCGCTAGTAATAAATAACTCTCTGCTGTGAATCTCGTGTCGGTGATCCTTCGCGGCGACCCCTGCCCAGGAAGGAATCGACAGTTCGGTTCCAACAACATCACACACCAGGGCCTGTTGGGGTTTGGGGGGCAAGGAGAGGGAGAGCATTAGGACAAATATCTAATGCATGCGGGGCTTAAAACCTAGATGACC